>NC_081411.1:396947765-397685265 GCF_030272615.1 Cryptomeria japonica | reverse complement strand
ATTGCTAATGAATTCGATCAAATTAGGAAGGGGGATTAATTAAATAATTGCTTATTTAATTAAATATTTTTAGACCATTTTTAGGTGTATACGTTTTGCCCCTCTTTGAAGCAAGGTGTGATAACGCGTTGATTCAAAGAATAATCTCATTTTGATGATGATATTGGTTCGATAGGATGCTCTAGACATTGATTGATAAATTGTGGTACGATGATGCCCCCTTGGGAGATCAATTGAGATAACTGACCTGTGGCGTGTTTGGATCATTGCGAAATTGATTTCCCGATTAGAAATGATTTGATTTTTGTAACGTTGATTGATGAAAGTGTGAGTTCTTTGATCACGATGATGTGATTCTCAATGTGATGATTGGTAAAGCTTGATTGAATTTGACAAGATTTATAAGATTGATAAGATCGAGATTTAGTCTGGTTTCAGGAATGACACCTCCTGTATAAGACAAATATGATCAAAGCATTTGGTTTTAGGAACGATATATCCTGTATAAGACTTGATCAGAACGTCTGGTTCCAAGAAAGATATTCTCTATAAGACATGATAGAATAGACCAGATGAGATCGATTGATAGAATTGATAACGTTGATTGGATAAAGAATTGACATTGTCTTGATATCAAGTTGCAAGAAGATTCAGATATGCTGATGTGGGTTCATTTGAGGGGGTAGTGTAAAATTTGTGTTGGGTTGGCAATATTTGGAGAGAGATGAGTCATCATTTTGATTGTGTATACACTTATGATGATACTTTGATGATTCCTGCGATAGATTTACCCTTGGATAAGATAAGCTTGTGGGATCCTATGCAAGAATGAAATGCAAGCTAAATGCAAATGCAAATGCAAAGCCACAATTAGACCAGTCACTGGGTTATTGCATTTTGTCATCATTGAGCTTTTTAAAATGTGGGAAGTGAGTGCAAACATCGATGGTATAATTAAACCATGATGACCTGAGCACTGCTTTCCTAGATTTTGATAGTGCAAGTTAGCACAAGCATCAAGGTATGATTGAACCAAGATGACTTGAGTGTTGCTTGCGTAAAACAAACAGTATTAACCATTTCTATATGCAAGTCCAAAATGTCTTCTATGATATTCTGATGATCATGTCCTTAGACAACTTTGCACATATTAACAATTAATTTAGAGATAGCGGACAAGAAAAATATCATGTTCCTTCCTTGTTCCTCTAGTCAGAGACATCATGGAGTCACTCAGAAATCATGATAGCGAAAATCAAGATAGAAAAGTTGAACAATCATTGATTAAAATTTAAAAAAAAAACTCATTAGTCAAAAGATACCATTCAGTGATATGTGTGTGTCATGCTTAGACTGACATGTGGTAGTTTTGATGATTGACAATTTGATCTCATGTTCAACGTTGGAAGTGTCTCAGTTTCGCCTAGCAAAAGTTGCCTAACTATTGTTCTTCCTGTTTGATTAAGCTCAAAATGATCAAATTTTTTGCCCCTAGCTAGGTATAGGATTTTGCCCCAAGCCTAGAAAAAAAGTTATTATTGTAGCGTCCTAAAATTGCGACACTTGCAATTTTGACTACATTTGGGTCTTCACGATGGCGATGCAACACAGAACCTGAATGGAGACCCCGAAACTTGTTCATGACATCAAAAACTGCATTTCTCAGCACCCTGGCCTGATCCTCCTTGCACCCTACTGTCCCGGGAGGTGGGACCATGGTTCCCAGCGCCCTGGTCCTTCAGGACTAGGGCACCCAGTGCCCTGGTCCCCCAGGACCATGGTGCCCAGTGCCCTGGTCCCTGGCCCTATTTTGGGCCCGGTCTCTTATGGGGCTTCGGGTCTTTAAGTTTGCAAATTGGAAAATAATGTTTCCTGGTCGGCCTAAGGTCGGGAAAATCAGTCTATCAGCCCTAATTGACAAGTATATAAACTACTTTTCCTCTCCTAGAAAGGGAGAGAAAGAGGAGGACATATGTGTGCAAAGGCACGAAAGCGATATTCAAACATTCAAACATTCAAGCATTCAAGCATTCCTTCAAGCAATTGAGCATTCTAAGTCTCCATTCAAGGCTAGGTGTTGCATTCAAGACAAGGATTCAACCATTGAAGAGGAGATCACATACAACATACAACATACTACATACATTACACCTTCGCATGTAAGAATACAAACATTCTTACAACAAGGTATCAGTACTTGTTTACATTACAAACATTTACATTTACAACATTCTCATTTCTTGGTTAATTCCAAAACCGGGGTTTGACCTAAAGGCAAACCCCTCATCCCTAACCCCCCAATCGTCCTCTCTTTTCTGTGTGTAGGTTGCAGGTACATGGCTGTAATTGAAGATCTGGAATCCTTGTGTAGAGATGAACAGATCCCCCTTCGTTTCGCGGATTTTTCGGAGGACCGTGTGCACGCCGGGTGCCATCGTCCCGTCAACTTTCGCTCAAATTTGCAGAACAGCACCGTCTCGACATTTTACTGCTAATTCCAGGTCCGTAGCTTCATCCCATATCCCTATCTCTGTTTATAAGCGAATATTTCCTACTTTACATGCATTCCTAGTTCAATCTTTCTATCCACATTTCTTTACAAAAGAGGGTATCCTTGATGTCTTAACCCTTGAAACTCATTTAGAATCCAATCTTGCATTGTGTGGGATTGGATCTTGTGGGTTTCAACCCCTCTTTTGAATGTAAAGTCTCTCCTAAGTGAAAACCATCAACCCTAGTGACTCTCCCTTCTCTCTCCTTGGAGATTGGGGAGGAGAGAACAACTAGGGTTTGATTTTTCCGCTTTACATTTTGGTGAACCCGACGTGAACATCCTCATTCTGATTATTCATGGTTAGATCTGAAAATTTTGTTTCCTTAAGTACATTTCCATGTTTGATCTTTTGCAAATTTTAGAGGCTAATTGCATAAAAACCCTAAAATTTTCTTTTTAATAATTAAGCTTGTGAAATGTTTAATTGTTAATTCTTGTATCAGATCTACCCTTCTATTGCAAATTGTCAATTCATATTTGTGCTTTAATTCTGAAAATTAAGTGGTTAAGTGTCAAAACCCTAATTTTTAAAAAACCTTCTTGATTCAACCTTTGACTGATAATTTCACTGATCAAAACACTTCCAAATCGGCTGTAACTTTGGATTCCGCAACAAAATCACAATATCTTTCATCTCTGAAAATTTGGAAAAAAGTTGCGAGGACCGTGTGCACCCCGAGCGCCATCGTCCCTGACATTTTTTCTGAAATTTTAGGAGCTAGATCTTACTGTATTTTTCTGCTAAAATCCAGAATTTTGGCTGATTTTATCAATTTTAACACTTTCAAAATTAAAGTCAAAGTGGTCTAGTGATTGCTTGGATAAAGGCTTCTAATCATTCTAAAATTGTTGAAATTAAAATTCCTATCAAAATTGTGTTTCTTATAGTCCTAAATCTGAAAACTGTGTTGGCATTCATTCAAAATTTCAGTGCTTTATTCAAATTTTTACAATTTGTGACTTTTGAAATTAAGTGTCTAATTGCGATAACCTTGATTTCCACTTTCAAATTTGAATTTTGCGTGAAATTGAGTCAACTTTTAAATTTCAAAACTTGCATTGCTTTTAGTATTCCCTCTAAAATCATAAAATTCAAAATTTCAGTTTCCCTCTCTTTTTCAAAATTCAAAATTTGCATTTTTCAACAATCTTGGTAGGGTTCAATTTTGAGATTGCAACTTTAATTTGGCCTATTTATAGATCGTAAAATCACTCAATTTTTTCAGATTAGCTTTAAAATCATCATAACTTTCATCCCTGAAAATTTCGAAAAAAGTTGCGAGGACCGTGTGCACTCCGTTCGCCACGGTCCCGGACATTTTTTCTGAAATTTCGGGAGATTGTCCTGATTGTATTTAACAGCTTAAATCTAGGAGATTGGCTGATTTTATTGAAATTTGTTACCTCTAAAATTCAAAATATTCTCTCTCTCTTTAGTGCATGAGTTTTACAACAATAAGCCCTACTTACACTATTCTCGTTAGACGAAGCCTTAGAATTAAGTCCTTCCAAGGTTTAATTACTGAGGAGATGGAACCTAATTTGAATGGCCTTTTTAACAAGGACATGGGTAATTCCTCTAATCCTCTTAATGATGAAGAAGCTCTCCATGAGGTTTCTGTAGAACAACTTTCAAAATTGGATAACTAGTTTGATGATTTTCGACAATGGATGTCTCAAGAATACCCTGATAGCGAAGCTCTTTCATTAATTGAGGGTCTGAAACGTATGGTTCAAAGTGATAAGAATGGAATTGATATTTTGCGTGGTATTGCACACATTGTGGATTCGAATGTGATGCCTATGAAAAGTTGTGCCGAAACCTTAGGTTATACACAACCTCCTACTCAAGTCAATCATTCTATTCCTTTGACGACTCCTATTGCTAGTATACCTACTTTTACATCAAACCTAATGACTACTTCGATACAAGACATTCCTCCTATGATCAATAGTCATGGGGGCAATCCCTCTTCTTCAATCAACCCTTTGCCTTCATTCAATCCAACTTCTTCATTCATTCCTTCAATGAGTGTTCCTATTATATCTCCACAAATGAACATGACGCAAGGGGGCAATTCATTTAACCATGCCATTCCTCCTTGTAGTGTTCCTCCTTTCCAATCATCTCCTATGACTAACTATCATAGTGTCCCACCACCTTACTCTCTACCTTCTTTCAATAACATAATACCTCCATCACAATCTAACACATCTAATATGAACTCTTCGACTGAAGCGACCATTAACAATCTTGCACAAACTGTCTCTTCTTTACAGCAACAAATTGCCTCTATGAATCAATCTAAGTTTAGTGTGCCCACATTTGATGTTGCGAGCCCACTTTCTTTTGACATTGTTCGAGCTATCCCCCCTAAACATGTTGAAATTCCGCATTTGGAGCTTTATAATGGTAAGGGTGATCCTCTAACACATGTTAAGACCTTTCAAACAATATGTACCGATTTTGCTTATGACCAAAGGTTGCTTGCAAAACTGTTTACTAGAACATTAAGAGATAAAGCCCTACAATGGTATTGCTCGTTGCCTTCCTATTCTATTACTTCTTTCGAACAACTTGCAAATGCTTTCATTCAACAATTTCAAAACAATATAAGTCCTAAAGTTACTTTGATTGATTTAATGCATTGTAAACAAGGTGTTAAAGAAAAAGTGACTGATTTCATTGGTAGATATAAGCATTTGTATGCTCAGATTTCTTTTCCAGTACCTGACAATGATATTCAAAGAATCTTTATTTCTAATTTACAAAAAGATATTAGAGAAAAACTTCTGTTTTCTGAGTTTACTTCTTTCCAACAGTTGTGCGCAACTCTTCACAATTATCAACTGACTGTGAGTCAAATGGAACAAGCAAATCCTATGGCTCCGAGTGATAAGGGTGATAGTAGTCAACAACCATTTGGGAAGTTTAAACCGAACAGAGAGTCCATTAAATTCAATGAAAACATCATCAACAACAATGTGAATGCAGCATCAGGTGTGCCTCCTATTTCTAAGTTTTTCAAGAAAGAAAGAAAGTTTACTCATTTGAATGAATCATTGCATAGTATTATGAATAAGTTATTGGAACAAAATGTGCTTACCCTTCCTCCTATAAGGCAAATAGATCTTGCAAAGATTAATTCACCCTATTTTGATAACAAATCTTTTTGTCAATTTCATCGTCAACCTAGGCATGATACTGAAAAATGTTTTGCTTTGAAGGGTAAAATTCAAGATTTATTGATAATAATACTATCTCTGTTTTTGGTATGAATGATAAAGGCAACACATCTGTAGGTCCTCCAAACCAAAATCTTCAGATTTTTACTGATCCATTGCCTTCTCATACCTCTAATGCGATTGATACTACTGATTCCTCTATCTCACCTGATGATCTCGTGTCTATGACTCCGAATGTGATTAACTTTGTAGAGCAGCAGAAAATCCCTAAAGAACCTTCCATCACATTTGATTCCAGTGAAACTATTAGGGCACCTGTGGTCCTTTATATATAGTTGCAAAAGTCAAGAATACACCTTGCCGTGGAGTGCTTATTGATCCTTCTTGTATGGTTAATGTCATTACTGAAGAATTTCTTTTTACTTTGCAATTGAATCAAGTTATCTATGACGAAACAAATGTGGTTGTGAAACTATTTGATGCATTTTCTTCTCCTGCAGTTTGTTCTATTACATTACCTATCGAGGTCCATAACAAATCCCTTGATGTGGACTTTGCTATTATTCCATCATCCGAACAATTTCGTGTGAAGCTAGGCTATCCTTGGCTATCTTCCATGAAAGCTATTGCTTCTCCTATTCACAAGTGCTTGAAATTTCCCCATAATGGTGAAGTTGTTACTGTCAGTCATAGTCTCTTTAAACCAGCTGAAAGAACTTCTAGCGTTCCTATTGATTACTTTTGGCCTAAACAATTCCAATCTCTTCCTCCGCGAAGTGATCATCTTTTCAAATCTTATCAAAAGTGGAAAAAGGATATGATCCTATCTCTAAGTGAACCTAGAACACCCAAACTTGATATTCCTATCATTCTTGAGAAGGAAGTTCTTCCTTTGAAAGATAAAACCAATGTCTTTCCTCAAGAAGATTCCCAACCCATCCCTATGGATGTGACTATGCCTATGTCTAATAAACTTTCTAAAGGTAGACCTATACCTCCTCGTCATGATGGGCTTGGTCTCCTTCCTAAACCAAATATTCCTCCTTTATATGGAGCAGTTCCTCCTCCTTCCTCTTATGGAGAGAAGAGACCTTCCTCTTCTCCTATTATTCAACCTAAGAGACCACAACCTAAACACCCAAGTGATAAGGATGAGAACATTCCTCCTCCTCAATCTTCTCAACTTCCTACTAAGACTAGATGAAATCGTTCTGCACGTGAACACCGACGAAAGCGTCATCTTAGAGCTCAGGCAGCTGCTTCTCAAACTTTGCAATCCCCAAAAACACCTTCAGCTAGTATTATTCCATTTTCTCCTCAGCCGAAAATTGAGCCAAAATCTCCTAAACATAAGATGCATGATGGTCTTGATCCTGTGCGAGTTAAAGATCCTATTTTTATAAATCTTGATGATGATATAGATGAAAATGTTATTCATGATGAAAATGTTATTCCTGTTCATTCTAATAGTGAATATGAATATGTTGATGTTGATAACCATTTATCTAACGAATTTTCTAAAGCACTTATCCTAGCTCCTAGACAAGAACAACGTGGCTCGGAACATGAACATAGCCCTTGTTTGGATCTTGTGATAGCTCCATCTAATTTGTTGGATGTTCCTCCTCTAGCGTGTTTCCTGCCTTCCTGAAATATTGATCAGCAAGATCGGGGGGTGGATGACGTGCTAGACTAGTTTCATTAGCATAGCAGACTCTCTCCTCCTCTTTTGATCTCTTTTGTTACTTCTTCTATGTGTTATTCTCATTCTTCTATTTGTTGTCCTTAGTGTTGTCTACTTGAGGACGATGCAAAACATTGAGATCTCTTTTGGTCTCTCTCATGTTGACTCAAAAGACACATGTGTTCCCTTCTTCTAGGTGACCTTCCTTGATTGGGGAATGAAGAACAATTATGCATACATACATATGATATACATGAATTATCATACAGCATACTGACCCCGAGGAAAGCGAAGTCACCTTGTGCTTTGTGTTTTGTGTTTATTATCCTTGGGCTTATCTCACACTTGGGGGCTAAATCCTTGTGATAATGTGCTCCTTTCCCTTCTCATTCTTATATGTATCACTACCTTAAAGCAATCACCCCCGGTGAGGCGTGTGCGATCGCTTTAACGTAGGGGGGCATACATCCCGTTCATATCTTTTCAAGATACTGGAAAATTTCTTGACAAATTTAGCTTTGCCTTGAAAATTTTGATATCTTTCTTGCATGACTCAAAGTGAGGGAACCTTACTATTGACAGTCATGGTTCTCCCTCGTGATCTTCCCTTTTACTTTGTCAATCGAAGTCGTAAGATCCTTAGTCCACTGGGGGCTTGGTGTATCTTGCCACCTTGACGTGGTGAAAGTTTTTCAATGTTGTTTCCTTGTACTTTACTGGAAGTATGAGTGTACGCTTATACTCCCGCTAAAGTGGGGGCCAAATGTAGCATCCTAAAATTGCAACACTTGCAATTTTGACTGCATTTGGGTCTTCACGATGGCGATGCAACACGGAACCTGAATGGAGACCCCGAAACTTGTTCATGACATCAAAAACTGCATTTCTCAGCACCCTGGCCTGATCCTCCTTGCACCCTGCTATCCCGGGAGGTGGGACCATGGCACCCAGTGCCCTGGTCCTTCAGGATTAGGGTGCCCAGCGCCCTGGTCCCCCAGGACCATGGCGCCTAGCGCCCTGGTCCCTGGCCCTATTTTGGGCCCAGTCTCTTATGGGGCTTCGGGTCTTTAAGTTTGCAAATTGGAAAATAATGTTTCCTGGTCGGCCTAAGGTCGGGAAAATCAGTCTATCAGCCCTAATTGACAAGTATATAAACTACTTTTCCTCTCCTAGAAAGGAAGAGAAAGAGGAGGACATATGTGTGCAAAGGCACGAAAGCGATATTCAAACATTCAAACATTCAAGCATTCCTTCAAGCAATTGAGCATTCTAAGTCTCCATTCAAGGCTAGGTGTTGCATTCAAGACAAGGATTCAACCATTGAAGAGGAGATCACATACAACATACAACATACTACATACATTACACCTTTGCATGTAAGAATACAAACATTCTTACAACAAGGTATCAGTACTTGTTTACATTACAAACATTTACATTTACAGCATTCTCATTTCTTGGTTAATTCCAAAACTGGGGTTTGACCTAAAGGCAAACCCCTCATCCCTAACCCCCCAATCGTCCTCTCTTTTCTGTGTGTAGGTTGCAGGTATGCGGCTGTAATTGAAGATCTGGAATCCTTGTGCTGAGACAAACAGATCCCCCTTCGTTTCGCAGATTTTTCGAAGGACTGTGTGCACGCCGGGCGCCATCGTCCCGTCAACTTTTGCTCAAATTTGCAGAACAGCACCATCTCGACATTTTACTGCTAATTCCAGGTCTGCAGCTTCATCCCATATCCCTATCTCTGTTTATAAGCGAATATTTCCTACTTTACATGCATTCCTAGTTCAATCTTTCTATCCACATTTCTTTACAAAAGAGGGTATCCTTGATGTCTTAACCCTTGAAACTCATTTAGAATCCAATCTTGCATTGTGTGGGATTGGATCTTGTGGGTTTCAACCCCTCTTTTGAATGTAAAGTCTCTCCTAAGTGAAAACCATCAACCCTAGTGACTCTCCCTTCTCTCTCCTTGGAGATTGGGGAGGAGAGAACAACTAGGGTTCGATTTTTCCGCTTTACAATTATGATATACCCAATGATCCAAACCATGGTGAGAAATCACCTGTGATGCCTGCATATGTACAAAGGCTTATTATGGATATGAAAAACGTTGATGGAAAATGAATGCAGGCGGAAGGATGCACGAACTAATAGATGGAAGAGCTAGCTGACAGATAGCACTTATTTGCCAGGTTTTCACCATCTGTTTTTATTGCACTTTTTCTCATATTTAATTTTTTTTGTTTATTTTTCATTGTTTTCGTTGTTTTTGTATTTTCTGTTTTTTCACTGTTTTTGGATTTTTTTGCTTTTTTACTGTTTTTTTTCTTTTTATTCTTTTTCAGACATAAAACTTCTTCAAATGCATGTTATTGATGGGTTCATCAAGTTGATCCCCATCCTGTGTTGATAGTTGATATGCTCTTGGCCCAAATACTATTGTGACTGCAAATGGACCTAACCAGTTTGGTTCAAACTTCCCTTTCTTTTCTCGATCTGACTGGTTTCGTGGATTTTCTTTTAGTACTAGTTCTCCAACTTGAAAGACTCGTGGTTTGACCTTGTGATTGTAACTGTGACATATTCTTTGCTGATATACTTTCAAATGATCAAAGGCATTTTGTCTACGTTCATGGATCAATTCTAGTTCTTGTAGTCTGGATACTCTTTATTCTTCATTAGGGATAAGACCTTTTAATGATACTCGTAGAGAAGGTATCTCTACTTCTAGTGGTAGTATTTCTTCTGATCCATAGACAAGAGAGAAAGGTGTGGCACCTGTTAATGTGCAGATACTGGTCTGATAGGCCCATAGACTAGGTTTCAATTGAATATTCCAATCTCTGCTAGCATCATTCACTGTCTTTTTGAGGATTTTCAAAATAGTTTTTCTTAATGCTTCTGCTTTCCCATTCCCTTGTGGATAGTAGGGTGTTGAAAATATGTGTTGGATCTTGAATTTCTCACATAGCTCTTGTATAACTTGGTTCTTGAACGGTCACCCATTATCAGTGATAATGATTATGGGTATTCCATAGTGACAGATGATGTAGTTCAAGATAAATGCAACAATTTGTTTTCCTGTGATATTGATGAGAGGTATTGCCTCAATCCATTTTGTGAAATATTCTGTAGCTACAAGGATGGAATTGTGACCATTGGATGAAGAAGGATTTATCTTTCCTACTAGATCAAGACCCCATTGGTAGAAAGGCCAAGATGTTGCCAAAGCATGAATTTCTTGTGTTGGGGAATGAATTAAATTTCCATGGATCTGACATTGTTTGCATGTTTTAGCTATCTGAAAAGAATCTCGTTCCATAGTTGGCCAATAATAGCCCAAGCGTATGAGTTTTTTCGAAAGGGCTAGACCACTTGAATGAGTGCCACAAATGTTGTTATGGACTTCATTTAAGGCCTTCTCGGATTCTTCTTGCTCGAGATATCTTAAAATAGTACATTCCAAACCTCATTTAAAAAGGGTATCCGTGACAAGATTATAATGGGAGGATTGGTGAATCAAGTTTCTCTTTTGGTTCTTTGATAAGTCAGGAGGGAGGATATTATCTTTCAGGTATGTGTAAGTTTGTCCATAGCGGGAGGAATCATGCCCAACAAGATGATAGATAGTTTGGGAATTAGGACAATTATGAGCAGGGTGAAACAACTCTTCCACCAGGAATTCGTAATGCTCTTGTTTTTTCTATGTCTGAAGTAGAGAAGCAAGTGTTGCCATGGCATTTGCTGCTTTGTTGACATTCCTCACAATCTGTTGAAAATTTATTTCGACAAAGTATTTCTTGACATCATCAACCATCTTCTTATAAGGCATTATCTTTTCATCCTTTGTTTGATAATAATCATTGATTTGATTGATGATGGGCTAAGAGTCTCTAAAGACCTGTAGCTATGTAATGTTCCATTCTACAGCCATGTTGATACATGTAACCAAAGATTCATATTCTTCTATGATATTGGTGCATGGAAAGTTTAATTTGTATGCTTTTGAAATTGTATGACCTTGTGGTGTGATGAGTAGAATGCTTGCTCCTGATCCATGTGTTTCATTATTGATGCTTGCACTTGGACTAATATTCAGGTGATGCATTATAAGATCTAGATCAAACCCTAGAATGTCTGCATAAGACCATCTTTTGATTTTCCTTCTTTTCAAGAGTTCCAAATATTTTTGTACTTCATGTTTTGATAGAGAGATTGTTGGATGTAGATCAGTTGTGCCCATGGTAACTGCCTCTATTGGTTCTATCAGGATAGATGACCTCTCTTGATAGTATTCAGGTATGGTATCAAATCTCCCATCTTCCGGTGCCTCGAGAAGGTTTTTACCATTAGATGTGTCCTTTATTTTTACTTTTCCACGGCCTAATGTTGCCAATAAATGGTTTTCAACATTAGACTTGATATTGTTTTTTTATATTCACTTTTGTGACTAGGAGATTTGGCACCCACTTGACTTGAAGATATGTTAGAGAAATCCCTGGTGAAAGTTTTTGTGTGTTCGATTGTATTAAGATATAAGGATATGACATGGTCATTAGGAAAGGTATCAATGGTAGTATGTCTTTCATTTTCCCAGTCCATAAGTTCAGGATGGATTAAGGGTAAAGGATTCTTAGGTTGTATTGTTTCAAAGATATTAGGGGTCATGATAGAGATGTTAGAGCTTTCAATATGCATTTCAATGTCTGGAATGATACTCTCGTTAGAATGACCTCGCACAAGTAGCTCTTGATTGTCCTTGATTAAGTCCAAGTCAAATGAATGTGATTCTAATTCAAGTGGGCTAGTTCCTAACGTTTGCCTTGCATATGTGTGAACTACATTGACATCTGCATCTTCTTCTTCCCTTTCAATTTCTAATTGCTCTTGTCTATTTTCCCATGATAGTGAATATTATCTGTTCCCTTGATCTCTTAGCTGCATTTGTTTTTCCATGCTTGAAAAAAACTGAGGCAAATGATTGTTCCATGGATTGTGTGCTTGAAGATATCACCTCTCTATTATGTGGAACAATGACCTCTTGAGCTGGTTTTAGATTACTACAACATTGCAATGGATTTGAGTCTGTTGAGATCGTGATTTCTTGCCCATTGGATGGAAATTTCAAGCACTGATGACATGTTGACGAAATAGATTGTATGTCATGTATCTATGGTCTTCCCAAGAGTATGTTGTATGGTAAGTCCAAGTCTAGAACTTGGCATGTTGTGTATTTCTGCAAAGGTCCCACTCTGATGGGTAATACCATAATTCCTTTAGAGGAATGCTCTTCTTCACCATATGCTTTGATTGTTATCTTTTTCCGGGGATCAACTACATCTTTAGAATAACCTAGAGCATGAAAAAGACTCAATGAGAAAATGTTTAAGCTAGCTCCCCCTTCTATTAGGACACGTTTAATGAGCATTTTATGAATGAGGACTTCAATTTGCAAGGAAGCGTTATGGGGATGTTGCAAGGAATCAATGCTTGGATATGAAGGAGATGGGGTTTGAATATGATCCTCTAAAATAGGTTTGATGGCCATTATGGATATCCCTTGGGGAACTTCATCTTTGGGTGTATTGTTTGGTGAGGATGCTATGGAAGATTCTTGCAAGTTTTCAAGAGGCGTATGAATAGATGACTTTGGAGAGTCAATTTTCTTATGAGGGGATGAGCTATTGCTAGACATAGGTGCGTGATCTTGATCTTTCTCAAAAAAATCCTTGAGGTATCTCTTTAAGAGTTGCATAAAGGAGCCACCTTTCTTTGGAGATGCATTTGAATCCTTGTGAGGTTTTGACATAGTTGGATTTTGATTTTGGACTTGTTTGATTTCTCTGATATGTTGACTTGTTATGTCTTCTTCTTGTATTTTGCTTTGGTATTCCATATTTCTATGATCTTTAGATATTTTAAATGTTTTTGTTTCCATTGTAGGGATTCGATTGTCTAAATTGTGTTTCAATAAGTGACCAATTGTCAATGTAGATATGATAGAGTGATATGACACGAAAAGATAATTCAAGTGTTTAAAAGTTTGCAAGTTTTTTAGATCTTTAGTTTTGGAGTTTAATGATGATGATTTTGATAAAACCAAGTCCAATAGGAATGATATATCCTACGATGTGGGAAAAGGTTATCCTAACCAAACCTTGTAGTTTCGTGATAGAGGATGATAGATCCCGATAAGAAGCTATGTTTTGAGTGATTAGTTTATCAAAGAGGGTGATAATGCACTTTAAGATGTTTAGATCTTGAACTTGTTGAAGGTGAATACTTGAAAATATTGGAGGTGTCTACCTCTAGAATCTGATTTGATAGAAGATTACTTGACCAAGAGAACCAATAAGACAATCTAAGCACAAAATGACAGATATCAGGTGTATATGCTCACTGTAAATTGACCAAGAAAACATGATAAATCTGAAAAAGACATGCAAGAAGACAACTCTAGATTGACAGAGACAAATTTGTAGGACAGTTTAGACAGTCCCAGACAACAATTTAGACAGATCCATATGATAAACTAGAAATCTCACATGACAAAGGCCTACACTTGTATGACACTTACCACATAACCAGATGACAAAAGATAACAAAAAAGCTTATGCTAAACTGACTCGTATGAGAATTCCCACAGAACTAGACGATAAACTAGATTTCCCATACAAAAAACTAGAAAGCTCGTATGACTAAGGACAGAACAGAGGCAAAAATTTTATATGGATGCTGATTCTCACACAATGGATTCTCAATATCTATTATCCGACTCCAAATGCTAATGGGGGCACAATATGACAAGTATCTTGGGAGAGTTACTATCTCTCTTGCACAAAGATTATCCCCCTTTCGAAGGTGAATTGGGTAGCTTCTATCTTAGATTTTGTAGTAAGGGTTTCCATTTGAAATTACCCCTTTTAGTCGTGCAAGCACGATCGAGGCCTATAGCCCAACAAGGTACCAAAACAAGAAGTAGTCACGCAAGCATGATTGAGACCGCGAGGCCCTACTAAATGTACGATATGAGAGATCTCAAAAGAGAAAACTCAAATAATCCCATCCTCCAAGACTTTAATCCCGAGAGGACTATTTTTTAGAGTGAGTCAGAAAGCTTAGGTCTAGTTGTAATCACTTGGGTCATTCTCACAGGGTGATTACTTTTTCCCACCGTGATAGGCCCACTAAAGGTAATCAAATCTCAAACATAGAAGTGCTTCAAGGGTCAAGATTTTTGATTGTCCAAATGGATAAGAGCATACTCTCCTACCTTTTAGACAACTTCTCAGGCATAGAAAACAAGATGTTCATTTACCATTAGCAAAATAAGTGTGCCTAGAAAACTTAAAGAAGACATAAAGTTTGGTTGAGTTCTCCTTTAGGCAACTTGCAAAATGGATATGTTAGTAGTCATGTTGTTTTGATGAAATAAAGCTTTGACAAGCGTAATCTTTGACAATCGTCCTAAAAAAACCAATTAGGCTGCTAGAAAACTCACAAACAGACCAGGGTTAGCATTATTAATAGCCAAATTGAAGCATAAAAACCCTAAAATGCAATCTGTTTTGAAAACACAGAAGCAGAAATTCATACGAGTATTCTCACATACCCATATGAGTGCACAAAGAAACTCATATGGTACTCCTACAAGATTCTAAAACAGACCCAACCAGAAACCCGTGAGATTGAAGATTTGATGATGAGAGAGGCCAAGAAATTAGATTTACGGCCCCATGGTGGGCGCCAAAATGTCCTGTGTGAAGTAGGGTACCTGTAGCTGCAACACAAACACTCAGTAGATCATTACAAGGATGGTTAGAAAATTAAAAACAAATAAAAGATAAACCATGACAAAGCGACCTATCGCCTCCTAAGAGATGTGAGTGTGGATTTTCTCTCAAATCTAGATAAGCAATCCCAATGACTTTACTACACCTAGACGAAGGATTTGAAATGATATGATATGCAAGCTAGATGAGATTGATTATGATAGATTGATCCAAGAGTCTAATTAAGCTAATGATATGCATGATTAATCTACATGATTCAACAATTATGCTAGAAAATTATCAAATTAAACTAGATAATTACCTATAATAACAATGCTCAAATGATATGCTAGAATGGATATGCCTATAGTAATAATGCCTAAATTGATATGAGATGGGATCCTTTTTGCTCCAAAATGGGGGATATTTATAGGATTTCCAAGGCTAGGGGTGAGGTGGCAAGAATCAATGGTCAAGATTGAGTCTAAAGATATCAAGAGTGAAATTGGAGGAGGTTGGAGAAGAGGTTGGAGGGAGGGACACTTGTCATCTCTGTGGTGACAAGTTTCATGGAGGCTTGCTCATAATAGGGAAAGTGTCCAAGGGAGGAAACATGTGGCATAAATGCCATGTGTCTCAAAAGGAGAATATCCAACCCATAGGAAGTTAGGATAAGGAGGTTAGGATGTGCCAGATAGGATAGGGTTAGTTAAACCCAAGGTTAGGTGGAATGGGTTAGGTTAGAGGGATAGTTAGGTTATGTGGTTAGAAGTTAGGAGGCATGTGGGTAATTTGAATTTAAAAATTCAAATAATAGGAAAAGGCTAATTAACTTTCAACAACTCATAAATTGACTTGTTTAATTAATTAGGGGATTAGAAGGAATGAGTTAAATGGGGGGAGGATTAATTGATTTGGATTAATTAATTAAAGGGGACTATTGTAATGAACCTATTAAATAAATCCTTAGATTTATTAATAAGTAGATGAAATGGATTTTAATCAAATTGCTAATGAATTCAATTAAATTAGGAAGGGGGATTAATTAAATAATTGCTTGTTTAATTAATTATCTTCAAACAATGTTTAGGTGTATACAATATGTATATATATACATACATATATATAAATACATACATATCCATATATATATATATATATATATATATATATATATATATGTATATATATATATATGTATGTATGTATGTATGTATATATACATATTGTATACACACACACACATATATATGTGTGTGTGTGTGTGTGTGTGTATGTATGTATATGTATGTATATATGTTATATGTATGTATATATGTATATATACATATATACATATACATATATATACATACATATACATACATACATATATATATATATATATACATATATACATATATACAAACATGTATGTGTGTGTGTGTGTGTGTGTGAGGATGAGGAAAATTAGGTTAGTAATATCAAATGCATGCAGTATAAGATAAAATACAATAAAGTACTTTAAAGCATACAAATAATATTGCTATACCTTATTTCTTCACCTCGTCCGATTGAGTAGGAAGTGGAAGTGTGCCCTTGATATCCACTTGATTTTCTCATTGAGGTGAGAGATGTGGATTTATCTCCACTACACAACAAATTGATAGGATATTGGGTGATGGATTGATGGATTAGCTATGACAATATTTGGGCATATGGTGGATGCAATGGGTGATTTCTTGCTTCGAATGGACAGCATGACAATATGGAAATAATGGATATGATTATGAAGGGATGAGACTCCAATTTATAGATTGGAGGGGCCCAAAATGGATGACCAAGATTGAAGAGGAATGGAGGGCTAGGATTGATTGTGAGTGGAATGAGATTTGAGAGGACTGTTACTACTTATCAAATTGCCATTAGTTTTTATATTCAAAGTCATACTATATATTCTTGTCGGTTAGCACTACTGAATCATGCAGTTGGTACACATAGAGAAGTCGGTATGCACAGTCTAGTCGGTTATAGAGGAAAGAAGTCACAGAATGCAGTATACACCGAGCTGTCTATCGAGTATCTTTTTGAGACTACCGAGCAGTAAAGATGACACACCGAGTTGATATACACTGAGTGAAATGTGTTACCAGATACATTGAACCTGGACATGCATATGAAAACATGTTACAAGATCGAGGCACATCTAACTGTTATTACATTGGAAATTGCACCAAAAGATTGTGTATGATTTTAAGGACAACCAATGAAATATTTTGTTTAGTTATTCATTCAAGGAATCTTGTTTGTAAGATCGAAGCAATAAATTGGATCACTGTTTTAAGAGATCTATTTATACATCATTAGAAAAGTGTATGTATGCATGAAGGAAGACTGTTATAGAGACACAGAGGTCACCGAGAAGGTTTTCAGAGAACAATTGAAGAACAGAGTAAACAGAAGGGTTTACCGAGTTACTATATGGGTTACTAAGGTATGATATAAGCAAGGTAATCTATTCTGAGCACATAGAATCTGCTATAACATTTTAGATGTAAAGTTGCAGATATTTGTAATGATTTTATTGTAATATTGTGAAGTTAAAAGAGAAACCTTTAACAGGGTAAAAGACTCTAATCAAGTCTATAAATTGTAAAGCCTCTAACCAGGTGTAGCATTCAAATAAATGTTGTAAAATCCTTTAGCAAGGTAGATCTAATAGATCTTGTTACTCCTAACAGGGTAAGCTATCAGAAATAGCTAAATGTATCTCTAACCGAGCATTCTTTATTATTGCAGTAGTGAAGTTGTGGGTGCCATCCCCACCGCAGTTTTTCTCTCTAACCAAGAGTTTTTGCATAACCAAAATATATGTGTTATGGAGTGAATCATGTATGATTGTTATCTATTTGTTTTAACTTTATTTTATGTTACTGCACTATTTTGTTTATGCATAATAGTAAGGTTATTATTCAAGAAAAGTTTTGAAGTACTCATTCACCCCTCCCCTCTCAGTACATTAGCTTTCCATATTGGGCCTAACAATTGGTATCAGAGCTTGAATCTTGGAAAAGGGTTTAACTACCTAAAGAGAAAGATCTTATCAATGGAAGGCTATAAACAATCTCGGAGGATTGTGTATCAGCAAAAAGAGTTGGATCATGCTAATCAAGTGATTGCAGACATGCAAATGCAAAAATATCTGAAAGTAAGAAGAAGATTATCTGATGACTTGCAGGATTCTCAAGAGTTAGTGGAACAAATTGAGACATCATCTGAGAACAGTATATCTGAAGAGACTGAAGAAATGATTGGAGTATTGAAAGAAAAGAACAAAGCACTGGCTGATCAACTAAAAGCAATGAAAAGAGAACATGAACATTTCAATACACAGATGACTGAAAATCTAGATGCATTGAGGACAACAGAGGATAAAGCAAGAGATCTACAAAGAGAGAAACAACAACTTGAAGTCTCAGTATCTGATAAGAATGATGAAATCACAAGGTTAACTGGGATTCAACAAAATATGACAGATCAACTAGGTTATGCACATCATGAAGCAATTCAGAAGAATGATGAAAATCAAGCATTAAAACTTGAAGTGTCAAGGTTGACCAATGAACTTGAAACAAAGAAGAAATCCAAAGAAACATTGAAGAAAAGTTATGAAGCATCAAAGATGTTGGATGAGCAACTGAATACAAGAAGACCCAACAAAGATGCAGGACTCGGTTACAAAGGAAAAGAATCTACCGAGAAAGGAATTCATACTACCGAGAGAGGAGAATCATCAAAGCAAGCTGGAAACATGAATGACATCAAAAGAAAGAAGCCTATTTGCTACTACTGTAGAAATCAAGGTCATACTGCCAACATATGCCAAATCAAAAAAGGTAAGCAACTGAATATCACTAAGTCCAATAGTTATTGTTACAATTGCAATAAATATGGTCACACATCTAATCAATGTAGGACAAAGTCTGTTAACAACTATCAGAAGGCAAAATTAAAAGGGTTTTGTAAAAACTGCAATAGATATGGACATAGTACCGAGAAGTGTTGTCTTAAGCAAAAGAACTACATGTGGTCTGCACACCGAGCAAACACTAGAGGTTACCAAACTCACACAAATCCTTACCGACAATATGTAGCAGTACCATGGGATTACAATACAAGGATATGGTGCGAATGTTGTGGAAGATATGGACATATAAGTGCCAACTATTTTATAAGGTTTGGAATGAACAACCGAAGATCATGGAGAAATCCTGGTATGGCATGTTTTCATTGTCACAAAGTTGGACATTTAGCTGGAGATTGCAGAGATCAACCTAGAAGAGACATTGAAGAGATAAAAGAAAAATTAAAGATGATTTGGAAAAAGAAGGAAATTGTGTCAAATGAAGAAAGCACCTTACCTACCGAGTTAGGTGCACCTATTCCAAATTAATTAGCAAAGGTATGAAGGGACTGCATTCTCTGAAAGTTAAAATCATAACAGTTCCTATTCTATTATGTACTAAATTCAAAATCTGCATAGTTAAGATGCATTAGTAAGTTTGAAATTCTATGAAAAGTACTTTATAGGAAACCTGTCAAGTCGGTGAATACAGGAAGCCTATCAAGTCGGTAAATGAAGGAAATTTGGTTACTCGGTTAAAATGAAAAAAAAGGGAGTAAATCGGTTAAAGGTGAACCAAGTGCATTTAATGTTTTGACCTAACCCGCATGAAGCCCGATAAGGTATTTTGTGTACTTAAAAGTATTTTCGCGGTCATTTTCATTCACTAAGTTTTCAAGAGAGCAGAGCAGAGCAAATCAAGGCGATCAAACCTCATTTAAAGCGAATCCAAGGTATTTACATCAATCTCATCACACTATTAAGCTAGTTTACCGATCTTGTCAAATTTCTATTATCTACTGAGTGTGAAGCGTCTGCCGTTTGTAAACCGTCAAACCCTAAGGATAGTTTGCTAGTTTTATCTGAAATTTACAAATGGCACCCAAGATCCAAGATCCCATAGTTGTCAAGAATGTCGAGAAGCCCTCTCTGAAATACACTTTGACTCCAAAAGTCACCTCTGAACTAGATGACAAAACTGCCTTTTCACTCATCCCGGATTGAGTCTTGTTAGTCGAAGATGTTAGATTCTTCACCAAATGCCATGTTGAAGAACTTGGTCATGTTGAGATAAGTGATGCATATGATGAGCTATGTACCAATGGCAAAATGGATAGCAAGTATGAGCATATCAAAATCAAGGGATTAACTAAAGCCCTAACCTATCCCCGTGTGTTCAAACCCCAGTGGGTTAAGTTTGTTTTGAGCAGAGTTCATGATGATTTCATGTGGCTAGAGGAGCAACCATTCAAAATCACTAAGGAAATCATTCATGTGATCACCGGTTATCCTATCTATGATCATGCACAAGCACAAAAGATGATATCACAGAAGGAGTTAATCAATTTAACTGGAGTAGAATTTGATTATCAAGGACTGAAACTGAACAATGTCACTGATGCAGAACTTAAGTTTGCAATTAGAGTAATAGGTTACTGTTTCTTCGAATCAGCAAGGGAAAATAGTGTACCCTGTGCAACAGTTGACTTAGCCTATAAAATAGTGAAAAGGGGAATGAAAGTTGATTTATGTGAAGTGTTATTGAAAAACTTGTTTGAGAACCTGAACACAATAAGGAAGCCGAAGTAGAACAACTCAACAAATACACTGAATTTTGGTTCACTTCTTGTATGCATGTTTTTCTACTTTGAGAAATTCTTTCCATCAGTCGGTAAAGTAGTTTGGGAGCTACACCGACCAATCACCCATCAAATTAATGACTTTATTAAGAAATTGGGAGATAATTTCAATGATATCATGGATGACTACTTCAGCAAATTTCAAGAGAAGATGCACAACAGGTACCGAATTCCACCCCAGCTGGTAGAGAAATATAAAGATGATATATGCTTTGAGGTAGACATTGATTACTGTTATGTGAATGTTGTGGAACCAAGGACTCAATCTTTGCCACCTATGGGTTACAAGATTGACTATGATATCACACAATAGCAAATTGATGCATTTCTTACACTGCCAAGGCATGCTAGCGAACTGAGGTATGGAACTTATGAAGAAGTTAAGGAAAAGGTAAAAATGAGCATTGTAGTACCTAAAGCTACAAGAAAGGCTACAAAGATGATTAAGGAATTATCTAAGAAATTTGGAGAAGAATCTCCCTCCACACCTATCAAAGGTACTCTTACCATCACCAAAGAGGAATCAGAAGCTCAAGAGGCAGCAATAACATTAAGCACTGAATTGCCTAAGGGTAAAGTATTGAAAAGAAAGAAACAGGACATTCCAAAGGCCCTACCGACTCCTCCAACAAAGAGACCTAATACAAGAGCATCAGCTGCATCACCAAGTAAGAAAAAAAAGAGTGTTACTGCTCCCAAGTTAACCAAGACCTACAAGAAATCTACTTGGAGACTCATCTTGGCAAAAGAGTCTAGTGATACAAAATCTGAGGATGCCAACAAATTCCAAATTGTCAAAAGCAAGAAGGTAAATATACATAGTGTTGAAATTTTTTGTGCAAATCTAAAAGAATATGGTGGATTTGGTTCCTTTAGATATGTCAAGTATGAAACAAGAAATAATGATGAGAAGAGACAAATTGAAGAAGCTGTCATTTGCACACTTCTAAAGTTTCGGCTAGCTCCATTGGAACTAGTAAAGTCACTTCCAAATGAACTTTACTTGCATATTGATAACAGGTGGAAATATGCAATGGACTTAGAGAAACAAATCAGAGAAAGAAGTCTAGTCCATCTATTTCCTGATATGTCTGTAGCAGAAATAAAGGAACACTTGACAACCTACAATTCTAAATTTCTTGTCAAACATAGAGCCTTAAAATTGATGAATGGGCTATACATTGATGTAGAAATTGAGACAAAAGAAAAATGGCAGGAAATCTTCAAAATAAAAGATGTCGGTGAACAATCTAAAGTTGAAATTGTTGATGTCACCAAACAAGATCTTGATGTCACCAAGCACGGTCCTGACGCTACCGAGCAAGACCCGGCTGACACTATTCAAATTGATGAAGATGTCATGGATGCAGAAGAACAGGTGTAGGAGATGATAAAAGGCACTACATATGCAAAACTTGTATCTAGTGAATCTGTGTTAGTACAAGTTCAGCCTTATCCACCGATCACTCAACCTATCTCTATCGAAGCTCCTAAGGATACAACACAAGGCACTGAAGGTCACTAGTCTGAAGCAACAGAAGGTACAACTCAAGACCAGACCTCTCAAGCACCCTCGAGCACCGAAATTGTAGCACCTGAGACACCCAGTACTGAGACACCAAAAGACACCACAATAGCTATAGGTACCGACCAAAGTGTTGCCTCCACCAAGCAACCTACCGAGGGTCAGTAAGCCTCACAAGCTATTGTCTTGGTCCAACCAACCAAAGGTAAAGAAAAGAAGGTGAAAAAGCATAGTTTTAAAGTTGATTTATCTAAACCAATAGTGTTGCCCAATATGGATATCTCAAAATTAAAGGGGCAAGCACTTATTGATTTCAGTGAACTATGCAAAGCAAAGGCCAAACAAGAAAAAAAAATGGCCATACAAAAGAAGAATAAAGTACTTCAGAAGGTGAAGACACTACTAATAGATATGCTACCTATAGCTACAGTGTCAACCGATGCAGCCATCCACATTCAACTGGATGAACTCCTTAATGAAATAGAAACATCTGGAGTTGATGCATCTGAGTACTTGAGCAAGCTCAAAGACAAGGAGCTTACTACAAAAATGATAGAAGAGGTACAAAAAGCTCTCGCTATTGGCAAAGTCAAACTTGTCAAATTCATTGCTGAGTTGTCCCCTCAACTCAAGCATATTCTTTATTTATTTCAGAAACTTTGCACATTTTCCATATTCATTAAAGATATCAAGAATAAAATTGATGCAATTGAGAAAGAGATCATCGATCTCTCAAATAAGTTGACCACAAAGCCAAATTCAGTTCAGAATTTTTATACCAAGCTTCAATAGCTCATGGCTCAACAACTGGAACTTAGAAATGAAGAACATAAGATTAGGATGGATATAATGACACTCCAGACATTATTCCTTCCTCATATTTCATCAGTTCAAGAACAGATTATCCGAGCTACACGCCTATCTACTACACAAGAGGGAAGCACTCTTGATGGCTTAATATCCCTATTGGCTGATATTCAAGCACAAAATTCTTTAATGGAAAGTGTAAAGGATGAACTCTCTGTCACACTCACCAACGTCCGGAAGAAGTATAAATCTATTTTTGATCAGTTACCACCCCCGGATGGGAATTAAGTTTTTGATGTTTGTCAAAAAGGGGGAGTAATATAATATATTTGGGGAGTAATACAGTTTTGATATAGTATTCGGAGTATTGTATACAAGGGGATTATACCGAGCAGAGTATGCAGAATATCCAAGGACAGTAAGCAGAGCACACAAACACAAAACCAAGCATGAAAAATTAGAGTTATGTACAATATAATGATAAGGGGAGTATATCTGATTATACTATTTCATTGACTATTGTATTTACTGTTAAGTATAGTCATTTTGCAAAGTATATAGATTTTTTGAGTTATGACTTTGAAAGTAGTTTTTGTCAAACATCTCAACTAATGTCAAAAGGGGAGATTGTTACTCCTTATCAAATTGCCATTAGTTTTTATATTCAAAGTCATACTATATATTCTAGTTGATTAGCACTACCGAATCATGCAGTCAGTACACATAGAGAAGTTGGTATGCACAGTCTAGTCGGTTACAGAGAAAAGAAGTCACAGAACGCAGTATACACCAAGCTGTCTACCGAGTATCTTTTTGAGACTACCGAGCAATAAAGATGACACACGGAGTGAAACATGTTACCAAATACATTGAACCTGGACATGCATATGAAAACGTGTTACAAGATCGAGGCACATCTAACCGTTATTACATTGGAAATTGCACCAGAAGATTGTGTATGATTTTAAGGACAATCTAACCAATGAAATATTTTGTTTAGTTATTCATTCGAGGAATCTTGTTTGTAAGATCGAAGCAATGAATTGGATCACTGTTTTAAGAGATCTATTTATACAGCATTAGAAAAGTGTATGTATGCATGAAGGAAGACTGTTACAGAGACACAGAGGTCACCAAGAAGGTTTTCAGAGAACAGTCAAAGAATAGAGTAAACAGAAGGGTTTACTAAGTTACTATATGAGTTACCGAGGTATGCTATAAGCAAGGTAATCTATTCTAAGCACATAGAATCTGCTATAACATTTGAGATGTAAAGTTGCAGATATTTGTAATGATTTTATTGTAATATTGTGAAGTTAAAAGAGAAACCTTTAACAGGGTAAAAGACTCTAATCAAGTCTATAAATTGTAAAGCCTCTAACCAGGTGCAGCATTCAGAATAAATGTTGTAAAATCATTTAGCAAGGTAGATCTAACAGATCTTGTTACTCCTAACAGGGTAAGTTATCAGAAATAGCTAAATGTAGCTCTAACCAAGCATTCTTTATTATTGCAGTAGTGAAGTTGTGGGTGCCATCCCTGTTGTATTCAAAATCTGATTCACTTCAACATCCTTATAATAATATGATAACTCTGTGCAGAAGAGGTACTAAAGAGAAGGAAACTTCCAGGACAACATATGACAAGGTTTGATTTAACCTTCTACACTTTGGACCTACTCTAAGTCCAGGCGGGTATACCTTTGTGAACTAAATTCACACTTTTTAAAAGATAAATCCACAGCAAACCAGTGGATCTAATCACCTTAAAAATTACTGAAACAAAGGAATGAAAATTGTACTCATATTCAATATTTGACCTACAATATATGTAATAGACAACCTCGATCTATACCAGTGCCTTATCCAAGGTCACAGAGTCATCTAAGTTCAAACAATACTCTCACAGTCAAATATCTATACATATCCCATTAGTTTGGCTTCTGTAGATCCCTATATATGCCTAACATACATAAGAATTTATTCATACCAAATTAAACCATGCTCATCAAGATTCAAAATATCTCACAACGAATTTACTGGTAGAAGTGATTCCTACATATTTAATTCCCCTCCTGAAGAGAAAAGCTAAGAAACATATCTACTGAAAGTTGCCTTACAACCCCTATTCAAACGAAATAACCCTGGATTATTTAGAATGAAACAGTAAACACTTGCAAACACATTTGAAGACAACACAAAGTTTTTACTCAAAACCAATGGTCTGTATATTGATATTTTCTTCAAAAAAGTATTACAAGAAACCTTCGAATATTCTCCATTAAAAACTTGGAAAAGCTCAGATAAATTTCTGCAGCGTTTTCTTACAATTCTTTGCGATCATTTCTAACTAGTCCTGGTATCCATTTATAATAGCATGGATGCACATAGCTTCGGACTTTCCTAGGAGAGTTTGTCACAATTATTGCTTCTCAAGAAGAAGCTACAAAACCTTTTACAAAAACGGTTACAAGTCTTTTTCAACCTCCATGGCTTCTTCTACTTGTTGTCCCATTGCAACCTCTTCTAACTGTTTTGCATCCTGAATGGCATATTTTCTTGTCCACTCATTGTATACATCATCAGTTGGCCATGCGAATTTAATCATTTTGGCTTTTGCCTTGGTTAACTTTTTCCATGAATTCCTCATCTTGTTGACCTCTGAATTGAGAAAATCATAATGAGATTTGATTCTCTCTATCTCCTGAATTGTTACAACAAAAAAGGAAGCATCATCTAAGTCAACAATTCCTTTTATTCCAACTAACAATTTGGCCTCTAATTCCCTAAGCCACACTTGTTTGTCCTTCAATTGATTTGGGCTGACAAAAACTCCTGGGAGCAATTCAAAAACCTGATCAGTGTACTCCTTCTTGTACAAATTGACCTTCTTGTCAGCATTTTCCACCCCTTCTTCCAATTTTACTAGATCCTTGGTGGTGTCACAAGTGGATTTGATAATAGGATCTGCCCTTGCTTCATCATAGGATGCACAAATAAGTTCCAAATCCTGCTCTCTAGGCTTCCACTTGTCAAAAATAGGCATTAAAATGGCCTTATCTCCATTAAGCTCATTCCACATATCTAAAATCTTGCTTATGTTGTTATACAATAGTGAGGCCCCCATGGTGTCAGCAAAACTTGAAATTGTAACCCTCACTCTTTCTTCATACTTCTTTGCATACAGGGCCTGAGCCTGTTTTAAATTCTCCAATTCTTGGGGAGTGATCTCAACCATTTGAGAACTAGAAGGTGCTAGAGATGGTGGGAACTCAATAATGGGGTTGGTAGGTGGAGGTCTTGCAGGAGAAAAGGAGATCATCAGTGTTGAAGACTCACCTTGATGGTACTGTCCTGTCAACTGGCTTTGTAGCTTAGCAATGATGCTATCTTTACCCCTTACCTCTTCCTTAACACTATTGTAAGCTTTCAAAATTGTCTCCAACTTAACTTGGAGGTCTACCTTTTCCTTAGCCTCCCTTTCTGCTACTGCAACACTAAACTTTGCAGTCTCTAGCACAGTGCTAGCATCTTCCACTACCACTGTGTTCTGCACTCTTTTCACTATAATTCCACCAAGGTAACTTGACCCTGGGGTGTCCTTATTTCTCCTATTTTCATCTCTTTTGAGAGACCACGTGACCAGTGCAGCATTGTCTTTGCTAAAAGTGACTCCCTCCATGGGTTTGGTTTCTTTTCTCACTGCCTCCAATACTAAGGCATCTACTCTGTCCCACTTAGGGAGAATGAGTACTCTAGCTTGTGCCACCATATCTCTTCCTTGCTCAGGAGTGATGGTCTTAAACTCATCTATCATTTCTTGCTTTATTTCCTCCTCAACCACAGCTGGATCTTTATGAGGCTGCTCACCTTTTCTCTTTTCACACCTTGCATTGTATTTATCAATGTTCTATTTCCACACAAATTGCATGAATGCTCCTGATGTAACAAAGTTGTTGTTAGCCAAGAAGTCCTCACTGGCCTGCTTGATCTCGGGATCCCACTCTTGGCCCTTGAACTCATTGGTAGTGATGTTCATCTTAGCAGCAAGGGGCTCTTCTGGCATTCCCTCTTCTACTTCATCATATGTGTAAGCTATTTCTCCCAAACTGCCTAACTGTATCAGTTGCTCAGTTGCTGCCTATTCATCTCCTATATGAATAGGGGATTGAGATGGAGAATACAAAGGTTCATCAGATTGTATTTCTTTTTCCACTCTCTGCTTCTTTGGGCTATCTTGGATGTCAATGACATCTTGTATCTTCCTCTTTCCTTTAGAGGTAGAGGGCTCCCCTGTTGTAGGCATTAACACACTGTAATTAGACTTCTTGTGCAACATGTAGTCACCAGGAGGGATTGCTCTGGCATATGCAGACCTACTTAGAACCGTTCTTTCTTTTTCAAGGTTGTTTTTAATTACAACCTCCCTCTTTTCTTTCAAAGTCTGCATTACATCCTCAAAATAAAGAATTAGGAACTTTATTTTCTCCTCAAAAGGGTGAAAGCTAGACAATGGGTCATAGCCAGTGTCAAACTGATGTACAAAGTCTAAGGCCTTTTTATAAGCCACCCACTCTTCCTTCCTCAGCTCTTGCTCATCTAGATCAAACTCATTTCTAAGGAGGTCTTCAGGAAACTGGAATTGATGGGGTCTACCTCTGCATATTGCCCTCTTTCTAAACATGCCATTGAAGAAATCTTCAGGATCGGCACACCTGGATACTGCAGTTGACAAATGATAAGGTTGAAGAAAATCTTCAAAATAGTTCCAACCTCCCTTGGTTATTACAAATTGGTGGGCTATAGTAACTGTAGGGAAAATAGTCCCTTTACCCCTGCCTGTTAGCTCTACCTCTTGCACACTACCAATTTGTCTGAGGACTTCTGCAGTTCCCACTTTGAGAGGGACCTGATAGGGCAATAAAAATGGAGTGCCTCTGAAACCAAATACTCTGAAAACTATGGAGATAGGGTATAAGTAAATATCACCCCAATTATGGACAATTTTTATATTTTTTGCAAATTCTTTTCGTCTAATAAATTCCAAAAGAACCTTGGGAACTCTTGGATTTTCTGAACAGAGGAGAGTCCTAATCTTTGATGGAAAACATTTATCAAACTTTAAGAAACTAGCATCATTTATGTCCCATGATAGCACTGTACTCCATAATTGCACTGGCATCTTTTCTCCATCTTTCTCTTTTACAAGATCCATTCCATTTGCAAAATAATCACCACCCTTGAATAAAAATAGATGCATGAGGAGGGAATACCATCCAAAAGGCCTATCCACTTTCCCATTCTTTATTCCTATCAATCCTTCATGGATAGCATCAGTGATAAAGGAAGCATAATCCAAGGTTACTGCAAGAGAAGGATTCAAAATCTAAGCAATCATTAGCATGTAATGAGTGGGCATATTTGCCTCAGCATCCTCTCCTAAAATCTAGCAAAGTGACCAATACAATCCCTTAGCCCTAAGGGTGAACAGATTCAATGAGAAGGGCTCTTCAGTGTTGGGTCCTACAACTGTCAACCCACCTATCTTCACAAAGAATTCTTTAAGAGGTCCATTTCTAAGGTGGTTCCTCTACACACTGTATACCTAAGCTAATGATTTGAAATTAATAAGTTCTAAAAAATTCGTAAACTCATTAAGCCCAAAAGCATTTCTGAACTCCTCATTATGGATTTCAATGAGGGCTTTCCCATTTATATCTCTAATGCTCCTTGTGACTGGATCATAATTATGTGCAATCTGAGTTAGGAGATCCATATCCATGAATACTCCTGGAACTACCAATTTTCCCACATCTAACTCCCAGATGCTGTTCATTGGGGCTAGGGAATTTCTCATGCCAAATCCAACTTTGAACAACCCCAACCTAGACAACCCCACCTGTGGGTCTCTCAACTAGTTACCCTTATCATATAACCCCTCTCCTATTTTCAAGCAAGGAGCTCTTGGCACTAGTTCTTTCACCTTTGATGCCAGATTAGTTGACAATGTCAACTGTTCAAAACAATCATCACAAATGGCCCTTTCCTGGTAATTAACTTTCCCTGATAATTCTCTCTTAGGTGCCATCTTAAAATTATGCAATCGGTTTAACTATTTCCCCAACTTTTTCTGTGACAAATCAAGACCTCAATTAAAACACACTGCTAAGAAATTGCCAAACAAGAGTACAAGAAAACCTGTTTTTAGCTTGAAGAAATCCGCTCTGCAACTAAATAAGTTTTCTCTGTATTTGAAGAAAATAGCTCTGCAACCGCTTTCTATGCAATAATTCTTTAGAATGATATTTTCATTCGATTGATATGAGATCATATATGGTACTCAGGCTCTTAACTACGACATTGATACCGCATGCTTCGGCCGTCCCTTTAGAATTGAATTCATGAAAGAATTTGAAATTTTTGCTCCAACGGGTCACAACACACCTGCACATTTTTTCTTCCACTCTTTCGCCATTTCGCAGAGCATAACCTTCGAGCAATTTCGTCAAATGAAATCACACCAGCCGTCCAATCAAATGGAACTTAATTAGTCTTTACACTGTCTTAACATCTTTGCCCTTGCATCAGGCCCCACCTCTTTTCGCCACTTCGCAAGCTTTATCTCGTGAGCACTTTTCTTTCGTGAAGCTGCGCCAGGCGTTAGATGGAACTTTAACTGCTTGACATTTAACTCTTATCGGGACCATCAGCTTCTTTATTAACTGCGCCTCTATCTTGACGACTAATGGTCTTTCGCTATTTTGCATAGCTTAAACCGCTTTCAACTTTGGGCCACGAAACAACACGAAGCGTTGGATCAAATCGGAGATGACCATCCTTTAAGCGAGACCTTTATGCTTGCTTCACTTACCCACTCTCCCACTAGTTACTAAATACCACATGGTTCTTAGCCATTAGCCTTGGGAAACTCTTCAAGTTTAGTTCAAAGTCAGCCACGTGTCTTTCCCTTATAACCGCCGGTTACACCTTGGCGGGCCCTCAATTTCTTCTGAAACCACGTGTCAATCGACACGTCACCATCTAGCATTACACCTGGATGAACCTTCTCTTCCTTTCGCTATTTCGCAAAGCATGTCCCTCGGTTGGTTCGCAGCCACGAAACAACGTGAGCCCTTAGATTGAATCGGAGTTGATCCCCTTATAACTTCATGCTTTATCTGTCCTTGGGGCCCCAAAACCTTTTCGTTGTTTTGCTGGTTTTAAAACATGAGCATTTTACCTTTGCGAACTCATGCAAACCACTTGATTTTAACTAACTTTCTCAATGCTTAACAACATAATTGAATTTGGTAGACGTGGGCCCTCTAACTCAACTTCATCCACCTGGCATCTAGTCATTTCCAAACTGACATGTCAACCTTTCATTCGCTGAGAGAAAACATCGGATTCCATCTCATCCTTGCCACCTGTATTTGCCAGGTCACTTCTTATCCCGTGACATGACTCACCTCTGGGACCCACCTTTTAATCCTTAGATCCGACTTGCTAACTATTTTGACCTTCTGCCACGTGCCATCATCTTACTCACCATCTCGACCACCTGGACTACCTGCTTGGAGCACCATGTCATTTCACTACTTTGCAAAAGCTAACTGTCGAGCATCTTCCTCCTGTGAAGCTGCGCTAACCGTCAGATCAAATGAGACTTGGGAATCTATTATGCTCTTATTAAAACTCCCTTTTTGTGGGCCGAAAAACCTTTTCGCTACTTCACAGGGCATAACATGTGAGCATCTATCAGCCACAAAAAAACATGAACTGTCGATCTCTCTTGAACCTGATCACCTTTTAACCGTTTGAAAAGTCTCCACTGTCGGGTCCTACCAAGCATTTTCGCCATTTCACGAAAGGTATTTCACTTGCTAGTTTCGGTTGCGAACTAACGCCAGCCGTTAGATCTTGAATGAGATGGAGCCCTTTTAAACCGGACCAAATGCGCACCATTGAACACAATTTTCCCTTTCGCCATTTTGTGAGTCTTAAAACACGCGCAACTTCACCTAATGAAATAGCAAAAACCATAGATCCATCTGAGAGCTGCGTGCAACTTACTGGGCCCAACAACATTAGGAAGAAAAGACATAAGGCATAAATTTTTATGATTAATTCAACAACCGCCTAGGCAAATGACAAGGGGGGACACCTCATATGACCCCAAGACCCATTACTTAAGTGGATAAAGTAATGCAGGAATAGAAACCAAAGGGTTTTTTATCAAACATTGAGCGATTTAAAATTGAAACCCTAAACCCTTAAGACCTAACACAGACTTGAAGCAATTGATAGTGTGTCTGACTAAAAATTTCAAAACCTTAGCCAATTATGGGTAAAGAAAACCCATTTCTTAAACAGTGATAACAATCCCCACCACATTTTTTCTCTCTAACCAAGAGTTTCTACGTAACCAAAATATATGTGTTATGGAGTGAATCATGTATGATTGGTATCTATTTGTTTTAACTTTATTTTATGTTACTGCACTATTCTGTTTATGCATAACAATAAGGTTATTAATCAAGAAAAGTTTTGAAGTACTGATTCACCCCTCCCCTCTCAGTACATTAGCTTTCCATATTGGGCCTAACAAGGACAAGTGGGAGATCCAAGAGATTTGTCATAAATAAATTTATTGTTTCCACACTTCTCAAGTACATGAGGAAGAGTTCCCGAAGTACTTTGGGAAGAGAGGAAAGGAATTTAAAATTCCTTGGGAGAGGAAAAGGGGAATTAAAAATTCCCAAGAAAGGGGAGAATAAAGGATAAAAGAGTTAAAAATTCCTTGGGAAGAGAGGGTATGGGGAGATTCTAGGAATTTGAAATTCCTTGGATAGACAAAAGTGGGTGGCATTTAAGGTTGGAGGATGAGATGGGAAAGCCATTTATGGAAAAGAGTTGACTCATCCCTAATCAAGGTGATTGGGGATGTGAAAATGATTAAGGGGAGTGATTATGTGGGATAATGAAGGATTAGGGTGCAAGTGGAAAAGTAAGGAGGATGGGACATGAGGAGAGAGAATGAGTGGAGGAATATAAAATTGGAGAAAATGTTGATCATGATTAGGCTAGGATTAATTAGGTTAAATGATGGGGATTAAGAGGGGTGATTTGTAGGAATCAAGGCATTAGTTAATTAATTGGAATTAATTTAATTAAGATTAGAGGGGAATATTGACTAAGGTTGAGAATTAGAATAATTTTAGAAGAATTGAATATAATTAATTTTGATAAATTCACTATATGGCTAAGGTAACAAAATTAATTCAAATATAATTTAATTAATTTTGTGAAGAATGAGGATTGACATAATTAATATAATTAATTATGTGAAAAGGTTAAATTAATTAAATATTAATTTAATTAATTTTAGATGTCTACATTTTCCCCTCTTTGATATAGCATCATGAAATGATGTTATATCAAAGAAGAATAAAACATAGTGGATGGAAAGGATAAAGACTAGTATCATGATGCCCCAGTCATAGGTGGGTTAGGAAGGATGACAAGGAGGTGGTGGTGTTCCCCCTCGAGAGGACATGAGGGTTCCAAGAACACATGTGTGCTTTCAAAATGGATAGGAGGTTAGGAGGATGAAAGGGTGTAAAAAGGATAAGGATGATGAAGGGGAAATGCAGATAAATTGGAGTCTCAAGACAAATGGAGAGTTGAATGGAGGGTAGATGGAGAATGGATGGATGGAGGTGGTTTATTGTGTAGAATATGGAGAGAAATCCTAGTTTTTGATACAACAACGAATTATCTACACCATTGACTATAGAAGTCAGGATGTTATGAAGATCTGATGCATGGATTGGACTCTCAAAAAATAGGTTATCTCAGTGCACACAAGTTCACAAATAACCGTGATGGGATGTAAGGGCTCAGACATGTTGGATTGTACAAGAGAAACCATGAAACACGTCATACCACAAAATATGATGCTCCAATGTACACCCACCAAGAGATACCAAGATATAAGATGATCAAGGCAACCTTGAATAGGTATAGGCATAGGACACAAAATGAAAATAAAAGCAAAAAGATCAAGCATGCAAACGATTTGCATGGCCAACAAACATATCTTGAAAAGAGTAGGATTTGATTTGGATAGACTACTAGGCACGGGAAGGATGCATCCAGATGGGAAGGGTGATGGATAGGTTGATGGATGGAAAAAGACCAGCTAGTTGTGCAGGGTCCATAGATGTGAGGTTTTTTTCTTGGATTTGAGTAGCACTTTGTAGATGAGTGTTTGGTCAACACGCAACTCAAGATAAGCTTAGATTGATGGGAAAAGCTTAGTGTATTGGAGGAAATCTCAGTTTGATGGGAAGAAGCTCAGTGTGATGGGATAATGTTCAATGCGATGGGGATAAAAAATAGATTGGATAAGATTGGAGGGGGATTAATGATTAAATAGGATTGGATGGGATGGGGAATATGATTGGATAAAATGGGATTTGATGGTGGATATAAGATAAGTAAATTGGGACCAATGGCAAGGGAGAACTAAGGCTTAGGAAAAGGATGAAATGGATGGAGAGATTGCTTGGATAGGAGATGGAGGGGTTAAGAGGATGGGTAGTGATAGGATATGGAGGACAAACAGATGAAGGATAGGAGAATGGAGATCTAAGTACTATGTTGCAAAAGAGTGCAATGCCCCATAGTAGAGATAGAACAATTAATGATGGAAGAATTGTGGATAAAAGTGTATGATATTGAAGGGTAATGTGTAAGGGATATGGATGGAGGAGGAAGTTATACTTGTATTTTACAAAGCATGCATGGATATTATTTTCCTCTAGCTTGATCAAGATCAAAGGTGGGAAGGGCGGATGCATTCGAATATGATGAGGGATATGTGAGGGAGGATATGGAGAGGATAGTCAAGATCAAAGATAGGCAAGGAGGATGGACTTAGATAGGATGGTGGAATGAGGATAAGAGATATGGAGGATGTGGCTGGTAGAATGCTATAGATTAAGATTTCCCCCAAGCATAGAGTGCAAGAGGATGGGGGATTACACATGACTCTTGTTTACCAAGTTTTCATCATGGTACTTACCCTTGGTGCCACAAGAAGTGGTTTTCACCATTGGATGGATTTTTTTTCTTATTATTATTATGGAGAGTTTGGATGTGGATAAGTAGATCTCAAACATAGTGGATAGGGGATAGGGGATGGAGGAAGGACTCAAGCAACTAGTTCAATTGATGGTATCCCTTGAAGATGTGCTATGATAGACTAATATAATTGGAGGTATGCTCATATATGTTGGTAGAAGTGGATGGGGAGATAGAATGGATGGAAGATGGAGGGGGATAATTATTTATGCAAAAGTTTGAATCAAAGGGATGTGATTATGAAAAAAGGATGTTGGATAATGGAGGGGATTTTGAAAGACTTGTGGATAAATGGATGGGGATATGGGGAAGATAAACATTGGCACACACTTTGAAGGGTAGTGACATTGTGGATGAGGGAATGTTGAACTAGATGGAGGATCAAATGTGGACTTTGGGAAACGAGGACCCAAAATAGATGAAGGGCATGATGGCCTTGGGATGGTGGATTTTGGGACATAGGGACCAAAAATGGATTTTGAAGATAAGGAATCTTTAGATGGAGGATTCACTAATACATTTGGACTAGATTTTCGACTGAGGGTTCCAATGGAGAAGGTACATTATGGCCAAATTTGATTTTTTTTTGAAAAAATGCCCGCATTCATCGTAATTCTGATGGAAATTACCCATTTGGTTTCAACGAAGAAGGCATTAGCAATGAGAATTTTCTTTTTTTCAAAAAAGTGCTCGAGTTCGTTGTAATTCCGACGACAGCAGCCATTACAAAATTAAAAAAAGGCGGGGAATTCATTTGTGAATTGCAATCCCGTATAGGTGTCTGTGGCGACTTCAACCCCCAAGAACATCAAACCCGCATTGAAGGCAATCCCATGCAAGAGGTAGATTCAAATTGCCCTGGTTTTTAATTTCATGTTGCAAAAAATATACATGTGGTGGTTAATTGTCCTAGTTTAATCTCGTAAAACCATAGAACTATGATTGAGGAGTGAGTGTTCAATTTTGTATCAGCAATCCCTTCCTCTCGTATACGTGCATGTTGATTGTTCACATGAGATCACATCTCTTTGCGGAATCGTATCAAACAATTCACGAGCCTTGTCCATGTTTCCACATTTTGCATTCATGTTAAGCAGGGCATTTGCAAGTACAACACCTAACAAAATTCCTCTATCCGTTATGCTTTGATGGATGTCCATACCCTATTCCAAAGCTCCCATTTTTACACAGGCAGGGAGGATGTTGGCAAAGGTTGTGGAATTTGGCTTTATGCCTTCCAATTTCATTTGCTTGAAAGTGTCTAAAGCCTTTTCGACAAATCCATTTTGTGCATATCCAACAATCGTTGCAGTCCACGAGACAACATTTCTTTCAGGCATTCTATCAAATAGTTCACGTGCCTTGTCTATGCTTCCACATTTTGCATACATGTCTACCAAGGCAGTTACAACTACAACATCTAACAAAATTTCTCTATCCTTTATGCTTCGATGAATGTCCATACCCTGTTCCAAATCTCCCATTTTGGCACAGGCAGGGAGGATAGTAGAAATGGTCATTGAATTTGGCTTTACAACTCCTGATTGCATTTGCTTGAAAGTTTCTAAAGCCTTCTCAACAAATCCATTTTGTGTAGTTGCAACTACATCTAACAAAATTCCTCTATCTTTTATTCTTTGATGGATGTCCATACCCTGTTCTAAAGCTCCCATTTTGGCACAGGCTGGGAGTAGGCTAGCAAACGTTGTTGGCATTATAACAAGCAAGGAGAGATTGTTGGCATTTCAATAAGGATATTGAGAAGGTTGTTGATGATTATGGATATAATGGATTAATGATGTTTTACTATCTTAATATTATTATTTTGTCATTGATGTCAAGAAATTGATTTTCTAATTCAGTATGATGTTGCCATATCTTGGGAAGTATGATTTGATGAGTATAAAGATGTCAGTAAAAGACATAGAAAGAATATGATGAATAAGGGGAGAAATAAGTTATTCAATGGGCAACTATTACCGAGTTAGACAATGATGAGATCATGATGTTTAGATTGTTTTAAAATCATACATATGTAAGGTTAATACTATACTATGTTACCGAGCAAGAACCTAGTCAGTAAACCCTAAGGTTATCGCTATCAGTTAATGAAGGTAGAATGTCTACCGAGTGAAGTTTAATATTTACCAAGTAGCAACAGAGTAATAACAGAATGCATTAAATGATTACATGCATTATTTAATGAAGGAAGCTGATGAGCTGGCTATGATTAAATGATTGGTATGCCGTGAATGAAGTTTGTTAAAGAATCTATGGCAATGTAAAATTGGCACAAAGATCTACAGCTTAGATTGAACCGCAATACCTTAGCACAAGTTCCAAGGTGGGGTAAAACATTTTCAGATTGAAGGATACATTGAACCTGGTCAAAGTTTGAAGATTTGATGGCTATGATTGATCATGGGAAATGTGATCAAGGAGATTAAGCGGTTAGCTATTGTTTATAAATAAGGAACTATTGATAAACAATGTATGTGGGCAAGTGTATGCACAGGGATGCTACATAGTGATTACCGAGCACATAAGCTTGAAGACCTGTTTGAATAACAGAGTATAGATCCCAATAGATGGACAAGATAAGTCCTAAATTGTATTAAGCAAATAAGAATCTACTTTAGCATTTTAGATGTGAAGTTGCAGATAGATTTTTATTACTGTTATTTTGTGAAGTGACAGAAAATGTCTTAACCGAGTGGACTTAACAGTCTTATTTGTAAAACCCTCTAGCAAGGTGACATTTTGATTGAGTGTTTGAAATCCTTTAACAAGGTCACTTCTAACAAGGTGAAGATCCTAATAGATCTGAGGGAAATCCTTTAACTGGGTCACATCTAGCAATATGTTTGTAATCTTTAACAGGATTTGCTTTTAACTGAGCATAATCTAGAAGAGTATATTTCTTAGTGTGTCCGAAATCCCACAGTGGTTTTTCCCTATTTGGGTTTCCACGTTAAATCTGGTGTTATGAGTATTATAATGTTTATATGCTTTTGAGTTTGCATGTTTAGCAGTTTTGGTTATATTACTGAAGCGTATGTTACCGAGGTTGAATCTGATGTTTTTATGGAAGATTAAGTTTGTATGATTCACCCCCCCCCCCCTCTCATCTTATTAGCTTGGCATCTGTACATATCTTTAAGTATCAGAACTATCAAACGTAACTAAAGAAATGCAATGATCAGCTCTAAAGACATCAAACCACTACTAACAAAACCAAGATCCTAAAATATGATAGGGAATAGTGTGAGCTGTCCTGAAATAAAATATTTTATTTGCAATTTCAACTAAAACATAATTACTCAGCCATTTAATGTTATTAATAAGTGCTTAATTTATGAAAGAGATAAATGGTTGGCCACAAGTACATGAGTTACTAAATGCACACAAATAAGTGAATTTGATATTCAAAACTATCTACAATGAATTCAATTCTTGTCCATTAGTCATTTATGTTTGCAATAAGCATCTTTCTTTGTTTTTCTTAATCTTTATTCATAGTTATGTGCATATTTCACATTCTATAATTAGGATATCAATTGCTATGGCTGAACACTAGCATGATGTTTGTGTTGTGGTATAGATGAATGGAAACATAATTATTGGATTGTTATATTATAGAGATCATAAATCTAGATATCGCATATTAGTTATAGCTCTTCTTGGATTGAGTCTAAAGTTGGCATACAGTCATAAAGCCATTATTAGTAGATCTATCCATTTCTAGTAAAGACAATTGAGAAAGTCATTTTGATATTGAGAGTTTCTTATCTGTTTACCTATTGATCATTATTAAGCCATAATATTTAGGTCTATTTATCTCTCTTGCAAAACCTCTATAAGTGTCCTAGATTGTCCCTACTACTCACTCTTCAATTTGGAAAAATGGAGTTCTAAAGATTTGTTGCACAAGATGATGTTGAACGTATCAACAAGGCTAGCATGGAAGGCATGTTCAAGCTTCCACTTGTACAACTTACAACAAATGATTTGTTGATAGAAGAAATTCTTGAAATAGGGATACAATTGAAAGACAAGTAAGTACATACAAACCTCCTCAATTGAAAGTAAAATCTGTGTATAAAAAGAGTACATTGAATCCCAATCCATAAACACAATAGAGATACCAATGGAGACTTAATTGGATGTAGCATGTCACACCAAAGTTGTTAGAGTATGCTAAGCTAGTACATAATGTTTCGTAAAGCCACATTAGTATTTTACCTAGATCATTATCTACCAAAACTAACTATAGTAATCCTTTTGAGGATTAATTTCATGGTGCTAGATCTTCATTTAGTTCCACTTCTTGTTGGAGATAAGAACAGTTATTTCTTGAGGTAGATGAATATCCCATCAACAAAGGACATGACCCTTTCTAGAATATAACAAATTCTACTCCAACAAAGGATCATGGGGGTTTCACTAGAGATATTGAATAAGAGATAGACTTCTACTACTGCATTAAAAGCATTGGCATGTTCTTCATTTATTGATGCGAACTCTCTGTGACGCCACCACAACCAACAAAGGTGTAAAAAGTTGTTTGCAATGCATGGATTTTTAGGATTTTCCTTTGAGAAAATAGAATTAAAGTATGGAAGCAGGATCTGCTAGCTCCTGAGGGAAAGACCATCTCAGACAATAATTTCTATTTTCTTGCCTGTGAAGAAAGACCATGTCAGACAATATGAACGAACAACAAAATAAGGAGACAATTGCTAGATTATGGTCTAACTTGAAAAGAAAAGGTGATGGAAAATGTTATTGTCCGAGAAAAATTTGTAAAGGGTTAAAGACTAGAAGACTTCTAATCAAAACAATGAAGAAACATTGTAGGCTGCATGGTCACATTGAAGGTGGACATGATTGTCATCCATTGGTAAGTTTTTCATTATATCGTTTTGACAATTTATATACATAATAAATCACGTGATGATGAGATCATGATCATGGTTTATTTATGTATATCGATTTTATATAGGTCGAGCACCCCAGAGCACATGGTATGGATCAACACAACCCTAAGAATATGGTTTTCAAAGTGGACGAACATGGAGGTGTGAATATCAAAGCTGAAGATAATGATCCCATGGAAGATGATGATCATGAGCCAGAAAACACAATTGAAGATGATGGTACAAATACATTGATCCATGACTCATTTAGTACTCGCGTAGCTGATCATGATTATGAAGATGACCTTGATGTTGTTCATGATGTCCCTCTACTTGACAAGGCATCTGAGGCCCTTTATGAAGGCTCGCAGGCAACTCTTCTCTTCGTTGTATTGTTGTTGGTGAACTTGAAGGTTATGAATGGTTTATCCAACATAACAATGCCACGTATGTTAAGGCATGTCATATATGTCATAATAAACTATGAATCATGTTGTACCATTAATATTCTTTATTATAACAAATTATATTTTGTTGTTGTAGATTGATAGGTGAGTTTTTGTTACCACCATCAAATATTCTACCTCGCTCATATCGAGAATTATCTGCCGTTATGAAAGATATTGGAATGGAGTATCAAGCAATAGATTCTTGTCCCAATGATCATATTATATATCACAAACAACATGAATTTTGAACTGAATGCCTTGAATGTCATATCAGTAGATATCAAATAGATCAAATAACAAAAAGGGTTCCTCGCAAGGTTCTTCGCTATATTCCCATTATTTCACATATGCAATGATTATTCAAGTGCACTACCTTGGCACAATTTATGGATTACCATGCATGCAATAGAAGTCAAGATGACATTATTCAAATGCCTGTGGATGGTTCAACATTTATGGACATAGAGGAAAAGTGGCCACACTTTAAAGAAGAACCTCGTAATCTCAAGTTTCATTGGCAGCAGACGGTGTCAATCCATTTGGAGAGATGAGATCTGTTTACTCAGTGTGGCCTGTTTTTGTTATCAACAATAACATTCCTCCATGGATGTCAATAAAGAGGGAGCACATAATGTTGGCAATGATTGTTCCAGGTATTTTATCATTTAAATATAGTCGTCTAAATTTAATTATAAATATTGCAGTAAAATGGTCATAATAATTATGTAATGTTTTTGTTCATTCGATTAGGTAAGTACCTAGTTAAAGATATGAATGTATATATCGAGCCTCTTATCGACAAGTTGCTGGAGTTATGGAATGGTGTCACTATGTATGACGTCTCTAGACCAATAGGACAAAGACAATTTCAATTCCATGTGATGCTTCTATGGACAATACACGATGCCCTGGGGCTAACACATTTTTGTGGTATGTTATAGTGTTTAAGTTGTGCATGAACATTATAATTCAAAAAATTATCATATTTAATCCAATTATACATTATCTTGTAGGTCTTCAAACAAAGGGAAAATTTGCATGTCTTATCATTCAAAAAGTTTAGGAAAGCAGGTGTTTGATGAGTATAGGCACTTTCTCCACAAAAATCATAAGTATCAAAATACTGAAAAACATATTTTGAATCGGAAAGAAGAGAATACATCAAAGCCACGAAGAATGACACCTCACCTATGGAAGTTGGAATATAATATAATTAATTGTCAAGGTAATGTCATTCCATCTATTGGTTTGTCATAAAACATCTTTTCTATTTTGTTTTGTTTACTGATGATGTGATTGATGATCATGAAGGTCATGAAGGCATAAATGACCACCTTCCTAAGGGAATAAAAAGTTATCCCTGACAATTTAGTAGGTTGCCCTACTACGAGTAGTTACAAATTGTTCATTTGTTTGACAGTATGCATATTGGAAAGAATATAACAGAGACATTATGGAAAATATTGGATGGAAGGTGTGACAAAGAAAAAATTGTCAAAATATGTAGTGACATTCAGGATTCCAATCATGCAATGATAAATGTCATTCAATCAAATAGCCATGGAGACCAGATTAATATAAGTGAGCTTCCTTGGTTATTAACGGACCAGCAAAGCAATGCTATAAAAGAAGTCATACGAAAAATTTGATTTCCCACAGGATTTGCTACGAACATAAACAATCTCATATCAAAGAAAAGTGAATTTGGGCCAGGGATGAAAACACATGATTGGCATACCTTCATTAAGGTAATTCATGTTCTTGTGTTTTTAGTATGTATTTAAGTACTAAGTGTACATGTACTTTTCATTATGTTACAAAGAAATGAAAAGATAATTTTATAATTGTTGCAGTACGTTCTACCTCTATCTCTCCCAGACAACTTCGACAATAATGTCAAGCAAGTCATATATGATCTTGGAAAATACATAAGGTAAGTAGTGATATTTGTTTAGTTCATTGTATAGATATTATATTTGCGATTTGTTTTACTTCTTATGTAATATATTTTTTTGCATCTTGAATACCTTGTAGGTGGTTGTCATGTAAAGAAATCCATAAAGACGATATAAAATATTGGAAGAGAAAAATTCCTCATTTAATGTGTGAAATGCAAAAGTGTCTACCTTCAGCTTTTTTCGATGCACAAGAACACTACCTCATACACCAAGTTGAGGAGATTGAATTGTGTAGACCTGTACACACTAGGTCAATGTGGATGGTTAAGAGGCACTTGAAAATTTTGAAGGCTTTGCTTCGACAAAGAGCACATCCTGAGGGTTCTATGGTGGAGGGATATATGGTATACCAGACTATGGTGTACATTTCTGAATATCTTCCTAAGTTTGTAGAAAAGATCCACATGGATCGCATTTGGGATCCCAACACCATTAACAAATTCAAAGGGGAGTACTTGACGGGGAAAGGTAGACTGAGGAAAGTGAGAGGTAATTATAAGATGTTATTGTAGTTAATTAATTCTTAATCTTCAAAATAAATCTATTGTAAGACATCTATTTATTTTTTGTACAGTTGGTCGAGAGTGGGATGCACTACATTTGTATATTGCAAACAATCTTGATTGGATGATAGTATGGATTGAACGTTGTCAACATTCTGGATGCACGTTAACATGGGAAGGTGTGGCTTCATTGGTTAAAGAAGCACATCATAATGGAGATTCCAATGTTACGCAAAGGGAAATTGATTTAGCATATGGTTTAAGAGATAAACAGGTATGTATAAATTTATTAATCACCCATATGTTTATAAACTCACAATGCAATAAATTTTACATGTTTGACATATCGCAGGTCAAACACCACAACACTATGTGCTGCAATGGTCATAAATTTCACATTAAAAGTTGGATCACACGAAGAAAACTTGTGATTCTGGCATCACTGCAGTCTTTGAGGTGACAAATATTTCATCAAGAAATGACATTCATCCTCAACAGTCTCAAAATTGATACTGTGGCATTTTGGATGATATACTTGAGTGTAACTTTAATTCCTTCAAATTAGTTTTGTTCGTCATCAAATGGTACAGTCTACGATTGAATAAAAATGATCCTGATAGAACTGTTATTGAACATGATAATGGTTTTATAATGCTAAATACAAGGTCATTTGAACTAGTTGGGGATGAGCCCTATGTTCTTCCAAGCCAATGTGAGCAAGTATTTTACTCTGAGGTTCCACATAAACCGGGTTGGTCATTTGTTGTTAGACATGATCCAAGAGGAAGGCCAATAAAGTATAATGTGATGGAAGAAGAAGATACTGAAGAAGTAGAAGATGAAGTGGATGATGATCACGATTGACAGTTTCACAATGATGATGATGATGAAGAAGAAGAAGAAAAAGAAGAAGAAGAAGAAGAAGAAGAAGATGATGATGATGATGCTGATGATGATGGTGGTGATGGTGATGATGGTGATGATGATGGCGAAGACGTTGATGATGATGATGACGATGACGAGGATGATGATGATAATGATGATGATGATGATGATGATGATGATGATGATGGCGATGATGACCTTGATGTTCATGATGATGAGGAATGAAATGTATGAGGAATGCGATTAGTATATTATCTATTGAATATTGACTTCTTGATAGAATTTTTTTTACATAATTAATTCATTCTGTTTTGAATTCTAATGCCATTACATAATTAATTCATGATGCACCTTTTAATATGGAGATGGAGATAGGGGGTGTGACTATTTATGTGACAATTTTTAAACTGTGTTTATTTATGGAAATTGGATTGTTTATTAGCTATGTGACTATTTATGTGACCATTTAGTTGAGGATCCTACATAGTCTACATAAAGTAAAGGTAAGGAATTACAAAATTTACAATGATTTTGATGACAACATATTTTTATTATTTAATACTCTTTTTGTCTACAAAGTTCATGTTGTTCATGTTGTGTATGATGTAATTTCGCTAACGTTTTTTATATTTTTTCTTTGTCATAGGCCAACATGGATCCATCACATATCGCAGACAGAGATGTACCTTGCGACACTTCTACCGAGCAGGTAAACCTCATTGTAATTGTATGAATTAGGTAGAAGCAAACTGTTACATTATTATGTTCTTTTTTTTAGTGATTTTTACTAATTTTGTAATTGTTAATGATATTCTTGACATAGACGAATGTTTGGGGAAAGGGAAAGGGAGTTGCAGTACCTGAGCACCTTTCTATGGATGTGGAATCATTAGGCTTAAGAAATGATGACCCTAAAGATCCCACAGACCTTGTGAAATTCTTTAAAATGCCTCTTATAAAAATTAGAAAAGAGATTGTTGCTTTGGCAGCCGTGCATCCTACCATTGATGAGATACGACAGAGGGTGGAATGATTGTATAAGACAGCAGAAAACTTGCAAGTAAGCAGTAATGAAAGCTTTAATTATAACAAAAGTTCAATAATGGTTTATATTTTATTCTCTTTTTATGTAATTAACTAAAATATGTACGTATTGTTTTTACAACAATTTATCTGCCCTCATGAAAGTCATTCCTACGATCAGGGTGTTGCGGGATCAGGTGATGATGATTTTCTTGTATTATCACTTGCTTGGCTTATCACTCTGAGTACCCAAAACACATCATACTTGATACTGTCAATTTTCAAAATAAAGGTTCATCCTTGTTTACAATTCTTGCACTTTTCATTTATTTAATGTTTGATAGATTTAATGTATTATTCTTTAGGTGCTGTCAATGTTACTGTGCAAATGTCGATGCCACCTCATCAGAGGTCACCCTCACCTATATTGCCGACTGCAATGTCAGCAACACATAGCATGCATACATCCTCTAGTGCATGTTATATTGACCTGCCCACTGTTGGTAGATCCCTCTTTTTCTCTATCTTCTATCATGTGTTTATTTCCCTTCAAGTGTTCTTTCTTGAATTCTAATGCCATTTCATAGTGGATTCATTTTTTGTAGGAGGAGATGCACATGAGGATGTGCCACAGGCGACTACTACTGAAAACATAGCATCGTTTCCTGGATCTTCTTGTATTGCTAGTACGGGAACATTGTAGGCCACATTCGTGGCGAGTGATGAAGAAATGCATCCCTTAAAGATACAAAAGGTTCCAGGTACTTTAAAATTATTATTATATATACTCTAATTGTAATTTACTTTATGATCACTCATTTTGGACTAATATTGATCCCATGAATTTTTTGGAGGCAATGATATTTTCTATAAATATCTTAGTGACATTGCATTGCAGATATTTGGGCCCACCATACGTAAAAGGTGGTACATCATATGTGAACTAACCCTTATCCACTTTTGATTTCATATCATTGCTAGAATACTTTTCCTTTGATCCATTTCTTGAAGTGTAATAAATGTAGCTTCAGTTCATTTCTAAATCTAACAGGTTTGTTTTTGCTTTAAAAGGTGGAATGACCAAGAAAAAAGGTTAAAAGATGAATTGACAAACCAAATGGTTGAGTGGTTTGGAAATGACACCTTTGACAAAACCAAGCTCCTTGAAAAAGCTGGCACATATCTAAAGTATGTGAGGGACCAATACATGACCCATTTGGAGAGGAACCTAAAGTACGAGCATCCCCCCATGATTGCAGAGAGGGAGTGGAAGGACCTGATTTTGGATGCCAAGGAGAGAATTGAAAGGAAAAAAGGAAATACACTAGTAGACGCCAGAAGAAGGTACGGGATACTATTAAGAATGTAATTATGTACTAATTAATTACTCTTTATATTTATATAATCTATCATATTTCAAACTTTTTATAGACTGAGTGACACGTCAAAGGTAACCAAGGCAAGGCAAGAAAAGCACGGGCAACACAAACTCGGCTCTAGTGGTTACATGAAACTTGCTGCACGAATTGTAAGTATCTCATGTAAACTCCCATATTGTCTCAAAATATTAATAAATTACAAACATTTTTTTTTATCAAACAATGCAAGCAAAATTCATGGTACCAAGCAAAAATGTAGGGCTCTGAATTCAATAGAGCACCCACAGAAGATGACAAGAGAATTGCCTACCAGCAAGGCTATTCAGTCATGGCTGATCGGCTATGAGAATTGAGTGGGCATACACAACATTCGAGTGCATCCGTCACACATGTAAATATGGTAAATGGAAGTTGTTTCAAATTGAATACTTTACCAATAATCTAATTGATGTTGAGTTCCAACATAAAGTGACTATATTTGTTTTAAATAAGCAAGCAATGATAACAATGTGCATGTCATTGGAATGTAGCCTGCTAATTGTAAAACACCACCTGCACATGAAGGTCTGGATGTGCATCCCAGTAGTGGAGGTATTCATTTTCTATTCAAATTTATTTATTTTTCTATTAATACAATTAAACATCCTAATTTGTAATTAGAGTAGTAATTAATGTAACCTTTCTTGTTAATATTTTAGAGCATGTAGTCGGTGGTGAGCAAGTGGAGCATGATCTGGGTACACAACCTCAAGAACGTGATGTTCCCCACTCAGGTGAAGAGGACCGTGGTGTTCAGTAGGTTGAGGTTGAGGCTACACAAAATGATGTGGCCCCATCAGGTAAAGAGAACAACAAATATGTTCTGTAAATTAATGAAATACTTGTAACAATAATTTTTTTTTTTTTTGAATTTAACCCATTTCTTTGTTATTGCAGAGGACCCCCCTTCACTTCAGTGTCCTCGTCCTCAGTATAGGACTAGGCATACATTGAGATCACGAGCAGTTGGCAGAACATCTGCAGAGGGGGGAAATGATGAAGACACCGATGTTCCACTTAGTCTTTTCATAGCTTCAAAGAAAAAACAAAGAAAGAAATGATTGTAATCTAACTTATTTGATAATGACTAATTTTTATGTGTTAGTGAATGTAATTATGTGCTAATTAATGGTTATGGATGATATGTGTTAATTAATATTGATGAATGTTGCATGTTAATTAATGTTAATCAATGTTATGTGTTAATGAACGTTATGTGATATTAATGAATGAATGCTATATTTTATTAATGGTAGAAAGAATTAATGAATGAATGTTATAAGATGTTAATGGGGAATTTAGAGTGATGTTGGGGGGGGGGGGAAATGAGCTTCCACCTTCATGTGGTTGGCCCTGTTAAGTAGAGAATATTAAACTATTCTCGAAACCAAGCGAAGCTCAACAAGGTAACACACTTTTCAATATTTCATTATGTTGCACAGTTAATCTTATTGAATAATGTATATTGAATCTTAATTGCAGGGTCCAACACAGCCAACACGAACAACAACACCATGAGTTGCTGGGTATAATGAACTCCCATATTGTCTTGTCTTTACACGAACAATATGAGTTGCTTCTAGTGTTGATATCCAAGGTGGGACTGAAAAAGTTATGAATATGCCTCATCCTTGTAAGTTTTTTTATTACAACTCCTAATTCTTGAGACTAAACTTTTTGTTCTTGATGTTTTTCACTAGTTGTCATAACCTCTGACTTTGATGCTTGTGCCTTAATAGAACTAGATGTTTCTTTTATGCATACTTGGTCAAGGACTACATTATGATGCTATAGGGCTACAAAATAACATTATTTATTGTATTGAGTTGCACATTTGACATGAGTTGCCCTATGACTGCTATGCACATTTATGTATATACACTATTTCTAGTCTATATATTGATATTAATTTGGAGAAAATATTACAAAACTCAGAGTATTCTCCATAAGACTAGAAAAAAGCTCAAATAAATTTCTACAGCATTTTCTTACAATTACTTGCGATCATTTTTTTAGGAGTCCTGGTAGCCATTTATAATAGTATGGATGCATACAAGCTTTGGACCCTTCAAAAGAAAGTTTGTTACAAACAACCAGTCGTTTTTAAGAAGTGGTTATAAGTCCTTTTCAACATTTGTAGCTTCCTATGCTTGTTGTTCTGTTGCAACCTCCTATAACTACTCCTAAGCATCTTCTTTCTGTCCCATATACTTATCTTTCCACTCCTGATACACATCATCACTAGGCCAAGTAAAACTAGCAATCTTCTGTTTCATATCTTCTAGCCGCTTCCAAGTGACTCGTACATGCCCAATCTCTATTTCTATGAAACCATAATGAGATTTCACTTTTTCAATTTCCTCAATTGTTTGGACAAATAAGGATGTGTCTTCAGTACTAATAATCTGATTGATCCTTAGGGAAAAATTGTGGTCCACCTCCTTTAACCAAGTCTTCTCTTCCTTTAGCTGGACAAGACCAATGAAACCTCCTGGAAACATTTCAAATTTATGATTTGCATATTATTTCCTATAAAGTTGGGCTTTTCTTTTTATACCTTCTCCTTCCACTGAAAGAATATTCATCTCTTTTATAAACTCACATGTGGACCTTATATTGTCATTGTCTTCTGTATCTGCATGGGAAAAACACATTAGCTCTAACTCTTTACCTCTAGGCACCCACTTATTCAGGATTGGTTCCAAAGTGGCTTCTTCTTCTCTCAATTTGATCAAAATCTCAAGAATCCTCTTCATATTTATGTATACATTGGAGGTTTTGACTGAGTCAACAAACTTCAAGATGGTGGCTTTCACCTTCTCCTCATATTTGTTTGCATATAATGTCTGAGCTTGTTTCAATTTTTCCAACTCATGTTGGACATTTTTAGGTAATTGGGAACTAGAAGGCATAGGAGAAGGGGGATAATCAATGATGGGACTAGTAGGAGGGGGTCTTACTGGAGAGGAGGTTATCATGAGTGTAGAAGATTCACCGAGATAATATTGACCTGCCAGTTGACTCTGGAGTCTAGCAATTATGTTGTCTTTGTTGGCTATTCCTTCTTTAGCATCATTGTAAGCTTTTAAAATAGTCTCCAACTTCAATTGGAGATTAGCCTTTTCTTGTGCCTCTTTCTCTACCACCGTAACACTGAATTTTGCAGTCTCTAGGATTGTGCTTGTAGCTTCCACTACCCCTATGTCTTGGACTCTTTTAACTATCATGCCTCCTAAGAGGCTAGAATTTGATGCATCCTTCTTTCTTTTGTTTTCATCCTTCTTTAAAGACCACATGACAAGAGAAGAATTATCTTTGCTGAATGTCACTCCTTCCATAGGCTTTTTTTCTTTCCTCACTGCATCAAGCACTAAGGCATCAGCTATATCCCATTTAGGGAGAATCAACACACCAGCCTTTGCTACCATTTCTCTTCCTTTCTCAGGGGTGATTGCTTTGAAATCCTCCATCATTTCTTGCTTAACCTCTTCTTCTACTTGAGTTGTAATTTTAAGAGGTTGTTCACTTTTCCTCTGTTCACATCTAGTCTTGAATTGATCAATATTTTGCTTCCATAGAAACTATATAAAAGCTCCTGATGTGACAAAATTACTGTCAACTAGGAATTCTTCACTAGCATGCTTAACAGTAAGGTCCATTTCTTGGCCCTTTAACTCACCATCAGTCAAATCCATTTCAGCATTAGGTGGCTCTTCAGGCATCCCCTCTTGGGTTTCCTCATAGGTATAGGCAATCTCACCAAGACTCCCTAAGTGCAATAATTGTTCAGCCACAGCTTGTTCATCTCCAATGTGGATAGAAGACTGAGATGGAGAATATTGAGGCTCATCAGTTTCAATTTCCTTTCCCACTCTCTGCTTCTTAGGGGAATCCTCGATGTCAATGACATCTTCAATTTTCCTCTTCCCTTTTGAAGTGGAAGGCTCACCTGTCACTGGCATTATCATAGTGTACTTTGACCTTTTGTGCATTACATAGTCACCACATGGGATATCTCTAGCAAAGGCAGGCTTAGCCAATACCATCTTAGCCTTATCAGGCTCATTTTGCATTATGGCCTCCCTCTTTTCTTTTAAGGTCTGCATGAGATCTTCAAAATAAAGAATCAGGAATTTTATTTTCTCCTCAAATGGATTGAAGCTAGAAAGGGGGTCATAGCCAGTGTCAAATTGATGGATAAAATCAAGGGCTTTCTTATATGCCACCCACTTCTCCTTCCTTAGTTCTTGCTCATCTAAGCTAAATTCATTTCTAATCAGATCTTCTGGGAACTGAAATTGATGTGGCCTACCTCTGCACACTGCTCTTTTTCTAAACATGCCATTGAAAAAATACTCGAGGTCTACACATCTTGACACTATAGTAGACAACCTATATGGCTTAAAGAATTCTTCAAAAAATCTCCATCCACCCTTAGTGATCACAAAATGGTGAGCCATGGTAATAGTTGGGAAAATAGTCCATTTACCTCTATTGGTTAGCTCTGCTTCTAGTACTCCCCCAATTTGTCTCAGGACTTCTGCAATCCCTATCTTCAATGGGACCTGATAGGGTAGTAAAAAGGGGGTGCCTCTAAATCCAAATACTCTAAAAAAAATAGACACAGGGTACAAATATATGTCTCCCCAATTGTGAACAATCTTGATATCCTCTACAAACTCCTTTGGTCTGAGAAACTCCAAAAGAGCCTTAGGAATTCTAGGGTTTTCTCTGCATAGAAGAATCCTAATTTTAGATGCAAAGCATCTATCAAACTTTAAATAACTTGCATCTTCTCTATCCCAAGATAGAACAGTACTCCACAATTGCACTAGCATCTCCTCTTTATCCTTGACCTTAATCAGGTCCATCTCTTTTCCAAAATAATCAGCCCCTTTGAACAGAAACATATGCATTAAAATGGAGTCCCATCCAAATGGCCTATCCACCTTACCATTTTTTATTCCTACTAGCCCTTTGTGAATTACATTAGCAAGGTATGAGGCATAATCAAATGTTTTTGCTAGGGAGGGGTTTAGAATTTGTGCAATCATTAACATATAATGGGCTGGCATATTCTTTTCAGCATCCTCTCCAAAAATATGGCATAATTCCCAATACATACCCTTAGCTCTTAGAGTGAATAGGCTGAGAGAGAATGGTTCCATTGTGCTGGGGCCTACAACTATTAACCCCCTATCTTTACAAAGAATTATTTCAATGGGCCACTTCTAAGATGACCCCTTTGTGTGTTGTAAACCTAGGCTAATGACTCAAAGTCAATAGGTTCTAACAAATTGGAGGACTCACTGAGTTTAAACACTTTCCTGAATTCATCTTCTTTTATCTCAATCAAGACTGATCCCTTTATGTTCCTGATGCATCTTGCCATAGAGTCATAATTATGTGCAATCAGGGCTAATAGATCTACATCCATAAAAACACCTGGGACCACAAGCTTTCCTACATCCTGCTCCCATATGCCATTCAAAGGAGCTGGGGAATTCCTCTACCCAAAACTGACTTTGAAGAGTCCTAAGCCTGACAATCCTATTTCAGGGTACCTCAACCAATTACCCTTATCATAAAGGCCATCTCCAATTTTTAGACGAGGGTTCTTAGGTACTAGCTCTTTGGCCTTAGCCCCAACATTGGTGGACATGGTTAATTGCTCTAAAAAATCATCACAGATATTTCGGTCCTGGTAATTCACTTTCCCTATAAATTCTCTTCTGGGTGCCATTCTGGTCAAACAATTATACCACTAGAAGCTAGCACAGACCTCTAATGAATTAATTCACACAGCAGTATTTGAGAACAAACCAAGAGTTATCAAGAAAAGCACAAGAAATCTGATTATTCGCCTAAAGAAAATCACTCTGCAACAATTCGCTCTACAACAATTCACTCTGCAACAAACTTTGATGAAACAATACTTAGCAATCAAGTTGATGCAAACTGAAAAGGGCAAGTTGGCATTTAAGTTTTTAGAAATTAACTTCGCATGCTTCGGCTTTCTTTTCAGAATTAAATATGCCAAATCGAATTCAAAACTGGCTCCAATGGGTCATAATTTCTCTAAGTCTTTCCTCTGTTTCGCTCTTTCGCTACTTCGCAGAACATAAAACCCGTGCTCTTTTCTTTCGCAAAACAACACTAGCCGTTGGATCTCGAGAACTTACATTGCCTTTATCTCCATTTAATCTCTTTGTTTTAGTGTCGGGCCCTACCTCCTTTTCACCACTTTGCAGAGTTTAACAGTCATACACTTTTCCTTCGCGAGGCCGCACCAAGCGTTAGATCAAACTCAAATCACCCGACCTTTAACTCCAACCAGGACCGTCAATCCTTTTAACTAACCGCGCCTCATCTTGATGGCTAACGATTTTTGCCATTTTGCTGAGGTTAAGCTGCGGGCATCTTCAAGTCACGAAAGAACGAGAAGCATTGGATCAATCTTGAGATGAATGCCTGGGCCCTTTATCCAAGAATTACATACCCCACTTGTTATCTGGTTAATAAATGCCACATGGCAGTCGACCATTGGCCCTAAAAACTCCTTTTGGTTCCACCCTTAATCCACCACATGTTCCCTTTTACTATTCCCACTTAACTGCCAGTTACACCTAGGCGGGCCCTCAACCACTTTTTTAAACCACGTGTCATGTCACTCCTCCGTGTGATTTCCACCTGTCTTTTGCGACTTCGCAAACATTATTCTTCGTTTGGTTTTCAACCACGAAGCCACGAGAACCGTTAGATCAAAATAGACCTAATCTACTTTTAACTTCATACCATGCCTGTCCCTTGGGCCCATCGACCTTTTCGCTACTTTGCAATGACTAACTTGCTAGTATCTTATCTTCGCAAATTCACGCAAGCCATTAGATCTCAAGAACTTGCTCGTTGTTTACTCTTTTTATGACAACCTTGCCCGAACCCACTGCATACCACCAACTCAGTGCCTTGTCACCGCCATGTCATCGCCAACTGGGGTTACCACATTTACTACCACTCTTAGTGGGACCCTCCACCTTTTTGCTATTTCACTGAAGGTATAGCTCATGCATCTCCCAGCCACGAAACAACGAGAAGCCATTGATCTTTTTCCAAGCTCTACAAAAAGCGGCAACTGTTATGCCACGTCACTCCTCCGTGTGATTTCCACCTGTCTTTCATGACTTCGTGAACATTATTCTTCATTTGGCTTGCAGCCACAAAACCACGAGAACCATTAGATCACAATAGACCTGATCTACTTTTAACTTCATGCCATACCTGTCCCTTGGGCCCATCGGCCTTTTCGCTACTTCGCAATGACTAACTTGCTAGCATCTTATCTTCGCGAATTCACGTGAGCCATTAGATCTCAAGAACTTGCTCATTGTTTACTCTTTTTATGACAACCTTGCCCAGACCCACTGCATACTGCCAACTCAGTGCCTTGTCACTGCCATGTCATCGCCAACTGGGGTTACCACATTTACTACCACTCTTAGCGGGACCCTCCACCTTTTCGCTATTTCGCTGAAGGTATAGCTCGTGCATCTCTAGGCCATGAAACAATGAGAAGTGATTGATCTTTTTCCAACCCGATCATTCTTTAACCAAAGAAGACCGCTTATCTCTGGGACCTGCCAAACCCTTTCGCCACTTCGCAAAGGTTAAAACACGTTCAGCTTGATCTCATGAAACCACGTTGTCTGTCTGATCAGATGAAACTTGATCGGTGTTTAGCTTTGGTCCAAACCTATATGTCAGGTCCACCTTCGCCTTTCGCTACTTTGTGGAAACTAAGTTTCGAGCACTTTTTGGTCGTGAATCAACGTGAGCCATTAGATCAACAGAAAATCGCATGATACTTATAAGGCCCGATGGACATTAGAAAAGGTAGATTAAAAGCAAACAAGAATAAAATATTTAAAGGGACCACCTAGGTAAATGACAAGGGGAGAACACTTTTACGATAAATGGACCCATCACTTAAGTGAATAGTACAGTAACGCCAAATTAGAAACCAAAAAGGCTTTTCTCAGGTATTATTTTTTTTTATATCGATGATAATTATTACTTTTTTTTAGAAAAATGGTCATCGTCGAAATTACGATGAATACCAAGCATTCGACCAACGACTTCTTTGACCGTTGGCAGAGTCCATTGGATTGTCAAATTTTCGATAGGCATGGCATCGTCGACCAATCCGATGTTGAGATTTTGACGGTGGATTTTGTCGACACTCCAACAAAAATCTGACAAACGGCCATCGAAAATCAGCTCCGAATGTACTAGTAATTGGAGGACTTATGAGTGTAAGAAGCTTTTGGATTGGCAATTTTGGATGCCAATTTGGTTTTTGCATGTCTTCTATGAGTTGCTTGGTAATCCACATGATTTTTTAAAAAAAATTTTGGGCCTTTGTGGCCTTTTGGAGTTTTCTTTCTTTTGGATCATATTTTTCTTTTCTTGAGCATGTCATTTTGATGGGACATGTCAATCCTTGTTTTTTTGTGGATTTTTTCCTTTATGCACTTTAGATTTGGCATATAAATTACTTCTAGTAGCAATGGTGTGGGCGCATGAGGACACATGACTTGGAGATTTTATTGATGGGAGGATGGAGGGAGATTGTTAGAAGGAATTCAAGGATGTGTGGATTTGTTGATCTTGCTTAGGGATTGGTTGAGGTGATGGAGTGATGGATGGAGGGATGTAAGGACCCAAGATGGATGGAAGGGATTGAGGGTTTGACTTTGGAATATAAGGTCCTAAAATGGATGTGGATGAGGAAGGAATGGACTTTAGGACATAAGGACCTAAAAAGGATTTAGAAGATGGGTGATAGGAACATTTGGACTTAGATGGAGAGATTTTAGATTTGGAAGGGATGGAAGGGATACCAACATCTCAAGCATGAGATTTGTAGGCAAGGCCATATGAACTTGTATTTTCGTTAACTTGAAGTGGTTCCAATACACCTTGATAAAATGTTTTTAACAAATATCTTTTACAATGGGATACTTATTAAGTGAGTCCATTTTGAGGGGGATAGGAAGTGGAAGGAATGGTAAGATCTTGGAGGAAACCATGGTGGATGAAGGTGGAAGAGCCAAGTTGATAGGTATAGGATTCATGAATGGGTTGGTTAGGGGGCATGGGATCTTTTCGAGGATTAAGATTGTGCATGGAATTAGGAGGAATATTAGGAGCGTGAGATGGATTAGTATCATGACATGGAGATGGATGGATGCTTTGATCTTGACTGGGATGGAAACATGTGGTGGATTGGGAAGGACCATGGATTGAGAGATAGAAGAGTATTGTGCAATTGGATAGATGGGATACTTTCCTCTTGAAATGTAATAGGATGATGATATGGAGTGATGGGATCTTGACATGGAGGGGAATCATTGCTTGTATGCTTTGGAACAAGCTCGCGACATGTTAGGGGTTGTGGGGATGGTGTGATGGAGGAAGATATGGAAGCTTCAACTTGGCTAGATGGAGGGATGGTAGTGTCATGAAGCTTAGGTAATTGAGGGTTGTCTTGATTTGGAGGGGATGGAGGGGGATGTAAGACTTGGGGAGATTGGGAAACTTTGTTTGGAGGTGAGGATTTTTTCTCCTTTGCAAGTACTTCTTGGATAAAATTATGAAGAAAGGACACTTGGAAGATGGGGATGATGTGGATTTTGGAGTATGATTATGTGAATGTTTGGGATTAGATAAAATATTGGGATTGTGGGTTAGGGGATTAAGTGAGGGATTAGGATTATGAGGATTATAGTGTAACGGACTTAGATTATGGGTAGAGGTGAATGGTGGGTTATACAAATATGGGGATTGGCATGTGGGTAGGGGAGAAGATAGAGGTGTACATGTTGGATGGGAAGGGTATGTGGGTGAGGGATAATATGGAGACATGGATGAGGAATAAGATGGATTTTCCTTCTCAAAGGTTGAGGAAGAGTAAGGAATGGGAGATGGGTTGTGATAAAATATAATGTGTTGAGGTGAAATGGATGGGGATATGGTAGATGGATGTGAGGTTATCGAATTGACTTGGTAAGTGGGTTGGAGTGGGGGACATAAATAAGTGGAAGTGGGATGACTTTGAGGTATGCATGAGTTGGATGGGCATGGTTGATAGGTTGGATGGGTTGGAGGCATGGTTTGAGCAATGAGGTTTGACATAGATCCTTAAAATTCCATAACCATTTTTTCAAACAAACCCATGATACCTGCAGGATGTGGGTTTTAAATTTTGATTAGATGAGGTCTTTGATGAGGATGAGGATGAGGATCGAGATGTTCATCTATTTGGGAAGCCACCTTTTTTATTTTATGTGCGCATCAAGACCATACAAGGGTAACCTCAAGATGACAAGGATGGAAAATGAATTGAGATAGTATGGATGGAAATAGTCTAGAGGGAATGATGGAATGTGAGGTGAAAATGTGGAATTAGACGTAGAAACCTTGGATTTGATAAATGAAGAACTTATGATTGATTTGATATGACTGGATTGGATTGGGTGAAAGTTTGGTCCTTGGATCAGGCAAGATTGATTTGGATTTGGATGACACCTTGATCCTTAAAATAGGATTAGGTTAGGTGTAGGGATTAATGATGCAGGCCAAGAGCACTTTGTAACAACCAAGATAAGCTAAATTGAGATCTTTGGATTAGGATTGGATTTGATTAAATCTCATCTTACTTAGGATAGGCTAGGTTTCTAATAAAAATTAGACAAGGATTAGGATTTGGATTAACCCAAATGATTAGGACCACTTAAGGGAGGTACTTGAGATAGATAGTTTCTTAAGCATCACACCAATTTGGGATCAACAAAAGATAAAAGACCTAAATCAAACTTCACAAAGTTATAACCTTGGTTTAAGATTGATTATTGGTGATTGAAATTTGGATCAAAGTATTGATTAGGTTCGATGCACTAAGTCCTTAAGAATGGAAAGAAAATGATTATGGAAGAATGGATTGATGATGGAGAGAAAGGGAAAGGTTACCCAAGATGGGAAAGACAATCAATATGTGATTTATGGTTGCAAAAGGAGGTACAATGAGATGCGAGAACTCATATTCATCTATTGGGATAAAGCTGACATTTTCTCAAACACGCGGATTCTCAATGGTTCTTGATCAAATTCATTGTTGAAATCATGGAGGTAATCATGGAAATGATTCAAATTGATGTGGTGTTTCAACAAGAGCTTGTGGTTCTTGTACAATAAGCTTCTGTATTTTAGGATTTCCTTGAAACTTGGCTTCTTTTTCTTGACTTGGCAATGGATTGACTTTTTGGGATGTTTAAGGGACCTTTGGTTATGGTGCATGGATGAGGGCTAATTGGAAATTCAATTGTTGTATAGATGACAAAATAGAGGTGGAGACGATAATTTTTAGGTGTAGACAATGTTTCTTAGAGAACCAAAGATGGTGATATATGAGTGTAGATGACAAAACAGAGGCGCAAAAGGTGATGTGCAGTTTAATAGTGCTTAGGCAAAATTTTGATAGGTTTGGTCAAATTTGTGAATGTTGGGTTTGTTGTCTTGGCAAGAGATATCAAACAAGAAATACATGTTGGCTAAGGAAATGCTTGAGACAAGCGTGAAAAGGGATGGCTTAGACTAGATTGATTTAAAAATCATTGGTATAGACAATTCAAGACATGTGAAAGCATGCATTTCCTAGGTTGGAGAGAGGATTCTAATTTTTGAGTCCCCACATGGATTTCTCCATATACTTAGACAAATTGGATAGAAAGAGATTTGGTGGCAATGTCTCCCCCTTATACGACACACACTTCTCAGGCGCACCAAAATATCTTACATCGAATATTTGGATATCTTATGAACTAGGGGATGTCTATCTCGACATTAAATAGTACGATGTAGGGAAGATTTGGACGTTTGACCTCCTACACCAACAAGCAAATGGGATTTTGGCCACTACTACAAAATGGTGTCTAGTAAAATTTTGGGGTATTCTAGTGTCTATAAATGTGTTGGTTTTCTCAATTAAGAGGTCTCCCAGTCCTTTGAACAAGTGTTTAACGTGTCACACAGACAATGGAGGAGACATCTATTGGTATAGAATAGTGGCACCAGGTGGTGATGACATTCATCACCCTCACAAATATTTGTATAGTGGATCGAAAGAGTATCACTTGGTTCGTTCCCTCTCACCCACCTATTGCATTGGGAGGCATACCCTCTAAGGAAACACTAGGTTGTATCCTCACCCATTGAAGAGGACAAAATACCACAAAATGTTTTGAGATCTATCTACAACAAAAAGAGATAGGTTTGGTTTTTTATTACCCAAGCTTTCGTAAGGGGAGAACATATACTTACTATCCCGTGCAAGTATGATAAACAATTTTTTTTTAATTACTAATGCATAATTTTAAATCCTAACATACACTTAATGGTGAAACAAGTCTTTGACACATTGTTGATGGTGTTTTGATGCACTATCGAACATAGAATAAAGTATTGATGATGGGATGGGTATGGGATAGACTATCCTAGTCTATGCTCCTTGATCCTCTCCTTGGATCACCAGGTGTTCCAACCACACCCTAGGGTCTCTAGGACTTCCCTTTCTTTTGGAATCCCTTGACCTTTCCCAATCCACCCACCAACAACTTGTGATTCTTCTCCTAAGGTCACACCTACTCACAAGCTTCAAAAACCCTCACATAGGCTAATAAGGGTTTAACTCTTCCTACACCTTCTCAAGTCCTAGCAAGGATAGGACAGGTCTTTGACATAGTTCTCCATCCATTCATGTTCCCCCAAGAGGTTTTGACCTTCCTATTTAATACCGATCTCACTATTTTGCTTCTTTCCTACAAAATAGGGCTACAAGGAATGTGCCCAATTAGGCCTCCATTTTGGACTTTTAGGGCTCCCTCTTGCAAACGATGACCAAAATTGTGAAACTTCCCAAAGGGACTGCTATTAATTTGACAAAGGCTCAAATATTTTCCTATTTTTGGGCCTCCCAATGTCTGTACACTGCCCTAGGTGAATTTAGGGGTTTTTGAGGGTTTTTATGAGGGTTTTTATGCCTGCTAGGGTCATAGTGATGGTTTGCTATCTTCACCACCTTTTCTGGATTGGTGGAAGCTCCTCCTTCTCACAAATGGTTCTCCACACACCCCTCTACAAATCCTCCAAATTGCACCTCCCTTCTTGTCCTTCCTTTCTCTCACGGACCTCTGCAACCTTAACCCTTCCTAGCTGGGCACAGTCTAGTCTCGCCTAGGAGTGGGTCTTTGAAAGGATTTCCTGCATCTTCAAGGGCCCTACTTCCTCTAAGATACTGTATAGGGTCTTCACTCCTATTCCCCATGGTTTCATGTTGTTTCCACAATGGGGATAGGAGTTGTCAACCCATTTACACAAAACAATCCAAAACTAGACAGTAAAGAAGAAATTTGCAAAGTATTTACAAACACACCAAAACTTGGAAAACAAACTTAATCTAAGTGCTCAAAATGAATGTTTCAACACTAAACAAGACTCCCAATACAATTTAATTTTTAGAACAATCCATTAAAAATCCTTCATTGCTCCATTTGTGCCGACTGGCAACCAAAACACAATCACAGTCAAGGTCTTTTTCCTTTGGCCATACAATTTGACATCCAACCCCTCATTTTAGGGTTTGCAACAATATATAATATATTTACCTTGGTTTGTGTGCCAAGGTTATGGTTCTCCATGCCAATTTAAGGTTATGACCTATTAGGTGGAAAAGTTGCATGACAACTTTGAAAAGTTGTCATGCAACTTTTTGCAACTTTTGAGCAACTTTTGCAATGTTGCTTTTCTTGACTTTTAGGCCTACATTGGGCTATCCTATGGACACAACCATACTAAAAGGACCCCAAACTCATCAATGGGAACACATACCCTCTACTCCAAAAGAAAACTCAACCTAGACTTGTGAACCTAGGACCTAAACTAGGACCTAAACAAGACCAATGAGCTCTTGGCTTTTATTACATTTACATGGCTTCTTAAAGAAGCAAAATTCCAACAAAAATCAAATGGAGGAAGACCTTAGAAGGGTGCTCCTGCACCAATTGACAACTCAAATTCAACTCCCAAATTGTTGTTAAAACACAATCGCTGATGATGAAACACTTTTTGGTCGACAAAAGATGAGTTTGCTATCAAAATCGTACAAATACGATGTTGTATAAATCGTTGTCACTCACTAATCGAATCAACAGATGGAGTATAATCACCTTTGTGGTGAAGTTGATGGTCACCAATATGAAGTCACAACATGTAGGAGATGAAATCACCGATGTCAAGGGAAATTCAAAAGTTGAAATCGTTGATCATGAGGTTTGGGATCACTATTTCAAAATACAATTGCCAGAAATGAAAGCAATTGGAATCACATCATATAGAGGAGTTTGTTGTGTATGTAATTATTGTTAATGTTGATGTCAAATTACTAGTGTATACACCTAAAAATGGTCTAAAGATAATTAATTAAATACGCAGTTATTTAATTAATAACCCTTCTCAACTAATTGAATTCGCAAATAATTTGTTTAATTTTCCCATTCATTTACTTAAAAATAAATCTAGACCTGGTGTCTAGTAGACTTTTTCACCCTTGACTCTAAGATCTCCTCTACTATGGGCAGCTTCACTTGAGGGAAGGAATTCACATCCAAGTCCTATAGCACGTTGGCTTGATTCTCAACTTGCCCTGCTATTTCACCTTTATATAATATCAGATTAGCAACATTGAAGACTGATGATATAGCCAAATCTGAAGGAAGATCCACCTTGTAGGCATTTTCACCATATTTGGATAGAATTCTACAAGGTCCTACCCTCTTCATTTGTAGGTTAGTATGCTTGCCACTTTGCATTCTAGCTTTACTTAGATGGACCATCACATAGTCACCCACTTTGAACTAAACCTCTCTCCTTTTTTCATCCACTTTAGTTTTTAGTTTTTGAGTAGACTCTAGGATGGCTCTCTTGACCTGTTCTTGGACTTCCTTGATGGTTTGAGTGAAGTCCTCTACTTGCCCACTCTTCATCTCCATGGAACCAAGTTCTCTTAGTTCACACACCCCTCTTGGATGTCTGCTATAGACAACCTCAAAAGGACTCCTTCCAGTGGTCCTATTTACACTGTCATTGTAGGCATACTCAGCTTGTGGAATAACTAGATCCCAAGTCTGCCCATACTCCTTGGTTAGACACCTCAACAAGCTGCCTAGCACCCTATTAATGACTTCAGTTTGACCATCAGTTTGTGGATGGTAAGCTAAGCTAAATGATAAATTAGTCCCTAGTCTTCTCCATAAGGTTTGCCAAAAATGGCCCATGAACTTGCTATCCCTATCTGAAACAATACTTAATGGGAGTCCATGAATCCTTACAATCTCCTTAAAGAAGAGATGTGCAATATAACTAGCATCATGAGTAGTTCTACATGGAATAAAATGGCTCATCTTAGAAAATCTGTCTACCACCACATAGATGCTATCCATACCTATTTTTGTCTTGGGGAGTCCTACCACAAAGTCCATGCTCACACACTCCCAAGGCCTATTTGGGACCAGTAATGGCTGATAGAGGCCTACATTGCTTGATCCTCCTTTTTCCCTTTGACACACACCGTATTGCTCCACATACCTTCTCACATCCCTTGGCAACCTAGGCCAATAGTAGTACCTCTGTACTAGATCCAAAGTTTTATTGATTCCAAAGTGTCCACTTAGACTTCCATTGTGTTTCTCTTGTATAAGATTTTCTCTCATGGATCCTCTAGGCACACATAATTGATTGCCTTTGAACAAGAGACCATTTTGAAGAGTGTAATCTGCATACTCTCCATGAAAATGATAATCAAACTCCTTGCAGACCTTGTAGGCTGATGATAAGTCCTCATCTTCTTCATAGAGATACTTGAAACCTTCTATCCCTATGCTCTGCAATTGTAATTCTTGGATAGTCAACAACTTCTGGCTTAAAGCATCTCCCACCTTGTTAAGCTACCCCTTTTTATGCTTGATGGTAAAGGTAAAGGATTGGAGTTACTCCATCCACTTCAAATGTCTATTTCTAAGCTTCTCTTGAGTGTTAATGTAACTCAAAGCCTAGTTATCAGTGAACACCACAAATTCTTTTGGGAGTAGGTAGTGCCTCCACTTCTTGAGAGATTGAATTAGTGCATACAACTCTAGATCATATGCTGAATACCTCTTCTTTGCCTCAATAAGATTCCCACTGAAAAATGCCACAGGTCTTCCCTCTTGACTCAATACACCCCCTACTACTATTTCACTTGCATCACATTCCAATGTGAATAGCTTGTCAAAAGTAGGTGAGAGTAGGATGGGTTTTGTGGCTACTTCTTGCTTCAATAATTGGAATGCTTCATCAGCTTGTTCAGTCCATTTGAACTTAGTTTTAAGGCCTCCTTTTATGGTGTCAAGTACTAGTGCACATATGCCACTAAAGTTCCTCACAAAATTTCTATAGAATTGGGCTAAACCATGGAAACTCCTAACTTCAGTCCTTGTTTTAGGGGCAGACCAATTCAAGATTGCCTCCACTTTGCTTGGATCCATCTTCAAGGTTCCCTTAGACACCACAAACCCCAAGTAGACTAACTCTTGCTTCAAAAATTCACACTTCTCTAAGTTTATTGCCAACTTCTCTGCATGCAACCTCTCTAGGACTAACCTTAAATGTTCTAGGTGCTCCTCTTTGGTTCTGCTATAGATGAGTATGTCATCTAAGTACACCACCACAAATCTCCCTATGAAGTCCTTCAACACCTCATTCATCAACCTCATGAAGGTTCTTCGGGCATTGGTAAGTCCAAATGGCATCACAAGCCATTCATACAACCCTTCTGTGGTCTTAAAAGCGATCTTCCACTCATCACCCTCCTTAATTATAATCTGATGATAACCACTTTTAAGGTCCAACTTAGTAAAATACATGGCACCTCCTAAACAATACATCAAATCCTCTATTCTAGGAATAGGAAATCTATACCTTATGGTGATCCCATTGATTTCCCTTGAATCAGTGCAAAGTCTCCACTTGCCTCCCTTCTTTGTTGCTAGTACTACCAGGACTGCACATGGGCTAATGCTCTTCTTGAACAGTCCTTGATCCAACAACTCCTGCACTTACCTTGCCACCTTCTTGTTTTGATCAAGTATGAGTTTATATAATTCTTTATTGGGCAGGGATGCACCAGGGACAAAGTCTATTTGATGCCTTATAGACCTTCTTGGTGTAAGTGTTGCAGGTGCTCCATCACGCACTATATCTTTATACTCTTGCAACATTTGTTTTACCCCTTAGGTACCTCTATTTGCAACTTATCTTCCTCCTCCTTTGGCTTCACAAAGATGGCACATCCCACTATCTCCTCTTCATGTAGCAGGTGTAAGAACTCTTTACCAGTATTAAGTAAGACACTAGGTGTTCTTGAGGTTCCCTCATCATTCTCTGTCAGAGACTGAATCTTATAGGTTCTGTTGTCCCTCTTAAAGGAAATGGAGTTCTCCTCTCCATCAAAGATCATCTTCCTATCCAATTTCAAGGGTCTACCTAGCAGCAGATGACAAGCATCCATGGGTAACACATCACAAAGGATCTTATCCTTGTATCCTCCAATAGAGAACTCTACCCAAGTTTGTTCATTGACAAGCACACTCTGTCCTTGATTCAACCATGTCACCTTGTAAGGACTAGTGTGGGGTATCTTTGTGAGTTTCAAATTCTTGGCTGCCTCATCTGATATGATGTTATCAGTTTACCCTGAATCAACTATCACCCTGTAAACCTTACCAAGGATTTTGCATCTCACCCTAAACAATGCTCTCCTATGCTTAGGTTCATCCTTAACCGGCTGTCTTATCAAGACTCTATTGAACATTAGATTTTCTTCAATCTCTGATTCAATATGGTCCAGCTTAGGTGTTTTGCTTCTTGATGTGTCTTCATGGGCATAAGCAACCCTCTTCCCATTGTTTGATGAGGTAGGCTTGTTAGGGCATCTATAGGTCGGGTGTCCCAATTGACCATAATTGTAGCATTTAATGGTTACAAAGTAGGAATTACCCCTACCGGTACCTCTACTCCTATTTAGGCCCCCTTGTGCACCTCTTCCTCAAGAATGACCTCCTCTAAGAGTGGTTTCACTGTTATGCTCAGTCAACTTGGACTCTCCTTGATTCCTTTGCTCACTTGCCTTGCTTTGGTAACCACCTCGGTGATTCACTTGATCTCTACCTCTGCCTCTACCCCTATTGTTGGAGTCTCCCTTCCTTTTTATCCTCTCTTCCACCTTAGCAGCAAGCTGATGACACTTTTGGACAGTGGTAGGAGTCCATAGGCTTATCTCCTCTTGGATGTTCCACTTTAGGCCACTTAGATACCTAGCCACCTTGATCAATTCCTCTTCTTGGACTTTTTTGAAACTCCTCTGTGTAGGATGCCACATCAAGGTCTTTTTGCTTCAATCCTTGTCTCTTCTTATGAAGATGGACTTCATAATCCTCTGGCAAGTAGTTCTCCTTGATCTTGCTCACCATGGCCTTCCAATTTGCAATAGGTAGCTTTCCCATGCTAATTATCTCCTCTTGCAAGTACTTCCACCATGTCAAGGCTACTCCCCTTAGTCTTCATCTGGCAACCTCAACCTTTTGAGCTTCTATTACACCTTCACACTCAAAGTGGTTCTCCATACCCTCAATCCATTCCATGATGGTGTCAATGTCCATCCTTCCACTGAATTGTGGCAATCCTTCAAAAGATTTTGTATTCAAAGCCTTGATGGCCTTTACAAAAGGTTCTTCATTGATTAAGGGATCTAGTTCAGGTATGATGTCATCTAGATCAATAGCTTTCTTGCCTCTGTCACTAGTGTCTGCACACCAGAGTTCTTGTGGTCTCTGATCAACCACTTCTTGTAGCTTGTTCCTTATCTCACTCATAGCATCTTCAAGGAGTCTATTTTTCTCCTTTTGTTCTTCTACCTCCCTAGCCAGCTCTGCATTAGTGACCATTATGTTCTCCCCTACCGATTCACCAGAATATAGAGACATGCATGGTCCACCAAATCTTTAACTGGCTCTGATACCAATCTGATGGGATGGGTATGGGATAGAATAGCCTAGTCTATGCTCCTTGATCCTCTCCTTGGATCACCAAGTGTTCCAACCACACCCTAGGGTCTCTAGGACTTCCCTTTCTTGTGGAATCCTCTGACCTTGCCCAATCCACCCACCAACAACCTGTGATTCTTCTCCTAAGGTCACACCTACTCACAAGCTTCAAAAATCCTCACATAGGCTAATAAGGGTTTAAATCTTCCTACACCTTCTCAGGTCCTAGCAAGGATAGGACAGGTCTTTGACATATTTCTCCATCCATTGATGTGCCCCCAAGAGGTTTTGACCTTCCTATTTGTTACCGATCTCACTATTTTGCTTCTTTCCTACAAAATAGGGCTATAAGGAATGTGCCCAATTAGGCCTCCATTCCGAACTTTTAGGGCTCCCTCTTGCAAATGATGCCCAGAATTGTGAAACTTCCCAAAGGGACTGCTATTCATTTGGAAAAGGCTCAAATATTTTCCTAGTTTTGGGCCTCCCAGTGTCCATACACTGCCCTAGGTGAATTTAAAGGTTTTTGAGGGTTTTTATGAGGGTTTTTAGGTCTACCAAGGTCACAGTGATGGTTTGTTGTCTTCACCACCTTGTCTGGATTGGTGGAAGCTCCTCCTTATCACCAATGGTGCTCCACATACCCCTCTACAAATCCTCCAAAGGGTGCCTCCCTTCTTGTCCTTCCTTGCTCTCACGGACCTCCGTAACCTTAACCCTTCCTAGCCGGGCACAGTCTAGTCTCGCCTAGGAGTGGGTCTTTGAAAGGATTTCCTGCATCTTCAAGGGCCCTACTTCCTCTGAGATATTGTACAGGGTCTGAACTCCTATTCCCCATGGTTTCATGGTGTTTCCACAATGGGGATAGGATTTGTCAACCCATTCACACAAAACAGTCCAAAACTGGACAGTAAAGAAGAAATTTGCAAAGTATTTACAAACACACCAAAACTTGGAAAACAAACTTAATCTAAGTGCTCAAAATGAATGTGTCAACACTAAACAAGACTCCCAATACAATTTAAGTTTTAGAACAATCCATTAAAAATCCTTCATTGCTCCATTTGTGCCGACTGGCAACCAAAACACAGTCACAGTCAAGGTCTTTTTCCTTTGGTCATACAATCTGACATCCAACCCCTCATTTTAGGGTTTGCAACAGTATATAATGTCTTTGCCTCGATTTATGTGCCAATTTTAGGGTTCTCCATGCCAAGTTAAGGTTATGACCTATTAGGTGGAAAAGTTGCATGACAACTTTGAAAAGTTGTCATGCAACTTTTTGCAGCTTTTGAGCAACTTTTGCAATGTTGCTTTTCTTGACTTTTAGGCCTACATTGGGCTATCCTATGGATACAACCATACTAAAAGGACCCCAAAATATTCAATGGGCACACATACCCTCTACTCCAAAAGAAAACTCAACCTAGACTTGTGAACCTAGGACCTAAACAAGACCAATGAGATCTTAAAGAAGAAAAATTCCAACAAAAATCAAATGGAGGAAGACCTTAGAAGGGTGCTCCTGCACCAATTGACAACTCAAATTTAACTCCCAAACTATTGGTAAAACACAATCACTGATGATGAAACACTTTTTGGTTGACAAAAGATGAGTTTGGTATCAAAATCGTACAAATACGATGTTGTATAAATCATTGTCACTCACTGATCGAATCAATGGATGGAGTATAATCACCTTTGTGGTGAAGTCGATGGTCACCAATATGAAGTCACAACATGTAGGAGATGAAATCACCAATGTCAAGGGAAATTCAAAAGTCGAAATCGTTGATCATGAGGTTTGGGATCACTATTTCAAAATACAATTGCCAGAAATGAAAGCAATTGGAATCACATCATATAGAGGAGTTTGTTGTGTATGTAATTGTTGTCAATGTTGATGTCAAATTACTAGTGTAGACACCTAAAAATGGTCTGAAGATAATTAATTAAATATGCACTTATTTAATTAATAACCATTCTCAACTAATTGAATTTGCAAATAATTTGTTTAATTTTCCCATTCATTTACTTAAAAATAAATCTAAGGATTTATTCATTAAGTTCATTTCAATAATCCCCTTTGATTAATTAATCTAAGTTAATTAATCCTCCCCCTATTTAAATCAATTCTTCTAATTCCTAATTAAGATTAACAAATTCTTAACTTGTTGAGATTAATTATCTTTTCCTAAAATTTGATTTTCAAAATTCAAATATGAGCACATGGCTCCTAACTTCTAACCACCTAACCTAACCTCCCCCTCACCTAACCCATTCTATCTAATCCTGAGTTTAACTAACCCTATCCTATCTTGCACATCCTCACCTCTTTTATCCTAACCTCTTATGGGTTGGATATTCTCCCCTTGAGACACATGGCACTTTTTCCACATGTCTCCTCCCTTGGAAACTTGCCCTCTCATGAGCTAGGTTCCTTGACACTTGTCACCACAGATATGACAAGTGTCCCTTCCTCCAACCTCTTCTCCAACTTCCCCAATCTTAGCCCTTGATATCTTCAGATTGAATTTGGACCGTCGATTTCTACCACCTCATCTTTGGCCTTGGAATTCCTATAAATACCCCTCAATTTGGAGCAATAAAGATACCTTGCATCCTATATTTTAGCATCATTAATATAGGCATTTTTATCTCAATCATCTAGCATAATTAGAATTTTAGATTAATCATGCATACAATCATGCTTCTCATATCATTTTAAATTAATTTAGCTTAATTTTCTTAATCTTGCATTCATATAGATTAAATCCTCTGTCTTGGTGTAGTCTAGTCACCAGTATGGCTTAGATAAATTTGAGAGCAAATCTATACTCGCATCTTTTAGGAGGCAATAGATCGATTTGTTATGGTTTTTACATTTATTGATTTTGATAAACTAACCATGCATGCAATGATTTATTGAGTGTTTGTGTTTAAGATACAGATTCCAAATTTCACACACACATTAATTGGTGCCCGTCGTGGGGCCGAAAACTCAATTTCAACCTCAAAAATACTCATCTTTTGGATTTTGTTCATACATTCATTGCAAAACATCATATGACATTATATTCATTATAGTACGATATTCTATCTTCTGTCGTATGGGTAGGTGAGAATTCTCGTATGGTCAAGTGAGAAAGTTAGTACGATTTTTTGCTTTCTCGCATGAAAAATAGAGTACTTTTAGGGGTTTTTTTTATTTGATTTTTCTAGCACTAATGCTAACCTTGATCTATTTTCTAACTATCTAAGTGATTTTCACAGCCTGACAAGTTTTTCCAGAACGTTTGTCCAAGAACATGCCTATATCGCTAAAAAACAATAAGATTACTGATTCATTGTTTTTGTAGGTTGCCTAAGGAGATTCAAGAAAACTTTGTGTATTCTTAATTGTTTTATAGGCACCTAAATTGCGATGTGGTAAATAAACAAATCTATTTTTTCGTGTTTGAGAAAAGTCTAAAAGGTAGGAGAGTATGCTCTTGTCTGCACAAACAATAAAAATTCTAGACCCTTGAAGATTTTCTAGTTTGATATTTGTGTTTCTTTAGTGGGCCTATCACAGTGGGAAAAAGTAATCACCCTATGAGAATGACCCAAGTGAGTATAGCTAGACCCAAGCATTTTGACTCACTATAATAAATAAGCCTCTTTGAGATTAAAGTCTCGAAGGATAGAGTTATTTGAGTTTTCTCTTTGAGATTTCTCATATCAAGCATTGTGTAGGGCCTCACGGTCTCAATCACGCTTGCATGACTACATCTTGCTTGGTACCTTGTCAGGCTATAGGCCTCAATCATGCTTGTGCGACTTCAAGGGGTAACTTCGAATGGAAACTCTTACTAAGAACTCTAGGATAGAAGCTACCCAGTTCACCTCCAAAAGGGGGATAATATTTGTGCAAGAGAGATAGTAACTCTCCCAAGATACTTTCCATATCGTGTCCCCATTAGTGTTTGAAGTCAGCTAATACAGCTGCGTGAGACTTAGCGACCATATTCTGATTAGCTATTGGGTGTGTACCTAAGTTTGCAAGCAAAATTTTTCTCTCTCAGCCAACTTCCTTAGGATAAGCATGATGTGCTTGAATTCACTATACATCTTGCGTGTCTACTATGTCTTTATCCTTAAACTATCTGTAAATATCACTAAACAACCTGGAACTGAAACTGGAAAATCTGAATAATCAATTGAAGCATCAAACTTAGTCGTCAAAACCTTGTTTCTTGTCAAAAATCATTTCTTTCTTGATCCTATTTTGTATGAGTCAAGACCTCAATTTCCCAGTTTTTCGTATTGCTATCTAAGAAATGTCGTATGTGTTAGACAGTTCAGATAACCGAAAGACAACTGAGAGGGGGGGTGAATCAGTTGTCACCGAATTACCAGAACCTTAAGAAATTAAAACTTTAATACCAGAACCCAAAATATCAATACCGGAATGCATAAACCAATTACCAAAATAGTAGATAAACCAATTAAGCACGAGCAACAATTAGAGAATAAATACCATCCACATGACACCAAGATTTGTATGTGGAAAACCTGGTAAAGGGATAAAACACGATGGGAAGCCTATCCATAGTTAGATAATACTTCTATAGTAAGTATGTGATTACAAATGAGGGGCCTGCACTTGTAGGAAGGCCAACAACCTAGAGGACCGTGCTCATCATAAAAGGAGTCTCACTGACTACATAGAAATCTAGACTACAATCCGGAAGAGAGAATGAACTGCAAATATAGTATCTCCTATGCTTGAGTACAGTTCCAAGCTCAATACCGGAGGACTAAATCCTCTTATATAAACACAACTCGATCACCAATGATCAACCAAATCCTCTGCATGAATTATTATTACATTATTTGCTTCTTACATTATCCATATCCCTTACACATGACCTACAATAAGATCTTACATAATATATATACAAACCCTCGACCACAAACAATAAGGTCGGCCACCAGATAATAAACCAATTACATAATTACAAAACATGTCGACGAGAGACCAAACAAATAATATCCAACCCATAAGACATCTTAGAAACACATCAAGAAGTCCAATCCACATGTTACATTAAGTTGGTCCAAAACCTAGATAAACCGAGACCCAATTTAGGTCCACACATGCTAAAGCAATGATCCCAATCAACCAAATTTTGAACTTGGTCACCATCAACATCCTGAATCTCTACTAGAAGCTGCACCAACACCACTTATGCATAACATCAAAGATCTTCAATAAAAGCTCTGCCGGTGAAACCCTCACTGGAACAACAAACCAAGCTTACCAGCATATAAGATAGCATTTGATCACCAAATCAAAACCAACTGACTGAACAAGAATCTGAGTAGCATGAATAGCAGATCCCATAAGCAAAAACATACTAGAGCATATCGGATCATCATGATCTAATCCAACCAGAAACTAAGCAACATATCGGGACCAGAAAGATACCAATAAAGCACCCAAAACAGCCAGCGTTGACATCAATGACAAAAATCAATGCAACACATAATCAATTCCTCCAAATGGCCAACAGTATGAGCCTCTATGTATTGTCGTGCGAGCCTGCAACTTTCACTATCTGCTTTGAACAACTTTTGAACACTTATAACAATATCTCCTACGAGTAACCTAGTTTGTTGTCTGGTTACCTTTAGTTTGTTGTATGAGCCTTTGTGTATTGTCGTACAAGCCTACAACTTTCATTGTCTTCTTTGAACAACTTTTGAACACTTATAACAACATTGCGTACGAGTAACCTAGTTTGTCATCTGGTTACCTTTAGTTTGTCGTATGGTCTTAGGAATTTTGGCATACGAAAATATATCTTCTTAAGTCTGGAAAAATTTGTTTGCATGATTCTGATATATTTTACAAACCTTTATCATACTTTCCTGGTCAATCTTGATACATCATAGGACATCATATACCTAGTATTTTTTATCCCGAGCATAGCATCTTGATAGTATGCCCCTGTCATTGTGTTACATGATTTTATCGATTATATCCTAGCTGGTTCAATCAATCATCCATCAATCTGATCAATTTGATCTGCTTAGATCACGCATTATATAGGATAGATCATTCCTAAAACCAGACTTGATCTCAATCTCTTCATCAAATCATCACCTCAAACAAACATCTAGCTTTGATTTAATCTTGACATCTATATCACTTCTAGCTCTCGGTCACATCAATTGTACATGTCCGGTTTAACCAGGGCTCAGAGACAAAATATCAAAGAAACGGAAATAGAAACACTAGAAGGTCATGAAGAAATGGCACAAGGAAATGAAATACAAGAAGAAGAGATAACTGATCAACACATCAGGGAAATCCAACAAGATCCTAAATTTAATAAATTCATGAAGAAAATATTGGAGGGTGCAAAAGAAAAATACTTCCTAATGTTAGCAAAATTTGGTGCTAAACTTCCCCAATATTTTGACGTAAACAATTTAAGACAAAGGGGAGGATCAAATGACACACACAATGATAATGAATAAAATGAAAAAAAAATCAGTCACAAAAAGGATGACACAAGAATTCCTGATGATACAAGAACTCATGAGGACACATGAAGAACTAATGATGACACAAGAAGGAATCGTGAAGACACAAGAACTCATGAGGGCACACGAAGAACTAATGATGACACAAGAAGGACTCATGGTGATACAAGAAGAGATCTAATCACACAAGAACTCATGATGATACGAGGAGAAATCATTTCGATGATCCTCTCTTATCTCTCATGCAACAGATACAAACTCTTCAAACGCAAATTCAAGATATATAAAGAGGAACTACTAATAGATATTCACTTCAAGAAATTTGTCCTTATCCATTTGACAAAAGTCTCAACATGATACCTTTTCCTCCAAATTGAGAAACTCCTAGATATGAAAAATATAATGGAAGAACTGATCCCCAAGATCATATAAGAGAATTTTGCACAATGAGCATGGAATTCACACATGAGAACACATACTTAATGAGGTCATTTCCAAAAAGCTTAAGTGGACAAGCTATGGAATGGTTATCGAAACTTCTGTTGTTCTCAAATTCTGATTCCCTCTAACATCCCTAGTAATGAAATAATAAACTCTGTCTGCAGAAGAGAGATCAAAGAGAAGGAAAACTTTAGAGCAACATATGACAAGGTTTTATGACCTTCTACACTTCGAACTTATAAAAAGTTCAGGCGGGTATACCCTAGGTGAATTCTTTCACACTTTTAAACAAAACCCACATTAACCATTGTCCCAAAAACCAGTGGATTTCATCGCCTTAGAACTGAGTGAAACAGAGAAATAAAACTTAAATTCATGTTCAGTATTGACCTACAAGATATGCAGAAGAAAACTACAACAGATATCAGTGCCTTATCCAGGCCACAGAGTCATCTAAGTTTCTATAATACTCCCATGATCAAATATCCCCACACATCCCATCACCTCGGCTTCTATAAAACCCCACATATGCCTAACATACGTAAGAATTAACCCTTAGGAAAACCAGCTTGCATTTATCAAATTCAAAGTCTTCAACAAAGAATTTACCGACATAAGTGCTTCATGCATATTTAATTTCCCTCTTGAAGAGAAAAGTTAAGAAACTCTCCTATTTAAGATTTCCTTACAACCCATATTCAAATGAATAACCCTAGATTATTCAAGTCAAAAATAGTAAATATTTGCAAACACATTTGAAGACAACACAAATTCTAGGATCAAAGTTGATGGTCTGTATATTGATATTATCTTCGAAAATATTACAAAAACATTTGGATGTTCTTCATGATACTTGGAAAAGAGCTCAGATTAATTTCTGCAGCATTTCTTTACAATTCCTTTGATCCTTTTACATTGGTCCTAGTATCCATTTATATAATCATGGATGCAAACAAGCTTCCGACTATCCTTTCAAAAGTTTGTTACAAAATACTACTTCACTCAAGAAATAGTTACATGTCCTTTTCTACTTCAACGACTTCTTCAGTTGGTGGCTCCTTCGCAATATCCTCTAACCATTCAGGAGCACCTTCTAACTGTTCTGGAACATGCTCTAACTGTTCTAGAGCATCTTCTTCTTGAACCTCCACATCGGCCACCACATACTTTTGGGACCATCCTTGGAAAACATCATCATTAGGCCCTGAGTGGCCAATAATTTTTTTATTCAACTTTAACAACTTTTTCTAGGTGTTCCTCACTTTCCTTACCTCTGAATCCAAAAACCCATAATGAGATTTGATCTTCTCTATTTCCTCAATTGTTTTAACAAACAAAGAGGTGTCATCTTTATTGATTATCTCATTTACCCTTAAGGATAAATTAGCCCCTAACTCATCTAGCCATGCCTGTTTATCCTTTAACTGATTCTAGTTGACAAAACCTCCAGGGAACAATGCAAATTTATGCTCGGTATATTCTTTCCGATACAAATTAGCTTTTCTTTCCACATTAGCTCTTCCTTCAGCCAACTTTGTCAATTATTTTGCCAAATTACATGTAGACTTGATAGTGACATTAGCCTTTGCCTCATCATATGATGCACACATCACTTCTAAGTCCACTTCCCTGGGCAACCATTTATTCATAATAGGCTCTAAAATAGCCTTATCCTCATCCAACTCATTAAGAGTATCCAAAATTCTTTTCATATTGAGATATACTGTAGGAGCATCAACAGTGTCAACAAAGCTTGAAATTGTTGCCTTTATCTTCTCCTCATACTTGCTTGCAAATAAGGCTTGGGCCTGTTTCAACTTTTCCATTTCATGTTGATAAGTCTCAGCTAGTTGGAAACCAGAAGGCATAGGAGAAGCGGGGAATTCTATAATTGGACTAGTAGGTGGGGATCTTGCTGGAGAGGAAGCAATCATCAATGTTGAAGGCTCACCTTGATGATGTTGACTTGCCAATTGGCTCTAGAGTTTAGTGATGATGTTGTCCCTATTGGCTATTCCTTCCTTAGCTTCATTATAAGATTTTAAAATAGTCTCCAACTTCAATTGGAGAGTAGCCTTTTCTTGGGATTCTTTATCTGCTACTGCCACATTAAACTTTGTAGTTTCTAGAACAGTACTAGCTACCTCCACCACTCCTATGTCCTTAACCCTCTTGACAATCATTCCTCCAAAGAGGCTAGAATCTGAGGTATTTTTCTTCCTCCTGTTCTCATCTTTCTTTAATGACCATAGGACAAGAGCAGCATTATCCTTGTTGAAGGTCACACCTTCCATTGGCTTTCTTTCCTTTCTTACTGCATCAAGGATCAATGCATCAGCTATGTCCCATTCAGGGAGAATTAACACACTAGCTTTATCCAACATATCCCTCCCTTTCTCAGGGGTGATTGCTTTGAACTCCTCCATCATTTCTTGCTTAACTACTTCTTCTACTTGGGCTGCATCTTTGAGAGGCTTCTCATTTACCCTTTTCTCACATCTGATCTTGAATTGATCAATGTTCTGTTTCCAAAGACATTGTAGAAAAGCTCCCGATGTGACGAAGTTGCTGTCATCAAGGAATTCTTCACTAGCTTGCTTAACAGTAAGGTCCAATTCTTGGCCCTTTAACTCACCATCAGTTAAATCCATTTCAGCATTTGGTGGCTCTTTGGGCATCCCTTCTTGGGTATCCTCATAAGTATAGGCAATCTCACCAAGACTCCCTAACTGCAATAATTGTTCAGCCACAGCTTGTTCATCTCCAATGTGGATAGGAGACTGAGATGGGGAATATTGAGGCTCATTAGTTTCAATTTCTTTTCCCACTTTTTGCCTCTTAGGGGAATCCTAAATGTCTACAATATCTTCAATTTTCCTTTTCCCTTTTGAAGAGGAAGGCTCACCTGTCACTAGCATCATTACAGTGTACTTTGGTCTCTTGAGAATTGCATAGTCACCTGGTGGGATTGCTTTAGCAAAAGCAGGCTTGGCCAAGACCATCTTAACCTTATCAGGATCATTTTGCATTATGGCCTCCCTTTTTTCCTTTGGGGTCTGCATTACATCTTCAAAATAAAGAATCAAAAACTTTATTTTCTCCTCAAATGGGGTGAAGCTAGATAGAGGGTCATAGCTAGTGTCAAATTGATGAATAAAATCAAGGGCTTTCTTATATGCCACCCACTTCTCCTTCCTCAGTTCCTGCTCATCTAAGCTAAACTCGTTTCTAATCAAATCCTCAAGAAACCGAAATTGATGAGGCCTACCTCTGCACACTGCTCTTTTCCTGAACATGCCATTGAAGAAGTCCTCGGGGTCTGCACATCTTGACACTACAGTTGATAACCTATATGGTTTAAAGAAATCTTCAAAGAATCTCCATCCACCCTTTGTGATTACAAAATGGTGGGCCATGGTAATAGTTGGGAAAATAGTCCCTTTACCTCTGTTAGTCAACTCAGCTTCGTACACCCCTCCAATTTGTCTTAACACTTCTACAATCCCTATTTTCAATGGGACCTGATAGGGTAATAAATAAGGGGTGCCTCTAAATCCAAACACTCTGAAAATAGTAGACACAAGGTACAAATAGATGTCTCCCCAATTGTGAGCAATCTTGATATCCTCTGCAAACTCCTTAGGTCTAATAAATTCCAAAAGAGCTTTAGGAATTCTAGGGTTTTCTCTACATAAGAGGATTCTGATCTTAGATGCAAAGCATCTATCAAACTTCAAATAACTTGCATCCTCTCTATCCCATGATAAAATAGTACTCCACAATTGTACTGACATTTCCTCATTATCCTTGACCTTAGCCAGGTCCATCTCCTTTGCAAAGTAATCAGCACCCTTGAACAGGAACATGTGCATTAACATAGAATACCATCCAAATGGCTTGTCAACCTTACCATTCTTGATTCCTACTAACCCTTTATGAATGGCATCAGCAAGGTATGAAGCATAATCAAATGTAATGGCCAAAAAAGGATTCAAAATTTGGGCAATCATCAGCATATAATGGGTTGGCATATTCTTTTCAGCATCTTCCCCAAAGATCTGGCATAAGGCCCAATACATACCCTTAGCTCTCAGGGTGAATAAATTGAGGGAAAATGGTTCCATTGTGCTGGGGCCTACAACTGTCAACCCCCCTATCTTCACAAAGAACTCTCTTAATGGGCCATTCCTAAGATGATCCCTCTGTACATTGTAAATCTGGGCTAATGATTCAAAATCAATAGGCTCTAACAAATTGGAGGATTCACTGAGTTTGAAATCTTTTCTGAATTCATCTTCATTGATTTCAATCAGGACTGACCCCTTTATGTTCCTGATGCACCTTGCCACAAAGTCATAATTCTGTGCAATCAAAGTTAACAGGTCAGTATCCATAAAAACACCTGGGGCCACAAGCTTTCCTACACCCTGTTCCCATATGCCATTCACGGGAGCTGGGGGATTTCTTTGCCCAAATCTGACTTTGAAAAGTCCTAAGCCTGACATTCCTATTTCAGGGTCTCTCAACCAATTACCCTTGTCATACAAGCCATCTCCAATTTTTAGACGAGGGTGTTTGGGTACTAATTCTTTGATCTTAGCCCCAGCATTGGTGGACATAGTTAATTGTTCTAAAAAATCATCACATATATTTCATTCTTGGTAGTCCACCTTCCCAGTGAATTCTCTTCTAGGTGCCATTTTGGATGAGCAACTACGCCACTAGCAACTAGCACAGACCTCTAACAAAGTAATTCACATGGCAAATATTTGAGAACAAATTAGAGTTATCAAGAAAAGCATAAAAAACCTGATTATTCGCCTGAAGAAAATCGCTCTGCAATAATTCACTCTGCAACAAACTTCGATGAAACAATATTAGCAATCAAGTTGATGCAGACTACAGAAGACAAGTTGGCATTTAAGTTTTTTAGGAATTAACTCCACATGCTTCGGCTTTCTTTTCATAATTGAATTCACCAAATCGAATTCAAAACTGGCTCCAACGGGTCATGATTCCTCTGAGTCTTTCCTCTGTTTCACTCTTTCACTATTTTGCAAAGCATAAAACCCGCGCTCTTTTCTTTCACGAAGCAATGCTGGCCATTGGATCACGGGAACTTGCCTTGTCTTTACCTCTGCTTAATCTTTCTGCTTAAGTTCTGGGCCCTACCATCTTTTCGCCACTTCGCAATACTTAACAATCGAGCACTTCCCCTTCGCGAAGCTGTGCCAAGTGTTAGATCTAACTCAAGTCACCCAGCCTTTAATTCCAACCAGGACCACCAATCTTTCTAACTAACCGTGCCTCACCCTGACGGTTAGAAGTTTTCGCCATTTCGCTGAGGTTAATTTGTGGGCATCTTCGAGCCACAAATCAAGGAGAATCATTAAGTCAATCCTGAGATGAATGCCTTTTAAGTGGGCCCTGCATCCGGGAATCACTTACCCCACCTTGTCATCAGTAAATACACGCCACATGGCAGTCGGCCATTAGCCATGGAAACTCGCTTGGGTTCCATTCTGGATCTACCTCATGCCATCTTTCATTACTCCCACATAACCGCCGGTTACACCTTGGTGGGCCATTAACAATCTTTTAGAACTACGTGTCACTTGACATGTCCCTATCAAGCTCCACAAAAGTAGCAGCTATTTTGCCACGTCACGCCTATGTGTGACTTCCATCTATCTTTCGCGACTTCGCAAACATTAATCATCATTCAACTTGCGGCCATGAAATCACAAGAACCGTTGGATCAAAACAAAGTTAATCGGCCTTTAACTTTGTGCTTAGCCTGCCCTTTGGGCCCACCAACCCTTTTCGCAACTTCGCGATGAGTAAACCACAAGCATCTCTTGGCCGCGAAACAACACGAACCGTCGATCCTGGCCTGATCTAATCACCTTTTAACTGAAGGGAAAGTCTTCATTGCTGGGTCCCGCCAACCCTTTTTGCAACTTCGCGATGAGTAAACTACGTTTAGCTTGATCTCATGAAATCACGTTGTCCATCCGATCAGATGGGATTTGACCAATATTTAGCTTTGGCTCAAACCTATGTGTCGAGTTCACCTCTCTGCCTTTCGCTACTTCACGATAGATAAATTGTGAGCACTTTTAGGTCGCGAATCAACGCGGACCGTCAGATCAACAGAAAGCTATGTGATGCTTACAAGGCCCGACAGACATTTAGAAAAAGACATATTTAAAAGAGAGAATTAAAACATTTGAAGGGACCGCCTAGGTAAATTACAAGGGGGGAAACATTTTCACGACAAAGGGACCCATTACTTAAGTGAATAAAGTAATGCAAAAACAGAAGCCAAAGGGTTTTTATCGGTCATTCAAGTGATCTAAAACCTAAACCCTAAACCCATTTGGACTTGAAATAGTCTTGAAGCAACAAGAACATACCAGACTCAAAAAACATCACAGACTTAGCCAATAATGGAAAAAGCATACCCATTTTTTAACAGTGATAACAGCTTCCACCCAGAATTAGATCATTTGCAAAATTGTTGGACAAGTTTGTTTCACAATATGCGTACAACATACAACATAAGATCATAATGCTAGACTTGTGTCACACCAAGCAAAAGAGTGGAGAACCTTTCATGATGTTTCTACAAAGGTGGAGACGATTAGCTGCATAATATCCTTGTACGGTGCCTGAATATGAAAAGATAGACATATTCATTGACAATCTAAATGAACAAATGAGTTATAACCTAAAAATGCAATGTCATCCAAGTTTCAAAAAGATGATTGATAATGGAATCACGATTGAGGAAGCTATTGTAAAGAAAGGAGAGTTGAAGATATACAAAGGAGTTAATCCTCCTCCCAATAACAATACTAATAATAACAACAATGATAAGCCCAAGTTTTGGAACATAAATTGAAACATCGTCAATGATGGGATAGTGGATAATAATAATGTGAAACCAAAACAACCGGATTTGAATTTATTGAATGACACAACAACGATTCAATAAGATAACAATAAACCAAAATCATCATTTAATAATTTATTTTATAGTAAATTTACCAACATTGGTGAACCACTTGGGTCAACACTAAAGACACTTCTTGCAAACAAGTTTATTACCTTGCCAGAAGTAAGAAACTTTGAACCCAAGGTAAAACCTGCTTGGTGGAATGACAACCATTATTATGATTTTCATCAAAATAAAGGACACCAAACAAATGATTGTCAGCAGTTAAAACATGTCATCCAAGATTTGATTAACAATGGTGTAATAACCGTGGATGGGTATAAGACAAACAAATCGCACATAAATTTCAAAACTCTGGTTCCTAATTATGAGAAGGGTGAATCATCAGCAGTGCAAAATGGCAAAGGTAAAGAAAAAGAAGATATAGCTGAGAGATCAAGGGAATGAAGAATATTCACTGTCACAGTTACCACTTTCTCCTAAATCTTATGGTAAACCATCAAACTCAAAACATCAACCAGTTGTAAAACCTCTTCCAATACTTGATGGAGCATTTGTTAGTGCTAGGACATTATCTGAAGAAACAAAGGACAAATATGTGCTACAATGGCTCTATAAGGATGCAAAAGTTCAACAAAAAATCAATAATGTTAGAATACCCATAGAAAAATATGGAAAAGGATTCAACATCCTTCAAAAAATGGGATACACTAGAATAGGTCTTGTAGGAAAAAGAAAAGAAGGTATCTTAGAACCCATACAACCTCATACTCAACAAGCTAAAGACAAATCAAGCTTAGGGTATGGACAAGTTACTCCACAAGAAGAAACATCTTCTAAGGAAAAAAAGATGAACATGACAAAAGACAATAGCAAATTGCAATCAAAAGAGAGGAAGCATCTACCAAACAACAAGAATAAGAAAACACAAGATCAGAAAAAGAGAGAGCGTCTAATCAACAAGAAAGACAAAATAATGACACTTCCCAAGCAGAGTCAAACTTCAAATCAAAATAGACTAGAAGCTAGTATAAAGCAAGGAGAACTAATAGCAAGACTAACAGAACTAAATATCAGCCCAGAGGAAGCTGAATATGAGAGAAGAAAAGAGATAGCAAGGAAAATAGAAGAAACAAACCAAAAGCTATATGAAAAAATTTGTAGATTGCAAGCTACTAGTGAGACAGATTCCAATGAATGGGAATGGGATTCCTATCATTTTGAACAATCAGCTAAAGAAACCTACTATGAAGAAGATGTGGGTGTCGATGTAGTTCATGCATATGCAAGACCAATGTTAATAACTAGGTCACTTGAATTAGAATCACATTTGGTCGACTTGGATTTAATCGAGGATGATCAGGAACTGCTTACGAGAAGTCATTCTGAGGAGAGTATCATCCTAGACATTGAAATACGTATCATAGAATTTGACGTTTCTATCATGACCTTTAATGCCTTTGAAACATCTCAACTTGAGGAACCCTTACCTTTAATACATCCTGAACTTATTGACTGGGATAATGAAGGACATACTGAAATTAATACCTTTCCTAATGACCACACTATAGCTTTATACCTCAATGCAATTGAGCCCACAACAAATTCCACCAGGGATTTCGCTAATGCATCTTCCAGGACCAAGTGGGTGTCAAATCTCGCAGTCGCAAAAGTAAAAAAAAAAAAAAATACTCAAAGAATACTCAAAGATAGAAGAAGAATCCAAACCGGATCAAGGCACTTAATCTTCGATTACCCATGTGTATTCAAATGTATTCATTCCAACTCATGAGAAAATTGTGACTACTAAGATCCACCATGACTAGCTATGTAGTTATCCATACTTCATAAGCATCCTGGATAGAGCCTTGCTTCCAGTGAGTGTCTATAGCCCCAATGAGGTTATCGATGCAATCTCATGAATATTGATCCATTATGAGTTGTGTGTTTATAGCCCCCGATGGAATTATTCTCATGTTCCCAAAGCCAAACACTTTGATATTTCATTTTTTCTCATCACTTTTTCTTTTGATTGTCTCTTTTCATTTTTATTTTTATTTTCACTTTCTCATGATATTTGCTTTCCTTTCACATATTTTCCACACTTTGGCTCGTAAGAAATGAAGCATACTTAGGTTTGATATTTACAGTGGCGTTGAAGTTGGATGTAAGATTTTTCACTAGCCATGACTTCACCTAAGAAACCACAATAACTTAGAGCAATAGATTAAGCGTGTCAAAATATAATAATTGAAAGATGTCGATACCATGAAACAATAATTGATTCTCTTCCAAGTCAAGTACAAATCCTAACCAAATGATGAAGTTGGAGAGGAATGCCCTCAGATTCGAAAGCACTTCATGAATAGATATCTAGGAAATGGACAAAACATAAGATCCAAAATCTTGCCAGCATGTGAGAAAACAACACAAATGTCTACCTCACAGTTGAAGGCTCCCACTTAGGACACCTAAACTAAAGAAAATGACTAACTGACCTAAAGCAAAAAAACTAAGCTAAATAAAGTAAACCAACTACTTGAGCTACTAAAAAACATGAGTCAAATGACTTAAGGCAAACTAAGAACTTGGCTCAACAAAACCTCTAAACTAAAGAATGTGGAAAGAAAACCTACTCTAAGCTATATACAAGACTCTTAGACTTGACACGACTAAAAAGGAAACATATGTAGATGACTTCACAAAATTTCTCATGATATGCAACAAAAGCATGCCAATGGTGATGGTTCAAAGATGAGTAAACTCATCCTTGAACTCGGAAAGGTAAGCTCTTGCAAGGCAAATCTCATACTCAAACAAAACATCTCTCAATATAATCAATTGAGGCAACTCATCAGGTCCATGGTCAATCCAAATGCAAGTTATTTTTCCATAACCTCCATAATCAAAATCATAATAACTTTCAAAGCTAAGATCAAGGAAAGAGACAACCTGGTATTGTTCATGCTCGAATGGAAGAACTTGCCTGAATGAAAGTACCTGTTTGCCATGCACTAGTTCAGTGGAAAAAAAAATCATCAGTTGCTTTAGGAGGTTGCCACTACTGATGTATCGTTCCACTCGCATCTTTGATATGCAAATTTTCATCAGCTGGTCCTTCTTGAATCATAAAGACTGGAGCTAGCACAACGTCAAATTGCTCTTTACTCTTTTCTCTTGCGATGATGACAACAGGTTCAATATCTTGCATAAACCAAGCATCCTTGTGACACTCCATAAGGATGTCTTCAAATATGAGAATCTCCTTAAGTGATTGATCTTCAAAAAATTCTTCTAGTGATTGTTCAATTGTTGACATTAATGGTAGCATCGCTTCATAGTGCTCTTGGATCCCTAACTCTATTTGTTCATATTCAAGGATGCTCAACAATTCTTCTCTTAACTCAGCTTGAAATCCTTCTTTTGATTCTTCTTCTTGTAGAAGTGATGAATTTTCACTAATGATGCCTTCCTCTTGGATGGGTGGTAAATGCTTGTTTCCTTGTTTTTTGAGTGGTGAAGTGTAGATTGACATCACGTCATGATGACCCTTCAAATCATTTATGCTATTTATTACATTTTCTTCCTCAATTAATTGATATTCCTCACAAGTATCCATATTTTGTATATATTCATGCTTTGATGTCTCCACACATTGATCTTCACTAGATATCATCTCAGTGGCTTGAACATCTTCAATTACTTCTTCATTTTATTTGGATGTGAGGTAGGTGAAGCTATCACTTGCTACAACACATTGAGAATCAATTTGAATCGTTCTATCAGGTGGTCGCTCTTCTAATGATGATTCAGGAGGTTGAAGTTGATGATGAATCATGCCTCTTGCATCAACTCGCTTATCTTGGGACAATCTTGGAAATGAACCATCTTTGCTTCTTGCATGAGCTCTTTTAGCGCCCCTTCAAATAGCATGATGGTAATGATATCTTTGTGTTTTGCCTCAAATTGTTTATCATACTTAGGTTTGCTTGTGATAACTTGTAAGTATTTGTCCAATATCTCTATAGGATTATTTTCTTCTTCAAGTATGCTACTTGAAACTTCTTGCAGTTCATTCTCAAGGATCTCCTTTTGTAGCACAAGCAAGTATTCTTCAAGGAACTCTTCTTCTTGTAGTGGATGTAAATCAAATGTATCTTTGTTGACTGTCAAACTCATATCCGGATCATCATTCATCACTACTATTGTTTCAATCAACTCACTTACACTATCATCTTGTAATTCCTCCTCCTAAGATGAAGTTGTGGCATACTCCTCCTTAGATGCAAGTCTTGTAATACATTGATCATCATGTGAAATTGTGTTATTGACTTGAAACTGGCTTCCTTTATTATCGGATAATGTAGCAATGTCTTGTTCATGTGTTCTTCTAAATTCAGATGTAAGGTATTTGCTTCAATAGATATTCATGATACATTCTTCCTTGGATAAGTCTAGCAGTCCAAATTGATGTTTGACTTGATTGATAGCCATTTCACACAGCGAGCAAGTAAACTCTAAGTGGGGTGCACTGTGAATTCTACACCATGTTGGTAGCAATATTTTCTCTAACCGTAGTTTTCCTTTGATAGCAAGACGACTCTTGATCATCCCTAAGAATCTTGAAAGATGATCATTACTTATTGAGACATTGAAACTTCCTTTTTCTGCTTCTTGCTTGGGGACATCCCTAAAGAAGATCTTTCCTTGTGCTACTAATTCCATCCTTGACAAGAATGTTAAGCAATGTATTTCGTCGTGTTCATTCATTTCATGGATTCTACATTGTCATGGCGATGCAAACTTGGACAACCAGCGTGGGTAAAGTTGTGCATTTAATCTCCACCAAAGTTGAAGGATATCAACTTCTTGGTCATCTTCGTGACACTGTTGCTCCATTCAGAAATTTTTTTTTTTTTGGATTTTCTGATTTTTTTATTTTTATTTTTATTTTCTAGTTTTTCACTTTTTCTGAAATTTTTGGAATAAGAGAGATCTTGCAAATCTCAAATTAGCTTGAAAGTGCAATTGGTTCCAGCTACGTGAAGTACTTTGTTCTCTTGCAAGTCCAATAAATAGTAACAATTACCCTAAAAATAATTAAAAGTATACAGAGGCAGAGACTCCGTCTACATAGGCAGTGAAATGCAGACGTTAGCACAGAGGTGCAGACGATGTTTTAGTCCCTGCAGAAAAAACAGTTAGCCTAAAAAAAAAAAAAGCTACAACCTAGAGGGATAAGAAACAGAAAACTAGGATATCCTAAAAATTTTCAAATCATCATAAATCAAAAATACTTAGTTATTTTTGGGATTTTTATGTTTTATATATATATATTTTGAATGTTTTAACTACTAAAAGTTAGAAAACCTACATAGAAAAATGTTAGAATGAAGATGGTGAATATGTAGATATTGAAACCAAGCTGTAGATGTCATTCTGCATGCATAGATGAAGAAAACCAAAACCTGCAAAAAAAATGTTAATTCATAAATCTGCAAGGCAGAGATGTCAAATTCTTGGCGGAGACATTGAAATGTAGTCGTAGATGCCAATGCGAGGCGAAGATGACAAAGCAAGACCTTTGCGAACCTTCACAAGAAAACTCACAAAAACATTAAATTAAGGAAATTGGGGTCCCATAGGGCTTTGCCAAATTGAGGATGAGGAAAAGCAGGTTAGTAAGATCAAATGCATGTAATATAAGATAAAATATTATAAAGCATTAAAGCATAAAAACAATCTTGTTATACCTTATTTTTTCACCTCCTTTGATTGAGAAGGAAGTGGAAGTGTGCCCTTGATATCCACTTGATTTGCTCCTTAAGGTGGGAGATGTGAATTTCTCTCCACTACACAATGAATTGATAGGATATTGGGTGATGGATTAGCTATTGCAATATTTGGGCATAATGTGGATGCAATGGGTGATTTCTTGCTTCAAATGGACAACATGACAATGTGGAAATGATGGATATGATTATGAAGGGAGGAGACTCCAATTTATACATTGGACGGGCCCAAAATTGATGGCGAAGATTGAGGAGGAACAGAGGGCTAGGATTGAAAGTGAGTGGAAGGGGATTTGAGAGGACAAGAATAAAACATAATAATGCATTAAAGCATACAAATAAACTTGTTATACCTTATTTCTTCCACTCCTTTGATTGAGCGGGAAGTGGAAGTGCGTCCTTGATACCCTTTTAATTTGCTCATTATTGATGAATAATGATGAACAGTAAATACTCAACAGATACTGAGAGGGGGGGGGGGGTTGAATCAGTATAGACAAAAACTTCCTTAAGCAACTTAAACTGCAAAGACTGCACTAACTGGTAGACAGTATCACCGATCTAAATCAGGGCACTTCCGGTAAAACACAGTGAGACTGTGAAAGACATAAACCGGTAACATCTAGATCATCACAAAACCTAATATCTCATTTCCACTTCACCCATATGCATAAGCAAGTAATACATCAGAAATATAAAAACCACTGGATTAGCATGCTTTACCGCTTAACAAAAAAACACTAAGACATCACATGAAAAAGCATCACTCATAACACACTTATTTTTCACGTGGAAACCCAATTGGGAAAAACCATGGTGGGGATGAATACCCACAAGTTATTCTTGAACTCTTATGAAGTCCGCTCTGTTAAGAGCCTAGTCTAGTTAAGGACTTTACAAAAGGTTCTGCTAGGAACTGATCCTGCTAGGGATCACTCGGTTAAGGGATGGCTAAATACTTGGTTAAAGGTTAAAACCCTGTTAAAGGTTACCTTGTCAGAGGATTTAAAAAACTCAATGATTTTGAGTCACCCTGTTGAAGGATTTACAAAAAGCCTGTTAAAGCTACCCGGTAAAGGGATTTTCCAACTGCTGAAATGGTTAGAAGTCAACAGGTAATACACTGATCTGATAACATCACTCAATGCCAAGGCAGATCCACTTTAGTTCCTTTTCATCTGCAATCACACTCTGCAGATCTCTACTCACTGCACCGGTCTGGAAAGAATCAAGTATCTCTTCACTTGGATACATACACAACATTTGCTAACAACTTCACAATGCAAATAATCATCGACCTTATAGACAACAATTAGGTCGGTAGCCAAAACCTAAAACCCTAAGCATCTAGGTTAACAATATAGTCGGTCCAATCCTGACTGTTCAATCACATTGCATAGTGTAAAACAATCTTGAACAAATCTCAATACGTTCTCCATCGTTCATTCTTTGTCGCTTCTGGAAGCTGATAACCCATCACGCGCTCTCCACCGTTTACTGAGACTTCGCACATTCCCGAGGTAGATAGAATCAATCTTCTTCATGCAAGATACTCAAGGAAATCCTTCACACGCACAAGGCTGATGTGGCAACATGATCTGATCTTCATTTCAATGCTAACCGATCACAGGATGTCGTCAGTTGAACCACACAGACTTGAAATGCATCAACCAGAAATCCAGAAGCCAAGACTACCAACCGGTAGTCATATCAAATGAAACCCCGATACAAACTTTGCATATACCGGTTCACCTTTTCGCATATTGACATCAATGACAACATACAATATCATCATGTCATCAAACTTTGCACATATGCCAACACTTATGATTGATGAAATGTGGATTGCTCTCCACTACACAACAAATTGATAATATGCATGGTGGATGATGGATTATGTGTGAAAATATTTGGGCATAATAAGGGTGCTATGGATTCTTTTGTAGCTCAAATGGACAACACGACAATGTGGAATGATGGAATGATTATGAAGGGAGGAGACTCCAATTTATAGATTTGAGGGGCCCTAAATGGACGACCAATATTGAAGAGGAATGGAGGGCTAGGATTGAATGTGATTGGCAGAGAATTTGAAAAGACACATGGAAGATCCAAGAGATTTACCATAAATGAATTTCTTGTCTCCACACTTCTCATGTACATGGGGAAGAGTTCCCTAAGTACCTTGGGAAGAGAGGAAAGGAATTTTAAATTCCTTGGGAGAGGACAAGGGGAATTAAAAATTCCTAAGAAAGAGGAAGCATGGGGAGAATAAACGGTAAAGGAATTAAAAATTCCTTGGGAAGAGAGGGCATGGGAAAATTCAAGAAATTTGAAATTCCTTGGATAGACAAAAGTGGGTGGCATTTAAGGTTGTAGGGTGAGATGGAAAAACCATTTATGGAAAAGAGTTGATCCATCCGGTGATTAGGGATGTACAAATGATTAAGGAGAGTAATTAGGTGGGATAATGGAGGATTAGAGTGCAAGTGGGCAAGTTAAGAGAATAGGATACAAGGAGAGAGAATGAGTGGGGGAATATAAAATTGAAGAAAATATTGATCATGATTATGTTACAAGTGTGGTTTCTATTGCACCAAAAGATTGACCTGTTAATGTCTGATACAACCACTAGACTTATAGAATCCACATGATGCGGTTAATCCATGTCATAAACCCGAGCGTTGTGTTGCACAACACAAGGAGACCAAGGGCACACACCTTGTAACAATCCCCCCCAATGCAAGCGAGGGGTTGGAGCCTATGACCAAGCTCTGATACCACTTGTTAAAAGTGTGGTTCTCGTTGGACCAAAAGATTGACATGTTAATGTTCGATACAACCACTAGACTTATAGAATCCACAGGAGGCGATTAAGCCATGTCACAAACCTAAGTGTTGTGCTGCACAACACAAAGAGACCAAGGGCACACACCTTGCAACAAATTAGGCTAGGATTGATTAGGCTAAATGATGAGGATTAAGAGGGGCGATTTGTAGGAATTGGGGCATTAGTTAATTAATTAACTAATTAGGATTAGAAGGGAATATTGACTATGGTTTAGAATTAGAATAATTTTAGAAGAATTGAATACAATTAATTTTGATAAATTAATTATATGGGATAAAGTAACAAAATTAATTAAAATATAATTTAATTAATTTTGAGAAGAACGAGGACTAACATAATTAATATAATTAATTATGCGAAAAGGCTAAATTAATTAAATATTAATTGAATTAATTTTAGACGTCTACTATGTGTGTGTGTGTGTGTGTGTGTGTGTGTGTGTGTGAGAGAGAGAGAGAGAGAGAGAGAGAGAGAGAATCTTTTTACATAGCTTTTATTAACCTTTTTTTTTTATAGTAAAGAATATTTTTAAAAGTGGTGTTTATGTTGAAATGCATAACTTTTTTATACAAACGATAAAAGTAATTTTTAAAATATATTCATCACACCAATATCTAGTGCGTGAATATTTTTTCATATAAAGTTGTATGTTGTATCGCATAACTGTTTTCGTATGCATTTGAAATAAGTTGTCATTTTTTTGTTGAAATTAGGACATCAATACTTAGGGAAGAGATATTTTTTAGATTATTTTTCTTTGTTTTTATTTTCCACATGTGTGAAATAAGACCTTAATGTTTGGTAAAAAAATCTACATTCACAAGAAATTAAAAGTAAAATAATAATCAAATTAGATATATTCAAAATTATACTTTTTGGAAAGCCTATAATATGGGATACATACCTACAAAACATAACTTATAAATGAATTAATTTTATCCCCCAAAAGATAAAGAAAAAGTGGATTTTTGTTAGCATTTTGATAGTTGAGAGAAGAATCTATTGTAGGTTTTATTTAAGACTAGATGAGTTCTATCCAAGGGGGTTTGATCTAATCCTCTTCAATTAAAATCCTTTAAATGGAACCTCTCAAGGTTTAAATCATTATATTTTTTAAAACATATGTGATTTCAAGGAAAAATTAGGATGTCCCAACAACGGAACACAACATTGTGGGATCATGAGAAACCCACTTATAATTTATCAAATAAGATATTAATTGTGGGTAAACAAGGTAAGGAAAATAAAATTTAAAGGGACTCACGTAAAACACGACACTACAAGTTTAAGTCCTAATAAGTTCTAGTCAAGGATGTGTCTCTCTTACAAACATAATGATAATATACTTATCGTTGGTAGTAGAATAAAATGGAACCAAAAGGAGATTCAGATAAAAATGCTTTCATCAAGAAACAAGGGTGCTGATTGCAAAAACACACACAAAATAGAAAAAAAAAGTATGTATAGGGTAGAAGAACATACAATGAATAACATGGAAGCTTGAAAAGGATTTAATATATGATTATAAAACATAGCGTAAGAACATAATTTTATGTTAGAACTACAATGAGATCTATGACACAAGACCACAAACAAGTTGATGCAATCACTTGTATCTATCGAAGATAAGTTGATTGAAGGGGATAATCTCTCTCAAATGGAAAATATTTCTACCCCCATTTGCAGTAAATAAAATCTTTAATCTACATGCATCAACTTGTGAATGTTGCCAAGGAAGCAAAGGATTGCTCCACCATTAACTTGGTTGCTATAGGGAAACCAAACATAATATGTGCGGGACCTATTCCATGATGTATCACTCATATCTTTAGTAATAGGGGGGAAATAAATAATAGATCAATAATACCATATATGGATGAAAGAAAGAATCCACCATCCTATTCTTCACTCATACTATATCTATTGGCCATCTCATATCAATCAAGGCTAAACAAAAATGCATTTGAATCACATGGAATATAAAGTAAACTTGACCACAACCATATTCATCACAAGAATGGATATCATCTTGCATCCCAAATTAGAATGACACTTCATTCTCAAGAACTCTATCATGTTGGGATACAACATGCTAATTTTACACTTGGTTGATGTGTTATTATTCATCCTCATTTCTTATATGTTAGAACTAGAAAAAAGATTCAAATTTAAATAATCTATTATGCACAATAGTAGATGTATGAATTAAAAAAATGAAAGATTTATAATTAGCTACATCCACATGAAAGTTATCCAGTATGCACTCTTCCAAGGTGTGCACCCTTGGTCTCCTTGTGTTGTGCAACACAACCTCACTTTTGTGACATGGCTTAACCACCTCTTGTGGATTCTATAAGTCTAGTGGTTGTATCAAGCATTAAAAGGTCGATCTTTTGGTGCAATGACAACCACAATTGTAACAAGTGGTATTAGAGCTTGGTCACAGGTTCAAACTCCTCACTTGCGCTTGGGGGGGGATTTGTTGCAAGGTGTGCACCCTTGGTCTCCTTGTGTTGTGTAATGCAACACTCGGGTTTGTGACATGGCTTAACTGCCTCTTGTGGATTCTATAAGTTTAGTAGTTGTATTGGGCATTAATAGGTCGATATTTTGGTGCAACGACAACCGCACTTGTAACATGCACTACTTTCACATATGTTGATGTAAGAGATTGCCTCAGTGAGACACCTTGAGTGAAGAACTAGAAGTTATTTAAATTTTCCTACTATTTCAATTTCACTTTGACAATCTTCTATATGCCATGTGTTGCAGCTAAAATTGGACTGATGACACATCTCTTCTTCTTTCATAATCACTCTAACAAAACTTTATTGTGAACCCATTGAAGCATAATCTAAATGAGAAAGACAACAAATATTGCATTAAATGAATATGTTCTGATATGCATCCACATGATCACCATCTATGTAGACATTAGGGGTAACAATTTCAAAATCATTTGCTACACTAAAACTTATTTCAATAGTACTACCACAAAGTGCAACCATGCCTAAGTCATCATCATGCATACAAATATTAGCGAATTCAACATCAAAATTAGAGACAAGAGAGGGCGATACATCAAACAATATTTTCCATTGTTTACATCATCACATGTGCACACTCTATACAATTAGCTTCAAGACCTAATCCAATTGAGTGTTCACCTATGCACAACTCTCCCTCTTCATCCATCTCATTGTTCCAAATAATAGGAGAATTTACCCCATCTTAAATTTAAAAATTAAATAGTTTATCATTGTAGTCACCCATAGAGGACCTATTGGTTGGGGGTAGGTGCAAACATATCTTTATCATTTATACTATTATCATATCATACACCAATACCTTCTTCTACCCATTTGCATACAAAATAACATTTGATAGTATATGCATATTACATGTCGCCATGGGGGATTCACTTAGTGAACCTAGGTTATATCACGTGTGTTCATGGCATACTAAAGACTCCCCCTATTTTAAAAAATCTTGCCCTAAACTCCTTTTTTGTCACCCCCTCCCAATACACAACTTGAATTAAAAGCCCCCTATTTTCGCCAGATATTGTATTTTTTCATAGCCCAAATTAAACCCCCCCTATTTTCACCGATAGGCAATAGATTGTACCCTCATTGTTGGGATATTAAACCCCCCAATATGAACACACATGATATAATATTGCCTAGCCAGTGAAGCCCTTGTGATGTTGCATCCATTTTGTTTTTTCTACTCACAAAAATATACATTAACTTATTAGCAATCATTTCCTATAAGGATACCATTTTTGTAATGTGTCAAATCCCTCACCCTTCAATGGAATCAAGACATGTATATTCTTGATATTTATTTTCCAATTTAAAATCCTCTTGCATTAAACTCAAATTAGCCTTATAAGCTTCAAAGAACATGCCAATGCATGATGTAGCCAGTTGAAACATAATCAATACAATAAATGAAATTATAAAAAATTGACACAAGTTTGGATCAAATTCTTTTCATTATTCTTCCTTTGCAAACTCCAACCATTCTGTGATTACAATGAAAAAGGGCCTATTTTAACAACAAACTAAAAATTTCCTTTTTGGGCAGATTTTTACAAAATCTGAAATTTGCCTTTTATGAAAATTTTCAAATCTATCCCAAAAATCATGAAATCTTCTGGAAATCTAAAAAACATTCATACGACACAAATTGCCAACTTTCTAACCCCATAAATATTACGAATTCAAAATTAACTAAAAAAGCCAACTTTCTAAAAACCCGAGAAAAATAGTAAAAGCCAATTTTGAGGCCTTAGATGAAGGAATCAGACTCCAAAATTATGATTTTTTAAGGCCATATCCAACTAGGTTCGGTCGACAATCCAAACAACTCCTCATGATACACCTCCACGTCAAATTTCAACCCAATCGGACAACCGAGTCAAAAGTTATGACCTCGCGAAGTCCCTGCATCAATGCAAGTAGATGCATTACTTCTAAAAGAATTTTGAATTTTGAATAGGGCAACAAAAACATGTGACTCAAATCAATGCTTGACTCTCCTTTTCTTTTGATACTTGCTAATTCTTGGAAAAGAATAACAAGGTCAACATAAGCAAAAACTAATCTTCAAATGTTGTCACATGGTCTCTAGATAAGAAGCAAAGTAATTCTCTAGAAAATTATTATATCACTTTTGTGCCTTTCCTCATAGATGACAAAAAAATCTCATCCACATGTCTTTATGTTCAAACTAAAATTCATCTATAAAATTTGAAAATGCCTCAACATGTGCATCCCCTTCATTAATGTCATAGCAATCAAATCCAGGCATTTGGTTGTAGACCTTGGTTTCCATTGTTTGTCTTCCACATTGAGATGCATATCTATTTGTAAATAAGATATAGGGGAATGATATGGGACAAAGTCACAGTTTTTTGTAGTAGTGGGATGGACATTAGGAGGACAAATTTGTTGACATGAAGGAATGATGGTTGGTGAGACATCTCTCACAAAGTACCATAGGCCCACACACTCCAATCTTTGATCCAAATTTGTCTTAGTTAGAAGGACAAATTGTTGACATGAAGGACTGATGGTTGGTGACATATCTCTCACAAAGTAGCACAATCCCACACACTCTAATCAGTGCATATGCATGCACACATTCTAAAGATTTATCATCATTAAATCTACAAGACAAAAGTATAGTAAAACAAAAATAAGGCATGCACGTGTCAAATCTTTGTGATTTCTTTGAATCTAGATGTATGATATGAATAGTTTATTAATAATAAAAAAAAAACTATTTTTAAGATTTCTTTGAATATCTTTTAGTTTATTCAAAGTGCATGTTTAGTTGTCAATATCTATATCTAAGTCAAAAGTCCCGTATTCCAACCACATCGACGATTGAACCTAAATCCCCAATTCCAACCACAGCATTTAAAATAGATGATTGAACCTAAATCCACTATTCCAACTCGTGTTTAAAATAGACTATTGAACTTAGATCATTATCCATATTTTTCAACAGCTCAAACTTCCGATCTAACACTTTTTTTTATATAAAAAACAGAATATAGAATCTCATTAGCTGTGGGCAAATTCTGCCTTGACTGATAACTACTTTGTATCAGAGACTGACAGAAAACGACTTTTGCAAACCAAACATTTTACAGTCGGTGCAGTTAGGTATGCTGTCTACTTTAGAAAAAGCACTGAAATTTGCTTTTCTAGAATGTTCACGTACCTTTCTTTGTCTCCCCAAAAGTTGAATTGGCGAAATCCCAGCAGTGCTGACAATATATTAACACAGTAAATGAAAATGTTTTTTCACATTACAACACAATTATATACCTAATTTATAGCAGTCACAAAAAAGATTTGAATTTGACTGTCTTAGTTTATGTTCATGGAACCAGTACAATCTATTATGTAGTAAAAAGATAAATTAGTATTTTATTCAAAGGGATAGTTGAATCTGAGAAGTACTTTATTCTCAAATACAATTATGACATTTTGAATCAAATATATAAAAAATTTAGTGGTTGTTTTGTTGGAAGATTTGTTCGACAACAATAATGTTGGGAAAATTCGGTAGTTCATGGGAAGCTTCTTAGAAGTTGTTTTGCGAATCTGAAAGTTAGAAAGAGTCTTTCATCATCGCATAGACTTTCTTTGATGATGTGAACTTTTAATTTTTTCTATGTTATTCTTTATTCTTGAGCGCGAAGTTAATTATGACATTTGGATCAAATATACAAACATTTTAGTAGTTACTTCGTTGGAAGATTTGTTTGAAGAGAATAAGGGTGGGAAAAATGGTTGTTCATCACGAAGGTTCTTAGAAGTTGTTTTGCAAATTTGTAAATTTGAAAGGTATAAAGATAGAGTCTAATGTCTCATAGACTTTCTTTTTCCGAGTGAATGTTTAAATTCTTCTATTTTATTCTATTCTTGATAAGATGTATAGTGAGTTGTTGAGAGATAATTTGCATCTTGTTAGTTGAACATATTTTGGTATATTACAAAGTATGAAAGAATGATTCTTTTGATTGGAAGATTATTGTAATAATAAAATAATATTTTTTGATATGAGATGACATAATAGCAATGGTTAAAATAACATTTGCCAACATAAAAAAAGTCTATTTGTTTGTTATTAAGACAAATATACTAAACTATTTTTATTTTATTTTTTATTTTTCAATTGAGAATATATGTTATTTTTATTTAAAGTTGTTAGTTGTTTTTTATAAAAGATCCGAATTTTCATTTAAGATATGAGGGTTATTCATATTCATTTGGAGTGGTGTCTTGAACATAGTTTGGTATATTACAAAGTATGAACAAATGATTCTTTTTTAGAGTAAGATAATTATAATAATAAAATAAAAAAATCTGATATGAGATGACATAATTGCAATGGTTAAATAATATTTTCCAACATTAAAAAGTCTATTTGTTTGTTTTTTATTAGAAACGCAGGGATTAAGGGCCCTGGCCCTTTACAGCGAATAGGGGTGCTCACCCCCAAAAATAGAAGAGGCCATGACAAGCACTCACAACACACAAGTTGAAACCCATAAACAACAACCTGATGGATGCAGAAGGAAAGAGGCCACCGAACGACAAACAAACCCGAGGCCAACAAGGCCAACTAGAATCAAACAACTCCTTGCAAAAAATAGTAAGAAGACAACCCATAGAGTCGAGGGCAACCATACAAGGGGGGTACGAGATTCCCCTAGTCAACTAGATGATCACAGCAGCTGCCCCTAGCAAGAAGTCAAACCCCCTTTAGCAAAACCCCTTTTCACCTCAACAAAAAAGGAGCCCACCTCAATAGGAGAAGAAAAAGAGAAGAATGACAAAGTAGCGAGCCAACCAAGAGTCCATTTAATAATGAACCCAACATAGAGAAGAGAAAACTAGGTCAAGAATCACCAATGACCTCAATCCTGCAGCCAGTCACCACCTCTAAAGGAGACGTAACCACCTCCATAGGATATGCAAAGGAAGAAGAAGGGAAATGACAAAGCCAAACTCTTATCATGACAAACAGAACACTCCCCACCTCAATAGGGGCAAAATCAAACTCCAAGGTAGCCTCAAAGGTGAGCACGACCCCGAAACTAACACCAATCCATAACCAAAAACTAACAAAAATAGGGATGAGCCCTTAAAAACTAACAACAAGGGCCTAGCCAACATGGATAACATGATAATTGTCCATAGAAACCAAAATGGATAGTCTCATTGAAGAAACAAAAAGCAACCCAATGGTGAAATCAAACCACCACTGGCCAAATCCAAAAGAGATAACCCTTATAACCATAATCCAGAACATGCACCATCAAAGGAATCACAACAAAAATAACACTTGGAGAACAAAACCCCACTCCAAAAGTACCAAGAGCCATCCGTGGAGCCCAACAAGTTCCATGTGGGATGTACCCCTGCCACAGTCCAATATACCACATGAGGCATTCATTGCAAGGCTATTTCCAAGGCTATTGAAGGCAATTATCCAAACACCGGTAGGGGTCCAAAGAGGCCACCGCAATACCAACAAGAACTCAATCACCATGCGAAGCCCAGAAACCCCAAGCTGCAAGTACCCACACACAACTCCAAACATCAACATGAGCCAAGCAACATGCTCAGGAGTAGAGACTGCCTCAAAAGGATCACTAGCAACAGAGAGACAAACCAACACCCAAGGAACATGCAAACCATTCTAGGAAGAGAAGAGCCTCACATCTTTGTGACAGACACACACACAAGAAAACCACCCACCCATCTCACCATCCAAAGAGTCAAACAACCAAAGCAACCAACTCCATTGCGTAAAGGAGCCATATGCAACAAACCTCTTGCCAAAAATAGAGCAAGGCACAACAAAAGGATGGAGGGACCTTTGTCCACTCACCCACCACCACATGGTGCAATCCACAGTAAATAGTGCAAAACCAGACCCCTCCCAAATGCCCATAGAAGGGCAACAATCCATGACCAAGGCCACACTAACAACAATGCCGAGAAAAAACACAAGGCCACCACCAACAACAATGTCGCCCACACCATCCACTCCAGGAACAGGGGCATGAACAACAATTGTTGCCAGGTAGAAGCATGTAGGAATAGGTAAATTCCCATCCCCATCACTCTCATCTTCACTACCAACACCATTAGTTTGAACACCCGAGAGGGTCAAACTGGCATGTGAGGGAAAAACCACCACCACCAAGACCGTTGGAACCACAACTAGGCCCCAAAAATATTGTTCCCAGCCCCCATCAACAGTGACACAAGGAATGAGCTCAGTAAAGTCAACATCCACACCTCCTCTGCAGCCAAAACCTCTAAAAAGGTGGGGAGAACCCTCCAACCACGCAAATTCTTGGAGGGACAAAGGGCCTGCACGAAAGGCCAACAGAGCAGAGGGTCTCCATCAACATCTTCGGCAGGGTGCATCCCCAAGGAAACAATAGTACATAATGACCTATAGTTGTGCGACCAAGCAGCCTCCAGAAGACTGCAACAATGGGCTAGGAGAGGCCACAAGCATGCACAAGGCAACGAAAACCCAACACTAGAATTGGTTGAGCTCCATCTTCCACTGCACCAGCTTCTTCGCCATCCACCAAAGCGAGTTGATCTCCATCTTCCTCTGCTCCACCTTCACTGCCATCTCAGTTTTCGGCTCCTTCGCTTTGCTCTACCATTAGGTTCTTCTAGTCTATTTGTTTGTTATTAGATAAATATGGTAAACTATTTTTTTTCCAATTGATAATGTAAGTTATTTTCATTTAAAATTTGTTAGAACTTTATTTAATTTTTTTTTTTAATTAAAGATCTAAATTTTCATTTAAGATATGAGGGTTATTCATTTCATTTTTGCTTGATATATGATTTCATATTATCTCTCTCTCATATCTTAAGATGCCAAATCATTACATTTAGCACAAATTTGAAACAAGGGTTATTCACTTTGTTCTCTACTGATAAATGCTTTCGCCATAGTCTAATTTGATGGTCGTATGGTCATAATTTTTGTCATTAAATTAAAATTTTGGGAAATACTAAATCACATAAACCATAAAATACTGCAAAAATTGTAAAAATTCCATAAGATCATGGTAAAATATATCCAATCTACACTAAACTTTTTAAAATAAAACATTTTGTAAATTTGAAAAACAACTCTAAATGTATAACTCCACGAAATATTAACTTGACAAGCAGGTCGACATCAAATTTAGATCTCGATTTCATGTCATCTACCTCATCTTTTAAGAATGTCAAATCTTTACACTTGACAAATTTGAACTTAAAATCGAAATATGAAAATTATTCATCTTTAAGAATGTCAAATCGTTACATTTAACAAATTTGAACTTTAAAATTCAAATATGAAAGTATCATCTAAAACATTTCTTAAAATATTAAATCTTTATACAACAAAATTTTATTTAATCATTTAACTTTACCGAGAAACTAAAAATTCACCAACTATTAAGCTTTTCAATAATATATATAGAATTGACCACTTAAAAAAAACTATGTACTTAATTTACTATAATTTGACGATTCCAATTTGAAGTATATGCCTAACGTGAAATTTACGTCAATCTTACCTATTTCCACGAGAATTTTTGAAATTTAAATAATAGTTGAAGTTCGACAATTTTGAATTTCTTATTCCGGAAGTTTCGGGAAGCTCCGTAACCGCGTGGAAGATTTGTAATCAGAACGTCAAATCAGGTCTGAGTACGTCGCTTTCACAAGTTTTCTTTGACTTTTATGGGGCCCACATGAAGTTTCCTCGCAACGTCTATCCAGCATTATCATGCACATTTGACTATAGATAATTCATGATAATATATTTTAAATTTTAATACATGTATATCTAAAGTGGTAGATAGATACCGAGGAGTTTATATTAAAAATATTCTTTAAGACTCAATTTAAATTTTTAGTTTAAAAATAAATATGATGGTTAGATAAAAGTTAAGTAAATAAATAAATTGATTAGTTGATAATTAAATATGTTTTAAAATGGAAATCAAGAGTCAAGATTTGTTCTGTTTTAAAAAAATAAATTTGTTGAAATTATTTATTTTGATGAAAGATAAAAAATTAAAATTTGAGATTGGATTTGAATGGATAGAATTTTTTATCTTTTTAATGGGATGTATACAATTTGTAGAATGTACACAATGAAACTTGAGATTGAGTGGAAACTTGAATCAAGATTGTGTAAGGAAAAATTTAGAACTCTGAAGGGTAGACTTGACCTTGAAATGGTGGCCTTGACTTTTTTTTGAACATTTCTTTTTATCCATAACGAGAATATGTTTAAATTGGTGTGTTGGAAGTAGACCATTGAAATCTAAAGTGACTTGTTTATAAAATTTATGTAAAGTCAAGGTTGTGCTTGTATGCTCCAAATATGGCTCACCAAGTTACTTTGTGTGACTCACAAAGGATAAACACATGCGATACTTGCATTGATCAAACAAGTGGGAGACTCAATTACTCATGGCAAGGAATGAGGTGGACCATGTTCTCCATGAGGAAGGAGTGTCTTGTGGATAGCGAGGTGTTTTGTTGAGGTATGTTGTTGTACACAATGTGTTGACTTCTTTATGGAGAGTGCTAAAGTTTTGTTGTATGTATTCAAAGATAACGTCTAAACAAGCAATACCTCATTCAAACAATACATTTAAGTGGACAATTTCATTTGGTTGTAAAATATAATTTTCTCATTGGATTCTTTCTAGAGCTCTAGTTTGTTTGGATACTTCAATGGCTATATGAGTAGATGAATTTTTCCTTTTCTTTTTCAAAGTGACTTCCACCTAATCCTCTTTCACTCTCGAAAACATGGGTGTGAAATGCCTACCATGATTAAAAGGAAGAGAGATAGTCTGAAATCCTTTTATACCTTTTAGGTTGGATGTGGAGTTCTTTTTGTTGTTTTCAATAATTTGAGAGTTTTGAGCTCTTAGAAATAAATTATGTTTGATTTATGTTGATCTTTGAGGTCGTGTATAAAAATTTTCAAATGTTTTCTCTAATTGAAAGGTCGTAAATTTTTTATTATGTTTAAAGTGTATTTCAATTCAAAAGATAGATATATCTAATGTTTACTTTTGGAATGTGTTTGAATGTTGGAAGTAAATGTTTTAAATTACACTGTATAGTGATAACATAAATGATATAAAGATTTTTTTCATAATAATAACTATTCTATTGTTGAAAACTAAAGCCTAATTCTAAAGTCAACAAAACAAAGTTTCTTCTTTTTACAATTGAATGCGAATTAATGGAAACTAGAAGATAAGTAAATCCAAAATATGACTAAAGAAACAATTTTTTTCTATTATTTTTAATCAAAATAATGAATTCTTTTCAAATTACAAATCATTAGCTATTTGTTTATCTTGATTCTATTATTTGAGTGAATGAAATATTGTCAATTTAAATATAATTTTACTTGATTTGTTTGTTTGTGTTTTGTTGTTTCTTGCTAGTTGGTTTTGCTTTCCTTGAGATTTTTTGAAATAGCTAGTTGAAGTTTTGTAGCAACATCTATTCATCATTTTGATGCACATTTGACTCTATAAATAGTTAATTAATTAATTAATGTGTGTTTAGAGTGTTGAATAGATAATACAATGATTATTTTAAAAATATTGTAAGAAACAAATTAATTTTTTATTTTCTTTTAAGGGCAAGCGCTTTTGACTGGAGCTATGAACCGATGAGATCACATGGGAGGACCTCATCTCCATGTTGTGAGCCAAGGCATCCTCGATGAAGCACATGTACGGCTTGAGAGCACCAGCCATCATTTCCATTGGCCAACGAACATAGACAAACCATCGATTGAGTCACTGACAGTGAGAGCCGACATCAAACTTTACCCTACATCTGTGCTAGGCCTTCCTCGCGGTACGCGCTACTAGATTTGTTTGTCGGCACTAGCAAGGTAGAGCAAATGTTTTTCTGAGATGGGGGACCTATGGATAGTCATAGTTAGCGGGGGGGGCGGGATAAATCTCCACCTCACCATACCACCTAGCTTGGACGACACGATGCGAGGCTCAGGAGTTTCAACCCCAAGACCTCCACCCGAAGGTGCACAACCTATAATCAATGTGAAACGGGGACAACCCCCAACAAATTAGTTTTTTTATTTAAAAAAATAAATATATTTGATAAAGAAAAGTTAAGTTGATATTTAAAATAATTAATAATTTTAATTATACTTTGAAATGGAAATCAAATCAAGATTTTTTGTATTTTAAATGTAAATTTATTTACATTATTTGTTGTGATGAAAGATAAAAATTAAAATTTGAGATGGGTAGAATTTGAAGAATGTACCTAGAATTGAATGAAAACTTGGATCAAGGTCATCAGGTCAATCCTAAACCTCCCAAGAGTAGACTTGGAACTTGAAATAGTGTTCTTTCCTTTTATGGCGGTGCTAACCTCTAATAACTTACATATTCATTGTTTTGACCATTTTTTTTAATCTATAACCTAGAATATCTTTAAGTTAGATGTAATAGAAGTAAACTATGAAATCTAAAATGACTTGTTCTTAAAATTTATGTAAAGTCAAGGTTGTGCCTATATGCTCCAAATATGGCTCACCAAGTTAATTTGTGTGACTCATAAACGGTACACACATGTGATACTTACATTGATCAAACAAGTGGTAGAGTCATTTACTCATGGCAAATAATGTGATGAACCACCTTCTTCATGACAAAGGAGTATCTTATGGATAGCGAGGATGTTATGTTGAGGTATGGTATTATAGGTAATGTGTTGACTTTTTTAAATAATAAGTTAAATTTTTGTTGTAAAAATTCAAATAGAGAATCCAAATTCAAGAAATCCCTCATTCAAACACTCTATATAAATGGGCGATTTTAATTTCTTTTAAAAGATTAAATTCTCATTGGATTCTTTCTAGAGTTTCATTTTGTCTAGATAATTCAATGGTTATGGGAGTTGGTGAATTTTCCCTTATCTCTTTCAAAGTGACTTCCACTTAATCCTCTCCCACCTATGAATGAATGGGCATTAAATTTTTACCGTCATCAAAAGGAATATGAGACATTTTAAAATCTTTTTATACATCTTGTAGCAAGACCCTATCTAGCACAATATTGTCTTCTCTTTTATGTGTGTAGGTGCAGATATGAGGGTTTCATACTATGATAGTGATAGAAATGGACAAATCAAATTACGATGAACAATCCCATATTTTGGATGACAAATAACACTTGGATACTAATGCTAAGCATTAGTGTCCTCCTAGTTCAGCCTCACTTTTTGAGCATACCTACCTAGATGCCTCTTAATCTTGTTCACGATACCGGTACTAACACCTTTCTTCTCTAGGACCTCAATTCCCAATACCCTTGTCTTGCATAGTTAATTGTTGATTTTAGCCATTGATTCCTCCTAGCATTCCACTTCCACATCCACCTCTCTCTTCTACACTTATTCTAGTGAACATCTAAGTTGATTTAGCCTTCTTTAGCCTAGTCCATTGAATGCATTCAATCAATCCCCAACGATACACAACATCTCATAAAAATATCAGGTGCAAGTATAAAACATTTTGGCTCTTCCTTAAGAATTGTAATCAAACTCATTTAGACCTCTTCTAATGCTTTATATTAGAAAAAATAATTGATTCTAGGTTAATCCATTTATTATCCTAGGATTAATTTTCCTTTAATTTTTTTTGGTGAACCCAATGTATCCTACACTTGCAATCATTCTAATTTTATTGCATATCTTGTTGCATCTGATTAGTTAGCTAGTTAATTTCTCAATTTCATTATGTATCTTATTTAACACTTGAACAAACACTATGTTTGGTTTAGAAAACAAATCTTCTAACATCTTATTGACATATAAGTTAGAAGCATATTCTTGCATACTTATAATTTTGTAGCTGAGTAATTAGTTAATTGGTTACATTGTAAAATTTTCAAATATGTTCTCTTCATTATTTTTTCTTGTCTCAATAATTAGTGTTAGGATAAGGTCACATTAACCTTCCAATCATATGCCATTCACGTCTCCATATTCCTTGGAAAATCCTCCCTAGGACATGAGAGAAAAATATTAAATATTTGTACATACTTTACAACTAATTGTAAATGCATTTTCAAGAGGTGGACATGTAAAGATGATCGGTAAGACTGCTTCGGACCCATACACCAAAGAAAAAGGTGTATCCCCATTAGGTGTTCAGATACTTGTTCTATAAGCCCATAGGGCAGGATTGAGTTGCAAATGCCAATCCTTTCTAGATGTATTTACTGTCCTGTGTAAGATAGTCAACATATTCTTGTTAGATGCTTCAACTTGTCCATTACCTTGAGGGTAGTATATGGATGACCAGTGTTGTTTTATTTTGAATTTTTCACAGAGTTCATCTAGATCTTTGTTCTTGAACTGCCCTCCATTGTCAGTCACAATGGATGAAGGTATACCATACCGACAGATGATATAGTTAATGATGAACAGAGCTACTTGTTTACCAGTTGCTTTGATGAGTGGAACCACTTCTATCCACTTAGTGAAGTACTCAGTGGAAGTTATAATAAACTTGTGTTCGTTAGATGATGTAGGATATATTTGGCCAATGAGATCAAATTCCCATTGTTGAAAAGGCCAATGTGTAATGAAGGGTATGAGATCCCTTGCTGGAGCATGTATAAGGTTCCCATGTAGCTTACACTTCTCACAAGTTTTAGCAAATTTTATAGAATCTTTCTCCATGTCTGGCTAGTAGTAGCCAACCCTTAGTAGTTTCTATGCTAAAGTTAGATCGTTTGAATGGGATCCACAAATACCTTCATGGATTTCGGATAATGCGTGTTGGGACTCTTTAGTTTCTAGACATCTAAGAAAAGTACTATCCAAACCTCGCCCAAATAGGTCGTTAGAGATGATGACGTACCATGAAGCATTTTAGATTAGGTTCCTTTTCTCATTATGGGAAATATTAGCAGGGATAACTTGGTCGCGCTAGTAAGAGTAAATGTGGCTGTAGCAAGATGAGTCATGTCCAATAATAGAACAAACCATCCGAGACTTAGGAGAATCATAGGTAGGATAATGTAACTCTTCCACCAGGAATTCAATGTGAAAATTAGATTCCTATAGCTGTGGTATAGATGCCAAGGTGGCCATTGCATCCACTGCTCTATTTGCTAATTTGGGGATCTGCTGAAATGATACAAAGGTAAAGTTTCTTGAGATCATCCACCATTCTCTTATAAGGCATCAATTTCTCATCTCTAGTTTGATATATATCATTGATTTGGTTGATGATGAGCTGAGAATATCCATAGATGTGTAAATCAACAACCTTCCATTCAATGGCTAGCTTGATCCCATTTACCAAAGCTTCATATTCTGCAATGTTGTTTGTGCAAGGGAAGAGAATCTTGTAAGCTTTCGGGATTGAATATTTTTTAGGAGTAATAAATAGTATTCTGACACCAGAACCATGTTGAGTGAAAGACCCATCAAAGAACATCTTCCATGATCGTTGAGTAAGGTGCATGATTGATTCATCTGAGAATTCTATGTGCAAAGGTTGACTGTCTTCAACTGGAGCATCAACAAGTTGATCTGCAATAACCTATCCTTTGATGGCTATTCAATATCAATTTCTGTAAGAACCATGACCCATTTAGCCAATCTTCCTATAAGTGTTGCTTTGTTGAGAAGATATTTGAGTAGATCAATCTTAGCCACCAGCTTAATAGAGTGTGCTAACATGTAGTGTCTTAATTTCTATGATGCAAAGACTAATGCCAAATAAGATTTTTCTATCATAGTATAGTTCATTTCATAGGACACCAAGGTTTTGTTGATATAATATATAACTCTTTCTTTTTTTATTTTCATCCCGTTGTGCCAGAAGTGCCCCTAGTGATGTATCTGTAGCTGATATGTATAGAATCAATGATTTACCTTGAATTGGTGGCATCAATATGGGTGGATTAGAAAGATAATCTTTGATTTGTTTTAGATGTTCACAATCTTCTTCCCAGTTGTATTGGACTCCTTTCCTTAATACTTTTGTGAAGGGTTGAGCTTTGTTTGCTAGCTGAGATATAAAACACCTTATTGATTGAAGACGTCCTTGTAAACTTCTCGTTTGATTGATATTCTTGGGCAGAGGCATTTCCATTATGGCTTGGACCTTTTCAGGATCAACCTTAATTCCTTTCTTTTAAATTATGTAACCAAGCAATTTCCCTGATGTTACTCCGAATGAACACTTTTTAGGGTTTAACCGAAGCTTGAATCTTTCCATTCTATCTAGTATGAGACCTAGCTCTTGGATATGTGTGGATCTCTTCCATTCTAAGGGCATTATCTACCATTTTATTGAATGAAGGATACACTTGCATTTGGATACTATATTTCAATTCAGGGACCAAGTTATTAATGAAGATATCCATCTTCTCAGAATCTGGAATAGGCCATGAATATCTAGAGAACATCTTTCTCCAATATTGAAGAAAGGTGAGAAAAGGTTCTCCTATTTTCTATTTAGTGTTGCAAAGATCAATCATAGTGTCTGAATGACGAATTTTATAGGAGTATTGTTGTAGAAATAATTGGATTAATTCCTCAAAAGTTTTTATTCCCATAGGTAGGCTTGAAAACCATTCCATAGGTTGTCCTCCTAAACTTCTTGGGAAGAGGCACATGAGGTATGTTTGTTCATGCATGAATTCCATACATAAAGCACAAAATTCTCTGACATGGTCTTGAGGATTTGCATTCCCATTATATTTGTCAAACTTGGGAATCTCCACTCTTGAAGGAAATGGAGGCATGTAGAGGTTTTTGTCAAATGGAAATGGGCATATCATGTCCATAAAACATTGCTTTGATGTTTTATCCTTGTTTTTCAGTTCTATGATTTATGTCTGTAATGCTTGTAATTGTTTGTTTACCAGCACTAAAGGTGTCTCTTCCTCTTTAGTGATGAGGGTTTCAATGTCATAATTAATAAGATGTTACTACTCTTTGGTAAGTGTCTCTGACATTCTTTAGTCAAAATGGCATGACGTTCCAGTAGAAGGTTCCTCATGCACATGTGAAGGATGTCTTTTCTTGATCCTTAGGAGCTATCTTAATTTGATTATAACTAGAGAATCCATCATTAACGAGTACATCTCATATCCAACATTCATATCCACTATCATATCAATGTTGGGCAATGGAAAATTATCTTTCGGACATGCTTTTTTGAGATCCTTGAAGTTTGTGCAAACCCTAATAGATTTGTCTACCTTTGATATAGGTACTATATTTGATATCCATTATGCATAGTCTATAGCTCTGATAAGTCCATCTTTTAGCAATTTTTATAGCTCAGCTTTGACTAGCAATGCCACATGAGGGTGCATCTTATGAAGTTTTTTCTTGATAGGTTTAACTCCTGGTGTAATAGAGAGATGATGCATGATGAGATCAAGATATAGTCCCGACATATCAAAGTATGTCCATGCAAAGTTGATCTTCTTTTCTGAAAAGAGGTTGCTGAAATCTTTTAACTCTTTTGCTGATAGTGATTGAGCTAAATAAATGATATGTGGCCTCTCTTGACTTCCAATATTGACTGTTTGAGTTGGTTCAATCAATATTGAAGGCCTTTCTTGGAAGTGACTTGGCAACATATCAATTATCTCACCCCCAGGTGCCTTAAAGAGGTTTTCACCCTTAGGTACTTCCTTTATTTTTACTTTGTTTTGACATCGCCACAGTGTGGTTTTTATCATTAGAGATTTTATTTTTCTTTTTTTGATTTTTACGACTGAGATAATTGATGTCTGTCTCAGTCATGTTCTCACTTTTCTCATTGGTGGAAGAGTTGATTGGTTCAACTACATTAAGATAGCAGGCTAATGTGTAGTCATTGGTGAAGGTAGGTATATTCAAAGGTTGGTTGTAAAGAGTATAGTCAATCAGTTCAAGATGTATCAAGGATAAAGTTTGAAAAGGTTCAAGGGAGTTCATGGTATTATCATCATAACTTCAGACCCACAAGTCGAGTTCCAAAAGACTACCTTGTGTAGGTGTCTCGAGACTAGGAAGAGTTACTACATGATTATCAAAGTTCATGTTAATATTTAGTGGACCTAACCCAACCAACCTACTCCTAGCATCGTCCCCTACTTCAAAATGGACTACATATCCTGGTGTGACAGTAACATGGTCAACAGAGAGCATCTCAACATTCATGACAGAGTAGTCATAATATGATGTTGAATAGTTGTTATAAATAGAGCTTTTGTCAGAGTTATCAGAGTCATAAGATGAAGTTGTTGACTCTCCCTCAAGTGATTTAGTAAAAGTATGTATAGTATCAATACCTACATCTTTGATGCTACAAGTTCCTTCATGATTTGGTTCATTGATCACTTGTATTTGACACACTTTTTGACATAACCTTGATGGTTATGTTAGTCCCTGTCGTCTTTTCCATTCAGCTTCCTCTGGACTGATGACTGGTCCTACTTCTATAGCTTCTAATTCTTCTTTTGTAGTTCCATATCTGATTTTTTCTATCTCATTAGAGGGAGAATTTTCTTGTGCTCTTCCTTCTTTCAGCTATTGTTCATAGTCTTCTTGTCTTTGTAGTCCGATTTCCTCTATTTCCTTTTGCAACTTTAAGCAGATTTCCTCTTGTGCTTCATCTATGATATCAATAGATTCTTCAGGAGTTTTTGTAGTAGGTGTATCTGAGAGATGATCTAGACCCCATTCATACTCGTTCGACTTAGTTTTTGAATCATCTACTTTCTTTCTACAGGTGTATGTAACCAAAATATTTAGTGGTGCAAACAATTCTTTAATTTTTTCTACCTCTTCTCTCATATCCTCTGGGGCTTCTACTCCTTGTAGTGTTATTGTTGATACAATTGGAACTTGCATATCAACTACTTCTTCTCTCCTAATTGCTAATTCTTCTTGTTCATTTTCACACTCTTCCTGAGTTTGCTAAGTATTGATTTCCTATGATGTTGAAGATAGTATCTTTTTCCTCCACTTAGGTTGATAGTGAGAAGTATGTTTTTGATCTGATGACTTTCTTGGATTGTATCTGAGTCTAGATTTATCATTTACAGACTTAGTTTGTAGCTGAATAGGTTCAACAATACCTTCTTGACGCTTTCCTAGAGGACCTGTACCTGAATATCCCATGCGTTGAATCATCTTATAGCCTGGACCATATTGTGTCGGGGAAATTTCACAATGTTGTATTTCTTTGTTTGTGCTATCTTCTTTGAAAAGCCATTTGAGAACAACATCCTCTTCTATTTCATCTGCAAGGGAAGTAGAGGACTATATAAAGAGACCATCATAAATGACATTTGGAGTTAAAGTTTGTGGCTTCATAGCCTCTGATGGTTTTCCTGATTGTCTTGGCGATGGAGGAAGAGACATTAGTGAAAGTACAAGTTCTATTTTGTATCCATTCATAGAGACTACTCTATTATGAGGAACAAAAGCATTAGCACTCTGAGTTAATGCATTACAGGTTTAGCTTGTATCAGCAGGAATATTGACTTCAACTCCGTTGTAAGAAAATTTCAAGCACTGATGATATGTAGATAGTACCGCTTTCATTTCATGAATCCATGACCTGCCCAGTAAGATATTGTATGAAAGAGGAAGGTCGAGCACTTGAAAGATAACATCTCTTTCCATAGGTCCTACCCTGATTAATAAAAGTACCAGACCTTTAGAGGTTCTTTCTTCTTCATCATAAGCTTTGATCATTATTTTCTTTGTTGGATCAATGACATTTTTAGAAAATCCCAGCTGTGTCAGTAGATTGTAGGTAAAAATATTCAACCCAATGCTTCCATCTATCAAAACACGTTTAACCCTATGTTTATGGATCATAGCTTTGATGTGTAATGGATGGTTATGCGGGTGATTCAGTGAGTTATCATCTTCTTTAGAGAAAGTGAGGTAACGAGGTAAAGTCAGGTAACCCACCATAGACTGAAATTGATCTATATCTAAATCTTTAGGGACATTAGTAGTGAGCAAAGCTTTGTCCAAGATCTCTCTATGAGCAGAAGAGATCTTAAGGAGTTCTAAAATGGAGATTTGAACATTAGTTCTTTTCAATTGTTTGATGATGCTATAACCAAGATATGATGATGAAGCCAACTGCTTAGATTTAGCTGTGATTGTATCTATTTGTTTGTTTAAAGAATTTGGTAGAGTTGATGTTGTTTGAGTAGAAGTTGAGGAACTAGCTCCTTGGAGAGTAACCTTATTTTGAGCATGGGTCACAACATTGGTAGTTTGTGCTTGATTTTGGTTATCTTTGATATGATCACATTGCAATATTCAGGTTGGGAAGATTCAATCATGTTGATAACATTGTTATTGTTAGTGTAGGTGTAATTGGATTTAGCACCTCCCTTGGATTTTGAGGAATCACCTTGTTCATAAGCAAGTAAGGGATCTTTAAAAGCCTTGTGATCAACATTAGTCGTGTGATTTCAACAACGATTTTGCTAGTGTTGATGAGATCTTGAATTTCATGTTTGAGCTTCATGCAATTATTTGTGGTATGACCCTTGTTTTGATGGTATTCATAGTATTCATTTTCTCTCCACCATTTGCGTTTAACTTCTGGATCATATGGTCTAGAATTGTCTGGCAATGTTATCGGAACATTTGCCAATAAAGTTTTAAAAGTTGATTCATATGATTCGTCTAGAGGAGTAAAATCATGTTTATGCTTTGAAAGCCAAGGTTTCTCTTTAAACCATTCTTTTGATTTTTTTGGAGGATTTTCCGCTGCAATTTCAGTTGCTTTGAGTGCTTGTGTGCCACTAGCCAGGTTAAATATCATGGATTTTGATTTTGCTTGAACAATGTCTACCACTTCATCATTAAAAATGTTTTCATTGTTATCTTTGTCATATTTCGACTATTTGTTCTTTTCTTTAGAACTAGAACCTTGCAATGTTTCTTTCCAAAGTGATATATATCCTTTCTTTATGAGCATATCTTCCATTCTGAGGGCACTATCTACCATTTTGTTGAATGAAGGATACACTTGCATTTGGATACTATATTTCAATTCAGGGATTAGGTTATTGATGAAGATATCCATCTTCTTAGAATTTGGAATAGGACGTGAATATCTAGAGAACATCTTCCTCCAACGTTGAAGAAAGGTGAGAAAAGGTTCTCCTGTTTTCTATTTAGTGTTGCAAATCTCAATCATAGTGACTAGATGACAAATGTTATAGGAGTATTTTTTTTTTGTCGTCAAGGTATCCCCACAGTCCCAACCTAGTGCCCTAACCTTACCTTGGTTCAGGAAAGGGGCGAGTTGGGGGTGAGACTAATCCCTACAGCCATGGTGCCATCAACACCACCCCCAAGTGTCCGTGGTAGAATAACTCCAGGAGAGAGAGTCAAACCCAAGACCCCAGGGAGAAAACCCAAGACTTAAGACCAACTACTCTAACCCGTGGGGGAAAATGTTATAAGAGTATTGTTGTAGAAACAATTGGATTAATTCCTCAAAATTTTTGATTCCCATAGGTAGGCTTGAAAACCATTCCATAGCTTGTCCACCTAAACTTTTCGGGAAGAGGCGCATGAGGTATGTTTGTTCGTGCATGAATTCCATACATAAAGCACAAAATTCTTTGACATGGTCTTGAGCATTTGCATTCCCATCATATTTGTCAAACTTGGGAATCTCCACTCTTGAAGGGAATGGAGGCATGTAAAGGTTTTTGTCAAATAGAAACAGACATATCGTGTCCAGAGAATATTGCTTTGATGTTTTATCCTTGTTTTTTAGTTCTGTGATTTCTATCTGTAATGCTTGTAATTGTTTGTTTACCAGCACTAAAGGTGTCTCTTCCTCTTTAGTGATGAGGGTTTCAATGTCATAATTGATAGGAAGTTTAGCACTTTGCTTTGCTATCTCTAGAAAATGCTCTTCCTTTTCTCTAGACATGATGATCTTCATCATTTTTTGGAAATGTTTATCATTTAGACATTTATTTATAACAGTTTCCATAGGTTTAGAGACTATAGATTTGTCTGATGAGGAATCACTGTCAGTAGCATGGTTGTTGAGGTTTCCATAAGTGTCGTGTTTAGTAGCTTGTCTTTCTTGCCTTTCTCTTGACATGGTGGGAGATAGGGACTGATCAAAGATTGGTAGATCAAACACTACTATTTTTGACAATGAAGGTTTATTTGGGACGAGTTCTTCTACAAAGAATGGATCGTCGTTTGATGAAAAGGATACTCCTTTACCTTTGCCTACTTTCTTGTGAGAAATTTTGGTTTGAGCAAGCATTTACAACCGATGGGACCGAGAGCTAGATGTGATGTAGAAGTCAAGATCAAATGGAAGCTAGTTGCTCATTTAACGTAGTGATTAAGAGATGTAACTAAGATCTAGTCTGGTTTTAGGAATGATCTATCCTTTGTAAGAAGTTATCTAAGTTAACTTCGGTTTGATAAGATGTTGATTGAACTAGCTGGAAGATGATCGACAAAATCATGCAACGCAATGACAGGGGTACACTATCAAGATTGTTTATGCTCATAAATATGACAACCAATTTTATGCTCGTTTTAGACTGATTTGGGCAATTTTGACTGACAGGATCAAGAATTCGTATGACAGAGTTTGTAGACCCAGACGATAGTTTAGCAGTTTACAGATGATAAAACTTTTTCGTACGAGTTGCTGCTTGATTTTGTACGACAGTTGGGCAGACTCTAGACATCAGTTTACTGATTGTAGTGTATCTTCGTACGATAGACTATAAAAGAACATACGATAGTTTTTCAGATTCGTACGATAGGTTTTATAGAGCTAGACGACAAAATATCATTAAATGAAGACTCGTACGACAATAGGTATGTAGTAGGACAAAAATTTAGCAGACTCGTACGACAGAGGATTGGACAGAAACAAAATTTTGATAGGCAGAGTTTTTGAATAACTGATGAAGACCATTTTTTGGACACAGATTGATGTTTCGATGACTGACAGAGACCATTTTTGGACACGGACAAAGTTTTATCACTGAGTTGTTGATTTGTTTTCTCCAGTTTTAGTATTTTAGTTTTAGTTTTAGGGATGAAAACACATAAAACACGCAAGATATATATAATAATTCCAAGCACATAATGCTAACCCTACGAAAGTTGACTTAAAGAAGAAAACCTTTGCTTGCTGACTTAGATATGCACCCAATAGCTAATCAGAATACAACCACTAAGTTTCACACAATGGATTCTTAGCACCGTATTAGCCAACTCCAAATGCTAATGGGGGCATGATATGGAAAGTGTCTTGGGAGAGTTACTATCTCTCTTGTACAGATTATCCCCCTTTTGGAGGTGAATCAGGTAGCTTCTATCTTATAGTTCTTAGTCAGGAATTTTGTTCGAAATTACCCCTTGAAGTCATGCAAGAATGATTGAGGCCTATAGCTTGACAAGGTACCAAAACAAGTTGTAGTCACGTAAATGTGATTGAGACTATGAGACCCTACAAAATGCTCACTATGAGAGATCTCAAAGAGAAAACTCAAATAATCCCATCCTCTGAGACTTTAATCACCAGAGGCTTATTTATTATAGTGAGTTGGAATGCTCAGGTCTAGCTGTACTCACTTGGGTCATTCTCATAGGGTGATTACTTTTTCCCACTGTGATAGGCCTGCTAAAGGTATACAAATCTCAAAATTTAGAAACTTCGTGGGTCTAGATTTCTAATTATCTGTAAAAGACAAGAGCATACTCTCCTACCTCTCTAATTTTTCTGAAAAACACAAAAGATAGATTTGTTCGTTAACTAGATAGCAATTTAAGTTTCTAAAAAAAATGAACTTTAAAGAATACACGAAGTTTGGTCGATTTCCTTTAGGCAACCTACAAAACCAATGCATCAGTAGTCATGTTGTTTTCGATTGTTTGGTAGGCGTATGTTTTATTGATAAATTCTCTGACAAGCGTTTTGCAAGAAAATTAGTTAGGCTGTAAAAATATCAGGCAAACAGAAGATAGACCAGGGTTAGCATCAATATTAGCAAAATCTAAATTTAATTTTATGAAAAACCTTGAAAAGTATACTGTTTTTGAAATGATAAAACAAAAATTCATACGACAGATTATACCTTTTCGCATGAGCATTCTCACACACTCGAATGATAAAAAGTAGATTCAAATAATCAGAGTAGAAACTCGTAGGAGCTCCTTTTCTAATCCGCATGATAAAACACAAGTCTTGACAGAATGTCGTACGATGAAAGAAGTAAACTTGTACGATATTTAGCAGAGGCTATACAGACGAGACCTAAAAGATAAAAAAGTGATTTTGAGGCTAAAGAATTGAATTTTGTGCCCCACGGTGGGCGCAAAAAATGTGTGTGTGAAAAGTGGACCTGTATCTGTATCTGTATCTGAATACATAACACTTCAATTAAGTCATTAGATGCATGGTTGGTAAATCAATAATCAATAATGAACAATAAACCATTACAAAGTGACTTATTGCCTTCTAGTAGATGCGAGTTTAGTCTTTCTCTCAGATTTCATATGCAATACCAGTGACTAGACGATATCTAAACGAAGGATTTTAATCTATATGAGCATGAATTTGAGCTAAATGAATGCAAGATTGAGCTAGATATGAATGATTAATCTAACATGATTTAAGCAATATTAAGCTAGATGATTAACTAAGAATGCAATAACTAATATGTAATATCTCAATGCAAAATCTCAATGAACCTAGAGCAAAAACAACATAATAACAACATATTCTCCAAGATCCTTGAATGAGAGATGAGAGCCTGAATTTATAGAAAATTCAGAAAGAAACCGACGACTAAGATCAAATGATGATGAGCGGTCAAGATTTTCCAAGAGGAAGCACAATCTAGGTGAATTGGTGTGATTGTCTATTTTTCTTAGTTTTAAAGGAAATTGAACTAAAATTAAGATAAAATCAGAAAAAAATGATTTATTCTCTATTTCATTCAATTTTAATATTTGAATGTTTTAATTTCTTTCTCTAAGATTATTTATCAATTTTTAATTTGTTTTTCAAGATTATCTCCAATTGATTTCTTTTCTCAATTTTTAATTTTTTTTTGTCAATTAATTCCTTTTTCGATGATTTAATGGCAAATTGATTTATTTAATTAAATATGCTAGGATATTCAACAAAACAAATAGGATAATCATTTAAAAATGATTTACTTGGAATGATTAATTAATTAAATAAATATTTAATTAATATTGGTTGATTAATTTTCCATATGACATTGATGATTTTAGAAATTAATTGTGTGCTCAAGATTAATTTTAATTGCCTATGGTTAGGACCTTGGTGATGTTGTCGAGATTAGGGGCTCATGGTTTAGATGACCATTTTTAGGGTATTACAATCGGGACCCAGTATAGGTCCACACACTACAACAATGATCTCCATCCGCCAAGTCTTGAACATGATCATCAATAGCATCTTGAAACTTGATGCAGGAGCATCCCTAATTCACAACAATCTTGCATCAACCAAAAACAATTTCCTTTTTTGTTTATTTTTTGTTTGCAGTTTTAGTTTTCCTTTCTATGTGTCCTGGTTTTGGCTCACCAATTCCTGTGGAGTTGGATTCTACTTGAAGACCTGATCATCCTATTTTCTTTCTAACCGCATCTCATTTGGATCACTTTCCGGCAAGATATCACTACTAGTTTCCTTGATAGTTTCTTGTTACCAGTTGTTCCTATGTTACCGGTTGCCTGAGACCTATTCTAGTGATCTATCAGAACCCATTTCGAAGCTTGCAGAGCCTTGGACATTGATCTTGATGTTTCTTGGCACGTGGCCGACCTTTTGCGTTTCATCCTTTGGATTTTCTGAAGGAAACATTTGGTGGAGGCCGACCTCATTCATTTTTTGCACGTTAGGGTTTTGATCATTTTTGGGCCAACTAGATCCTTTTGGATCGATATATATATATATATATATATATATATATATATATATATATATATATATATATTTGTAATGATGCTTTAGAATAGAATGAATCCAAGATTCAAGGAGTATCAGATAGATAAACTATGCCTAGAAGATATATCTTTTGATTCAAGGTCTCGGTGTGACCTATTCTACCAAGCCTGTGTGCCAGTATGTTGTAACTTGGTTGTTACCGGTTGGATGTAATTAACTTTCATGCAATAAAACTATCTGTTATGCATTGCCTCCATCATATCTATGTGTTTTCCATTGTCTTAACTCTTGATGACCAGTTTGGAATGATCTCCTCGAGATTCCTCCTCACCAGTGACTGCTTCAAGTGGTATCTAAGTGAAATTTATTCCAAAGGTTGCGTGTCCTAAATCTTGTTGTAGGGTGGTGGATTATGGATCTGACCTACAATTGCAGAGGACTAGCATAGATCAATGGTGTGAAGAGGAACTAGGAATGGTGGAGTGCGTGGGAATGCAGACCCTACTGTAATGGAGATGTTGTGAGGAATAGTAGATTGGGTAGAAGCTGTGGAGACATCCCAGAGAAGAGGTTGATTTATTGAGGATGTGAGAAAAGATGAAGGAGAAGAAGCCCCAATAGAACAAGTGAATCTACTGATAGTTGATCCAGAGGAGGAAAGGTTTTTAAGGGTTTTGAGTAGGGCAAACACTAAACCTCATTTTACCCCACCGGAATATGATAGGAAGTTAGATTCAGATGAATTGATGGATTGGATCTTAGAGGTGGAGAAGTATTTTTTTTTTGAAAACACGATAAAAGAAAGGAAGGTGAAGTATGCCTGTACTCGGTTGAAGGGTCACAGATCTCTTTGGTGGGAGCACTTGCAATTTGATAGGCAAATAAGAGGTAAAGAAAAGACTAAGACATGGGATAGGATGATTGCTAAGTTAAAATCAAAGTTTGTCCTGATAAATTATCAAGTAGTTTTGTTTTGAAAGTTGCAAAATCTAAGACATAAGGAATCTAGTGTGAAGGAGTACACCGAAGCATTTTATAAGTTGGGCATCAAATCTAAACATGGGGATGATGAAATTGAACAAATTATAAGATATTTGAATGGGTTGTGGATGTATATATAAGATGAACTCAGCATAATCAAGTTAGAGAGTGTTGAAGAGGCTTACCAATATGCAATAAAGGCTAAAGAGAAATTGAATAAGAGGCATGAGCAAAGACAAAGAGGTAGAGATGGAAGGTTTACCAAAGGAAGATTTCAAGGAGGAAGAGGATATACCAGAGGAAGAGGAACCAATACATATCAGAACAAGGACAAGGGAGTGAGCAAGGAAGGTAATTCATACTGGAAGGATGATAGAAATTTCTACCAGAGGAGAGAACCAGATGGTTACTGGAATGAGAACTTTGGAAGAGAAGACAAAAGGACTTTCAAAGGAACATATTTTAAATGTGGAGGAGAAGGACACCATACATTTGAATGTAAGAAGTCAGAGGCTATCGGAAGAGTGACAGTGGTGGAAGAGAACCCCATCGGATCAGACAATAAATTGGAAGATGGAGAACTGTTGATGATGAGGAGAGCTTTGTGCCATACTAGAGAAGATAAAGAACCCTTGTAAAGGAAGAACCTGTTCAAGACCAAATGTAAGGTTTCTGATAAGTGTTGTAAAGTTTTCATTGATAGTGGTAGTTCATATAATATTGTTTCAGAAGAGATGGTGAATAAGTTGAAATTGGAGAGATTAAAACACCCTAAACCTTACTAGATAGCATGGATTTAGAATGAACATAAGTTGTTAGTAAGTGAACAATATTTAGTAAAATTGAAAATTGGGGATTATCATGATGAAGTTTTGTGTAACATTATGCCTATGGACATTTATCATCTTTTATTGGGAAGACCTTGGCAGTTTGATAAATAGGCAATACATGATAGGAGGAAGAATACATACACTATTGCAGCCAATGGAATGAAGCAAACCCTGTTGCCTTTGGAGGAACCTTTGAAAAATGAACTCTGTACAAATACCAAAATCTGTCTAGTAGATGGAAGGAAGTTCATGGATGGACTGAGACATGAGAATGTGTGTTTTTCCTTAATTCCTAAGAAGACTGAGATATTGGAATCGGAAGGAGAATACCCGACATAATAAGAGATTTGTTGACAGAGTATGGCGACATCATTTTAGATAATGTACCTAATGGATTGCCACCTATTAGAAGTATTAGTCATTGTATGGACTTAGTTCTCGGAGCTAGTTTTCCTAACAAAGCTACACACTGATTAACACTGACAGAGAATGAAGAATTGAATAGACAAGTAAAAGAGTTATTGGAGAAAGGTTTGATCAGGGAAAGTCTGAGCCCTTGTGCGGTACCAACAGTATTAGTACCTAAGAAGAATGGAGAAGGAAGGATGTGTATTGATTCAAGAGCAATAAACAAGATCATAGTGAAATATCGGTTTCCCTTGCCTAGGATGGATGCCATAATGAACTATTTGAGTGGAACAAATTAATTTACAAATATAGATTTGAAGAGTGGATATCATCAGATCAAGATCAAAGAAGGTGATGAATGGAAGACAACATTTAAGACAAATGAAGGATTATTTGAATGGTTGGTGATGCCTTTTGGATTGACTAATGTAGCAAGTACTTTCATGAGGTTAATGAATGGGGTTTTGAAGAAATTATTGGGTAAGTTTGTTATTGTGTATTTGGATGATATTTTGATTTTTAGTAAGACAAAAGAGGAGCATTTGTTGCAGTTAAGACAAGTTTTGCAGAGGTTGAGAGAAGAAAAGTTACTGATCAATATCAAGAAGTGCACTTTCATGAAGGATGAGTTAGTATCTTTGGGCTTTGTGATATCTGAGGATGGTTTGAAGATGTACCCTGAGAAAGTGAAAGCCATTGTTGAGTGGCCTACACCAGAAAGCATTGGAGAGGTGAGATCATTTCATAGATTTGCTAGTTTTTACCAGAAGTTTATCAGAAATTTTAGTTCAGTTTGTAATCCTATGATCGAAACCATAAGGGGATGTTGGAAGGAATTCAAGTGGACCACTGAAGAAAATGAAAGTTTTGAGTTGTTGAAACAAAAAGTGACTAAGAAGCCTGTGTTGGCTTTACCTGATTTCAATAAGGTATTTCAAGTGGATTGTGATGCAAGTGGAACAACAATAGGAGCAATTTTGAGTCAAGAAGGGAGAGCAATAACATATTTTAGTGATAAATTGAATGATGCCTGGAAGAGATATTCAATATATGATCAGGAAATTTATGCCATAATTCGAGCCTTGAAGAAATGGAGACATTACTTGTTGCCTAAGGACTTTGTGTTGTATAAAGATCATCAAGCTTTACAATATTTTAACAATTAGAGTAAGTTGAATCATAAACATATGAGATGGGTAGATATCTTGCAGAGTTACACCTTTATGTTGAAACATAGAAGTAGGAAATCTAACAAATTTGTTGATGCATTGAGTAGGAGAAGGATTTTACTAACAAAAATGAGAGTGATAGTATTAGGTTTTGAAAATTTGAAGACCTTGTATGAAAAAGATGCGGATTTTGCAAAACCTTGGAAAGCATGTAGAGAACCGGTTATGGTTGATAGGAGAAAATGGCTGGATTACTTAATTCAAGATGGGAAGTTATTTAAGGGAGTTCACTTATGCATACCTACAAGTTCCATGAGAGAGAACTTGATAAAAGAGAAGCATAGTGGAGGTTTAGCTAGACACTTTGGCATTGATAAAATAGTTGCATTGGTGAGTGAGCAGTACTTTTGGCCCAAGATTCATAAGGATGTTAAGAGATATGTGCAAAGTTGTAGAGTTTGTCAAGTTGCAAAAGGTAGTAGTCAGAATGTGGGATTGTATGAACTTTTGACAGTACCGGTAAGACCTTGGGAGGATATAAGTATGGATTTTGTACTTGGCTTACCTAAGACAATGAGAGGGAATGATTCTATTTTTGTGGTAGTGGATAGATTTTAAAAGATGGCTCATTTCATACCTTGAAAGAAGACATCAGATGCATTACATGTAGCAAACCTATTTTTCAAGGTAGTAAGATTGCATGGATTACCGAAGAGCATATTTTCAAACAGAGACACTAAGTTTGTTGGCTATTTTTGGAGAACACTTTGGAAGAAGATGAAGATAGATTTGAAGTTCAATTCTACTTTTCATCCACAAACTGATGGACATACATAAGTAGTTAATCGAAGTTTGGGAAACTTGTTGAGATGTGTAGTAGGAGATAAAACCGGAAGTTGGGATTTGGTCCTTGCACAAGCAGAGTTTGCTTATAACAATTCAATGAATATAAGTACTAGAAAAACACCTTTTGAGATTGTTACTGGAGTGCATCCTAAAGGAATAGTATAATTGAGAGACATTAGCAATGAAGACCGGGAGAGTTCAGAAGCAAAAGAATTTGCAGATCACATGGCAGCATTGCATATTCAGGTTAAACAACACTTGGAAGACATGAATAGAAAATACAAGGAGAAGGTAGATGAGAAGAGGAGACATAAAGAATTTGAAGTTGGCAATGAAGTGATGGTCTACTTGAGGAAAGAGAGATTCCTGATTGAAACTTATAGTAAGCTGCAGATGAAGAAGTTTGGACCTTGTAAGATCTTGAGAAAGTTCAGTTCTGGAAATGCATATGAGGTGGAGCTACCGAATAGTCTAAGTATTTCACCTATAATCAACATTGCAGATCTTCATGAGTACCATGAACCAGAATTCAATGAGGACAGTATTGCAGACTTGGAGAAATAATTGCCTTGGAAGGAACCAGATCAAATTGAAGAGATTTTGGATAGTAGGATTGGGTGTAGTACCCAAAGCAGTCAGTACAAAGAATATCTTGTTAAGTGGAAGAACAAAACAGTGGAAGATTCATCTTGGATTTATCAGGTAGAGGTAGACCACCTTAGTTTCCCTTTGAACCCAACAAAGTGAGAGGTTCAATTTTTATTAACCCCAGATGTCTGATGAGGGAGCTTCCCTAGTTCACAACAATCTTCCATCAACCAAAAAACATTTCCTTTTCTGTTTAAGTTTCATTTTTCCTTTCTGTGTGTCTCGATTTTTGCTCACTAGTTCTTGTGGAGTTGGATTCTACTTGAAAACTTGATCATCTTGTTTTCTTTCTAACCACATCTCATTTGGATCACTTTTCGACAAGATATCGCTATCGGTTTCCCTGATAGTTTCTTGTAACCAGTTGTTCCTTTGTTACTAGTTGCCTGAGACATATTCTAGTGATCTACCAAAACCCATTCCAAAGCTTGTGGAGCCTTGGACATTGATTTGGATGTTGCTTGGCATGTGGCTGAGCTTCTGCATTTCATCCTTTGGATTTTCTGGAGGAAACTCTTGGTGGAGGCTGACCTCATTCATTTTTTGCATGTTAGGGTTTTGATCCTTTTTGGGCCGACTAGATCCTTTTGGATCGATATATATATATATATATATATATATATATATATATATATATATATTTGTAATCATGCTTTAGAATGGAAGGAATCAAAGAATCAAGGAGTATCAGATAGATAGGTTGTGCCTAGAAGATAGATCATTCAATTCAAGGTCCTAGTGTGACCTATCCTACAAGGCCTATGTGTCGGTATGTTGTAATCCACTTGTTACCAATTGCATGTAATTAAATTTCATGCAATAAAACTATCTGTTATGCATTGCCTCCATCAAATTTGTGTGTTTCTGTTGTATTAACTCTTGCTGACCGGTTTGGACTGATCTCCTTGAGATCCCTCCTCACCGGTGAGTGCTTCAAAACTCCACCAGAAGTTGCACCAACACCACTTGATCAATACATCAAAGATATTCATCAAAAGCTCTACTCGTGAAACCCTCACCAAAACTAGAAGCCAGACTTCTAAGAAAATATGATAGCATTTTATCACCAAACCAAAACCAACTTACTGAATATGAGCATGAGTATCATGAATAAGTCAATTCCATAACCAAACTATACCGGAGCCTACCAAGTCATGTTGGATCCAAATCAACCAGAAACCACTCAACCTACTAGGACTAGAAGGGTGATGGTAAAGCATCCAAATAACTAGTGTTGACATCAATGACAAAACCTTAATGCAACACATAATCAATTCTTCTAAAATGGCCAACATGTTTGAGCTTCAAGAAAGCTTCATGGCATACAGAGGTCCAATCAAACTCCATATCCTTAGTCAAAAGATAATATAAAGGTCCTGTAATTTGACTAAAATCCTTAATAAACCTTCTATAATATCCAACATGACCAAGGAAACATCAGACATCGTTTTGCTTTGTGGGAGCAAGAAGGTTTTGAATGACTTCAATTTTGGCTGGGTCAACCTATATTCCAGTTATAGAAATATCATGACCAAGAACTATGCCTTCCTGCATCATCATAAAGCACTTTTCACTATTCAATAATAAATTGTAGTCTTCACACCTCTGTAAAAATTTCTTCAAAATCTTCATTGCATCTTCAAATTTTGAACCATAAGTGGTAAAATCATCCATATAGATCTCCATGTTGTCCTGGGAAATATCTAAAAAATATGTTTATTACTACTCTTTGAAATTAGTTGGAGCATTACACAACCCAAAAGGAAGATCAAAATATACATATGTTCCCTAAGGGAAAGTAAATAGAGTATTTTCCTGATCCTCACGACTAATTTGAATCTGGTTGTAGCCATTGAATCCATCCAAGAATGAAAAGTATTGCTTCCTTCCCAATGAATCTAATACCTGATCCACAAATGGTAATGGAAAATGATCCTTCCTAGTTGTCGAGTTCAAAGCTCTATAATCTACACATACCCACCATTTACCTCCTTTCTTTGGAACTATGACTAGAGGCGACACCCACTGACTATCTCATATAGGATAGATAAATCCAATATTTAATAATTTATGTCGTTTCTCTTTAACTATCTCCCTTAATGCAGGATTAATTCTTCTCTATGGTTGTCTAAGTGGTCTACAGTCCTCTTTGATATAAATATGGTGGGCAAATATTTTAGGATCAATTCCTTGCATATCTTTGCAATCCCACACACAAGCGTGTTGATGACATTTGAGCAATTCAACTAGTGTTAACCTTTGAGTCTCTATGAGTTGATTGTTGATATTCAAATATTTATTTGGATCAACTTCCACTTTGACAGTAAGATCAACGTAAGATGCCTTAGAAAGATGAGAAGTGCAGACTTCTTGCGGCAACAAGGTATGCAATATGTTAGTGGTTGCAGGAAAATTTGATGCTATAATATTTGATGTTAACTCTTGCATCTGCTACTCCAAATTATACTAATTTTCTAGATTTTAGAGAGGATTGAATCGTCATCTTGGAGTCGTATGAATGATTCTCTATTAATCATCATAAGATGATTGATAGAGTTGACTTCCTCCTCTAATTCTTCCCCCACATTAGGCCAAATAACTTGTTCTTGATCAAGTTGGGCCTGAGAAAGTGAATACAGAGCCAAAGTTTTAGTAGTATTTCCATTAGAAATAGTCATGTCCCCTAACCAACATCAAAAATATGCATCACTTGTAGCAAGACAAGGTCTCCCTAAGATAACCGGATATCCCCCCAATGTAGCTTTAGGAGACAAGATCATAAAATCTACTGGATATTCCCAAGAGTCAAAAGTAATGACAACATCTTCAATCATACCATTAGGCCAAACCATGGAACTGCCAGCAAGTTGCAGGACTATAGGAGTAGGCCTAAGATTGGTTATGTTAAGTTTTTGCATAATATCTCTTGTCATTACACTAATGGTTCCTCCCAAATATATTAATGCATTCTTTATCTGAGTGCCATTGATGACTATTTTTACAATAGGACTACCAGGGTTAGAATATTTAGGAATTGTAACTTTTCCCAACATAATATCAGCCAGTTGACCCATTACATGCACTTTTTGCAGATCCTTTTCCTTCCTACCAGGTTTCTTTAAATATGCCTCTTTAATTGCTTTACCATAGATAGGGACATCCTTAATAGCCTGAAATAATGGAATTTTAACATGTGTTTCAACTGATCAATGATATCAAATTTTATATCCTCTTGCTGAGGAATCTCTTCAGCTTGCAACCTTTGAGGAAATGGGGATATTTGTCGATTCTAAGGTATTTGGGTTGTTGGGCTAGATATTTTCTTTTCATTTTGTATCTTAGTTATAACTGGACGAGACGGGTTAGGCAAAGTTGTCCTGGATCTAAGGTGAATATCACTTATAGAAAGAGAATAAGTTGGGTATTTATTAGGATCAGCTGAATAAACTTATTGTTGCTACTAAGGCTTGCTATTATGATTTGGCATGGGTTGAGTGGGAAACTATGTGGGTTTAGGTGGAACGATATTAGCAGTAGGAGGAGGCATTATAGTAGGCTGTTGAGGCTGCTCCTAAGGTTGTTGATAACCAAAAGACTAATTCATCCATTGTTGACCTCCTCTCCATTGAGAGGTAGGCTACCAACCCCCTTGGAATGGTTGACATGGTCCCTGATACTGAGACCAATTTCCTTGTGGTTGATGCCACTATGGAGTTTGATTGGAATTTTTTTTCCCTTGGCCTTAAGGATTATACCAATTTTGATAATTTTCAAAATTTTGAGCATATGGAGGTTGCCATTGATTATTTTGTGCATAGGAATTTCCACTATAACTAGAAAAAGAAAGTGGATCAGGAGGCATACTTTTCCTTGGAAAATTTGGCCTTCTTTGAGAAACATAGAAAACTTGTTCATCATCTCCTTGTAATGTCTTGAAATTGGGAAAATTCAATATTTGCAACCATCTTACATCAACCATCTCTTTTCTTCTCTCTACAATGTGGACTGAATTCTGCAAGGATTACATCAGCTTCCTCATGCTTCTTCTTAGCTTGAAGTGTGTCTAACTGAGTAGCCATATTGTTTATGATATTTGATGAATACTAAGAGGGGGGAGGTGAATTAGTATACCAAAAAATACCGAACTCAAACACTTAAATAGTTTAGCAGTAAACCGGTATACCAGTTCTACTAACAAACCAGTTAACACAAATGCAAACCAAACAACAAATAATACATTCACCCACAGAAGCACAATCACCATAACATAAGAGATTTTGACGTGGAAACCCAAATGGGAAAAACCACGGTGAGATGAAACTCACAAGTAACTATCTGTAGAATAGTAACCAAACTGATTAAGGTCAGACCAGTTAAGGTCATACAATGTTCTTCACCAGAACAGATCCTATTAGGAATCTCAATCTCTGTTAGGAGATAAGTCTGATTAAAGACTACCTTGTGAGAGGATTTCAGATCCATAGTTGTGAACCACCTTGTTAGAGGATTTACAAAGGCTTTGCCAAGCCTACTTGGTTAAGGGTTTCAGACTTGTCGAAGATGTGAGTAATCAACAAGTGAGTGATCTAAATACTGGTTGGTAACTCATCACAGAGTAATACTAGTTCATACATTTACCTATTACTGGTTCACATATTTTACCGATTACCGGTTTGTCAAAATGAAGACTGGGAAAAATGATAACAACCACTTTGTTTCTTCGTACTGCTTTGGGATCCTCGAACCGCTTGAGGTCTTCATATCGCTTGAGATCGGTAAACACTTTCTACAAAACTTGGATAGTCTAAAGACTATAATACATAATATCGGTTGGAACAAATATCGGTTGAGCACAACTCATACATACAAAAAGTGATCTCAAAGAAAATGTGTGTCCATCAATGACAATCACAACATCATCATAAAAAATGCCAACAATATCCTCCTTAAAATACTTCAAAAGTTGACTAAGCTCGATTCAAGAAACTCCATTACTGGATGTTGATGAAGAAATTCCTAGCTTGAAACGCCTACTCTTCTTAGAAGAAGATCTAGAATACTTCTGATGGATTTGACCAATGTCATTCTATGTTGCTTATGTTATATCACCACCTCCCATAAGGTCCAAAGCATCCATGCATTCGTCACTAATTCCCCTCAAAAATATTAACTTAAGAGAATCTTCATTTAGAGTACTATGCTTGGACTTCTTGACATTGAATAGAAACCTATGCAGATAATCTTCTAGAATCTCATCTTTCTTCTATGTCATTCTAAAAATATCATCCCCATGGTAGTCAGTCTCTCTACAATAATCTTTATATTTCACAAGAAACAAACGTTTCATCTCATCCCATGTAGTGATTGTACTACTCCCTAGACTCATAAACCATCTCAAAGTTGATTCTTGTAAAGTGGCAAGAAATATTTTGAGTCTATGGGCATCTATAGTATAATCATAAATCCTATAGAGAACATCAAATTCAAACAAGAAAGTGTCTGTATCCTCTTTCACTAGTCCATAAAATTTAGGAAGAGAAGAAGCTGGAATGTTCTTGAGATTAACATTATCATGCAAATCAGAAATGGGGAACTCAAATGTTGGGTTTATAGGTGGAGGTGGGTTACTCCCACCAAGGGGTGGATTTCCTTGCATTGGTATTTGAGGAGGGGTTACTAGACAAGGTTCCTCTTGAAAAGGTCCAAAGAGGAAATGAAGACTATTCTCAGAAAGTTCAAATTCAAGCGGGTTCAAATTATTTGGGGCTTGGTAAAGTGTAGCAAAAGAGTTTACCTCTGGTGCTTCATATGGATTGAGTCTTGTATGGTTAGGATGATTAGGAAGGAATATACCTTGAGCATCTCTTCTTCATCTATGCATGCAGATTCATGAAAATTACTTAAAAAAAATTGAGTTATCAAAAACAACTATACTAAAAACTTAAAAATTCATAACTGTAACATGTTCTTATTTTGAAACCATCCCCAATAACGATGCCAAAAATGTTTGTCTCATCAATAGGAACAATAACTAGAGCTAAAGTATCAACCCAAAGATTGGCCATTCATTCTGAGTAGCTACTATTTCCATGACTGAAGTTCATTTACTTGTCAACCCAGGGACGTATTACCTGAAATGGGTCTGCATTGTATATGCACTAAGTTCCTGTGATAGTCATTTTGCACTACTATAGCAACTAAGTCTATTTGAAATAAACAAGCAAAAACATAACAACTGAATGGCTATAGGAAATCTTAACATTAATAGAAGATTATAACTAAATAACTATTAACTAAAGTTTAGAGCTGACAAACAAGAATTACTCTATTTGCTTTGCCTATAGGAACAGTCACAAGATCTGGTTCCCGTGGCTGCAGGAACAGTCAGTCTCTAGAACATCTACTACAACAAAAATAAAACTTAATCTAACAAATACACAAGAATACTCACCAAGTGGGCCCCCTTGGATAAGTGTATCCAGACTCCAAAGATGATTCTATATACTCAAAATAACATAGCCTTTATTTATTATTTCCAAAAGTCGATACAACACTTGAAATAAGAGAAATGCTTCAAGTCTTGGAAAACTATGTCTAACCTCTGAGAAGAGGCAAATGCCTTTATTTATAAGAAAACTATAATAAACTTCCTACTATCTAGATCATGCCCATGAAATGAGGCAGAAAACATTAATGATTGCTAAGAGAAGAAGTTAATCCACAGAAAACGTGAAACTCAGCTAAATCGCAACCAAGAATATAGCATGGCAGTGTTTACTATATTGATGTTTGTTGGAGACAAACATAAATGAATCTAGTATCACCTCACTATTCCTTTTCCGATTCTTATGCACACCATCTTCTTCTTTGTTTTGAATGTTTAACTACCCTTAAATGTCTCCAACTTCTTTCATGACATGATTCTCCATCTGGCTTGAAATAACCGCTTCTGTAGCAACTTATTTACTCCTGCATTTAAAAGTTAGAACATACAAGCATACATATATATCTATTTTGATTAATCATAACACTTATACATCCACACATGACATTACCTATAATAATTCATATAACAACAAGAATAATAGGTCAAAACAATATAGGGTTTAATGGGTTTAGTTATCATTCAAAATACACATAGTCAAACTTTAATACATCACATGACTCAAACACTATCCCAATATGCAACTTAAAACATAGCAAAAAATTATCAGTTTTAGGAATAAAAGAGCTATTATTTTAGCTCATCAACTAGAGACAAAAGTAAGTTCACAACCCTTGATGAATTTGATGGTGGTGTTCTTACATAGGTATTTCATGATTTTCACCGATGACTATTTTAAAATGATGTGGGTGACATTTTTGAAGGAGAAATCAGAAGCATTTAGTAAATTTAAATCATTTAAAGCTCTGGTTGAGAATGAAACTGGTAAGAACTTGAAGTGTTTAAGATCAGACTAGGGAGGACAATTCACATTTGATGAATTTGTTAAGTGTTGTGATGAACATGGTATCAAGAGATAGATGTCAGCTCTGAGGACACCACAACAGAATGACATAGTGGAAAGGATGAACATGACAATAGTTGAAGCTACTGGAACCATCCTATTATAGGGTAATGTACCTAAAATGTTTTGGAGAGAAGTAGTCAACACTGTTGTATACACTTTAAACTAGGTACTAGTAAAAAGAGGTAATGACAAAACACACTATGAGCTATGGTATGGTAAAACTCCTTGTGTAAGTTATTTCAAAATTTTTGGGAGTCAATGTTTTATTAAGAAAGTTATTCACACTGAGAAATTTGATGCAAAATATGATGAGGGAATCTTTCTTGGTTACTCTACTAAGAGTAAGGCATATAAATGTTACAATAAGAAAACTAAGAAGACTATTGAAAGTGCTAATTTGAAGGTAGATGATCTCTTTAAAAATTCAGATTGTACCAGTAGATATGAGCCTAAAAAAGATGATGCAGAAATTGTGATTATTGAATCAGAAGCACAGAACAATGAAGAACCTGCAAATGGAGAGTTAGGTTCTCAACTGGTAAGTGATGATAGGGATGAAGAAAATGAAGAAACATAAGATGCAAAACCAGTACCAGTATTGCCTAGGTATGTCAGATTAAACCATTCACAAGAGCACATAATTGGTGATAAGAATGCTAGTGTGCAAACAAGGAGGAAAATAAGAGAAAACTCCTATTTGATATCTACAATAGAACCCAAAATAGTAAAGGAAGCACTAAAAGATATGATTGGGTTAATGCAATGAATGAAGAATTAGATCAAATTGAGAAGAATCAGACATGGTCACTTGTTCCTAGACTAGAGGATAAGAATGTAATTTGAACAAAATGGGTCTTTAGGAATAAGTTGGATGAAGAAGGAAAAAATGTAAGAAACAAGGCAAGGTTAGTCTGCAAAGGGTATGCACAGGAAGAAGGTGAGTTATGGAGAGACCTTTTCACCAGTTACTATATTAGAAGGAGTGAGAATGCTGCTAGCATTTGCTGCATATAAGGAACTCAAAGTTTATCAAATGGATGTCAAATCAGCCTTTCTAAATTAGATTCTAGAAGAAGAATTCTACATTGAATACCCAGATGGTTTTTCTCTATCTAATGATAAAGACATGGTATGTGAATTGCATAAAGCACTATATGGTGTAAAGTAGGCACCAAGAGCATGGTATGAGAGATTACATGCACATTTGATCAAAATTAGATTCCAATGTACCAGTGAGGACAACAACATTTATTTAAGGACTGATGGAGACAAGATGTTGATAGCAAAACTATTTGTAGATGACATAATTTTTGGAGGAAATGATGATATGATTATGGATTTGGTTGATGTCATGAAAAAGGATTTTGAAATGTCTTTAATCAATGAAATAAAGTTCTTTATTGGGTTACAGGTCTAGCAACTGGATGGTGGTGTCTTTATTTGTCAGAGCAAGTATGTCAAAAAGGTGTTGAAGACATTCGGCATGAAAGACTGCAAACTAGTAGGAACACCGATGGTGACAAGCTGCAAGTTGTCCAAACAAGATGATTATCCCGCTGTTTGTGAAAAAGCGTATAGGTCTATGATTAGTAAATTGCACTATGTTGTCCATAGTAGGCCGTACTTTACTCATGTTGTTAGATTAGTTGCCAGATTTTAGAAAGAGCCTAAGGAGACACATTTGGTGGTAGTGAAGAGAATTTTTCAGTATCTCAAAGGCACAATAGACTATGGTTTATGGTATCCCTATAAAGGAGATTTTAATTTGGATGTCTTTACTAATGTAGATTGGGCAAATAATGTGGATGATCGAAAAAGCACAACCGGCGGAGTTTTTCTTCTTGGTGGAGGATTAGTGGCATGTACAAGCAAGAAACAAACATGTGTTTCATAATCTACAATGGAAGAAGAGTATGTTGTTGCATCCATGAATTGCACACAGACAATATGGATGAGACGTGTGCTAGAAGGATTCAAAATTGATATGTCTGAACCTGTGACTATCTATTGTGATAATACAAGTGAAATAAATATTTCAAAGAATCTTGTACTTTATCCTAGAACCAAGCAAATTGAATTGAAGTATCATTTTCTAAGGGAAAGAGTTCAAGAAAAACAAATCAAGATGGAATATGTGAAGAGTAAAGATCAGATAGATGATATCTTTAATAAGCCCTTACCGAAGACTACCTTTGAGTTTCTTAGAGGTAAACTAGGGGTTAGACCCCTACACAGAAAGAACTAGAATGATGGAGATGCATCAATCTTGTGGATCTAATGTTTATTCTTCACTGAGTATTGATGAGGTGAAAGCTACTCCATAGGGGGAGTAACTCAGATATTAAGTTCATGATCTGATATAATGATTAGATATAATATTCTGATTTGGCTAGCATAGATGATGATGAAAGAAGCAGTAGTAAAGAATATTGGTGCTGCACATACACCTTTGGCATTCTTTTCAAAGGGGGAGAAGAAAGAGATCAGATTTGGGAGAAGAACAAGATCAGATTTGAGAGAAGAAAAGGATCAGAGAAGTTGGAGAAGACAAAAGGAGGAGACCGACAAATGATATGATACTTACAACAAGCATTAGTGATGGTGGTGCAATCTAATTGGTATATCTGGTTGGTGTTTCTATCAATGCCAAAAGGGGAGATTGTTGGCATGATTGGCATAACTGATGCATATGAGGTGATTCAATTAAAGTCTAATGACTGAACCGATAGAGGATATAAGACTATTTGTGATGAAGAGATTGAGATTTTGTGATTAGATGACTTGATCAGTTATTTGTGTTGTCAATGATGACAATTGATGTTAAATGATGTTTCCTGATGTTTGGTTTTTCATCTAAGTGATTTAGTTTACTGGAGACAAGCTTTACCGATAATATATAGAAGACTATAAAATGGGACTTTAACCAGTATATGCAATGATATTTTACTTGAAGCAGATGATTGGTGATTTGTAGTTTGGAATGTTATCTTTTATCATGGAATGAGTATATGACTAGAATTGCATCTTGTGATGGCTATCAAAAGGCATATTTCTAATTTCTGATGAAGTTTTCCTAGGGTTTTAGTAGGGTTTTAGAATCGGTGAAGAAATCATAAAATTGCTAATGATTTTTGGTATGATGGTGATCAACATCAAGTTCACGTGTTGATGATAATGTGACACAAACCATGTGAAATGGTTGAAAGATGTTTTGGCATGTTTGGAGAGTGAGTATCTTGGGAATGTGCAAAGTGCTTAGCAGAATGAGCTAAGGGTTTGACTTTGTACCAGATCGACTTGCTATGATGACTTATGACCATTCAATGACTAATATTGATTGTAATGATCCATATGATGATCTAAAATGAGTTGTAAATATATGTGATAATAGATCACTTTTTCACTATTGTTCTCTAAAAATTACAACAGATTAAATCCCTTAACTAGGTAGGTCATGATAGGCCTTAATCTTGTAAATCCCCTAACAAGGTAGCTTTCAAAAAGAGTGGTAAATCCTCTCACGAGGTTGATCCTAACAAGTCATTAAGCTCCTAACTGGGATGCACATCCAAATCCCTTAATCAGGTGACTCCTAATAGGGTCTGCTCCTAACAGGGCATATTGTAAGCTCCTAACTGGGAACAGGGTTAAGCTCCTAACAGGACGTACTTCAAAAGAGTACAAATCTTTGTGGGTACTAAATCCCATCATGGTTTTTCCCTATTTTTGTTTCCACATCGAAAATATGGTTTTCATGTGATGTTATTGATTATCTTTAGTTTATTGATTATCTCTGAATACAGTGGTTATAGTAGTTTTTCAGAGATTTATCAGTGATTACTAGTATTGTTTAATGAATTGGCATATGTGGTAAATGGAGCTAGATTTGTTGTAAGTTTGTTTTGGATTCAAAGTTTCAAATTGGTCTTAATATTGATTCACCCCCCCTCTCAGTATTAGTCAGATCCTCATAGAATTAACAAAGTCATCATAAACCATAAACCATACCTAAAAATCCTAGCTACCAGAGAAAAAGATTCAACATAATCAATTCCTTCCTTCTAAAAATATCCTTTGCAAACCAATCAGGCCTAGTTCCAATAACATCCAAGTCCATGTGTTGTCCTTTCCTATCTGATCCAATACCTCTTTCATAGCTTTCATCCAAAATTCATCCTTACATGCTTCATCTATTAATGTTGGTTCAATTTGAGAAATTAAGCATACCTCATCAACTGCCAACCTTCTCCTTATTATCTGATCTTCTGAATGATTCATCCTTACATACCTAGGAGTCTTTTGACATTCTATTCCTCCACTTTGATCTTCAGTTACTATTGAGTTTTTTGTTACTACCGGAGTAACTGGTTCAACATTATGTTCTGGTATAGGTGTTACCAGATCAACTATGATCATTTGCACTTTTGGTTCTCTCTCGTAAGTTCTGATTTGACCTTTGTACTGCTCATTCACCTTGACATTAGTGCTCTCCATAATTCTCTGCAATATTTATAACATCTATATGCTTTGCTTTCATTTGAATGACCAATAAATATTCCTTCATCACATCTAGGATCAAACTTTCCATTGGAATCATCTCTTTTGATATAGCATTTACTACCAAAGATTTTGAAGTACTTAACAGTAGATGTATGACCAAACCATAACTCATAAAGTGACTTATCGATAAACCAAAATAGATCCAAGATCCAAGATCCAACGAATCTTCACCAATTAACCTTCAAACTGACTTCACAAAAATCTGAAATAGGGTTTTAGACCACTACCAGGGGCAATGCAAGATTTGTCATCAATTTACCTTACCCTAAGGCAAATTCCTTTGATACCAGATGAGTCTCCTCTTGGTGTAGGAACATTCTGCTCTGTTGGTTGAGTAATCGGGGTATATATTTCAGCCAAATGAACATCTGACATATTTGATTCTGGCAGTTGACCCTCAAAATTCATAACCCACTTCTTCTCATTCTCCTTCCGAATATCATCAACCTTTTTCTTTCCCTTCTCATCATTTCCTGCCGGTAGGTTCTTGCTTCTACAAAATTTATCAATGTGTCCTACTTTGTTACATGCATAACAAGTAACATTATTCTTGTGAATTTCCTTGCTATAGCCTTGTTTATTCCTCAACCTACATTGATTATCCATATGCCCAAACTTTCCACATGCATGACATTTTACATTCATTCTACAATTTGCTATCCTATGACCATACTTCTTGCAATTGAAACATTGAATGGTACCTGAATTATTATTTTGATTGACTTTATTTCTATATTGACTTTCCATATGACCAAACTTATTGCAAACAAAGAATCTACCATTAAATTTATGTGCATTGGGTTGCCTTATCGGTGATTTCTGATTTCGGTTGTCTAGTGGATTCTCCTGATTGTTCTTTTGACCAGATGTATCATCCTGATTTGCAGTACCAAAGCTTTCTTCATGCTCAAATCCAAGACCTCTAGTGTCTCCATTGTCCCTTTGATTCTTCAATAATTCATTAAGCTTAGCAAAACTAACATTGAACTTATCTTTGTATTCATTTGCAGCATCCAAATCACCTCTTAGGACTGTCACCATTCTTTCCAACTCTTTCTAATTGTTATGTGATTGTACTAATTCAGCTCTCAATATATCATTCTCATGTGCCAACCTACTGCATTCTTCAGATCAATCTTTCAAAGATTTAGCAAGATTTTCTTCATTTTTCTTCTAGTCTTCAATCTCCTTGGACATCCTCATGGTTAGGGCTTGTATTTCATTCTTCATGACACCATTTTACTGACTCAACTTCTGACATAGTTCCTTTAAAGCATTCTTTTCTTCATCATCCTGATCTTGTAATTGATCACAATGTTCCTTCCTTTTAGCTTGCACAGATGATAACCTCTCTTGCAAAGTGAAAATGAATTCCTTCGTAGATCTCAACTCATCATGCAACTTCATGTTCCTCCAACTTTCAACATCATAGTCTTCAAGTGCTACTTGAAGTTCTTTCCTCAAACTCATCTCCATAGATTCCAAATATAGGATCTTCCTCAAGCTGTTAGACTTATTCCAAGGCACCAAGCTCTGATACCAATTGTTGGGATCCAAGAACATTAAGAAGGGGGGGGGGTGGTGATTCCGTGTTCTACTAGAATGATGAAATTTAACCTTATTAACACAACAACTTAGCAACTAGTAAACATAAAAGCAGATAACAATAAGTAACAATGCAACCACAAAGATGAACATCATAATACCACAGATTTATACTTGGAAAACCTCAATGAGGAAAAACCATGGTGGGATTGGAGACCCATAATATCCATCCACTGATCAGATGAATAAATATTACAATAAGGGGCCTGCACATGCATGAAGGCCAATAGCCTAGAGCGTACTTCTCATTACAAAGGAGCCTCATTGACTACAAAAGATATGTAGACTACAATCTAGAAATAAGAATGAACTGCAAGAATAGAATCTCCTCTTCCTGAGTACAGTTTTGGTTTAAGCTCAATGCCAGAGGTCTTAAACCTCTTACACAAACTCAATTCAAAAACCTATGATTGACCAAATCCTTTGCATTTGATTCCAACCTTATTCGCAAATAGATAATCCCATACCCCATGCCTAATGATATACAAAGAGGTCTTATATCATATTTATACCAACCTAGGACCTAAACAATTATGTTGGCCACTTAAAAGATAATACAATAAATCCATTACATAAACCCACAAACAAATGATAATCCAAGTTTACCTAAGACCGAAACAACATTAACAAAACAATAAATCCAACCAGTAACGCATCGAGAGCATCCACCAACATGTTACATAAACTAGTCCATAACCTAACAGAATAAGACTGGACCTAAAATTGGACACCATAAGCCAAATGAAATACCACCAATCAACTGTAACATGAACAAGATAACCTCCAGCATCCCAAAAACCTTCTAGATTCTGCACCAACACCACTTATCGAATCCATCAAAAGATCTTCAACAAAACTCTGCTCGTAGAACCCTTACCGATAACCAAATGGCTTACTAGAACATATGATAGCTTTTGAATCACCAAATCCCAAACCAACTGAATGTGACATGCCTCTAAATAGCATGATTGACCAAACCAAACCACTTCCACCAGTGGGAACATACTGGAGACAAATCTCCTGATCATCATCAAAATCCAACCACTCTACCGTAACTTGGTAGACAACCAAAGAAGCTAGTGTTGACATCAATGACAAACATCAATGCAACACATGATCAATTGCTCCAAATTTCCAACAGTTTGCCTAAGTCAAACCTCAGTTTGGAATTAACCTTGAATGAAATACTACAAATGCTTGAAATAAATGATGGAAAGGTATACCTTCATATCTGCAATAGATGATGATGATGCTTCGCTTCTTAGATGTAATAACATATGTTGTATGAAATGACATAAACATCACAAAGCTCTAACACACACACATGCTTGCAAATGAATGATGAAATGTTTCTCCAATGGATAGATGAAGAATGTGCAACCTTGAGGAATGCTAGATGATGAATGCTTGAATGCTTGATGCTTGATGCTTGAACACTTGAGATACAATTCCACCTCCATGAATGTATATCATGTATTATTATGCTTGTCCCTCAAAATGAGAGGGGAATACCTCCTTATATACTTGTCTATTTTCAAACATTTAATTTTCCAACATATGCTAAGATGAGGGATTTATTTCTCGCTCAAATTTAAGATAGGGCCTTGGGGCAAAAATAGGTCTTGATTAGGGAGGACCAGGGCATGGCACCTTGGTCCTATCATAATTTAGGCTAGGAACAAGGGGCTATGAAAGTTACAAGATGCAAATATAAAGATTGGTTGCATAGGGGAGGCATAAATGGGTCCTGATCAAGCATGGGGATGAGACTGGTAAGTTGAGGGCCCAAAATGCAATCAAAATTGCAAGGGGTGCAGTTTTAGGATGCTACAAAACCTACCCACAATGAGATAACACCCTATTAGGAGTAATTAAAATATTACAATGGGGAATGCACATGCATTCAAGCACACTACCTAGAGATTACTATTCTGGTCACAAAACAAGAAGGGCTACAACCCTAAGGAAGACTCACTATCTTACAAAAACATTCGAATTACATCCCGAGGATCATGAACTGATGAAATAACATCTCCTCATGTCTGGGTACAATTTGGAATCAAGGAAGGCTAAGAGGGGGATGAATCAGTGATCTACAATCATTAACATTATTAATCTGATTCTTCAACCACTTAATGTAAATGAACAAAAGAAACATGCAAACACATAAAGAAAATATCCACAACACCATAACACCAAGATTTTTATGTGGAAACCTGATTAAGGGAAAAACCACGGTGGGATTGAGACTCACAATATTAATATACTCTGTTAGAAGTATATAAATATTACATAAGTGGAATGCACATGCATTTAGGCACACCATCTAGAGCTCACTGCTCAATTTACAATAAGGGCTACAACCTCAAAAGGATCACTACCTTACAATAATTTACAATGGCTACAAGAGGTAATGAACTAATGAATAGCATCTGTAAATGTCTAGAAATAGTTCTGATTAAGCACAAAGTACATTGCTCTTCTACACTACTTTGTTTTGTTGTTCTGCTATATTTTGAAGCACAAATATTTTCCTTGCGCATGTGAAACTACATACAATTGCTCAAAAATGCTTTTCACACAACCACCGATGTCAAAAATGACAATAACAATCTCTTATATATATTCACAACATCAAATTAGGTTTTCTACATGTTAGCTTCAAGAACATGGTATAAATGATGAAATGTGTATACCAAGTCGTCTCAATTTGAACTCAAATGTATATGTAGACTAAAACTAATTGTCCACATGCTACCCATATGTTGACTAATCATCCTCAAACACAATTACCCAAATCTGTACAATAATTATCGACATGATATTGGGGAAGAACATTGTTCTACCCAAAAATCTATATACCAACCTTCCAATTCACTCAAGAATTATCACTAAAGGCCACAAACGTGGAATAAGGTAAATAGATGTGAAATGCCAACCAAATTACTACATGCTACTAGATGTTGTGTTCTATCTCACTGGACCTCACCAAAGCTCAATCACACTTCTAGTATGAATAAATCATGAACTACAGATGGTGTTTTTTACTACAATTTTCATCAATGAAAATATTTGACCATCTATGAAGTCTCTCTTTCCAACAATCTCCCCCTTTGGCATTGTTGACAACACTTAGTGAAAAATAGCTAATTGTCAGACCAAAACCAAAATATTATTCACTGCAATACTTCCAAAATTGAAAAACTCCAAGAGACCCCCCCTAAGCTTATTACAACATTTTTCACTCTACTAAACTCCCCCTTTGACATCAAGGGCAAAGATGGGGTTCTGGATGTCAAAATTTGAGCCAAAATTATATATACGTATATACACACAGTTCTTACAAAAACTTGCAGATATATACATAAGTATTCTTCAATGAATCCAAGAGGTTGTCCCAGCCCTTCTTGAGGCATTCTAAAATTGTTATAAGACAACTAAATATATATGCTTATGTTTCTACTACTTTCAAATATGAAGGATCACTGCTGGCCTGAGCATCCTTAGCATCTGCCAAGGAACTAAGTGTGTGTGTGAAAAGTGGAGCTGTATCTGTATCTGGAATACACAACACTTCAATTAAGTCATTAGATGCATGGTTAGTAAATCAATAATCAATATTGAACAATAAACCATTACAAAGTGACCTATTGCCTTCTAGTAGATGTGAGTTTAGTCTTTCTCTCAGATTTCATATGCAATACCAGTGACTAGAAAACACCAAAATGAAGGATTTAATCTATATGAGAATGAAATTGAGCTAAATGAATGCAAGATTAAGCTAGATAAATGCAAGATTAATGAATATTAGGCTAACATGATCAAGCTATGAATGAATATTTAAGCTAAATGATTTAACAAACATGCAATAATTAATATGGAATATCTCAATGCAAATTCTTAATGAACCTAGAGAAAAAACAACATAATAACAATATATTCTCCAGGATCCTTGAATGAGAGATGAGAGCCTCAATTTATAGAAAATTCAGAAAGAAACCAATGATTGAGTTCAAATGATGATGAGTGGTCAAGCTTTTCCAAGAGGAAGCACAATCCAGGTGAATTGATGTGATTGGCCACTTTTCTCGGTTTTAAAGGAAATTGAACTAAAATTAAGATAAAATCAGAAAAAATGATTTATTCTCTATTTCATTGAATTTTGATATTTAAATGTTTTAATTGCTTTCTTTGAGATTTTTCTTCAATTTTTAACTTGATTTTCAAGATTACCTCCAATTGATTTCTTTTCTCAAATTTTAATTCTTTTTGTCAATTAATTCCTTTTTTTGATGATTTAATGACAAATTGATTTATTTAATTAAATATGCTAGAATATTTAATAAATAAATAGGATACTTGTTAAAAATGATTTACTTGGAATGATCAATTAATTAAATAAATATTTAATTAATACTGGTTGATTAATTTGCCATGTGACATTGGTGATTTAAGAAATTAATTGTGTTTAAGATTAAATTAATTGCCTTTGGTTAGGACCTTGGTGACGTTGTCGAGATTAGGGGCTCATGGTTTAGATGACCATTTTTAGGGTATTACACTAAGCATAGTGTCCAACTTAGGAGTAATATGACTTTGAAGATCACTAACTCTGCCAATTATTCTTTCCTAGTCACAACTCAAACTTCTAATTTTGTCAAGTAAAGATATTATTTGATCTTCATGACTACTCAGAGAAAATTACAAGCAATCAAATGACTGAGATATCCGGGCTAGCTCATCCTCATGCTCCTTAGAATTTTTCTCTATATCCTCAGTGAACTTAGCCAGTGATAGGCATGATTTGTAGATGTTTCCTCCTTTAGATAATGCATCTTGAATATTCTTAACACAAGTGTCCAATGTGTCTCTATGATCAACAATCATCCTCTTCAGTATTCAAAGTGTGTGTCCACTGAATTGATCAAAATTTTTAATTGACTGGATGGGGTGTCTGAAGTGCTCTTCTGAAATATGGGCATTAGTTTTTCCAGAAAATCGGATGCTAGGGTAAGCAACTCACTATCTTCAGAGTGAGACTTTAGGAGATCTTCATTGGCCTTAGATTGAGAAAAAGACACCAATTAAAGCTTCTGAATGGGGGAGAGAGGGGTAAGGTTGATTAAACCTTGTGTAAATTCTGAATCATCAATAACTTGCTTTCCCTTCACCGCCCCTACAATGTCTCTTTCTTTGGTTTCAACTTCAACCTTAACCTCCACCTTCTCCATCTCTGCATCATCATCATTCTCAATTGTATCAATAGGATCAAGAGTGTCAACTGGAGGGTTCTGAGCATCCTCAGTCTCATTTATTTGACCTACTTCCCCTTCACCCTTATCTGTAGCATCCTCATTTCTGGCCACTTCTAGAATGTTTACCTCTGCCTGCTCAAATGTTTGTACTTCCAGAGTATCATCCTTTGCCCACTTAGATTTCGGATCATCCTAAGTTTTCTCAGGAACAACCTCATATTGATTCTGAAGAAAAAATTTCCTCAAAATTTTCTCAATATCTTTTACAACTTCATATGTTTTTCCTATCTTTATCTTATTTACTCTATTTTTTCTCTAGAACTGATTCTTTTCTAGCTTAAGGACTCTTACAATTTCCTCCTTTGATATCATAGAGCATAAATTAACTAGTAAATATTCCCTTAGTCTCTCTTCTTATTCTTTTGCAATTACTCTCCTCATATTTAATACATCATATAAACTCTTTGGTATTTTGGACATTGATTCTATTAAAGCTTTTCTATATACATTCAAATATTCTACAGTAGCTTCTTCTATAGTTCTTTTACCATTCTCATCAAAATTGTCATACCATTCTAACAATGGATTCAAATTCCCATTCTTCATAGCCCCATTCACAATCTCATCTAATGTTATAGGAAGTTTAATAGTACATTTTCCTTTCTTTATTACCTCATCAATTCTGGATGTGTTTGATTTCTTACTTGGCTTTGCTCCACCGGATGGCTTCTCCTTAGTAATCTTAGATGCCTTAGTAGCTTTAGCCTTAACCTCCTTTACAAATTCATTAGACTCAGTCTCTTCATCATCCATAGTGATAAATCTTACTGTCTTCCCCTTCTCACCATCATCAAATGACTTGACTAATGATTTATCTTTTCTTGTAGGCTTCTGTGGACCGGAGGGGGGAGTTGTGCTTCTAGATTGCTTTGGTTTTGGTGAAGCAATTTCTGGTTTGGCCTTCTTAACAATCTTCTTTTCAGAGACGATGTTCCTCTCTCTTTCCTTCCAGACTGCCTCATTAGAAATCCCTATTCTTTCAGCATAAGCCTCTACTTCCTTCCTAGCTATCTTTTGGATTTTAGGCCTTTCGAATTGCTAGTGCAGTTTTAGGATTTTCTATGCATAGGTTCCAAACCTTTCCTCTAAGAGATCCACCGACTTTCTCAATAAGTATTGTGCATAGAGTTCCAAAATCTTCTCATCAACTTCATGCCCCATGGGCATGATCCATGATGTTCTTGGTGCAACAGCCTCTATTAAACATTGATTTGTACCAACCATGAAATAGATTGTATCTTGATATTTCTCCACTATTGACATACAAATCCTTTCCCTCTCATACATTCCTTTTGGGAATTCTTGAAGTATCCCCAAATATTTGCATTTCAAACCTTAGAGTCATCGAAGTTATACAAATATTCTCTAATATGAACTCCCACGGGTCTGTCAAAAGGCTATTGAACCTGTCCTACTCTCAGAACTTGATTTAAGAAGTAGAAAATGATGAATAATGATGAACAATAACTATCCAATGGGTACTGAGAGGGGCGGGGGTGAATCAGCACATATAAAAACATTCTCCACAACTCAAATAACAGAGACTGCACTAACCGGTAAACAACAATATCAATCTCAATCAGGGCACTATCGGTAAAACATAGCGAGACTGTGAAAAACTCAAACCGGTAACACCTAGATCAATTCAAGACCTAAAACCTTATCACAACTTCACCCAAAAGCTTAAGAAAGTAATAAATCATAAATACTTATGATCATTGAATTAACTTGTAATACCACTTAACATAAAATGCTAAACCATCACATGAAAAGCATCACACATGACACACTGATTTTTCACATGGAAACCCAACTGGGAAAAACCACGATGGGGATGAATACCCACAAACTGTTCTTTGAACTCTTCTAAAGTCCACTCTATTAGGAGCCTAGTTCGGTTAAAGACTTTTACAATAGGTTTTTCTAGGAACCGATCCTGCTAGGGATCACCTGGTTAAGGGATGGCTAAATACCCGATTAAAGGTTAGAACCTTGTTAAAGGTTACCTCGCAAGAGGATTCAAAGAGCTCATTAAATTGAGTCACCCTGTTAAAGGATTTACACAAAAGCCTATTAAAGCTACCCGGTCAAGGGATTTTCCAAGTGCTGAAATGATTAGAAGTCAACAGGTAATACACTGACCTGATAACAACACACAATGCCAAGGCAGATCCACTTTAGCTCCTTTACTTCTGCAATCACACTTTTGCAAGTAACAACACACTTCTTCGGTCTGGCAAGAATCAAGTATCTCTTCACTTGGATACACACATAACATTTTCCAACAACCTTACAATGCAAATCATCATCGACCTTATAGGAAATAGATAGGTTGGTAACATAAACCCTAAACCCTAAACATTTAGGTTGTCAATATAGTCAGTCCAATCCTGACTGCTCAATCACATTACATTGAATAAAATAGTCTTGAATAGATCTCAAGATATTCTCCATTGCTCATTCTTTGCCGCTTCAGGAAGTTGATAATCCATCATGCGCTCTCCACCATTTACAGAGACTTCGCACATTCCCAAGGTAGATAGGATCAATCTCCATGCAAGATCCTCAAGGAAATCCTTCACGTGCACAAGGCTGATGTGGCAACACGATCTAATCTTCATTTCAATGCTAACCCATCATAGGATGTCATTGGTCGAATCACACAGTCTCGAAATGCATCAATTGGAAACCCTGAAGTTGAGACTACCAACCGGTAGTCATAGCAAATGAAACCCTAATACCAGTTCATATTTCAACATACTGGTTCACCACTTCACATATACCAGTTCACATCATCATACCAGTTGTCTTGCCATTTTTCTTTCTTCAATATTCTAGTTCACTCCTCAGCATGTTGACATCAATGACAACATATCATCATGTCATCAAGCTCTGCACAAATGCCAACAATCTCCCCCTTTGACATTGATGGCAATATGCAAAGATATCTCTTTGCTTCACATATTCTCCCCAATAATATAGATATCTTCTCCACTTGACATCTTTTCCCCCTTTGACAACAATGCCAAAGTGGAGGCACACACATCCAAGTTCCACTATGCTTCTCCCCTTGAGGAGTAGCATCCTTCAACACACCAATCCTGAAATGATTTGACAATGCAATACTCGACTGATGTGGAGCACATGCCTTTAGTTCACCTCTTGAAGGGGCAACACCCCTAATTCACCTCTTAAATAGGTAAATGTAGCCTTTAGTAGAGCCTTGGTGAATATGTTTGCTAACTGCTCCTTATTGGAAACATGTTCCAATACAACTTTTGTGTTCTGAACCTTCTCCCTTAAGAAATGATACTTGAGCTCAAAGTGCTTGGTTCTAGCATGCAAAATCGGATTCTTGGAATTATTAATTGCACTTGTGTTGTCACAAAAGATACTCACTGGTTCAGATATAGGGGCTTTGAAACCGCTTAATACATGCTTCATCCAAAATGTTTGAGTGCAGTTCATAAATGTTGCTACATAGTCTGCTTTTGCTGTAGACTGAGAGATACAACTCTTCTTCTTACTCATCCATGAAACTAGTCTACCACCAAGAAAGAATGCACCATAGGTTGTGCTCTTCCGGTCGTCCACATTACCAGCCTAATTAGAATCTGTAAACACTTTGAGGTTGAAATCTTTACTGTATGGATACCACAATATGTAGTCTATAGTTCCCTTCAGATATCTAAGAATCCGCTTGACTGCTACCAAGTGGGATTCTCTTGGACTTTTCTGGAAACTTGTAGTTATGCCCACTGCATGTACAATGTTCGGTCTATTGTGTTCTACATCGATTAGCTTACCAATCATTGATCGGTATTCTTTCTCATTCACCAATGCTGAGTCATCTTCTTTTGATAGTTTACAACTGGTCACCATCGGTGTACCAACCAGTTTGCTATCTTCCATACCAAAGGTCTTCAACACCTCTTTGACATACTTGGACTGAGTGATAAAGATACCATCTTTCATTTGTTGAATTTGTAGTCCAATGAAGAACTTAATCTCTCCAATTAGTGACATTTCAAATTCCTTCTTCATCTCATCTGCAAATGCATGACTCATCTTGTCATCTCCACCAAAAATTATGTCATTAACAAACACTTCACAGATCAGGATCTGATCTCCTTCTGACTTCAGATAGATATTGCTATCTTCACTTGTTCTTTCAAATCCAATCTTTACAAGATGTGAGTGTAAGCATACATACCATGCTCTAGGTGCCTGCTTCAATCCATACAAGGATTTATGTAGCCTGCACACCATGTCACTATCTTTTGATAGGGCAAATCGATCTGGTTGCTCTATAGACACCTCCTCTTCAAGTATTCCATTCAGGAATGTAGATTTTACATCCATTTGATACACTTTGAATCCCTTGAAGGCTGCATATGCAAGAAGCATTCAAACTCTTTCCAATCTAGCTACTGGAGAAAAGGTTTCTCCTTAGTCTTCTCCTTCTTCTTGAGCATATCCCTTACACACCTATCTGGCTTTGTTTCTTACCACTGTGCCATCTTTATTTAGCTTATTTCTGAAAACCCATTTGGTGCCAATGATATTTTTATGCTCAGGTCTGGGTACCAATGACCATGTACCATTCTTTTCTATATGGTCAAGTTCCTCTTCCATAGCCTTGATCCAGTCTTCGTCTTTATGTGCCTCTTTAAATGTTTTAGGCTCAAATTCAGAGATCATGCAAGAATTTTCTCTGACATTTCTTCTTGTAATAATTCCTGCATCCTTATCTCCTATGATCTGCTTTGGATCATGATTCAACTTAACATATCTAGGAATAGTCTTAGCAGATTCCTCTTGCTTTTCTTCTTCATCCTCATCTTCATCAGCATTAGCATCTACTAGTGTAGGAGCATTGTTATTGGTACTAGGCTATTTTGCAACCGATTCCCAGAAGGTTACAACTAATTCATCTACCACTTGCTCATTGTTGATTTCCTCAGGTTTCTCTGAGGTTTCATAAATTCTCACATTGATACTTTCAACAATTCTCTGAGTCCTATTGTTGAAACATTTGAGAGCTTTTCTCTTGGTGGAATACCCTAGGAATATTCCCTCATCACATTTTGCATCAAACTTGCTACGGTGTTCACTCCTCTTGATATAACACTTGCTACCAAACACTCTAAAGTAGCTTATTACAGGAGTCTTACTGGTCCAATACTCATAAGGTGTTTTATCCTTACCTTTCTTGATGAGTACCCAGTTCATAGTGTAGACTGCAGTGCTCACTGCTTTTCTCCAAAAAGAGTGAGCAACCTTTCCTTGAATTAGCATTGTTCTGGCTACTTCAACTATAATCTGGTTGTTCCTCTCTGCTATGCCATTTTTCTATGGAGTCCGGGGGGCAGAAAGTTGCCTCTTGATACCATTTTCTTCACAGTATTTATTGAATTCTCCAGAGGTGAACTCACCTCCTTGATTAGTTCTAAGGCATTTGATTCTCTTACCACTTTCTTTTTCAGCAAGTGCTCTGAAGGCTTTAAACTTTCCAAAAGCTTCAGACTTGTCTTTCAAGAATGTGACCCACATCATTCTTGAGCAATCATCAATAAGAATCATAAAGTACCTATCTCCTTGAACACTCCTAGTTTTCATAGGACCACACAAATCAATATGCACAAGATCAAGTAAATTATCTGCAATGAAAGATTTACCTTTGAAGGTTGAGGAAGACATTTTCCCCAGTTAACATTCTCTGCACAAAGGATTCTCTGGTTTGTTTAGCATAGGCAATCCTCTAACTACCTTGATCTTACTGACCTTCACAATGTTATCAAAATTTACATAACAGAGTCTCCTATGCTATATCCAATTGTCGTCATACTTAGCCATTAGGCATTGGCTGATATTTGCATTTAGTTGAAACAGGTTACCTTTGGTCTACATACCGGTGGCCATCAATTCACCATTCTTTCCCTTTATTTTGCATACTCCATCTTTGAATTCCAGAGTGAGTCCATTATCATTCAGCTGAGCAACACTCAAAAGATTATGCCTGAGATCCTCTACCCAATACACATTATCAGCACTACTTTTTCCATTTGGAGAGATGGACCCTTTTCATTTTACCATATGAGGTGCATCATTACCAAACCGGACTACACCTCCATCATACTCTTCCAGAGACAAAAATTTTCTTCGGTCACCAGTCATGTGGTGAGAACAACCACTATCAATAATCCATTCATTTGAGTTATCAAAGCGGGAGACAAGAGCCTTCTTATCTGACACATCTTCCTTGACAGCTACAAATACTATGTCTTCACTTTCTTCATCTTTTGATTCATCATCAGTGACACCTTCATCAACTGCAACAAGACAATTTCTCCTATTTCCTCCTTTGAACTTTTTGAACCTTTTCGGTTTGTCCTTATTATCACCATTAGGATAGTTAACAACAGTGTGTCCTATCCTATTACAAGAAAATCATTTCAAAGAGAGCTTACCTTTGTATTTACCAGTTCCCTTAGGAAGTCTCTTGGCCAAAAGAGCTTCAAATTCCATTAGGATTTCTTCATCATCCATATCTCTACTTTGTCTAGGTTCACAACTGTTGCTAACTTCTTTACCCTTTCTAGATAGTGTAGCAGATGCTTTAAAGGCTGAATCAATCTTTTGAACATTGCCATCATAACTATTTATCTCACAAGCAGTTATCTTAGCAATGATTGAATCAAGGGACACCTCTATCTTGTCAATAGATCTCAACTCCTGAATAGCGGCAACCCTTATTGCATAGACCGGTAATAAGGTTCTCAAGACTTTTCTCATAACAGTGGGATGATCTATTTTGCCTTCTGCACTCTTGATGTCTCCTACAACAATTTTGATTCTTATCCCATACCATTGAATGGTCTCTCCTTCAACCATTCACATATCTTCAAACTTTCCTCAAAGTCTTTCTTCCTTAGCCTGCTTTACATGCTCATCACTTCCATAGATAGACTCTAAAGTATCCTATACATCTTTGGGATTGTCTTTATCCTGAACATCTATAAACTCAACATCATATAGGTTGTTGATGAGAGATTCCATTACTTGTCCATTCTCTTGAATTTCTCTTCTTTGATCATCAGTGAGAGTACCAGTAGGGACAACATAAGTACTCTCAACATAGTTCCAGTGTTGAGCACCCATGCTCTTAATGTATATCTTCATTCTATCCTTCCATATCTTAAAGTTGTCTCTGTTGAACTTAGGAGCTTCCCTCTTCATCATTAGAATAGGATATTTTCCTCAAGCGGTTAAGCTTATAGCACAAAGGACCTGGAGGAAGCTCTGATACCAATTGATGAATAATGATGAACAATAACTATCCAACAGGTACTGAGAGGGGGGGGGGAGGGTGAACAAAAACCTTCTCCACAACTCAAACAATAGAGACTACACTAACTGGTAAACAACATTACTGATCCTAGTCAGGGCACTATTGGTAAAACACAGCGAGTGTGTGAAAAACTCAAACTAGTAACACCTAGATCAATTCAAGACCTAAAATCTTATCACAACTTCACCCAAAAGCTTAAGAAAGTAATACATCAGAAATACTTATGATCATTGAATTAACTTGCATTACCACTTAACATAAAATACTAAACCATCACATGAAAAGCATCACACATGACACACTAATTTTTCATGTGGAAACCCAATTGGGAAAAACCACGGTGGAGATGAATACCCACAAGCTGTTCTTTGAACTCTTCTGAAGTCTGCTTAGTTAGGAGCCTAGTCCGATTAAAGAATTTTACAATAGGTTCTTCTAGGAACTAATCCTGCTAGGGATCACCTGGTTAAGGGATGGCTAAATACGCGGTTAAAGGTTAGAACCCTATTAAAGGTTACCTCACAAGAGGATTTGAAGAACTCATTGAATTGAGTCACCTTGTTAAAGGATTTACACAAAAGCCTATTAAAGCTACCCGGTTAAGTGATTTTCCAAGTGCTGAAATGATTAGAAGTCAACAGGTAATACACTGATATGATAACAACACACAATGCCAAGGTAGATCCACTTTAGCTCCTTTACTTCTGCAATCACACTTTTACAGGTAACATCACACTTCTTCGGTCTGGCAAGAATCAAGTATCTCTTCACTTGGATACACACATAACATTTGACAACAACCTTACAATGCAAATCATCATTGACCTTATAGGAAACAGATAGGTTGTTAGCATAAACCCTAAACCCTAAATATTTAGGTTGTCAATATAGTCAGTCCAATCCTGACCATTCAATCACATTGCATTGAATAAAATAGCCTTGAATAGATCTCAAGACATTCTCCATTGCTTGTTCTTTTCCACTTCAGGAAGTTGATAACCCATCACACACTCTCTACTGTTTATAGAGACTTTGCACATTCCTGAGGTAGATAGGATCAATCTCCATGCAAGATCCTCAAGGAAATCCTTCACACGCACAAGGCTAACGTGGCAACATGATCTGATCTTCATTTCAATGCTAACCCATCACAAGATGTCATCAGTTGAATCACACAGTCTTGAAATGCTTCAACCGAAAACCCTGAAGCTAAGACTACCAACCAGTAGTCATAGCAAATGAAACCACGAAACCAGTTCATGTTTCAACATATCAGTTCACCTCTTCGCATATACTGGTTCACATCATCATATCGATTGTCTTGCCAGTTTTCTTTCTTCAATATTCTTGTTCACTCTTCAGCATATTGACATCAATGACAACATATCATCATGTCATCAAGCTATGCACAAATGCCAATAGAAAAAACATAGGATTAGAGTTCCATACCTAAATGAATGTTTCTTGTTCTGCTTAATCTTCTTCAAATTATTCAACAAGTTACTCCAAAGTAGTTCACATAGGTCATACTTCTTGTTTTCCATCACTATCTCATATGCAACATAGATTGCTGTTTTGAAAAAAAAATTCTCCCTGCTGGAGTAGTAAACATTGTACTCAACCACCATTGAAGCGAATTTGACATCATGCTCCAATATATCATTGATATTCATTTCTCTTCAATCAAATTTTGATCTGGTTGCATTTGTGACAATGTCATTCTTCATAGCCTTCAGTGAGGTCATCTTGTTGGATGAACATAAACCAATAACAATCCTAATGACATTCTTTGTGATTTTGAATGGTTTACTGAAACACATGAATTCATCATGCATTCTGCTCACAACATACCAAACCCATTTAGGTTCATTAAACATTGGAAATCTGACAAATTGTGCGAAACCCTCATCCTTCACAACTTTGAATTCAGGTTTTAGGTTACGAACCTCATCTACCATCTACTTGGTGTACAAATTCAACATTTGCATGCTTTGAAGCTCTTCAATATTAAAATAAGTGTAAACCCTAACATCCTCAATATGCAAAATGCCGTATGGTACAGATGAGAATGTGCTCTTCAGATCATCCTCAATGGATATCAATGGATTCTTTTTAAATTATGGTCAAGCCCTTTCTGTGATGTCAATGACTAGCAAGGTTGTAACTCCAAAGGCAACCATTTTCAGAAATTTAAGCTTCAAACTTGAAAAAGTTTCATTGAGAAATACACTGTCCACCAAATTAGGGTTCCTTGTCGAATCCCTTGAGAAATCGTCTTTCACACTTCGATCTCTAAAAATTCTGCTTCTGAAGCTCTCTTGTCTTCTTCTCTTTGAATGCAAAGTGAGAAAGGAAGTGACCAAATTTCTTTTTATCTTTTGCATACCTAAATTTTCACTGTAATTAATTCACTTTTCCCTAATACTTCTGGATACTCTGTATAACAAAACAATCTTTTGTGGATCTTCAAATTTGCTCATAATCTTTCAGAACTCCTTAAAAAATATTTGCAATCATCAAAAACAACTTCTGAAACCTACCAGAATGGGGAACATATCTCAAACAGGGGGTTTATAAGATCTTTCAAGAAAACTCCCCAAGGCCAAATGCCTTAGCTTAGTTACCAGATGTAGTTCCAGTACTGGAATCAAGTGTAGATCCACTTCCTGCATCATTATCACTCTTCTTAACCCATGTCTTCTTTATGTGATCTGATCTCATCAACTTTCTCTTTGCTCTTATCATCTGCCTTCAAATTCTTGTTCTTGTCTACCTAACCATTCCTATTCATATTTCTGCAATATTTTGAAATGTTACTGAATTTGTTGCAAGTATAGAAAACAACATTTCCTTGTCTAGGCCTGAAGTTCATCTGATTTCCTCTTGATTTGCATTGATTAGAAATATGTCCAAACCTACAAATTGTTCATCACACTTTTGCATTCATTTGACTTATGACCATACTTGTTGCATTTGAAACATTGACTAGGGAAAGATGGAACATTATTATTCATCATATTTTTACATTGACTTTCCATATGACCAAATTTATTGCAAACAAAATAGTTTCCATTGAACTTATGAGCATTAGGCTTCCTTATAGAGGCCATCTATAATTGTTCTTTTGATGTGCTAATTTGGTATTGCCTTGACCAGATTCAGAGCTTTCACCTTTCTCAAATCCAAGACCTCTTGTGTCATTAGCATTCTTCTGGATTTCAAGCATCTCATCAAGTCTGGCTGATTTGATTATGAACTTTTCCTTATACTCATTTGCAGCTTCAAGATCATATTTAAGAAGAAGGATTTGCTTTCCAAGATCTTCCTTGGTTTCGTGAAAATCATGCTTCAGTTGGACATTCTCACAATCAAGTCTGCAACATTCTTTAGATTTATCTTTCAGGGATTGATTAAGACTCTCTTCATTCTTCTTTCTTACTTCAAACTCCTTGGCCAATTTCGTTACAATGGATTCCATCTCATTCTTCTAAACTGCATTCTCTCTGGAAAGCTTCTCGCATTCCTCTGTCTTCTCATTCGGGACTTGCTCATCAATGCTTTGGTTCTCTTTCTCCTTTAGCTTATCACCAAGTTCATTTCTCTTCTCTCTTGACTTGTTCAACTGACCTTTCAATGACTGGATGAAGCTTTTAGCATCTCTAAGATTTTCTTTTATATGTCGGACCTCAGCTTGGGCTTAATCAAGATCCTCAAGTGCCCCAATAAGTTGTTGTTGAAGAATACCATAATCCATTGATCCACCTTCTCAGATCTTACTCAAGTTGTTAGGCTTCTTTCAAGGGACTAAGCTGTGATACCAATTGTTGGAATCAAGGAACACTAAGAGGGGGGCTGAATCAATGTTTTGCAATCTTTAACATTATTAATCTAATTCTTCAACCACTTAATGCATATAAACAAAAGAAAGATGAAAACACATAAAGAAAATATCTACAACACCATAACACCAAGATTTTTACGTGGAAACCCAGTTAAGGGAAAAACCATGATGGGATTGAGACCCACAATATCAATATACTCTATTAGAAGTATAGAAATATTAGATAAGTGGAATGCACATGCATTCAAGCACACTACCTAGAGCTCATTGCTCAATTTACAATAAGGGCTACAACCCCAGAAGGCTCACTACCTTAAAATTATTTACAATGATTACAAGAGGTAATGACCTAATGAATAGCATCTACAAATGCCTAGAAATAGTTCCCGTAGACGTATAAATATGACCATCTTTTTTAAATAAATATTTAATATTTATTTAAACCACATCCCCCTATAAATTAAATTTTATTTTATTAATTTCTCCATATTCCATCTATTTGATTTAATGAATTATTCAATTTATTTAATTAAATTCATTTAACCACTTTCTAGCCTTTAAATTAAATAAATCACTTTATTTAATTAAATATCCTTTTCACCATTTTAATTAAATTTACATTTAATTAAAATCATCCTAGCATATAAATAAGTCAAATTTATTTATAATGCCCCCCACTTGCATTTTCCTACAAATGCAAGTGTCATCTATTTTAGTTGAAATAAGATATTTTTATTTTAATTAAAATCCTATACCCTCCACTTGCACCTTGTTGGCATTTGATCATTTGATCTTAACCGGTAATTGTTTGATTATATTGTTGTATGATGACTATGTTGTACATTGTGATTGATGGAAACTATGTTTCTACAGTCATCTAAGTCCTACAGGTCAACCAACAAGGCTTAATCAGTAAGTTGAGGCAGTTTTTATCAGAACTAGTATTAGGACTTTAATCGGTAAAAGATAGACAAAATAACATTCCGACAATCGGTACAGGAAATTTACAAAGATAGCAGCAATGAAGACTAGTAAATGAAGTTATGTTCATGACCACATGTGGTGATTCGATCAGGTGAATGGTATTTGATTGATAGAGAAGGTATTCTGATTGAGACTTAACAGGTAGTGATGAAAACCACTCAAATCGGTAAAACGACGTAGAATTGGATTTGTTATGTTGGTGGACAACATAACTAGGGCATGTAATGTAAGATTATCTAGATGCATTGAACCTAGGGAATTGTTCAAGGTTCTAGCCGACCTAACAATATTTTTTAAATTATGTGATGAGGTATGAAGGTATATATGAGTATGAGCTTGAATGCGTGAGATATCATTAGAAAATTTCGTATTTTTGACAATGCGATGATCAAAGGAGTTCATAGATAAAGTATAAGTGACATTGTAATGTTTTGAAGCAAATATTATTAGACACTAATGGTGTTATAATGAGATCATTTGTACTTATTGTTTCCCTAATAGTTGCATCAAGAAAATAATCTTACAAGGTCACTCCTAACAGGGTGCAGTCGGATCCTAACAGGTCTGATCATTAAATCCTCTAACCAAGCGACACATTAACTTGTGTTTTCAAATCCCAGTAACTTGGGTAGTTCCTAATAGGGATGGTCCTCATAGGCCTTATTCTAAAACTCTTAATCATGATTTGACACTTCTAACAGGGTGTGTCCCTAACTGGGTGTTGTAGACCTTAACCGGCCAAATCTCTATACTGCAGATAATGGATCTTTGTGGGTACTAACTCTCACCATGGTTTTTCCCATTTGAGTTTTTCATGTATAATCTCTTGTGTCATGTGGTTTATGCTTTATGTGGTGATTTATTACTTGGTGTTATTTCTTATATGCATATTGAGTTTTAAGTTGGTGAAATTGATAATCAGATTTGTATTGTTTTTATTTGTACTAATTCACCCCCCCTCTCAGTGCCTTATAAGTTCATCAATTGGTATCAGAGCCAGACTTCCTTAAGGATAAACCACTTGGAAGGGATCTCTAATCCTAAGGAAACTATGGGGGAAGGAATGAGTTACTAAGAAATGGCTAAGGAACTTGCAAAAATCAAGGAAGATCTAAAAACCTTAAGAGGCAAGTATAAGACATCACTAGGTAAAAGGAAAGAATTGAACGAACAATTGTTGGAGATCAATGAAAGAAACTCTTTTGATGGAGCGAACATAGATGTATTGGTTGAGGAAGTGGAGAAACTAAATAGTGAGAAAATTAACCTTAGGAGAGAGCTTGAAGCCCTTACAATCTAGATGAGTCAAGAACTTGAAACTAGGAGGGATGTTGAAGACAAGATCAAAGAGAAAGATCATAAGATCTATAAGATAAATCAAGAAAATGGCACTCTATATGCACACTGGCTTGAGGAGAAATAAGAGAAAGAAGAAATCAAAGAAGATTTTGATATAGCAATGTCTCTTAGAGAGAGTCTTATGAAGAAAAATGAAGATCTTACTAAAGAGTTTGCAAAAACTAATGAGAAGCTTGCAAAATTCAACACAGAGTTCTACCATGCTGGATAAATAGATCTAATCTCAGAGGATGAATGGTGATACATTTGGGTTAGGATACAATACATTTGAAAAAGGAGAAGCTTCCAGTACCAAGAACAACATGCATGAATGTAAAACAACTCCTAAGGCTAAAAAACCTATCGATAAGAAAACTTACAAACTTGTTTGTTATAATTGTCATAAACTAGGACATACTACTAATGTTTGTAGAAGCAAATTTGATGCTAATACTGGTTATAGACCTAATACTAGATATGTGCCCATAAAATTTGTAGGTCACTACTATACATGCAATGTGTATGGGCATAGATCTATCGAATGCAGGTATGGAGCTAATTATCCAACACCTTATATGAATCCAAGAACTATTGGTGATTGTAGAAGGAATTTCAATCACCGGAGAAGCACTAATTAGCAAAGACCCGATGTCAACCGGTCCAGTTCCTATGAGATAGAGAAAATAATTGATGTGATTTGGTCAATCTGCAACAATTATGGACATGTGGCAATTAATTATAGAAGAAGGACAGGTAGAGGCAATTTAGGACTGCAGAGAGCATCTGGAATGGCATGTTATCAATGTAATAAACCAGGACACATTGATAATTTTTGTAGAACACAGAAGAACCAACCAGTGAATCATTCTGTAGACCAAAAAGGAAAGCAGAAAGTTGATATTGAAGAAACCAGAGCTGACATGAATAGAACCTAGAAGAAGAAGAGTGATGACAAACCATTCGAGGAATCAAATTCTTGACCTAGTGTGGAGAATCCATCATCGGCAAACTAAGTTGTTTCTACAACTTGGGGTGTACATATTGTCAAATCTTGAGATGGACCCCTGGATGAAGTACTGTAAGTTAAATCTACATATTCTAATGCATTTTGATGTTTATAAGTCTTTTTGAATCATAGCCAATAAACATCATTGAGTTTTAGCAACTGGTAATATACTTAAGAATGTCTTAAGGTGTTTTAGGGTTTTGTCAGTTAAAGAATTTAATGCATTGAAAGCAAATATAAAGAACATTTTGAATTTCATTCCTCACATTACAATATTGAGAGCATTTGGTGAGCCAACAGAGAAGAGAAATTTTGTAATTGCAACATTCAACATGTTTAGCAAAGATCTGAGGTGATTGGAAGTGCATTGTGAATCGATGATCAGTGTTGAAGGTTTTGATGGTGTGAAACCCTAGTTCAGAAGCAAGAAAGGTATTTATCAGTAAATATTACTCTTTGCTTTGAAGTTTTGCATATTTTAGTATGGATACTATGCATCTTGTTGATGTGACCGAGAGGCCATGACCAAAGTTCAAATGAAATCCTTTTAAATCTGAAGAAACAGATCCTATCGGTGCCCTATCCAGTATACCATATGGAGTTTTGCATGCCAAAGATGTCAGATCATTTTATCACTGGAAACTAGAGGACATGGCTGTATCAATTATTCATGATCAATATAAATCATTGTGTGATAACAAGGGCATACTGAAAGAACAATTTAAGAGTATCGCCAAGAAAGGGTTCCATCATGCACTCAACTTCATTAATGATTTTGCTAATGAGTTAGTTATATTTGTTTTGAGTCGCATTCATGATCAATTTATGTGGTTGGATCGACCGCATAAAATAACCAAGGAAGGCATCCATGCAGTAACTGGATTTTTCTCAACTGGTGAAGTACCCTTGCTCACATCTATACCCAAAAATGATGTGGAGAAGTTGACATGATCAAAATGGGATGGTAGAGTCATGACAGTAAACAAAATCAATGATCCAGTTGTGAAATATGCCTCTATGGTGATTGGGTACATGATTTACTATTCAAGCAAAATGAACAACATACTGACAACAACTAATCATACTACCTACCAGATGGTAAAACAAAATGTTGACTATGATTTGGAAAAGACACTAAGAAGCCAACTAATGGTGAATCCAGAAGTTGTGAAGAAAGACAAGAAGTTGAGATTCAAATTTGGACAATTGATTTTGGGATTGTTTTTCTATTTTCAAAACTTTTTCCCCGGTATTGGAGATGTTCAACGGATTGAAGGTACCCCTGCACTACTATAGATGAAGAACAACATTAGAATGTTGAATGACAAGTTTGATAATATTTCATGGGGTTACTTCAAGGAGTTTCAAAAGAAAATGCATTCTAGAGAGCAGATACCAAAAGTAGTCAATTGGTATGAGAAGACAATCTATTTCATGGTGGATACATATACTTGTATGATGGAAGAAGTTATCCCTAGAACCACATGGGTATTACGATATGAGGTAGACGAGGATCTACTCATTGCTTATGCTAATCATCTGTTGGAGCAACCAACGGATACCACTGTAGAGAGATTTGGGACATACAAAGAAAAATCACTACAAGTCCACTTTGAGCTGCAAAGACTAGTGATTGAAAATAGAATAAGGAAGGAGGTAGAATCATTTGCTGAGAAGACATGATTTACAAAAGAGAAGATAGCAACAACTATGGAAAAGCACACAACAGAGAAAGGTGAAGCATCTAGTGTACCTATCGATACCCCTACCAGTACCCCTACTGGAAAGACTAGAGTTGCAAAAGCCAAAGTATCAGAAAAGAAGATGGAAGAAGACAAACCATCTAAATCACAAAGAGGGAAACCATCTAAAATTTAGTTCTGGAGAAAGCAAAAAACTATTGATCCACCTGTTGCACCAGTTCAAACCAGAAAGAGGAAGAAGAAACAATCCCACAAACCGGCAAATGATGAAGATGCTATTGAATTAGAGGAGGATAAAAGAGCACTTAGAGAAAGTGTTAAGAAGCCTAAGGCAACCAGTAAGGGAAAATCTTCTAAGAAACCAGTTACATTAGAAGACTCTTTCAATAGGATGGTTCAAATAATTAAGGATTATGAGATATACAAAGGTTTGAATACATCGTTTATTCATTTATCTGAAAGTCAACAAAGGGAGATTGAAGATGTAGTCATCTTTAGTATGAATAAATTTAGTAGAGCCCTCATTGAGTTACAAGGGCAAATTCCAAATTATTTGTATAATCTTATTGATGCAAGGTGGTGGGTTGCCATTAGCCAAGACAAAGAACATTGATTATATCTTTAAGCACTTGCAACTAGAAGCAAGTGAAGAGGAGATTGAAACAATAAAGGTTAATGCAAAAGAATCATTCAGATCCAAAAAGAGATTAACAAGAATTTTAATAGGAGAGACCGAATCAGTCCAGAAGGAGATTGAGATTTTGATCAAGAAGGCTTTATGTCTCATCTCAGATGAAGAAGAGGAAAAATAATTTGAGGAAGGTAGTTCTAAAAAGTTTGAGTTAGAAGAACTTCTAAAAAGGTGTTAAGATCACAAATTTTGAACTAGATAACAAGTATATGCAAGATGAACCTATTGATACTAAACCAATGATCATTTCTGATGATAACACTAGAGACAATGTTCAAAACATAGATGTATTTAATGTTGATGTTCAGATGTTTGAACAACATGAGAACAAAGAGGAACAAGTGGAGAAGAAAACTGAAGAAAAGAGCTCTAATGAGCCACCGGTGAACACACAACCTAATGATACTCAAACGCCATCGATAAATGTGAATATTGATGATAATCAAAAGGAAAAGACTGATGAGAAGAAGGATGAGGAAGTACCAGTGAATGAAAAAAATGTTGAAACTCACCACCACCAGTCAAGGACACCACCGAAGAAGAGACGACAAAAGAAGATAAGATGGAGAGGGGAAAACAAAGAAAGAAAATGCAGAGAAAAAGGAGACAAAAGAAAAGAAAATAATTGATGACGATGATGACGACTTGGTGAGCATTAAAGTACCTATTGATATGGACAATCCAAGTTCTTCTCAATTGATGGAGATTGTAACAATAATGCAATCTAGAGCTCAAAAGAAGAGAATGAAGGAACAACAAAGAGAGGTAGAGACAATCAAGATAGTAGTTGATATTTTGTCTAGTTTCCTACTAGAGACTAATACTGAAATTTTTGTCACTCCCATTGAGAAACTTGGATAGTTGGTTATCGATGCGAGAGATCAACTCAAGACTTTTGAAGATGCGTCATATATATCAGTTGAAAAGGACTACAAAACTCCTGATGTTTGAGATAGATAAAGGTAAGGTAGCACTCACGATTAATAAAGACTTGTTGAAGAATGCACTAGAAATTGGAGGAAATAATTTGGCTACTGTTTCAAAGTTTTCACTATTTTGTGCTAACTTGAAGGAGAAAAGGGAAGATGCTAAGAAAGAACTTGAAATCTTGAGTGAAACTTTTAGGCCCCTGAATGACTCAGCTATTCATTTTGGTAGATCAGTTGTATACTTACACCACAAACTTGATATGTATGAACATGAGCATGCCTAATGGGTAAAATCATTGAAGGAGCTCCAGACTCAACTAATTCCTAAAGTGGAAATTTTACCATGTGCATACAAGGAGTCGGAGGCTATTTCGGCTACACCTAAGATGAGCACAGTTGATGCAATGGAGGAATTAGCAGGACATATAAAGACACATGTTGAGATTACTGACACATTGTTAGAGACATGGGATAATGATCTAAAATAGTTGAAATTTCATTTCAATGACGCTTTTTCTAAAATTGCTTTGTAAAGACTTTATGACTCTTATATCTATATATATGCTCTTATGCAAATTTTGATGTAAAATGCATATATCTTTCATGTATTTTACTTCTTTATTTGACATTGTTGTCAAAGCGAGAGTAATAGTTAAGAGTCAGTCAAAATTTTGTATGTAATGTAAAGGGGGAGTAATTGGAGTAATTGCTAAGGGTGACTTTGTGTCATGTAGTAAATTTTTGTCTTACACACTTAGTTGACAAATTTTTGCCTAAGTGTTGCCATCAATGCCAAAGGGGGAGATTGTTGGCATTTGATCATTTGATCTTAACCGGTAATTGTTTGATCAGATTGTTGTATGATGACTATTTTTTATGTTGTCATTGATGGCAACTATGTTTCTATAGTCATCTAACTCCTACAAGTCAACCGACAAGGCTTAACCAATAAAAGACAAACAAAATAATTTTCTGACAACCGGTATAGGAAATTTATGAAGAATGGGATGATTCAATTTTGTAGCAGCAATGAAGTCTGGTAGATGAATTTATGTTCATGACCATATGTGGTGATTTGATTAGGTGAATGATATTTAATTGACAAAGTAGGTATTCTAATTGAGACTTAACCCGTAGTGATGAAAATCACTTAGATCAGGAAAACAACACATAATTGGATTTATTATGTCGATGGCCAATATAACTAAGGCGTGTAATGTAAGATTGTGTAGATGCATTTAACCTAGGGAGTTGTTCAATATTATATCTGACCTAACAATTTTTTAAATTGTGTGATGAGGCATGAAGGTATATATGAGTATGAGCTTGAATGTGTGAGATATCATTAGCGATTTTGTATTTCTGATAGTGTGATGATCAGAGGGGTTCAAAGATGAAGTATATGTGATGTTGTAATATTTTGAAGTGGATCTTATCAGACACTGATGGTGTTATACTGAGATCATTTTTACTTGTTGTCTCCCTAACAATTGCAACAAGAAAATCCTCTTACAAGGTCACTCCTAACAGGGTGCAGTCGGATCCTAACAGGCCTGATCATTAAATCCTGTAACTAGGTGACACATTAACTTGTGTTTGTAAATCCCAGTAACTTGGGTAGCTCCTAACAGGGCTGGTCCTCATAGGTTTTATTGTACAATTCTTAACCAGGATTAGACACTTCTAACAGAGTGTGCCCCTAACCGGGTATTGTAGAACTTAACTAGTCAGATCTCATACTGCAGATAGTGGATCTTTGTGGGTACTAACTCCCACCGTGGTTTTTCCCATTTGTTTTTTCCATGTATAATCTCTTGTGTCATGTGGTTTATGCTTTATGTGGTGATTTCTTACTTGGTGTTATTTCTTATATGCCTATTGAGTTTTAAGTTGGTGAAATTGATAATCAAATTTGTATTGTTTTTATTTACACTGATTCACCCCCCTAGTGCCTTATAAGTTCATCACACCTTCCTACATTTCCCATTTGCCTCATCACATTCTTCTATAACCTCTCTAATACCACTTAGTTATCCTTAATTCTTCCAATCATATCACATCCCTAAATTTGGGGAAGTGACTTCTCAAATTTGGAAGAAAGTCTTCTAAATGTATTAAAAACTTTATTTCTTCAACAAGTTAACTTGTTTAGTTCCCCAAATTTGTAAGGCTCTTACAAGTTTGTACCCAAAGTCTTCCTAACCCTTAATGGTTAATCCAACCTTCCCTCATGGTTAGAGACTTTCTCTCTAACTTAACCCTCATCTAACTCAGGGGTCTCATCAAGAACTCATGGCTTTGACTCTAGTTATCCCATTTAACCCTTACACAAGAGTTTATCTCTTGGATAAAACCTTTATCCAATGGATAACCCTAACCTAACCTTCACCCAACCTCCTAAGGTGACCTTCATGTCTTCTTGGGCATTTAATGCCTCTTGCATCTCCTCTCAAGCCACCTCTTGCTAACAATTGTCACTATGTCATTGGTGAAAATTGTAAACATGGATTGAGTAACTTTCAATCCTAGCCTTTGTTAAGATTATTAAATATTAACCATCCATTTACCTATTTTCTCTATAAATAAGACTCACTTTCTTCATTCACCATATCCAAGTTTTATGCATCTACATTATAGTCTAATTAAATCAAGCATTTTAGTCTCTCTTTGTTAAAATAATATTTTAGCATTTAGAAGCATTTCATATCATAGTATATCTATGCTATTATAGTTTGTTAATAGATCACAATATCACTCGCTCTTGGAGTTGTCATTCCTAAAGTCATTTGCTCAATGATCTAAGAGAAAAATATTGATTTTAGGGATGCTATGAGATAAAGAATAATGAGACACATCTTGGGAAGTTAATGTGTTTGAACTAGTTTAAGTTAATTAAACTTTGTACTCAAAAGTTTTATTGGTAAGTTCATCCTTTTGATCTCAATGTTAATATTCTTATCACACAGATTCTAGCACACATTTTTGGCGCCCACTATGGGGCCCATCCCCAAATATAATATCATTTTCTTGCAGGTTGAACACAAAGATCACATCAAAACATCAAAATAGTGCATCTACGAGTTTCTGTAGCACATCCACAGCTTATGTTAGCACATTTAACTCACTGTTTAGCACGTAGAAGGCATAACTTAGCGCATCTGCACCTCACTTTAGAGCTTAGTTCTATCTGATATTTTAGCACATAGGAACACTAGTTTAGCGCATCTAGGTCTCAGAGTAGTGCATTTGCTCTATCTTTTAGCACGTAGACATCATTCTTTAGCACATATGTTTCATAGTTCAGTGCATAGAGATGACAAAGAGAAAAAAAATTGTATCAAATTTAGAAATTAGGCTTGTGAAGCCCACCATCATAATCTGATTTTGGCTAACTAATTTGGTTGCAAGTTCTAACAGTTGTTTGAAGGAGGATTTTGATTAGCTTTCTTTGCTTACTTTTAAAGTTAAGTAAAAAGAACTCACCTTTCCTTTTCTTGCAAAAGTTTAAAATGAATCTCACCTTTTCTTTTGGGGCTTAAAATAAAATTCATGCTTTCCTTTTGGTCATCATTAAAAAAAACCTCACATTTCATTTGAAAGCTTAAAAAGAACCTTCACTTTTCTATTTCAAAAGCTTTCAAAGTTGCAAATCGTTGTTGATTCATTTGGCAAATTTACTTTGGTTGACTAGGATCTCATTTGTTCAAAGTTTTTGCTATCTTCACACATTGCTATCTTGGGGTAAAAATAACCACATGTCTTTTGGAGTAACATCTCCAAGGTAGCTTTTAGAAAACAATTGCGATAATGGATTAAAAAAAAGCGTGTATTCTGTGTTTCGAAGCTGTTAGGTATATGCTCTCCCATTAACTAGGTGATCAAAAAGCCAAACACACCATTTTCAAGATTTCTTCCAATTTAGAAAATAAGATACATCCTTTAGTAGGTCTACCCTCCCAAGAATCCCATAAGGTGGGTGAGAGGGGAATGACCTTGTAGACACCCAAAAATGGTCAACGCTTGCGAGGGCATACTTTAACAATTGCGCATTGCCTCATTTTAGGTTTTTGCGTCGCATTAACATTTCTCCTATGTCACGCATTTGGTCTTTATCATTTGTGAATATCGAGTCATTCTTCTACATTCTTCAATCATCTCGTTCTCAAATTTGGTCTTCTCGACAACATTATCTAGTCATGATTTTGATCGATTTTACCCTGTCGCATCAATGTGCGTATTTATTTGTCATCATTTTGGACATCGTCAATCCTAATTAGGGTTTTGTCCTCTTTTCAATCTTGTCATCATGCGATCGATTTGTCATCGATCGTGGTCATTTCCAATTTTGTCGTCTTGCAATCTATTTTGTCAATTTTGTCATTTTGTGATCATTTCGCTATTGATCATTGTTTGTCTTAATTATGTCAATTTGGAGCAATTTGTCATTGTTCCTCGTCAATTGGCACATTTATCAATCAAATCATTTTGTCGCATTGGTCATTTATCAATTCAAAATCATGACATTAATTATCTTTAATCAAGACCTAATTGTCATTTTCGCATTTCTAATTCGTCTTCTAGGGTTTTATGATTTATTCATTTAACCTAATTTGTCATTTCTTCCTTTAGAATTAAATAAATTACTTATTTATCCTAGGTCTTCTCATTACAATTAAATCTTTATTTAATTGGCTAATTATTCTTCTTTGTGAATTGATTAATAAATGAAAAATTATTAATTAATTCACTAATTCCTAAATCCTATTTTTCATCAATTTCTAATTCCAATTTCCTAATTTGTCATCAATTTCAATTTCCTAATTTTCAAATTTCTAATTCCTTTTCCCTCCTAATTCATTTCCTAATTCTATGGGAGTGGCATTTCAATTTGTCATGAAATTGTCATAATTGATTAATCAATCAATTTTGACATGAAATGTGTCATAATCAATCAATTAAATTGTGCATGGAAATGCATAATTTGTCATAATTGACATATTGATTTGCAATTTCCATTTGAATTGCATCATGCCAATTTTGTCATTTATCCAATTTCTCTATAAATTGGATAATTTTCTTCAATCAATCCCCTTCAATCACTTCATGAATCCTGAATTTCTATCAAGCTACCGAACTTTCATTTCTAGTACTCTTGAACTTTTTGCTTTCAATTGTGTGAGCACTTGTAGGTGAGATCCACAAACCCATTGAAGAGGAAAGAACAACAATGGAGCCGCATGGAAGGAGTATTCAATCTTACATCTGGTTTGCATAATTTTCATTTTGAATGCTTTGTTTTCATACCTCTATTGAGTGTGCTTAGAATTAGGTTCATTTCAATGAGTGTTCTTTTGATTGAGCTAGTATGTCTTGTGTTTTGATTGATATATCTTATCTTGTGATGATTCCTAATTTCTATGCCACAGACCTAAGTGGGGAACAACTTTTAGCCAAGTATTCCAACCCACTATAATCAAATGTGGAGGTTGATGAAAATCCCCTCCAATGGTTTTTTTCAGCGACTAGCCTTCCCCCAGTATCTTTAAGAGACGTAAAGCCTTTGTTTTAAAGGTTGGGAAGCCTCCTGAGGGAGTTTATCACTAAAGACCGAATGAACGCCTGATTACAAACTCTAGAACTAGAAGCCTCACCGTGTCATTTTTACAAAAAAATTCTAATATCATAGTGTAAGGGTGGTGAAGAATCCTCCCCCAAGACACTTACCACATATCTCCCAAGATAATGATTCAATTGGGAAGCAATCTTCTTTGAGTTAATTTCTGGACAAAGGCAAAACAATAGGCACCCTCTAGGGGGTGATAGGGTTGTTTGAGCTGATGGAGTATCAAGTGTGGGCTATTGATATTTTAAATGAACCTTGAGAATAGAGAGCTCTATCTAGTGTGTATTTCTTGTGCAGACCCATTAAAACAAACAAGGATTTGAAAAGCTCCTATTGAACACACACTATCTATTTAGCATAGACAAACTATTTTGCTTCTATCTATTGTGTTTTCAAATCATCTTTAGAGGATTATCCATCAAAAAACACAAAGATCATTTCAAATTTTTTTTTACAAGATCATCAAACTAAGAAAATTAGGGCAATTTAGTGCATTAGGAATCCATAATAGTGCATTTCAACATCAATATAGTGCATATTCATCATTAAACAATGCATACCAACCAATCCTTAGCGCTTAAGCAAATCAGATTAGCATATAGAAAAAACAACATTTGCACTAACAAAAAAACACTAGATAGAACTTGTCAAGGTCAGCATAGCGCATTTCAACATCAGTATAGTGCATATTCATCATTCAATAGCCCATACCAACCAATCCTTAGTGCTTAATTAGACTAGACTAGCACATTGCAAAAACAACATCTTCATTGTCAAACAACCAACTTTTTAGCACTTGGGAGACATAATTTAGCACATATACAGTTTGTTTTAGCGCATAACCAAAATTATCCAAAAATAAAGAGCAATTTACAAACTTTTTGAAAATTTCATCACCAATTTCAGATACCCTTTTGGGTCTTTTGTCGACTCCAATGCAGATAAAATAAATTGTATCAACACAATATCAGTTAGTGATCACAAGTTTCAAGTCAACCCATTCCAAACATCAAAATACCAAGTTAGCTTTCTAAAGTTGGTCAAATCTGCTTAGTTTCCAATATTGGGAAGCTTTTATCATATCATTTGATGTACTTGGTCATATCAATTGAGGCATATTGAACCCTATCCGACTGAGTGGACTCAAAAATCAAAACCAAGTATTCATCCAACTGATCTCTCAATTGAATCTTTGATCACTTGCATGAATATCCTTCAACATATCAAAAAGAAACATCCTTGTCTAAAAATTGGGTTGAAAAGGAGACAACCTAGTCCTAGGGAGCTTATCAAGAGGAGAAAGTTTCTCTACATTAACCATCAACTCTTTGTATCACATCATATCTTTTTAAATCACATGTGATTATATCTTCAAGGAAAAACCAGAGAGTTTGACAAAGAGTCTTTGAGAAGTAGGGCTTTTACTCAAAAATCAGCATTCAGCCAACGTCTCAACAAAGGGGAAAGATCAATCACACCTTCTTTCCAAAAATTTGCATCACTTACAATGAAGCTCGAATTGAACCACCAACTCCACCAAGAGAGGAAGAAATATAAACCTCGCTAAGAGAAGAACAACTCACTTATCCATAAGTATGTTAATGCCCACTATCACTCAGTCTCAGATAAACAAAGATTGGGATCCACAACCAGAATCAAGAATGAGTCATAGGGAGTCCAATCCTTTTTATGAATACATAAATATGGGAGAAGAGGATATCACCAAGGATCTCATCCTACAATGCCAACAAAGTGCCACCTTCCAAAAGCTCATGGAAAGACATAGAATCAAACAAACAAAAATACCTCCTCATGCTAAATAGTAAAGGAGTCAAGATTCTCAAGGATTTTGACATGGATAATTCAAGGAATACCAATGAAAGAATTCCAATAACAAGGGCAAGGACCTACACATTCAATACTCATAATCAAGAGCACTTGGGAGGAGATGATACTCATGATCAAGACAACACCCACGACTGAGATGATACCTGCAATCATGACAATATTAGTGAACAAGGGGATGCCCATCATCAAAGGTTCAATGAAGAAAATGTTCCCTTAACCAACATCACATAACAACTTCAAGCACTCCAACAATAGATGTAGGATATGCAACAAGGCTCCATGACAAGGTACTCATTGGAGGAATTTGTCCTTATCCTTTTGATAGAAGGTTAAACATGGTGCCCTTCCCACCAAACTTAGATATACCAAAGTATGACAAATACAATGGTAAGAGTGATCCTCATGATCACGTTAGGGAATTTTGCGCTATGAGCTTGGATTTTTCCCATAATGATACTTACATGATGAGGTTATTCCCAAGAAGTTTGGGAGGACAAACAATGGAGTGGCTTTCAAAACTCACACCTCCTATCAGGTCATTTGATGAGTTAGTGAACAAATTCATTTCACAATACACCTATAATATCCAGCATGAGGTCACCATGCTTGACATATGTCATACAAAACAAAAGAACAATGAAACTCATGTTGTTCTTACAAAGATGGAGGCACATGGTCTCAAGGTACCAAAGTGATGTGCCTAAGAAGGAAAAATGGAAATTTTTATAGACAATTTGAATGATGAAATGAGTTATCAACTCAAAATACATTGTCTACCAACTTTCCAAAAGTTAATTGAGAATGCCATCCAAGCAGAAGAAGCCTCAATCAAGAAAGGAACTTTGAAGTTCTCTATAGAGGGTGTTAGCTCATCAAACAACACCTATAATAAAAATTACTATAACAACTCAAACAAGTCCAAATTTTGGACAAGAAATAAGAATGTTGTTATTGATGGTGTAGTGGACAACATTAAACCAAAATAACCCATGTTAAACTTATCCAGAATTACTCCACCAACCAAAGAACCAACAATACAGGAACAAGCAATCAAGGGAGTAACAATAACGCTAACCCAAAAATAGCACCATATCAATGACAATTTGCACCTTTAGGACAAACCCTTGAATCTGCATTTTGAGAACTATTGGCAAATAAACTCATCACATTGCCAAACACGAGGGATTTTGAGCCTCAATTCAAACCATCATGGTGGAATGACACACACTATTGCAAATATCATAGAAACAAAGGGCACCACACAAAGGATTGCCTAAGGTTGAAGAACTTGGTTCAAGATTTGATAGATAATGGTGACATAACGGTAGATGGTCATAAGACCAACAAGGATCATGAAGCCTTTAAGAATCCACTTCAAAATTATGACAAAGGTACATCATCATCCTTGAACAAAAAAGGATCCCATATCAATCATGTATACAATAATGTTATCAATCACATATCGGCATCCGACAATAAAATTAATGTCATTACAATAAAAAACAAATAAGAACATGGCCCAGTCAATGTGACTATGCAAGCCCAATCTAGATATGTCTTGAAAGGGAATACCTCCAGAATGATAACATCTCCAAACACTCAATACAACTTGGTAGACCAATTAAAAAAGACACCCGCTCACATATCCATATTAGAGATTCTCAAGATTTCACCTGCACACAAGGATATTTTGGAAAAGGCTCTCGTGGACACTACGGTTCCAAATAACCTGGATATTGACCGATTCCAAGCCATGGTGGTACATTTAACCATGCTTCACAATCTTTAATTTTTAGAGCATGATGATGTCTCTCTTAATCATCCACATAATACCCCACTCCAAATCGAATTCCTAGTCTACAAACATCAAGTGAAAAGAGTATTAATAGATGGAGGAGTCCATCTAAATATTTTCACTCTAAAACTTATCTATGCATTGGGTTTATCAAAGACAACCATTGATCCTAAGAAAAAGATAACAATCAAGGCATATGATGATGAGGAAAGATTATCAAAAGGGCTCATGGTATTACCCATTCAAGTAGGGCCAGTTCAGAAAGATACTCTATGTCAAGTCTTGCACAAACAAAAAGGCTATCAAAGGTCAAGCTATAGCTGATCAGCTAGCAAAGGCACCCTTACAAGACAATCATCCAATTCATGTGGAATTTCTAGATATAGATATTCTCACAGTATCAATAAAACCATGGATCTTGTACTTTCATGGATCATACACACAACATGGATCAAGTGCCGATGTTCTATTTATTACTCTAGAAGGAAACACTATTCCTAATTCTTATAGATTAATGTTTCCTTGTACAAATAACATTGTTGAGTACGAAGCTCTAGTCATAGGCATCAAGATGGCCATAGAGTGGGAGATCACAAAATTTAAATTCTTTGGAGACTCCCAATTAGTTATTAATCAAGTTAATTATGACTATCAAACAAAGGACAACAAGTTGATGCCCTATAAACGCATGATGGATGACTTCAAGAAATATTTTGTGGACATCAAATTTGAGCACATTCCAAGGGTAAAAAACAAAGCTACAAATGCCATGGCCACCATTGCATCCCTCCTACAAATACCAGATAAATAGAATCATTATGAGTTCCTGGTCAAACAATTGTTTTCCCCTGCCTATGACAATTATGAATCCCAAGTCATATGCCACATAGTTGGTTCTGACTCACCCCTCTATGAAAATATCTACACCTACTTATAATAAAATGTCCTTCCATTAGACCTATCTTGAAACTAGAAACACAATTTTATTCATCAAACAACCCATTATACCCTCACCATTGACATGCTTTACCGTCGAGGTCTTGATGGTACTCTTCTTCGGTGTCTTGATTTTAACAAATCTGAAACTGCCTTGCAGGAACTTCATGAAGGTATTTGTGGCACACATTCAAGTGGTCCTACTCTCACCAAGAAACTTCTAAGGATGGGTTATTATTGGCAAACGATGAAGAAAGAATCATATCAATTTTCCAAAAAATGTCCAAAATGCCAAATTCATGGCAATCTTATACATGCACTAGCCTAGGAGCTACAACCATTCACAAGATCATGGCCTTTCTATCAATTGGGACTCGACCTAGAGGGAAAGATTCATCCTTCCTCATCAAATGGACATAAGTTTATCATCATGAGTACTAAATATTTTAAAAAGTGGATAGAGACCGTCCCATTGACTACTGTTACTGGCAAAAAAATATCCTCTTTTATCTTGAATTATCTCATTTGTCGATATTGCATTCCTAGTTCTATTATCATAGATAATGGAAGACCTTCCAAGAATCAAGATGTACAAGAACTATGTGAATGATTCCATATCCAACATCATTTATCCACACCATATTATCCACAAGGGAATGGCCAATCAAAAGCCTCAAACAAAACAATCCTAAAAATCCTCAAGAAGATGGTGAATGATGTTGTTTAAGATTGGCATGTCCAGCTTAATCCTGCACTTTGGCCATACAAAACAAGTATCTGCAAACCCACATGAGCTACACCAAAATCATTGGTGTATGGATAAGAGGCTATCCAACCTATTGAGGTATAAATTCCATCACTCAGGGTATCATTGGAAGACCTCATTCCAGATGAGGATTATTGGGTAAACAAAACTACAAGAATTGTAACTGCTAGATGAGCTTCAATGACATGCTTTTGATCATCTCAAAGCATATCAGTAATGCATGTGATGAAGTTATAATCACAAGGTAAAACCAAGATAATTTCAAATCGGTGACTTGGTATTAAAGGAAAATCCCCGCAATCAATAGGATTGGGAAAAGAAGGACAATCTTGAACCGAATTGGCTAGGTCCTTTTGTCATCATTTTTGCTTATGGATCAGGGGCATATCAGTTATCTAGATCAGAAGGGGACCCATTTGACGAACCTATAAATAGTGTGTATCTCAAAAAGTTTTGCACCTAAGTTATCCAATGCACGGATAAGAGAAAATACAAAAAAATAAGAAAAATCAATAAAAATACAAAAAAAAAAAAAAAACCAATCAAAAAGTGCAATAAAAACAAGTAGTGAAAACCTGGAAACAAGCGCTATTTGTGAAAGATCGGCTCTTCCATTTGTAGGTACTCATATTATATCTTTTTTCACTAAGCCTATGGCCATCACAAAGCTTTGGTAAACACATAGAAAAATCTCGGACACTCTTAGTGTAGTCATTGTCCTTGATTATCTGAATAGTTATCTACATAAATATCTCACCATGGCTTAGTGATCAATGTATATATCCACATTAAAAGAAGTGTCCATAGCTAGGGGCAAAATCCTGATCTCAGTAAGGGCATTCTGCTTTAGTTTTTATCAAACATGAAGAACACATCAAAAACAAAGATCAAAACATACAAAGGAGAAAAATGTCAAAATTATTAGACTTAAAATCAGAATCACTATCAAAATCCACACAAAACAAAATATGATGGATTATCTATTTTGAATCATGATTTTTTTACATTTAGCATGAAGTTTGACTGTTTTGTATCTTGATTTGTAGATCTCCTAAGCGACTCAAGGATGGACTGAGCTAGAGAAGCAACAAAGGAGTCTAATATTTTCTTTGGTTTTCTATCTATGAGGTGATCAGTCATATGATGCAACTTTGTCTCGAGACATGATTGGAAACATAGCATTGAAGAAGTTTCCCATTTTGCACATAAAAATGGTTAACTCTTGTCTATTTTACGCAAACAACACTCAAGTCATCTTGGTTTAATTATACCTCAATGCTTGTGTCATTTTGCAATATCAAAACTCATGTAAGTTATACTCAGGTCATCATGGTTCAAATATACCATTGATGTTTGTATTAACTTCCAACATTTTAAAAGCTCAATGATGACAAAAAGAGCACAAACATTTGGCTAAAAGGAATGACAACGACACAATTAAAATGATCATTGATGTATTTAGTTGCATTCATACATTTAGTTTCATTCATCATCATTATCATCATTATCATCATTATCATCATTATTATCATCATATTCTATATATTTCATATAGTCATCACATAAATGCATAAAAATATCAATCATCATCATATCAACATTTTTTAAGACCACATATATCACCTTCAAAACATATAGATAACCATCATCATATAAACAACATTCTTTTCATACATAAATCATCACATCATCAAAACATGTATATACAAAATGCCATCAAGTCAAAAAATATTTGCATCCATACACCATCATGTGCTAGATGCTATCTAAAAATCAACATCATAGAATCACTATCATGAGATCATCATAAACATCATCATATAAAATTATAAGCATTATAACCTCATCACATCTGCATATAAATATCAATCATCATCATAGAACATCACATGTGGACCAAAGCAAATAGTTGTCATATCTCATATAATATTAAAACAAGGTCAAAATATACAACTTAATATCATGTCTATGAGTACATCAAAAGTGATCCTTATCACAAAAAAGAGACTATCAAGTATGACTATCCCCTGAGGTAGAATGTCTCATGGTAAATGTCCCTACTCCTGGATCCCCACCAGATGAATCATGTCATGTTGGTCCTGTAACACCTTTGTTCTTCATCCTAGAATTAACTACATCTAGATCAGGAAGATGCAACTGCAATGTAACTAGGTTATCTCTGCTCTTGAGGGACCAGATCCTCATATAAAATGACGGTAGTAATCAGCCTCCTTGGTTGAGTACTATATATCCCTGAGTGTGTCCCTAAGAGGGGTGTATGCGGCTTCTCTATCTAATCCATCACTAAGGGCCTCTGCTTGTCCTTGTTGCTCCATTGCCAAATCTCTCTTTGTTTGCAACTAGGTAATCTGTCACTGCTGCACCAAAACCTGTGCCTGTAACTGCTGCACAGAGATGTGAAGGGCCCTAATCTATGCATCCTGCTGATGGGAAGGCACCCTAATTTGGATAGGTACCTATGAGGAAGTCCCTACTATATGTGTCCCTATCCGCAGAGCCAGTGGAGGAAGAACATTTGATCTCCTCCTCTATGTAGGTCACCCATCTCCCACTACACCACTCACCACCCTGCCCACTGCATTGCCCACCGCACCTCTTACCACACCTCCAACTACAAATCCTCCACAACTCCCCCATACCACCCCCACACCTCTCATTGCACCTCCAACTGCACCTGACACAAGACCACCACCTCTACCACCGCCTCTACCATCTCCACCACCACCTCCACCACCACCTCCACCACCTCCACCATCACCCCCATCATCTCTCTCATCATCATCATCATTATAATCTCCCTCATCTTCCTCTCTACAATTCTTACCTCCTCACCTTTGTGGCCGCTCCTCCTCCTCATCATCAAAAACCAACACTAGCTTTGTAGGATCAGATAGACGGGCCATCACATGTGCAATAAATTAGGCTGAGAACTCCTCAGTCATCCCGACATCTGCTACTCTAGCTCCGTAGTAGAAAATATGGCCAGCTAAACTCATATAATCGGCCACTGCTGCAACACTATCAATAGTTGACCCCCACTCAGGTACATCTTACTACCGACGAGCATACAAACAAGCTCCCTATGATATCCCTTGCTGTTGTCCATACTTCCTGTAGACATGACTATGCTAAAATATCTCAATAATGAAGGGAATCTGCCCAATCAAATACCAAGACATATATGCATAGGGTATCTCTAGCCCATCCTCAATCCATACCTCGTAATCCATATACAACCTCCAAATGACCGTGTCTATATCATCTAGAGCCTTGCGCCAGTACTCTAGTTTTCCTAGCTTACACTGGATAACTACACCTATATACTCATATGCAAATGGTCGGCCAACTGGTTTGTCTCTATCTACAAGCCATTGTGTTATCACTATATGTTCCCAAGCCCACACTTGTAATAATGTGACTCCTATTGATAGACTAGTGTATCCCTGATATACAACTTGGTGGAGCTCCCTGTATAGGTGGGAAAACATACATGACCCCCACACAAACCTGCGACCCTATGTCACCATGTCCTCCAACACCAAACCCCATCCCATAGCCAATCCCTTCAACCTACGGTCGGGACATAAGAAACTTCCAATGAAACCTGCTAATACTGATGACAATGGAGCATAATCTAGATCTAGCATCTCTTTCCATGAGATCTCATAACCATTGTGTAGTCATCTTGATAACTCACCACAGAGCCTTTGTACCACCCTCCTCCATCTTCTCATATGGTAGATAGTCTCTTACCACTGGAATTCGCAAGATCCTGTACAAATCCTCAAGCATCACCATCATCTCCCCTATCACTAGATGGAAGGTGTTGGTGTCATTGTGCCACCTGTCTACTAAAGTTGTCAACAAACCCCGGTTAATGGTATACTAGGGCATGTCCAAAAGAAATGATAATCCACATCTCTCAATAATATCTCTATCTTCCTGTGTCAATCATGGGTGTTGGTTCCCCAAAATGGAGGGGTTTACACTTCCACTGGGCAAAGACCAAGCTGATTCCTCCAAATGTATATGGGGATCCACCTCCAACTATCAATATCTATTGGGCTTGGACCAACATTGACAAGGACATAAAATCCTTCTACACTTCAGGCTCTGCAGGACCCGAGAGGGTGATCCCTTGAGTGAACTTCCTACTCTCTGTAACGATACTCAGGAATTTACTGAAAAAAAATTAGATTATCTAATAAAAGGACTCAACGGAAAGGAAGAATGTTCAAGGATGAAAAATCCTTTAGTGATCCTCAACCTTAAGCTGGAGTATTAGAAAGGGTGGGACAACGTTTCAAATGAAACATAAAACTTAAGAAATGATATTCTGATATTTTAAGAGATTTGTAGAGATTCATCAGTTGAAAGCAAAACAAGGTTGATAAATAAAATTGGTTACAATCATTGATTAGTGTCTTTCTCCATTGGGAACCTGAGAGATATAATTCATAAACCTAAAAGTGTGACAAAATTTGATCTCACAACATACAATCTAAGATGATACTGCCTTACAATATATCCTATTTGTAACCCTAACTCAAAACTACTTACATAGAATCCTTGCATAAACCCTATCATTTTGCAACTCCATTTAAGTGATTTAATTGACCCCTTGGGCCAAAGCATAAACAAAAAGCTACATACATCATAACAATGCACTAGATGAAATAAACCCTTGATTCATTTCATTTAAAAGATGATAGAATCATGAAATTGAGAGAAAACAATTAGAATTCTATTTTCTTTAAACAAAATACTATCTTTGTTAGATGCATAACTCTTTCAATAACTTGTACAAAATTTGACACTAAAACATTTATTTATTTGCTATGTAAAATATTTTAGAGCTTGTTTTCTTCACTTTGACTTGCTACTAGAAATAGACTAGGAAAAACTCAGTGAACAAGAAATACTGAACCTACAAGATATTTCCAAAAAATATGAACCCTTTTTCTAGCCATGATTTCTCTTTTTATAGAATAAAGCGAGCGACAAGATTTTGACCAAAAGACACATGTTAGCTGCAGATTCATTCTTAACAATTAGCCCTAAAAGGCCGTCTGCAATTTTATTACAAAAATATTTACATGTCCATGCACTAGCATCTGTGAATCATCATTGTTAACTAAAAAATGGTAGGGACAAAATCATTTGAGTCATGTTGTTATCACCTTGATACCTTTGGATGGAGTGTGAGATGTTGTGTTTTTGTCCTATTGAACGTTTCCCTTCTAGAAAATGAAATAGGGTCCTGGAAAGAAGAAAAGTCGCCTCTAAACTAGAGGAGGAGCTTCAACCTTCATGCCTAGGATTAGAGGCAGTGGGAGGGGGAGTTAGAAGGTAAACATAATATGCTGGGGAGGAGTCACAACTTCCATGCAGTTACATGGATGGATTGTTGCCACTCCCTACCCAGACATGTTCCTTTTTCATTCCTCTACTGGCTCTCTCTCAAAACCCCCTACCATCCAGTGATAGAGTAGATATAGAGGTTGTGCCATGCATGACCTTTCTTCATAAGAAAAGGCTTTCACACCCCCTTTGGAAATCCTCCCCACTTTCACATCCCCTTTGGAAATAGACATAGTCACACATGAGATAAAAATTCCATCTAGTATCACAGAGTATATTGCAACTCCATCTACAAGCTTTCTCAAACATCATTTCCTTTGTAGAAGGAAAAAATTCATTCATAAAATGAAAATGCTTCATACTCTCCTACCAATTTGATCACCACCTTGTTGTATTTATAGTTAAACCATACTTCATCAAGTAGTTCCTGTTCATGAAACATCATCACTCTAGTGCTCTTATTTCAATCTGCCAACTATGGACACTAGAATTAATGCATATCACATCCACTATATTCTTCTGTCAAGGTTCATCTGATGCGAGTGATTTTATCATGATTTTATTCTTCCATGGGTGTACATTCCTCTACTTTAGGATCTCTGTCAACAAATAAATCTCAGAATTTATCAGAGAACTTGTGATCCATCACACTTGAACCAAAAGCTTATCTAAATTCTTTCACATCTCTAAGATTGACTGTCTAATCAATCTTGAATTGACAAGTTTGTATCCTATTCATCTTACTTCTTTCCCGCGGGCTACGACTAGCACCTCCAAAATCCCTCCTAATTTCATATTTGAAACTCAATTGTAGATCTTACCTATCTTGACAATTCTAACAATCATGATTTGCCGATGCGGCATTTGACCTTCCATCTGTATCCATGGACCTACCAAATCCTGACTAAACAGTGGCATATTATCTTTCAACCAGACTCAGTCATTGACTTCACCGTAGGTCTTCTTGGTCAGCTTGGGATACATGGCATCATCTCATGATGTCGTGGTCCATAACCTCCTTGCAACATCCATCGCGAGGATACGAGGGTCATTAGATATGTGCAAACTTTACTGTTTAGTACAATGCCTGTTAATTCCTCCACAATTAAAAATTGAGCACCTTTTACCTCAGGATAAAACATGTCCATTCATTTTGAACATGTGCAAACTGATGGGACTGTTAGTAAACCAACCTTTACCGCTTGAGAACTGATAACACAATGCTTTGGCCATTTATACTGCCAACCTTTTCAGTTTCCATTGAGAACAGATGGCATCATCTCATGATGTCGCGGTCTTTATAATGCTCACATCTTTGATCATGGGGAAGCACAAACCATCAGATTCATTCTGTCTTTAGCAACTAGCCAAAATACTTAGGATTTTCAGACCTACGGAAATATAAGCACAGGCACAAATATTTAAAGGGAGACCGGTCATAGGAAAATTTCGGCAACTTAGGAAAAAATCACATTTCATAAACCGGTTGACCACCAGTTAATATTTAGGGAATGAAATGGCCCCGCCCATGGTAAAAAACCCTTGGATTTAAGTGGGAAAAAGTAACAACAAAATATATCATTGCTAGGGTTTTCTTCACAAAACATAAGAAACTTTGATAAACCCTAAACCCTAGACCTTGGATCATTTACAGAGGATATAAATAAAACCAGAAAATCAATATTTGAGCCCAAAATTGATAATTTCATGCAATAAATTTTTAGAGCTATTAGTGGCTCTAGTTGGGGATGCTCATTTCACAGGAATGAGGTGAGAGACCAAAATATTTGGGTGAAGCAGACCAACTGCAGGGGCAGACTAAAAAGAAACTACCTAGACATGGTAACTTCAACTAAAAGGAAACTAGACTACCAAAGAAAACCTAACTAATGCTCATGGATAACAACTACTTTAAGAAAAGTAGAACCTCAAAAATAGTCCATGAACAGGCAATTTAAGAGGGAATTTATTTATAACTCCATTGGGCATAGAGTTAGGAAAAACTTACTCTACCCCAAATTGTTTGTGGTCTGTAGGGTCAAACCACATATGATGGCCAAATGCCATCTGCAAATGTCAACCAGTACTTTCCTCTGTCATAAACATGATTTTCTTTTGAAAGCATCACATGTAATTTAATAACATAAGTTGAAAACCATTTTTTAAACCTGCTAGCGACTTTCATCCAACCACTATGCTTAAATTTATCACAACAATTACTGGTGAAAATCTGAAACTTGTGCAATGATATGGAATATTTGTTATTTTGTGACATATATACACTAAATTGAACATAACATACATCCTAACTGCAACCAATAGCCCTTTCTATAAAAATATCATCCTGTTGGAAAAGGAAAATCTCATACTTTGGCACATAATTGAGAAAACAAGCCTCATTTGCAATATCAGCCAGCCTACTGAAATAAGGACTCTCTGAGAAATCCACCTTCTTACTAATCATAACAAACAAACTATTATCAAGAGGAGGAAAAGGGTCAGAGATGACCCCTTCATGTAATTTCAAATCATTAGACCAGAAAAATATTTCATCCTCTTTCTCTGTATTTAATTTAATATCAACAATATTGACAACAAGAGAAAAGTGATCATTGTTACTTATCATTAATTCAGGCATTTCACCTTTATCCTTATAATATTTCATTTCAGAAGTTGATACAATATTATCCAAATTCTCAATTTTTTCTTCATACAAAGGGTTAAGAACAATATGAAAACCCTTCTAAAAAACATTGTAGCAAAGCACCAATTGATTTTCATCTACATCTTCATCAAATAATGCATTGATATTTTCACTAAATCATTGCTTGTCTTATCTTCAAGTTCATCAGGAATCAAGGAATCAAAATCTGAATTGGAACAACATCCAACAATATGATCCTCATAGTATGAATGTTCCATGTTAAGATGTTCATAAGCCCTAGGAAAGCTACCATGATCATTTTGATTCTTTTGCACTAAATTCCTCTCAAACATAGAGGCTAACTCTGGGACATTTCGGAAATGAGAGCAGTTTAGAACAATCTGGTCCTTCATGCTAGAAATGGATTGTATTGAGACAACTTCCTCATTTGTACACACCATGCATCTTTCTGCCCCAATAATATTATTAACTAAAATTGGTAGGATCTTATCATTTGAATTGTCATCATCATATATGACTGATTCCTGAGAGACTGAATTCATATCATCAACATCTTGCATACTTGCATCAATATCAGTCATAACACTTTCCAATTATTTATACTCATAGTTGGATTTTTCTGAAACACAAGACTGCAGATGAATCTCCTATGAGATGTTCTTCCTAGAGCAATTACTATTGCTGTCATTTAGTAAAGTGATTGACATCATATCCATTTCTACATCAAATATGTCAGATAATTTCTCATTAACCTCTTCTTCATCAATATGAGGAATAACCACTATCTCGGACAAGTTCTCTTCACTCATATTTTTGTTCAAACCATAATCAATAATAGGGATAATGTGATCAGTAGGGATATAAGGGTTTTGATAGAGATTTCTATCTTCTGATTTATGCTTTTCTTTAACCTCTACTATTGTGGGATAGCATACCCTTGCAGATAGATAAACCTTAGGGTTTCCTTACTTCAAATTGTTCTCAATATCCATTGCTATCTTATATGCCTAATGCAAGGTTTTAGGATCCTTATCTCTCAGAAAATAACTCTCTTCCTCATCAAATGCAGCCAAATAAACAACTAAGCACATTGCATCATTTGGTCTATAATTGCTAGGAATGTCATCCAAAGCCCTAGCAAACCTGAGATTAAAAGCAGGTACTAACTCATCCTCTTCTTTTTGGATACCCATGAATGTTTTCATAACTAAGCTTAGATTAATTCTCTCACCAAAGTATTCCATGAATGCTACCTTCAACTCATCCCTTGATGAGATAGAACATACTGGCATGTAAGAAAACTAGTCTCTGGCATTTTCCTTCAAAGACTGAACAAACAACTTCATGAAAACATCTTCCTAATTTATCTCAAAATCCTGCATTAACTCAAAAAACTCCTACAAATGTTGGTGTGTTGATTTTGACCTTTTCCCACTAAATATTGGTAATTGTTCCCTAACCCCTACAGGAATAGGATTTGGGAAACCTTGGATACCATTAAAGTTCAATGGCTTATATCTTTCCATAAGAAGGCTTTATGGTCATTCGGCAAAGGTTGCACATTTGTTTTTGACATTTCATAGGGAAGCACAAGCACATGATACATATTTTCATTCATTTCCCCATTTCTTTCTTTTTGCCATAAATCTTAAACTATCACATTGGTGAGGCTCAAAACATACTCCACCTAATCTTATACAAAAAATGGAAACTGAATCATAGGAGTATGTAAAATAATCACTACCATTCCCTTCCTTAGTGCTTCTTTCACTCTTTAGGGAATATTTTTTCACACACAATTTTTGTGAAAATATACTTGACTAATGAAAATATAAATACCTGGAAATGTTGAAGTTGTTGCTACCTTCTTTAACTTGGGACTTGCAAAATCACCTTCAATCCTTCAAATCTTTAACACTATTTTTTTGACAGAATTGCCACCTCCTTGTAGAGGATAAACACTCAAACAACTGGAATTCCTTCATAGGTCAGATTTGTTTCAACACAACACTACAACACTTCCTTATCATCAAATGACATTATATAGATTTCAGCCTCAACTTGTCAGAGTACTTCATCATAAGAGCTCAAATTTGCTTCATCTTTTCTATAAATTTCTTGGTTCTTCTTCAAGCATGCATACACTGGTGCATAGATCTCAGAGTCGCCACTCACAGCTTGTGAGGTATTACAAATAATTTTGAAAAATAGATAGATCTAGACCAAACTCTTTTATAAAATGAACTACAACAGATTCTTTAGCGATATTTATGAGAATTGACTCAAACCGACAAGGGATGGGTTAAGAAACTTTTCACTCTATGGGCAAAAGTTTTAGTTTTGCAATGCGGGAACAAAGCTCAATCGTCAAATCACAAAAGACCCGAACAAATTTATGCAACAATCCCCAGCAGAGTCACCATTTTTTTTGGTGACTCGGATGGGATAATCTCGATTATATGTTTAGAAAATCTTTTTACCAGAGATTCTTTACAATTCATATTTTCCTGAGTAGAGTTGCCATTTTTGTTGGTTCCCAAAAATGGATGGGTTTACACTGCCACTGAGTAGAGACCGAGATAATTCCTCCAAATATCTATGGAGAGCCACCTCCAACTATCAATATCTATCAAGTTGGACCAACATTAAAAAGGACATAAAATCCTTCTACACTTTGGGCTTTGTAGGACCTAAGAGGGTGATCCCTTCAGCGAACTTCCTGCTCTCTGCAACAATACTTAAGAATTTACTAAAAACAAAGAAAATTATGTCATAAAAGGACTCAACAGAAAGGGAGAGTGCTCAAGGATGAAAAATCCTTTAGTTATCCTCAACCTTAAGCTAGAGTATGAGAAAGGGCAAGACAAATTTTTAGATGAAACATAAAACTTAAGAAATGATATTCTAATATTTTAAGATATTTGTAGAGATCCATCAATTGAAAGCAAAACAAGGCTGATAAATACAACTGGTTACAAGCATTGATTAGTGCCTTACTCTATTAGGCACCTAAGAGATATAAATCATAAACCTAAAAGTGCGACAAAATTTGATCTAATAACATAAAATCTAAGATGATAGTGCCTTACAATATATCCTATTTGTAACCCTAACCCAAAACTACTTATCTAGAATCCTTGCATAAGCCCTATCATTCTGCAACTCCATTTAAGCAATTTAATTGACCCCTTGGGCCAAAGCATAAACAAAAAGCTACATACATCATAATGATGCACTAGATGAAATAAACCCTTGATTCATTTTATTTAAAAAATGATAGAATCATGCAATGGAGAGAAAAATGGTTGGAATTCTATTTTCTTTAAACAAAATGCTATCTCTATCACAAGATAAAATTTATGCATAGCTCCTTCAAGAACCTATACAAAATTTGACACTAAAATATTTCTTTATTTGCTTTGTAAAATATTTTTAAACTTGTTTGCTTCACTTTGACTCGCTAGAGGAAACAAACTAGGAAAAACTTAGGGAATAGGAAAAAATGAACCTACAAGATATTTCCAACAAATCTGAACCCTTCTTCTGGCCATGATTTCCCTTTTTATAGAATAAAGGGAGTGACAAGCTTCCACCCAAAAGACACATGTTAACTGTAGATTCATTCTTAACAATTAGCACTAAAAGGTCGTATGCAATTTTGTTTTAAAAATGTTTACATGTCCATGTGGTGGCACCTATGAATCATCATTTTTAACTAAAAATTGTTAGGGGCAAAACTGTTTGAGCCATGTCATTATCCCCCTGATACCTTCGGATGGAGTGTGAGATGTTGCATTTTTGTCCTATTAAGAGCTTCCCTTCTAGGAAAGGAAATGGTGTCTTGGCAAGAAGAAAAGTCGCCTCTAAACTAGAGGAGGAACTTCAACCTTCATGCCTAGGATCATAGGTAGTGGGAGGGGGAGTTAGAAGGTAAACATAATATGTTGGGGAGGGTTTGCAACTTCCATGTAGCTACATGGATGGATTTTTGCCACTGCCTACCAAGACACATTCCCTTTTCATTCATCTGCGGCCTCTCTCTTAGAACCCCCTGCCATCTAGTGACAAAGTAGACACAGAGGTTGTGCCATGAGTGGCCTTTCTTCATTAGAAAAGGCTTTCACACCCCCTCTAGAAATCCTCCCCACTTTCACATCCCCTTTGGCTATAGACATACTCACACATGAGAGAAAAATTCCATCCAGTGTCACAGAGTATATTGCAACTCCATCTACAAGCTTTCTCAAACATCATTCCCTTTGCAGAAGGAAAAACTGAATTCAGAAAATGAAAAGGCTTCATACTCTCCTACCAATTTGATCACCACCTTGTTGTATTTGTAGTTAAACCATACTTCATCAAGTAGCACCTGTTCGTGAAACATCATCACCCTAGTTCTCTTAATTCAATTTGCTAGTAATGGACACTAGAATTCATGTATATCACATCCATTGTATTCTTCTGTCAAGGTTCATCTGATGTGAGTGATTTTATCCTGATTTTATTCTTCCATGGGTGTACATTTCTCTGCTTTAGGATCTCTATCAACAAACAAATCTATGAATTTATCAGAGAACTCATGATCCATCACACTTGAACCAGAAGCTTATCCAAATCATTTCACATCTGTAAGATATCATCTTTAACTGTCTAATCAATCTTGAATTGACAAGTCTGTATCCTATTCATCTTACTTCTTCCCCACGGACTATGACCGGTACCTCCAAAATCCCTCCTAATTTCACATTTGAAACTCAACTGTAGATCTTACCCAGCTTGACAAATCTAATGGTCATTGTTTGTCAACGTAAAATTTGACCTTCCATCTATATCCGTGGACCCACCAAATCCCGACTAAACAGTGTCATATTATCTTTCGACCAGACTCTGTCATCAGCTTCACTGCAGGTCTTCTTGGTTAGCCTAGGACACGTGGCATAATCTCATGATGCCACGGTCTATAACCTCCTTGCAACTTCCATCATGGGGATATGGAGGTCGTCGGATCTATGCAAACTTTACTGTTTAGCACAATGCCCGTTAATTCCTCCACAATTAAAAATCGGGCACCTTTTACCTCAAGATAAAACATCTTCATTCATTTTGAACACATGCAAGATGATGGGACTATTAGTAAACCAACCTTTACCACCTGAGAATCGGTAACACAATGCTTTGACCGGTTATACTGCCAACCTTTTCATTTTCCATTGAGAACACTTGGCATCATCTCACGATGCAATGAACTTTATAATCCTTGCATCTTTGATCATGGGGAAGTGTGAACCGTCAGATTCATTCTATCTTTAGCAACCAACCAAAATACTTAGGACTTTCAGACTTAGGGAAATATAAGTGCGGGCACAAATATTTAAAGGGATACTGGTCATAGGAAAAATTTTGCAACTTAGGAACAAATCACATTTCATAAACCGGTTGACCACCAGTTAATATTTAGGGAATGAAATGGCCTCACCCATGGTAAAAAACCCTTGGATTTAAGTGGGAAAAACTAACAATAGAATATATCATTGCTAGGTTTTTCTTCACAAAACGTAAGAAAATTTGATAAACCCTAAACCCTAGACCTTGGATCATTTACAGAGCATATAAATAAAACTAGAAAGTCAATATTTGAGCTCAAAATTGATAATTTCATGTAATCAATTTTCAGAGCTATCAGCAAGATCAATCCCCATGGCTTCAAGAATCTCTCCCAAGACTGCTGTACACCAAGTTCCATCTACAAATCATAATATACCCACCATTAGTTATCAATTCAATCAATTGTATCAAAACAAATCAACTCAATAACTTAACTTGCAAATATAATATCAAGCACATCATATCAAGATCATCATATTGACAACATCAAAATCATATCAGAATTCATATAAGGATTAAAATCAACATCATATCTCACAAATCATATCAAAAAAAATAGAAACATATCAGTACATCAAATCCATATCAGAGAGTGTCATATCGGTAACATATCAGTAATTCATAGTCGTATCCTATATCAACACAACATATCAACGAAAAATATCAGAACAACATATCAGAGGGTCCCATATCAATGATCCATATTAGTGAAACAAAAATGTAAACTATATCAATACCCCAAATCAGTGCTTCATATCGTGACTCATATCAGAACAACATATTAGAGAGTCCCATATCGTGACCCATATCAGTGCACCATATCAAAGTAGCAATTCAATCCAAAGACCAATATCAGGCAAAAATAACTCCATCAAACCCATATTGACATCAAAATGAGCTACATACATCGATAACATCCTATCTGAATCATTCCAAATGGAAGTTTGGGTTAGCTAATTCTAAACCTATTGGAACTCCTATGGTGACTGGATGCAAAGTGTCTAAGAATGATGAATCTCATAAAGTTAATTAGAATTTGTGTAGATCTATGGTTGGTGGATTGTTGTACTTAACTCAGACTAGACTAAAGATTATGCATATTGTTTGTCTTTGTGCTAGATTTCAAGCAGATCCTAAAAAGACTCATGTTACTGTTGTGAAGAGGATTTTCAGATATTTGAAGGGGATTGTTGACTATGGTTTTTGGTATCCAAAGAATGATGATTTCTTGATATGTGCCTACGCTGATGCTAACTAGGCAAGTGATGTTGATGATCGAAAGAGAACTACTGGTGGAGCATTATTTTTGGGAAAGAAGTTGATTTCATGGTCCAAGAAGAAGCAAGATGTTGTATCTTTATCTATTGTTGAAGCTGAATACATTGTTACTACTAGCAACTGTACTCAGGGAATTTAGATGAAGTAGATGTTGAAGAAAATTAGAGTGATTTATGATGATCCTACTATTATATATTGTGATAATTCAAGTGCCATCAATATTTCAAAGATTCTGGTACTGCATTCTAAAATAAAGCATGTATCAATTAAGTATTATTTATTGAGGTAGAAAGTCAGTGATGAGGAAGTCGGATTGGAATATGTATCTATAAAGGATCATATTGTAGATATTTTCACTAAACCTTTGCTTGCAGACACATTTATCTATTTGAGAGACAAGTTAGGGGTTTTTCCCCCTCCTAATGAGAACTAGATGCATGGAGTTGCATCAATCCGGTGGATTTTAGAGCCTTATCTTTTTATCTAGGTTGATGAGTTGGTGCTGCTACTCAGCCGGAGTAGTTAGTGTGTGATCTTGATGTTCAGTTGTGAGTTTATCCTAAGGGGGAAATTTTCCTTCTTAAGGAATGAGTTTTGGGTGAAATTATCCTATATAGGGGGAGAGCATAATTTGTATTCTATCTTTGGCATTGTTGTCAAAGTGGGAGAGAGGCATGTGAAAAATTGCTTTATTTTTGAAGATTTGAGTTTGTTGCAGATTGTTGGTGTTGATCTATTCCTTTGCATTGATTGTTTTTCACATTCATATATTTCCATCAATGCCAAAGGGGGGGATTGTTGGATGTTGTTGCTGCTAGGATATGTTGTTGTTATTGATGTCAACATATTCATGTGTTCTAGTGTTGCAGAGAGTTGTTTGGTGTTTCGATGATTGCATTGAGTTGATATGGCTAGTTTATCTAGTCATGATGCAAGAATACTTCATTCCTTATTTGTTTCAGTGATCCAAAAGTTTACTTGATCATATTATTTGATCCAGTTTGGAGTTTAGTCCTTTTGTTCAGTGGTTGGTAGATTTTAGTATTTGATCTATTGTGCTTGGATATGATCATATCTTTATTTGTGGATTTGGGAGAATGTTTTGGATGTTCATGTGTATCTACATTTCAGATGGTTCATGATTTGGTGCTATGTAAGTTATCTTTGTAGTCTGAATTGTTGTTGTTTGGTGTTCCGAAGAGTTAGCGTGTTGATCAATGAAGATTTGAATAAGTGGTGTTGGTGCAGCTATTGTAGATGGTTCTAATGTTCTTGTTGGTGTTCCTGGCCATGTCCTATTTTTTTGGTGGTCCGCATTGATCCTTGTGCACAGTATTGGTGATTTTGTTGATCTAGTGATATTCTTCATGTTATGCGGTATTTCTGGTGGTGTAGCGTGTTGCGGTTGATCTTAGTGAGATTTTTGGTGGTGATGCATCTTTGGAGATTTGGTTTAGGTCCATGCTATGTCATCTATGGCATTATATTGATCCGATGGTTTATTTATGTATCGTGAGATGTAATTTTATAATTTTAGTTTGAGGGTTTGGCTGACCTTGTATTCAAGGTTGATGAATTATATAAATACGTGTTAAATTCATGTAATTTGGGTATTGGTACTGTGTCTACATTATCAAAAAGTAGTGTATATGTCCATAAGTGAATTTATATTTTGGTGTGGATTATTGAGCAAAGATTTTTGTAGGGCAGACAAATGAGCTTAACCAGAACTATCATCAAGCATTAGTAGATGCTATTTTTACAGTTCATGTAATTTGGATTGTAGTCTGATCATTACTGTAAGGTAGTGAACTTTTCCTAAGGTTTGGAGCCTTTTGGGTAATTATATCTTGAGAAGTGAGCTCTAGGCAGTGTGAATAAATGCATGTGCATTCCCCATTATAATATTTACACATACTACTATAAAGTATCATCTTATTGTGGGTAGGTTCCCACTGTGGTTTTTCCCTTAATTAGATTTTCCATGTCAAAATATTGGTGTTATGTGTGTTGTTGTTATTGTCTTTATCTTTATTCTTCCTGTAGTTGGTTGGAATCTGAGATTGTGCTTAATTGGTTAAATCTAGTGAAAACTGATTCACCCCCCCCTCTCTCAATTTTCCTTCATTGTTGCTACCAATAAATACTAGCACACAATCTATAATAATTATTGTTTAGTGATATTATTATGTTTTTAATAGTTCAAATTTTAATGTAATTAGTCAAACATTTTTTATTAATTGGAAGTATTAATTTTATAGCTATAGCAATCACATTTTCTATAATTTATATACTCACTATAATATTGTGTTGGCAAGAGACACTACATTCATGATCAAATGTTGTCATAGATGGCAACTAGTGTTAGATATTCAATTTGCAATTCATGATTCATTCATATCGAAAGATTGATTGAGGTCTAGTGATAAGAACATGGCATTTGACAGAGTGTATAGTATTTGGTTGTCAGATCAATTGTGTTGAGCATTTATGTTGGTATTTTGGATATGCTGATATGGTTTTGTCATTGATGTCAACAATTGTCATCACTTGTCAACACTTATCAGCACTTGGAGATCTTTGTTTTTTTCACCAACAAGTCAGAGACTTATGCACAATTACCAATATTTGGTTCACCGACAGATTGTATTGTTCACCAACACTTGGAATGACTTGGAGACTACTTGATTATGTCTAAGACATTATTTGATCACTTGTTTTTGGCGATTTGGTTATTGGACTATTCAGGTTTTCATATTTGTTGTTACAGGCAAATAGGTCCAAGATATACACCAGTAGACATATCTATTCCAGATCAACACAACATGTTATGGAGATGATTTATTATTATTGTAAATGCATTGAGCTGACATCATGCATCGGATATCGATTTATTTGTAATTAATTTTATTGTAATATCTTTTAGCGAGCCGAACTATTCAATTGGTCTTAGGTTATGGTATAAATGTAAGATCTCATTTTTGAGATTGATATGTGATTGGAAAAAGGATTGTAATAGGGTATATGCAAAAATAAGTGGAGCTATACATGTAGACATCATTTGAAGGTGGAAGGAAGGTTTTTGTGAAGGCAATCACAACTTAACCGGTACTGAATCTAGCATATGAAGATGCTATTTTAAGCAGTACATTATCATTGGATCTAACCATCTAGTTGTAGTCAGTGTGACTCTCATTTTGTGATTGAGCAGTGAGCTCTAGGCAGCTGGCCTTTCTACATGTGTAGCATGTGAAAAATCCATAGTGTACACACATACTATCTGTAGTAGTATCATTTGATTGTGGGTAAGGCTTCCCACTGTGGTTTTTCCCCTTACAGGGTTTCCACGTACAAATATTTGTGTTATGTTTATGGATGTTAGTGTCTTTCTGTTTCATCCATTAATCTTTACCGATACTGCAATTAACTGATAAAACTATCTGCTGACATAAAGTTTGGTTTACCGACATTAAGCATTAAGTTCTGGTTAAGTTAATTTTGGTTGAATTTGTTGGACAACTGATTCACCCCCGTCTTAGTTGTCTCTGGGACCTAATAATTGGTATCAAAGCCTAGTCCTATTTTTTGTAGAAGTTTAACAGCTTGAGGGGGTGTAACAAGATGGCCGGGTGGCCCAGGGAATCTATAGTCCATCCATCATTTCGAGGATCAAGGAGTAATGCTTTTTATCCATCCCTCCTTTTTCTTTGATGATAAATGTCTACTGGGGTAGTTCTATTTTAAATACTATAATCCAAACGCCCGTCAGAATAGTAGGGGCATCCGATGAACCATGGGTGAGAGGAAAGGAGAATTGGAGAGCAGCGAACAAGAAACAACAAGATCTCCCCATTTCTCGATCTCCTTATGAAGGTAGGAAGTTAGGAAGGATGGATGGTTGAAAGGAAGGAAGTGAGAGGTTCTAACTATTTCAAGAAGGATAGTCTGAAACTTGATGGAACTAACTATGGCATATGGAAGATTAGGATGGAGAGACATTTGAATTGCATTGGAAATGACATATGGGATGTTACAAAGAATGGCTATACTACTCCTACTCAAGGTTAACCTAATCCACCCAACTTGGCTAAAGATGAGGAAAATGATTGCAAAGCAAGAAAAACACTTTTGAGCGCATTATCAAATCAACAAGTCATGGGATTATCAAACAGATCTACTACTAAAGCTATTTGGGACAAACAGGAAACATTGAATGAAGGAGAATCCACAGTCAAAATTGCAAAACTTGAATGCTTCTGGGTCAGGTATGAAAATCTGAAAATGGAAGAAGATGAAAGAATTTCTGCTTTTATGGAAATAGTAAATGAAATTGTTTTGGGTATACAATGTTGTGGAGGAACCTTAAGTGAAGATGAGATTGTTTCTAAAGTTTTAAGAGCTTTGTAACTGACATATAAAATGAAAGTTATTGCTATAAATGAATTGAGAACAATGCCTAATGCATTAGTATCTAGAGAAACTTTGGTTGGAAAACTTTCAACTTTTGAACTTGAGGAATTTGGTCATGTTGCTACTATTAAGACAAATCTAGCTTTGAAAGCATTATCATCATCATCTGAGAAATCTGATTGGAAATCATTATATGCAAGAGAACTTGAAGAAAGCGGTAGAGAAAATGAAGAACTTGAAGCACTATTTGCAAGAAAAATGCTTAAAGGTCTAATTGGAAGTAAGTATGAAAGTAAAGCACCCTTTAAATGTTTTAACTATAATAAGATTGGTCATATGGCTTCTAGATGTCTTGATAGACATGCAAGATTAAGAGAAGAAGCTAAGATAATATATAAGCTTAAAGTTGATTATCAAAAATACAAGTTTAAGAAGAATAGAGACAAATCTTGTTATTATGCCGATGAAGGAGTTAGTGATGATTCTGATGAGGATCTGACAGACAATGGATGGGCTTTTGTTGCTATGACAAAAGATCAAATGACACCTACTGTTCAACTGGTAGAGAAGGCCCTAACAGCTAAAGTTGACGATAAGGATGAATGGATTATTGAGTCAGGATGTTCACATCACATGATTGGTGATAAGAGTAAATTCTTAACCTTTTAGGAATACAATGGAGGTCTAGTAAGATGTGGAGATGATAAAGCTTGTTTGATCAAAGGAAAAGGCACTATATCTTTTGATGGTAAGCACAATACTAATAATGTTTACTGAAGAGGGGAAAATAGATTAGAAGGGAAAATGATCAAAACATAATGAAATAAACATGGAAAATGCTAAAATATGATGAAGAGACCATTTCACCTTGCTATTTTACCTTCTCCTTTGGATTGAGCCTTTGGTGAAGTTGAATAGTGCCTCTCTCTTCAACTTGATTGGATGGGCTCCTCTTGCTTGCTTGATGTGGATGGCTCTCCAAATGTGCACAATATGATTGATGGGAGGATGAGATGGATGGATAAATGACTAAGTGATGGATGAGTATGGATTTGGCTATAGTTTGGATGCTTTGATGAATTTTTTGAGCTCAAATGGGTAGCATAAGATTGTTAAACTTGGAGATGAAAAATAAAGGGATGGATTCCTCAATTTATAAGAAGAGGAGAGGAAAAATGGATGGCTAGGATGGATTCAAGATGAAGTGCTAGGATTGCTTGTGAGCTCACACAAGGCCCAAGAGAGGGTGTGGAGACCAAGAGATATGCCTTAAATGCATTTCTTGTCTCCACACTCCTCAAGGTACATTGGGGAGACTTCCCAAGGTGCCTTGAGACTTCGCCATGTGCCTTGAGAGGAGCAAGGGATGTGACATTCCTTGAAGAATGGGGAGGAGGAATTCAAAATTCTCCAAAAAGGGATAATCATGGGGATTGGAGGAATAAGAAGGAATTAAAAATTCCTTGGGAGAGGAGATGCCTAGAGGATTGTGAGATTTTGAAGATCTCACATTCACCTAGGAGAAGAGCATTAAAAGCTAGTGTTTGGATGGAAGGGACAAGGAGTTGACTTCGTGGCTAATCATCATGATTAGCCATTAGAAACTCATTAGGAGGGGGATTAGGGGAAATGTTAGGTGGGTTTAGGATTTGTAGGAGGATTTGACTAGGAGAGAGAATGAGTGGAGGGAATTAAAAAATGGAAGAATAAGGTTAAGTGAGTTTAGGGAGTTTCTAGAAGACTTTATTAGGTTAATGATAAATTAAGAAGATGGTTTGCAGGAAGCATGTGGGTTAACTAATTAATTGAAATTAATTAGCTAAGAAGGAGATTTGTGAGAATTCGATTTTTAGAAGAATAAAGAAAGGGGTTGATTTATTTAATAAATCAGTCACATACTATAGTGACAATATCAATTATATTTAATTAATATTGAGGAGAATTTGAATTAACATAATTAATTATGTGAGGAATTAAAAATAATTAAAATAATTATTTTTAAGTGTCTACATTTTGCCCCTCTTTGAAGTGAGGTGTGATGATGCTTTGATTCAAAGAATGATCTTGTTTTTTGATGATGATATTGATTCGATTGATAAGATCTAGATTCAGTTTGGTTTCAGGAAGGATCCATCCTGTATAAGACAAAGGTGATCAAAGCATCTTGTTTCAGGAAGCATTCATCCTGTATAAGACATGATTGATTACACCATCTGGTTTCAGGAAGGATTCATCTCGTATAAGACATGATTGATCACAACGTCTAGTTTCAGGAAGGATTCATCCCGTATAAGACATGATTGATCACATCGTCTGGTTTTAGGAAGGATTCATCTCGTATAAGACATGATCATAGCGCAATGTCTGGTTTCAGGAAGGATTCATCCTGTATAAGACATGACTGATCACAACATCTGGTTTCAGGAAGGATTCATCCTATATAAGACATGACTGATCACAACGTCTGGTTTCAGGAAGGATTCATCCTGTATAAGACATGATCATAGCGCAACATCTGGTTTCAGGAAGGATTCATCGTGTATAAGACATGATCAGAATCATAATTGATTATGTGAGGAATTAAAAAAATAATTAAAAATAATTATTTTGAAGTGTCTACATTTTGGTGATGTGTAGAAGATAGAAGAAGAAAAGGATGCCCCAGTGTAAAGCATGGGAGGTGTATGCCCCCTCGAGAATTTTTTCAAAAAAGGATGAAAAATTCTTGAAAAAAGAGAGGGATAGATGAGGAAGAAATATGAAGGGACAAATGAGGAAGAAATATGAAGCAGTTGTGAAGAATTTGGAAAGAAGAATAGGAGAGGCAAGACTGCGGGGGAAGATGGGCCCTCACGAGGGCCCACATACACCACAAGGGACCCAATGAGGAGTCATTGTATCATGACAGAAATATTTTCCTCTTTATATATATATGTATGCATTTATTGTGATGGATTATTTTTATTTCTCTTATGATTTCATATATGGATGCAATCATGGATGTGTTATGCTGACCTATTTTGTGATGCAGAGTGGATGCTTATGTATGTATGTTTATGATGTGTTGTTGACATAGTTTTTGGATGCAAGATGAGTGATTTTTATGTTTTATGTATGTTTATGATGCAGTCTAAATGTAATGCTATATGGATGAGTGTATCTTTTATTTATGTGATGCAATTTTATATGGTAAATGTTTTGTGGAAAATATGACTGTCTAAGAAATACACTCTACATGATGTGAATGAATAAATGAAAAGGGGGAATATGCCAATAATAACACAATGATCTTAGATAGAAGAATATGGAATAGACGAGGAGTGGGGGAAATTGAGAACTCCATGGGATTATTGAGTTTAGGATTTGATGGAATGATGGTGAGATTTTGTGCACAACAAATGTGGAGAGCCAACCTAGTTTAATGTTGCCTTGAGTGGCTTGCACCACTGATTATAGAAATCAGAATGCCATGAGAAACCTAGGGCGTGGACTGACTCTATAGACAAATGATAATTTCTTGCACACAACAATGCAAGTGTTAAGAAACACTAATACAAAGTTGTGGGTTCGTGCAAGGAAATCCTCAAACACACTGATACCTCTTGTACATGAGAAGGTAAGTGTTGATAAACACTAGTACTAGGTTGCCAGTTTATACAAGAAGTATCCAAAACATGCCATACTATGAAATATGCCCCAAATGTGCCTATCATAATGTACCTGGATATGGAAGAACCCAGGCAGTCATAAATAGTGGCAGTCGTAGGGCAAAAGATGCAAGTCTATATGAAAAGATCTAACAAAATCTAACAAGTCATTTCTTTGCGACTAAATGATACCTCTTGCCAAGAGTAGAACTAGGATGAATGATTAGGTTTACAGGCAAGGGAAGGAGTCATCCCTAGGGAAAAGTGGGCTTTTGGATTAGGCAAGTGATTCTATGGTTTTGGAGAGTGACTAGCGGATTTGGGATTGTTCTGAAGACTTCTTGAAGTTCACATGGAGGCATGAAAGCTCAGTTTTAATGGGATACTCCTTGTTTATGACTCAAGCGAAGACTCATCATCACACGTGTGTTTTATTAGGAGGCGGAAAAGAAGGAATGTTGTGAATGGGTGGACTGGATGGCGGGTGATTTTCAGTGTCAATCGGATAGACAGTGGATCCGGTTATTTACCTTGGCACCTGCACAGAGGTTTTCACCAAGGTACTTGTCCATAGCGCCACCAAGTGGTTTTCACTAATGGATGAATTGTTTTTCTTTCTTTTTCTAATTTTTTAATTTTTTTGTGTCATAAGGCGCCTGTTTGCTAGGTTTTCACCAAAGTGACGATTTTTTTCAGGATCTTTTTCTCATTTTTTTTTTTAATTTTTTAATTTTTTTCTTGATTTTTTTGACAATTTAAGACTTTCTGAGGACTAAGCATAAAATCTTTTGAGGTGCATGATATTCATTGGATCATCCAAAGGATTGCCTTCAAGAGTAGCCAATTGATAAGCTCCTGAACCATATTTTGTTGTGATTACATATGGTCCAAGCCAATTAGGCTTGAACTTGCCTTTCTTTTCTCTTTCTTGTAGATTTTTTTGATTCTCCATGAGGACAAGATCACCAACTTGGAATTCCCAGGTTTTGACTCTTTTGTGATAACTCATCCGCAAGTGGTTCTGATATACCCAGAGATGGTTCAAGGCCTTGAGGTGCCTTTCATCTAACAATTCTATCTCTTGTAAGCGGGCAATTTTGTATTCTTCCTTTGGTAGGATGTCTTGCAGCAATACCCTTAATGTCTTGCAGCAATACCCTTAGCAAGGGGATCTCGATCTCAAGGGGAAGGATGGCTTTGGAGCTAAAGACCAGGGAATAAGGGGTGGCACCTGTGGGGCTGCGGATGGAGGTGCAGTAGGCCCACAAAGTGGGATGGAGTTGGAGGTGCCAATCACGACCAACTTCATTGACTATCTTTTTGAGAATTTTGATTAAGGTTTTATTAGAAGCCTCAGCTTGGCCATTGCCTTGGGGATAATATGGGGTAGAGAAGAGATGTTGGATGTTGAATTTTTGGCAGAGTTCTTTGACATTGTGGTTTTTGAATTGTTTGCCATTATTTGTGATAATAACTTTTGGAATGCCATATCGGCATATCAGGTAATTCAGGATGAATCTGGATATATGCTTACCAGTGGTAAAAGTAAGAGGGATAGCCTCTACCCACTTGGTGAAATACTCGGTGGTGGTTATAATGAACTTATGTCCATTGGAAGATGAAGGGTGGATTTTCCCAATGAGATTGAGCCCCCATTGTGAGAAGGGCCAGGGTGTAATAAGTGGCTGCAATTCTTGTGACCGTGCATGAATCTTGTCGCCATGTTGCTGGCAAGGGATGCATTTCTTGACATAGTTATATGCATCTTCTTCCATTTTAGGCCAATAGTATCCTATTCTCAAAATTTTTCAAGCCAATTAGAGCCCACTTGAGTGTGCCCCATAGACACCTTCGTGTACTTCGCATAATGCCCATTCTGCCTCTTGTTTATCTAAGCACCTTAGGAGGGAACCATCAAAATGCCTTTTGAATAGAGTGTCTCTGAGGACGGTGTAACGAGCACATCGGCATATGAAGGTTTGTTGTTGGGTTTTGGTAAGATGTGGGGAAATGGTGTTGTCTTTGAGGAAAATGAAGGTTTCTTGGTACCAAGGGGACTCAAGACCAATGAGAACACACACCATTTCAGACTTTGGTAGGTCATATGCTGGTACAAATAATTGCTTGACCAAGAACTCACACTTCTAACTATGTGCTAGCATTTAAAGGAGGGAGCCAATGGTGGCCATTGCATCTGCAGCCCTATTGTTTGTTCGTGGGATTTGATTAAATGTGATTATTGTGAAATGTTTCTTAAGATCTTCAACCATGGTACAATAAGGAAGGAGTTTATCATCTTTTGTTTGGTACTCATCATTGACTTGTTTTATAACGAGATGAGAATCACCATAAACTTGTAAATCCTTTATTTTCTAGTGGATAGCCAGATGCAAACCTGTGATGAGTGCCTCCTATTCTGCTATGTTATTGGTACATGCAAAGGCTATCTTGTATGATTTGGGGATGCCATCTCCTTGAGGTGTGACCAATAATATTTCTACCCCCGATCCATTTTGGGTGCAAGAGCCATCAAAGTATAATTGCCATGTGGAGGATGTGGAAATAGTCATAATGAACTCATCTGGTAATTCTGTGAGAATAGGATGGTCACCTGGAAGTGGAGCTTTAGCCAACTGGTCTGTAATGACTTGTCCCTTGATTGCCTTTCTATCCACATATTCGATGTCAAACTCACTTAGGAGCATGACCCATTTGGCGGTTCTACCAGTGAGAGCAACTTTTGACAGGAGATATTTAAGTGGATCAATTTTAGCAATTAATTTTATCTTGTTGTTTAGCATATAGTGTCATAGTTTTTGTGTACTAAACACTAATGCCAAACATGATCTTTCAATGGGGGTGTAATTGAGTTCATATCCTACCAATGTCCGACTGATGTAGTAAATGGTGTGTTCCTTCCCTTAATCATCTGTTTACACCAGTAATGCCCCCAATGCCACTATAGTAGCACATATGTACAAAATGAGGGGTTTTCCAGGGTAGGTGGCATCAAAACTAGAGGTGATGCTAGATATTCTTTTAATTTCTCAAAGGCCTTTTGACATAAGCAATCCCATTTGAATTTTGTGTCTTTATGCAACATGTGTGCAAATGGATGGCACTTGTCTGCTAGCTGTGAAATGAACTGCCTGACAGATTAGAGTTTTCCCTGGAGACTGCACAGTTGTCTGAGAGTTTTTGGTAGAGGCATTTCCATGGTAGCTTTTACTTTTGCAGGATCAACCTCGATTCCTCTGCAGGAAACAATGAATCCTAATATTTTTCCCGATGTGACTCCAAACACACTTTTTGGGATTCAGGCGTAGTTTGTATTTTTCTAATCTTTCAAAGATCTACTTTAGAATGGGAATGTGTTCTTGTCTTAGATTTGCCTACCAAATCATCCACATAGTCCTCCATAATTTTGTGTAAGAGGTCATGAAAAATTGTTGTCATGGCACGTTGGTATGTAGCTCCAGCATTTTTGAGACCAAAAGGCATGACCCGATAGCAGAAATTACCCCATGGTGTTGTGAATGCGGTTTTATGTTGATCCTCATCTGCTATCGTGGGTTGGTTGTATTTGGAAAACCCATCCATTAGCGATAGCATTTCATGTCCTGTTGTAAGGTCCACAATCATGTCTATATTGGGGAGCGGGAAATCATCTTTAGGACGAGCTCTATTTAGATCTCGGAAATCTATGCAGATGCAGATGCCCTCAGTAGGTTTGCCGGCAGGTACAATGTTAGAGACCCATTCAGCGTAGTCTATTGGTTTGATAAATTCTACTTTTAACATCTTTTGGAGTTCCACCTTGACCAAGAGTGTAATATGTGGGTGCATTTTGTGCAATTTTTGCTTTACAGGTTTGGCATCTAGGTGGATGATGAGATTCTGAACCACCAAGGGAGGATCCAACCCTGGCATATCAGAATAGGACCATGCAAAATTGATTTTTACCTCTGTAAGGAAGTTGATGAAGTCTCTTTTCTCTATTTCTGTGAGGGATTTGGCAATGAGCACATTTTTCAGAATGACTTCGGTGCCCATGTTGATGTTGTCTATTTCTTCTATCAGCAAATTTGATTTGTCCTATGGAAGATAACCAATGGTAGGGAGGTCAAGTCCCTCATCATCAAGTGCCTTTTCTGAGTTTTCAATTTCAGATATGCTCTTTGTTTTTATTTTTTGTTCATCCAAAGGTGCCTTAGGGAGGTTTTCACCTAGGGAATCATGTCTTTTCCTTTTATTATCTTTTTTGTGGCTAAGGGCATCGACCTGACTACCAAAGTATCCCTTTTCGTGTAGTTGAATACCCTTGATCCTGCTACAATCTTCTAGGTTTTGCATCATCAGGAGAGCAATGCGAGCATTATCGTTGATGCAGATATCTAAAGTGGGTTTGTCTTGTTGGCCCTAATCAATGAGTTCAAGATGGACAAGATGTAGCTCATGTGAAGTGGGAGGGGTTATGGGGGTGATGGTATTGATGTAAGTGTCAAGGAAGATATCTTTCTCATATTCATAGGGCATTTCATGGAATTCCTCTACGTCAGCGCTTTCAATATTCAAAGAAGGACTAGAAGGGGTACCAACGATAGTAATTTTAGGCACGGGGGTGTACCCCAAGCCTCTGTTGTATCTGTAGGAGATAGGATTTATGGGTGTTTTTCTTCCTTTCTCCTCTAGTCCCAAGCCGTGTCCTTTGTAACCCATTCTTTCAACCATGGTAGATGCTTTTGGGTATATTTTTTTTGGATATTTTCACTAGATCATCATCCTCCTCCCTGTACAACCAAGAAGAGACATCTGCTTCAAGGCTCTCCTCATTAAGTGGGCCCCATCACTGGAAGGTGGTATTTTGGCATTACATGACTGGTTTTGGGTCCTTTTTGAGCTCTTTTGGTTTTCCAAATGACTTAGGAGAGAGAGGGAGGTTGCCTATTAATAAGACATCCTCCAATTTGTATTCTCCAAAGCCATTGTCCAAGATCTTGATTTGATTATCTGGTAGTGATGAAGTGGAGGCAACATTTGATGTGTCAGATGGAGGCGTTGGTGAGGGTATATTTAGTGGGCAATGATACAGATGCTTCCCCTCTAATAGTTTGCAATATTGAAAAGGTTGGGGATCACCTTTGATAGTGATCTCTCTTCCATTATAGGGGAATTTGATGCATTGGTGATAAGTGGAGGGTATGGCCTGCAAGGAATGAATCCATGGATGCCCGAGGAGAATGTTGTAGGGGAGATCAAGATCTAGTACTTGGCAAGGGGTTTCAATTGTAATGGGGCCCACTTGAAGAGGTAAGGTGATCATGCCCTTTGAAATTCTTTCCACATCATCATATGCCTTTATTGTGATCCTTCTTGATGTGTCTATCAGATCCTCATAAAGTCCCAATTGTTTTATTAATTTGTATGTACATAGATTAGGCCCGGATCCATCATCTATCAGGATACGTTTGACCTTATGCTTGTGGATAAGAGCTTCGATGTGCAAAGGTTTGTTATGGTCTTCATCTGCAGGAGCATCTTTGGAGGTAAAAACAAGGTGCTGCTAGGCAGCAAGGTTTTCAATGAGGGCTTGGAATTGGGTGGCGTTGATGTTATCAGGAACACGTGATTCGAGAAAGGCTTGTTCCAAAATTTCCTTATGGACCGAGGAAGTCTTGAGAAGTTCCAGAATGGAGATCTGCACGGGTGTCTTCCCAAGTTGGTCAAGGAGGTCATATCGGTGGGTGGAAGACATGGGTGGGGGGTTTGATGGGGGAGGGACTCCTTGGATGGTGACTTTACCTCAGCATGTAGTTACATTGCAGTCATTCTGGAAATGGGAGGTGGAAGGCCTGGCGCCTTGGATGACTATCCTAGCAAGATTTGGTCTGCTTTGGGAAGGAGGATTGACTCCTTGGATGGTTATGATATTTACACGAGTGTCTGCAGGTTCAATGCGACCTACTAAGAAATCAAATCCGGTTATGTGATTAGCGTAGTCATAACCCATTGCATTGGATGATGAGTCTTTCCCTTTATCATGCTTCGGGAATGGTTCCTAGTAGATTTTAAGTTTGTCATTGTTATTACCAAGTTTCGCATTTGCTACTTCAATATCACCCCTATCGATGAGATCTTGTATGTAGATTTTGAGCTTCATACACTTTCATGTATCATGTCTCTTGATACGATGGTATTCACAATACTCATTTTCATTATACCATCTTGGTTTAGGTTGATTGGGGTCAAACGGGCCAGTTATTGGAAAAACCACTACACCTGCTTGGACAAGTTTTTGAAGCACCATTTCAATAGGCTCAGCCAGAGAAGTGAAGTCTCTTGGAGTCCTATTATTTGATTGGGGTGGTCATCCTTGGATTGAGACATTGTTATGAGGTTTTTGAGATTGATTTTGATTGAATTGATGATTATTGGTGGTGGATTTTGGGGGAGCGGTCACAGTTTGTACCCGCTTTGCATCGGTTACGCCATCATTGACCACGTTTTTGTTTTTAGACCAGAATTTTGGTTTGTTGTTATGATAAGAACTTTGTGTCAATTTTTGGTAATGTTTCAAGGTTCCTTCTTCCAATAAGACACGTTTGAGGGTGAGGCCCTTATCAGTCAATTTTGGAAGGATTTGATACATTGGGATATTAAGGGTCTCAAAAGTTCAGGCACCAAGTTCTTTTGAAATAGCTCAAGTTGGTGTTGTTCTGGCATGTCACACTGGAATTTTTTGATAAGATGTTGCCATCTTTGTAGGAAATTGGTGAAGGTTTCTCCAGGCCTTTGTTTTGTATTGCATAGGTCCATCATAAAAACATCATTAACCATGTTGTAAGCATAGTGGGCCACAAATTTTTCCACCAAGTCTAGAAAGGAGACAATGGAACCTCATGGTAGAGATAAGAACCATGCTAGGGCATCTCCTGTGAGACTCTTGGGAAAGAGTCTGCAAAGATAAAGGTCACTATAGGAGACTTCTTGGCATAGGATGTGAAATTCTTGGACATGGTCGCAGGGGTCTCCTTTGCCTTCATACTTGGTGAATTTGGGGATTTTAAATCTTGGGGGATAGGGTGCAACTGATATAGATGGGTCGTAAGGACAAGGGCAAAACTCTTCGAATGAGTAAGTTTTCCTTTTATTAGTCCTTTCTTTCATGTCCTTGATGATATTTTTCATGTCTTGAATTTCCTTGATGAGGTCTTGTTGTGGACTTTGATAATGATGAATTGTATTTGCCCCAAGAATTGGATGAGACAAAGAAGGTGCACCACCACCAATATATTGATATGATGAAGAGACGGGAACGTGGGATGTGAAGATCAATGTTGCAGGGATTTGTGTGATAGTTGGTTGTGGTCCGCAAACTATTGTGACGGGATTGAGCACAGCCCAGATAAAATTTGCGACATTGTTGGTGGGAAGGGAAGTTTGTGGAAGAGAAATATGTGGTTGAATGGAAGGAGGTGGTATAGAAGTGTGTTGGAGAATGGATGAGATTGGATTTGATAGTGGTATAGATGGTAAGGAGGAAGAAGGTGGGATGGAGACTATGGTGGGAGGTGCTGTGGATGGCATTTATTGAGCTTGGATGATTGATGGGGCTGTGATTGATTGAATTTGAATAATAGGTGCAACAGTTTATGAGGGAACAAGGTCTCCTTGTGGTTGTTGGATGAGAGTGAATCTATTAAATTTAGGTGGAAGTTGAGCTCCATTTTCAAGGAAAGTTTTTAGAAGTGCAGTGGGATTGTGTTGAATAAACTTTTCCATCATCTCTTGGTTATAAGCATCCGCTAGGAAAGTTTGCACTTCCGGAGAGATTTCATCTTGGCTAACCATGTTAGGATTTTGGCTTTGATCTGGATTGCTAGGTTGCTCACTTTGTGTAGGATCTTGCGTGGGATCTTCATATAGGGCACTAATGTTCGGCATGCCATATTGTTGTTTAGCCATCATTCTCTTTTGGGATTGAGTTTTAACCATACATGAATAACCTTGGAAAAGTTTGGAGGGGGAAATTTGTGATGAAAGGACTTAGCAAGATATTTGTGGAATTTGGATTTTGTCTTTTATGACAAGGGATTTTGTTGATTGGTATGGTTCTTGGATTAGAGCCTGAATTTGATTAGAATTTAACACCTTAGTCCTTGGATGAGGATTTTAGGTGGTGGATGAAACCACAAGTAAGGTGAGGGCCAAGTTGTGTAGAATTTAGACCTTGATTGATGATTAAAAAGCCTCTCTTCTACCAAGGGTTGGCTAATGACCCCAAGCAAAGTAAAGAAGTGAGTTAAGAGTCTTGATCGACTCAAAAGGATTAGGCAAAAGGTACTTGGAGAGGATTCCCCTTCAAGCACAAGAGCCAATTGATTAATGATGAGGTCTAAATGGAATTTCACAAGGCATGTAACCTTAACGTGAGGTTAAATTGGATTAGAGGATGATTGGATTTGAATTTTGATAATTGATTTGATAGTGGAGGGAGATTGATTTGATGTGCTAAGTCCTTGGGAAATTTGAGGATGATTGATGGAGGAGGTATGATAGTGATGGCGTAGAAGAAACTTGATGACTAGGTTGTCTTTGGCATGAACATGACTTAATGGAGGATAGATTCGAATGGCAAGTTATATGAAGGGACACGACCACCTTGATTTGGATGATAGTTGGTGTTTCAAAGGACAATCTTGAATGTTGATGGAGAGGATGGACTCTTAGCTTCTCTCTTGGGCTTATGAAACATGGGAAAGACAGAGTTTTGACACAACTTTGGACTTTGTGTGGGTAATGACTTGGACAATTGTTTGTGTTTTGACAAGTGTTTTTTTTTTTTGCAAAGTGTTTGGGGATAGTGATGTGTCTTTAGTCTACTCTTGGCAAGTATGTATCAAACAAAGCAAACACAATGATCAAATGCATATTATCTCAAAGACACTCATGCTCATATACAACATTCTTAAGGCTGGCAAGGACAATAGTCATTGGATCCCAATTGGTTTCCCAGCTACGCTTACCCAGAGCAGACACTTAGATGCTTGACCCCACTGGCTCCCCTCCACAACACTCACTTCTTGGGGCAGCCAAACATCAATTCCCATGAAAACTCCTCATGGCGAACTTTGTGTCTCTACTAAGGGCGGTAAAAATATGGGTGGCTTAGGAGCTCCGACCTCCTGCACCAATGACTAGAAGGTTTTGGCCACTATGAACAAGGTGTTTAGTAAGTCTTCCCGTTAGGAGCTACCCTTCGAAGTTGTGCAAGCCCAATTGAGGCCTATAGCCCAATGAAGCACCAAGAACTTAGTAGTCATGCAAGCATGATTGAGATCTCTAGGATCCTACTAAGCACCCAATGTGAGAGTGAACTCTCATATAGCCCCAACCATTGACCCTTTCATAGTCAATGGCCTATTTATTATAGTGAGTTGGGAACCCTAGGTCCGAGTGTACTCACTTGGGTCATTCGCCTCTTACCTTATCAAAGAGCAAGTTGGGAGGGTAGGCCAGCTAGAGGTAAACATGCAATCACACAAGAAAAGGTTGGAGGGTCTAGATTTCTGATCGTCTAGCTAGACAAGAGCACTCTCTCCTACATTTATGCTTTTCTTAAAGACACATAAGGAAATGGTTCATTCCATTTTAATTAATATCTAGGTGCCTAATGTAAATAAATGGACAATGTTTGGTCGGATTTCTTAGGCAACCTGTAAAACAACTTGATTAGTAGTTTTAAAAAAATGGAGTCTTCAACAAATGTCCTGAAAAAGACAACAAAACGACAAAAATATTAGTTTTTTTGATTTTTGGGGAATAAGTAGAAAAACATGAATGAAAACTTTTTTACTAATGACAAATGTGGATTTGGAGGAAAATTTGATGGGTAAATGGTGTTTGACTAGGTTTTTGCTACTTTCCAAGGGATAAGCAAGCAAAAAATGGGGATTTTTGGAGGAGAGATGAAGGAATGAAAAAATTTGTCCAAGAGGGACAAAGAAGCAAAAGTTGGAGATGGACAATATGGGAAATTTTGGATGTAATTGGATAAAAGGGGAAGGAGTTATAGCAAACCCTAAAAATAGAGGAATGTGGGTTTTTGGGCTTCAAAAAGTGGATTTTGGGATAAGGGCCCCCAAGGAAGGAAATGTGCAAAATGGAAATGCAAGGGATCTAGTGAAGTTTGGAGGAAAATGGAGTGAAGATAAAGAAAATATGGTGAAAAAATAGAGAAATGTAGTCCTAACTGCACTGCACAGAACAAAATAGAAAGATAACAGACAGCGGATAACAGACAAATGTAGTCCTAACTACACTGCACAGGCAGTGGATAACAGAGAAAATAACAGAGTGGAAAATAATAGAGAAAATAACAGAGCAAAAAAGTGCCAAAGGTCTAGATTTCTGATTGTCTAGATAGACGAGCATACTCTTTTACTTTCACACTTTCCTCCTAATTAAGCCTAAGTGCCTAAAAATAAAAAACACATGGTTTAATCGAATCTCCAAGGCAACCTGAAACCTACAACACCATTTGGTTAATCAAATAATTCCTGCGGTTAGACGGATTATTAAAAAAAAAAAGCAGATAACGGAAATTCAAATTTTCACATAAACGAAACACAAAATGGATAGAAGAAGAAGAATAAGGAGGAGATGGGAGAATGTGCAGAGCGCTCACAGTGAAATACAGAGCCACCAAATTTTTTTTTTCTTTTTTGCAGTCACGCTATTCCAGAACCTGTGTCTCACAACTCACCAAAAAAAAGCTTATAAAAACATTAGTTTTTAGGGACATGGGTCCCACTGGGTGTGCCAAAATGAAGAGGGGAAAACATATTAGAAGGGAAAATGTTCAAAACATTATGAAATAAACATGGAAAATGCTAAAATATGATGAAGAGACCATTTCACCTTGCTATTTTACCTTCTTCGGATTGAGCCTTTAGTGAAGTTGAATAGTGCCTCTCTCTTCAACTTGATTGGATGGGCTCCTCTTGCTTGCTTGATGTGGATGGCTCTCCAAATGTGCACAATATGATTGATGGGAGGATGAGATGGATGGATAAATGACTAAGTGATGGATGAGTATGGATTTGGCTATAGTTTGGATGCTTTGATGACTTTTTTGAACGCAAATGGGCAGCATAAGATTGTTAAACTTGGAGATGAAAAATAGAGGGATGGATTCCTCAATTTATAGGAAGAGGAGAGGAAAAATGGATGGCTAGGATGGATTCAAGATGAAGGGCTAGGATTGCTTGTGAGCTCACACAAGGCCCAAGAGAGGGTGTGGAGACCAAGAGATATGCCTTAAATGCATTTCTTGTATCCACACTCCTCAAGGTACATTGGGGAGACTTCCCAGGGTGCCTTGAGAAGAGCAAAGTGCATTGGGAAGACTTCCCCATGTGCCTTGAGAGGAGCAAGGGATGTGACATTCCTTGAAGAATGGGGAGAAGAAATTTAAAATTCTTCAAAAAGGGATAATCATGGGGATTGGAGGAATAAGAAGGAATTAAAAATTCCTTGGGAGAGGAGATGCCTAGACAATTGTGAGATTTTGAAGATCTCACATTCACCTAGGAGAAGAGCATTAAAAGCTAGTGGTTGGATGGAAGGGACAAGGAGTTGACTTCGTGGCTAATCATCATGATTAGCCATTAGCAACTCATTAGGAGGGGCATTAGAGGAAATGTTAGGTGGGATTAGGATTTGTAGGAGGATTTGACTAGGAGAGAGAATGAGTGGAGGGAATTAAAAATTGGAAGAATAAGGTTAAGTGAGTTTCTAGAAGACTTTATTAGGTTAATGATAAATTAAGAAGATGGTTTGTAGGAAGCATGTGGGTTAACTAATTAATTGAAATTAATTAGCTAAGAGGAAGCTTTGTGAGAATTCAATTTTTAGAAGAATAAAGAAAGGGATTGATTTATTAAATAAATTAGTCACATATTATAGTGACAATATCAATTATATTTAATTAATATTGAGGAGAATTTGAATTAACATAATTAATTAATTAGTTATGTGAGGAATTAAAAATAATTAAAATAATTATTTTTAAGTGTCTACATTTACTATGTTGAAGGTTTGAAGCATAATATTTTGAGTGTTGGTCAATTAGTTGAGAAAGGATTTCAGTTACAATTCAAGAATGGTAAATGCAAAATATTAAATAGAACTGGTTTGGAAATTGCAACCAGTAATCAGACTAGAGGTAATATATTTCATTTGAACAACAATGAGAAAGCATGTTTGAATGCACATATTGATTAAAGTTGGTTATGGCATAAGAGACTTTGTCATGTAAATTTTGATTGCATTGTGAAAATCAGTACAAGTAAGGCAGTAAGAGATTTACCTAAGATTGTTAAACCTCACAATCCGATATGTAAGGAATGTCAATTTGGAAAGCAAGTTAGAGAAAATTTCAAGAGTATTCCAGAGAAATCTAACAATGTTCTTGATTTAATTCATATTGATTTATGTGGTCCAGCAAGAACTAGAATTATACAAGGAGATAGGTATTTTATGCTAATCATTGATGACTATTCTAGATTGTGTTGGGTTACTTTTCTCAGGGAAAATATGAAGCATTTGGGAAATTCAAACTATTCAAGGTGATGGTAGAGAATGAAACCGACAAGAAAATCAAATGTTTGAGATCAAATCAAAGAGGTGAATTCACATCTAAGGAATTTAGTACATTTTGTTAAGTGAATGGGATCATAAGACAATTATTAGCACCCCGAACACCCCAGCAGAAATGGAGTTGTTGAAAGGAAAAGCAGAACTATCTTGGATGCCGCCATAAGTATGATATTAGAAGAAAATATACCTGATATCTACTAGAGAGAAGTGTTCAATACAATAGTTTATACATTCAACAGAGTTCACATCAGAGGTGAAACCAGTAAGACCCCTCATGAACTATGGTTTGTTAATACTCCTACTCTTAAATATTTTTGAATATTTGGAAGCAAATGCTATATTAGAACATGTGAGAATATTGGAAAATTTGATCCTAGAAGTGATGAAGGAATATTTCTTGGTTATTCATCTAAGAGCAAGGCATATAGATGTTTTAACAAGAGATTGTAGAAAATTGTTGAGAGTGAAAATGTGAAGATTGATGAACAGTTTAGAGGAAATTCTGAACCGGCAATAGAGATAATCACAAATGAACCTACTATGAATACACTGGTACAGAATGGTGATCTAGTTACACCGACGTCATCTAAAGATTCAACAATCACTAAAGAATAACAAGAAGTAAAAACACCCAGGTATGTAAGATTGAATCATTCTGAAGATCAGATAATTGGAAACAAATTTCAAGGAGTTATGAATAGAGGAAGATTGGCAAATGAAGAGGTATGTCTTATTTATCAAATTGAACCTACATCAATTAATGAGGCATGTGAAGATAAATATTGGATTAAAGCTATGGAAGATGAATTGGAACAAATTGAAAGGAATAATAATTGGTCATTAGTTCCCCAACCTAAAGATAAAAATGTAATTGGAACTAAATGGGTTTTCAGAAATAAACTTAATGAAGATGGTAAGGTAATTGGAAACAAAGAAAAATTAGTGTGTAAGGGATATTCACAAAAAGAAGAATTTGATTATAATGAAACCTTTGCACTGATAGCTAGAATTGAGGTGGTCGGACTTTTATTAGCTTTTACAGCAAACAAGAACTATAAAGTATATCAAATGGATGTTAAATGTGCATTTCTGAATTAAGATCTTGAAGAAGAAGTTTATATTGAACAACATGATCAATTTTCTTTGACTGATAACAAAGACATGGTTTGTAGGTTAAGGAAAGCTTTATATGGACTAAAACAAGCTCCTAGAGCTTGGTATGCTAGATTGGACAAATATCTTTTGAAGATTGGATGCACTAAAGGAAATGCTAACAACAATCTATACTACAAAGTGACTAATGATGACATCTTGGTTATTGAAGTTTTTTTTGATGATATAATCTTTCAAGGAGAAGATGGATTGTGTAAAGACTTTTAAAACAAAATGCAGCAAGAATTTGAAATGTCTATGATTGGGGAGATAAAATTATTTTTAGGATTGCAAATTTCATAGACTAATAAAGGTATACTCCTATGTCAATCCAAATACTTGAAGGAATTACTAAAGAAATTTGGCATGGAAAACTCTAAACTGGTAAGCACACCTATGACTACAATTGATAAATTATCTTTGAAGGATTAATCAACACCTATTAATCCAACTAGATATAAGTCTAGGATAGGAGGTTTACTGCATTTGACACAAACAAGACGTAATATTATGAATGCAGTATGTATTGTTTCAATATTTTAGAGTAATCCTAAAGAAAATCATGAATCAGTAGTGAAAAGGATTTTCTGGTACCTACAAGGCACTACAAATCTTGGTTTATGGTATCTTAGAGATGAAAATTTTGATTTATGTGCATACACAGATGCTAATTGGGTAGGAGATGTAGATGACAAAAAAAGAACCACCGGCGGAGCATTTTTTCTTGGTAGCAGACTAATTTCATGGTTGAGCAAGAAACAAAGTTGTACAAGTCTATCAACAACATAATCATAATATGTTGCAGCAACAACTAATTATACACAGGTATTATGGATCAAACAAATGTTGAAGGACATAAAGGTAAAATGCAAGGAACCTATAACTATTTACTGTGATATTATGACAACAATTGATATATCAAAGAACTCGGTATTTCACTCAAAGACTAAACATGTTTCTATCAAATTCAATTTTCTAAAAGAGAATGTTGAAGCAAAATCAATGAAATTGGTTTATGTGAATACTAAAGAGCAGATTGCAGATATTTTTACTAAGCCTTTGCCTAAGGAGACTTTTGAATATCTCAGAGAGCAACTTGGAGTCCTACCCCCACTGGTAGAGACTTAGATAGTTGGTGTTTTTCATCAACTGACATAATTAATAGAGAAATCTTTTATTCTAGATCTGATGAGGAGAGCTACTTCTCAGGGGGAGTAGTGGGTATAATAAGTTGGTATTTTGTATTTGAATTTAGTTTTTGTATTGCTTTGGCATTTGATGTCAAAGGGGGAGAGATATTATGGAAAAAACATTTTTTGGGAGAGATTATTCATAGTGGAGAGACATTATGTATTTTGATTTCTGGTAAATGATCTCTTTGGGAGATTGTTGGTTTTTGGTTTTTGGCATTTCTATTTTGACACTTTGATGGTCTTTCCATCTTGTGTTGCCATCAATGCCAAAGGGAGAGATTGTTGGTATTTTGGATATGTTGATATGGTTTTGTCATTGATGTCAACACTTGTCATCACTTGTCAACACTTATCAACACTTGGAGATCTTTGTTTTGTTCACCGACAAGTCAGAGACATGCATAATCATCGGTATTTTGTTCATCAATAGACTATATTGTTCACCAACACTTGTAATGACTTGGAGACTACTTTATTATGTCAAAGACATTATTTGATCACTTGGTTTTGGAGATTTTGTTATTGGACTATTTGGGTTTGCATATTTGCTGTTACCGGCAAATAGGTCCAGGATATACACCGACAAACATATCTATTCCAGATCAGCACGACATGTTATGGAGATGATTTATTATTATTATAAATGCTTTGAGCTGACATCATGCATCGGATATCGATTTATTTGTAATTGATTTTATTGTAATATCTTTAGTGAGCTGACCTTTCAATTGGTCTTAGGTTATGGTATAAATGTAAGATCTCATTTGTGAGATTGATATGCGATTGGAAAAAGGATTGTAATAGGGTATATGTGAAAATAAGCAGAGCTATACACACAGACATCATTTGAAGGTTGAAGGAAGGTTTTTGTGAAGGCAATTAGAATGTAACCGGTATTGAATCCAGCATATGAAGATGCTATTTTAAGCAGTACATTATCATTGGATCTAACCATCTAATTGTAGTCAATGTGACTCTCATTTTGTGATTGAGTAGTGAGCTGTAGGAAGCTGGCCTTTCTGCATGTGCAGAATCCATATTGTACACACATACTATTTGCAGTAGTATCATTTGATTGTGGCTAAGGCTTCCCATCGTGGTTTTTCTGCTTACAGGTTTCCACGTACAAATATTTGTGTTATGTGTTGTGGATGTTAATGTCTTTCTATTTCATGCATTAATCTTTATCGATACTGCAATTAACTGATAAAAGTGTCTACCGACATAAAGTTTGGTTTACCGGCATTAAGCATTAAGTTTTGGTTAAGTTAATTTGGGTTTAATTTATTGGACAGCTGATTCCGCCACCCTCTCAGTTGTCTTCAGGACCTAACAATTTAGTGTTGTGAATCTCAGAGATGTAGTGTGGTTGTGTAATATGGCTTATTCTAGGATTGTGGCCTTTGGTGATAAGTATTGGGTAAATTAGAAGATCTGATAGATATGTTGTTGAGTAAAATAATGTTTATCAACTATAACGTGTGAAGAATCATTATGCAGATCTTACGGATCGATTTTGGTAATTGTTTGTGTTTTCAAGGTTAGAGAGCCAACATGTGGGAAATGTGTCGACATTTTGTTTTTGTCTTCTTGGTTGGTTTTGGATCAGAATGAGCCAACTTTGGGTAACACGTTTCATTTGTGTGTTATGCACTTTTTGGGCTGACATGAAACAAACCAAAATTGTTGATGCAGATATATTAGGCCGATTGATTTGATCATTTTTTATATCTATTGTGGTGTGGAAAGTGTGTATGAGTGATTGTGTATAGTTTCACATGCGTTATTGAAAGATTTGTGCTCCAGTATAATGCAAAATATCAGAACAAAGGAAACTAGTAGAGCGGAGTGTGATAAAAAACCTCTTGTATATCTTGTAATCATTTTGTAAGGCAGTGAGCCTTCTGGGTTGTAGCCCTCATTGTAATTTGAGCAATGAGCTCGAGGCACTGTTCTTGAATGCATGTGAATTCCCCTTATGTCATATTTTTATACTTCTAATAGAGTATATTAATATTGTGGGTTTGAATCCCACCGTTGTTTTTCCCTTAACCGGGTTTTCACATAAAAGTCTTGGTGTTATGGTGTTATTGTTGTTTGCTTTGTGTTTCTACACTTTACTCTTATTCATTTGCATCAAGTGATTTAAAGGATAGATTAAGAATGTTAAAAATTGCAAAATGTTGATTCAAGCCCCCCTCTCAGTGTTCCTTGATTCCAATAATTGGTATTAGATCCTAGTTCCTCGAAATAAGCCTTACAACTTGAGGAGAATCTGGGAAAATGAATCAATAGATTTTGGTAGTCTTAAGAAGCAACTTCTTGTAGCACTTGAGGATCTTGATTAAGCATAAGCTGAGATCTGAGATGTGAAATTAAACCTTAAGGATGCTGAGAACTTCATTGAAACATTGAAGGATCAGTTGAACAAGTCAAGGAACAAGAGAAAGGAGCTTGTTGATCAGCTTAAGTAGAAAGAAATTCAAAGTATTGATGAAGAATCCTTGAGAGAAGACAAAAGAATGTGATAGACTTGCTAGAGATAATACAGTCTAGAAGAATGAGATGGAAGTCATTATGATGAGATTGATAAAAGAGATTGAAGAAAGAAAGAATAATGAGGAGAAGCTTGCTCAGTCCCTTAAAGGATAATCCGAAGAATGTTGCAGACTTGAGAGTGAGAATGGACAATTGAAGCTCGACCTAGAAGACTCTAGACAACATGAGGAACATCTTGAAAGACATTCTTCTTTTTAGATCTTGATGTTGTAAATGAGTACAAGGGTAAGTTTCAGGTCAGCTATGTTTTTGATTAAGAAAAAATAGGTTTTAAGGGACCCGAAACCCTCTTACATTACAAAAGATGAGCATGAAAGAAACAAGACAAGACAACTGCAAAAGACTAGCACAAAAACCAGTAGCTAGGACAAAAAGACAGCAAGGAGCCAACAAGAAATTGGTATCCCAAACCCAACATTACAAATCAAATGAGAACTTTTATAGACTCCTTAGCATTCTGAACCAGAAGCATCATCGCCTTAGCAACTTCTCTCAGATCATTGCTCTCCTATTTCAGCTGGATGTCTTTCACTTTGGTCTCTATCTCAGTGGTGTTCTACCTGGTCCTGTGCCTGGAAATTTAATGGGTGGAGCTAGAGGTCGGTACATCTTCAATGATTACCAAGTTCTTATCCTGATTTTTCCTCTCTAAGTGATCCACCAAGGCATTCATATTATGTGACTAAACTCTTAAGACCTCAAGACTATGGTTCATGAAGCTTTTCAAAGCCTTCTCAGTTGGAGCAATTTGAGTATTGATGTTGTCTTTATCCTCCTCAGCCTGTTCTTTTACAATTCTTATAATATCCTCCAGATGTTTCAAATCCCCTTTTATCAGGTCTTTTTCCAACTAGTCCTCCATCTCAATTTCCTCCTCAACTTCACTAGTTTCCATCTCCTCATTCTTTTTCCCCGAATTTGTTTCCTTAATCAAATTGTGTATCTTATTTTCCAAGTCCCTCTATTTGCTCTGAATTCTAGTAATGTTGTCAATAACCCATTTCTAGAAGTTGAAGGATTCCAGAGTACAATTACGAGCAGTATTCAAGATAGTGTTTGACGAATCCCTACCCTGCTTAGTACCCATAGAATTAGGGTTGTCTTCCTCCTTAGAATTCAGGGCGACATTCTTGCTATCTAAGCCCATAGGGTTAGAATAAGGGTTTTTAGAATTAACATTTTTATTCCCTTCTTCCTCTTCTCCAACGTTCTCATCCTTCTCACTCTCCATTTTTGTCTCAATATCCTTCCCCTTTTCGTCCTCCAAATCACAATGCACCTTTGTTTCCACATTATCTGTATCAGCTCTCCATTTTTTATGGGTAGGGGCATTAGACTAATCCTCATCCAACTCAGAATCTTTACAGCTCTCAGAAATATGTGCATTAGTAACTAGGTGATTGTCCTTGCTAGCCCTAGCTTTTTCCTTCAGAAATTCATAAATGAGCAAGATAAGCCCCTGATGGGCTATGGAGTAAGAATTAGGCTTTTTAGCGTGATCAGCCAAACTCTCAGGTCAGCTATGTTTTATTTGGTTGTTCATTGTTATTTCTAGGGTATGTTATTGTCATTGATGTCAACATATTCTTGTGAGTTATTCTGGTGAGTTTGGAAAAGGTTTTTGGTCTAGTTTTGTAGTTTGGTTTTGTTGATCACTGTTTTGCAGAATCCAGTATTACCTCTGATATATTATGATGTGATCAGATCTTGTGCTGATACTTTGGATTATTGTTTAGGATGATCTTGTGTATCTTCCTTTCAGAATGTTCATTATTTGGTGCTCTGCAAGTTATCTTTCCTTGTGATAGTTGCTGATTGGTTGTGTTCTAGAGTTTTGAGACATTGACCAATGAAGATTTGAAAAATAGGTGTTGGTGCAACTATTCCAGATGATTCTAACATGCTTGCTGGTGTTTCCTAGTAGTGACCTATTTATTTTAGTGATCCATATTGATCATTGTGTGATTTTTTCATTATTTCCATGAACCGGTGATAATTTGCATGTTATGTAGTATTTCTAGTGGTGTAGCATGTTGCGATTGATCTTGGCGAGATTTTCGATGAATGTAATCATTTGGGAATTTGAATTAGGTCCATGCTATGTAATGTAAATCATAATATTGGTCTGGTAGTCAATCTTTGTATCATGTAATGTAATTTTTGTAATTATGAGTTTAGGGTTGAGGGTTTAGCCGACCTTGTTATCAAGGTTGATGATTCGTATATATAGGTGATATACTTATGTAATCTAAGTGATGGTATTATGTTTGCATTATCAAAGAGAGGTAAATGTGTGAATAAGGATATATCATTCAATGGAGTGTTGTGGTGAGATTGGTGTTGCAGAGCAGACAACTCTACTTACCTAGAACTATCATCAGGCATTTGTAGATGCTATAATTGCAGTTCATTCCTTCCGAATTGTAGTCTGAATCATATTGTAAGTCAGTGAGACTTCCTTGAGGCTTGTAGCCTTCTAGGCATATATCTTTTGAGCAGTGAGCTCTAGGCAATGTGTCTAAATGTGTATGCATTCCCCATTGTAATATTTTCACATACTACTGTAGAGTATCATCTTATTGTTGATAGGTTCCCACCATGGTTTTTCCCTTAACTGGGTTTTCCATGTCAAAATCTTAGTGTTGTGTGTTGTGTTTTTAATTTTCTTATCTATTATTGTTGTGGTTTATTAGTTAATGTCTTGGAGTTAATTTGTTGAGATCCAGTGAAGACTAATTCACCCCCCCTCTTAGTCTTCCTGCCTGATTGCTGCTAATAATTGGTATCAAAGCTAGATCCTCTGATAGAATATTAATCTCTTGAGGAGATCTAGGATGGGAGCTCAAGGTATTCTTTTAAAAAAGGACAATCTGAGGTTTTATGGAAGCAAATCCACTATATGGAAGAAATGGATGGAGGTGTATTTGAAATGTCTTGGAGAATATTATTAGAAGATCACTAAGAATGCCTATGTTTTTCCTCAGAATGAACCATCCACTCTTGATGAGGTTAAGGAAGTTGAATATAAAATCAAAGTGAAGGAAGCATTACTCAGTGCCCTAACTAATTCTTAAATGATAAATGTTATGGAACTTCAAACCGCACATGAGATCTGGGTAAAGCTTGAGATCCTGAATGAAGGTGATAGTCAAGTGAAAGATTCTAAGTTGAAGAGTTTAAAAGGAAAGTATGAGCCATTGAAGATGGGAGATGATGAGAACATACATTCATACATGGCTAAGGTGAATGAGCTTGTCCTTGGTATTAGATCTCCTGGTGGAAAGATTGAAGAAGATGAGATTGTTGCTAAGGTGCTAAGATCTTTTCCTCCTTCTTATAAACATAAGGTTGTCACTATTTATGAGATCTAGAGTGTAACTACGGTAACAAGAGATCTATTGGCAGGAAAAATAATTGCATTTGAGCTGAGCGAATTTAGAGAAATACATGGAAAGTTTGAGACAACATTCAAAGAATCAGTATCTATGTCCAGTAAGCAGAAATATGATCCTGATGACTGCAGGATATCCAGATATGAAAGAGAAAGGAGTGAGATAGCAAAGAAAGAAAGATAGCTTGATGAGCTTGAAGCATTGATTGCCCGAAGATTGCCTAAAGGTGTCAGTAATTATGATGAATAGTTTCCCTTGAAATATTTTTCCTATAATAAGATAGGACATTTTGCTTCTAGATATCCAGAGAGAATGGCTAAGTATGACATACATGATAAGTTTGATAGAAATGATATATATGAGAAGCATGAAAAGTATGATAAACCTTATAAGTCTAACTAGAAGTTTAGGAACTAGAAGAACTGTTATTATGTTGCAAATGATGGTGTTACATATGAAGAATCAGAAGGAGATGGAGTTGTGTTTATTTCCATTAAAGAAGATAGACATGTGCCTATTGATTCCACTAGCTGCTTTGTTGAGGAGAAAGCTTTGGCTGCTAAGGTGGAAGAAAAAGGTGAATGGGTGATTGACAATGGTTGTTGTTCACATCATATGACCGGTGACAAAAGAATATTTATAAGCATGGAAATGTCTGATGGTGGAATGGTTAGATTTGGAGATGTTCTATTTCTTTTGACGGAAAGCATAACATTGATGATGTCTTGTATGTTGAAGGTTTGAAGCATAATATTTTGAGTTTTGGATAGATGGTTGATAAGGGTTATGATCTACAATTCATAGATGGTAAATGCAAGATCTTGAATGCCTCCGGTATAGAGATTGCATCTGGAACTAAGACTGAAGGTAACATTTTTCATTTGAATGCTAGTGAGAAAAGTTGTTTGATTGCTAAGGTACATGAGAGTTGGTTGTGGCATAGAAGAATGTGTCATGTAAACTTTGATTCATTGATCAAGATTAATTATACACAAGTTGTTAGGGATCTACCTAAGATTGTTAAACCCGTTAATTCGGTATGTAAGGAATGTCAGTTGGGTAAGAAAACAATAATTTCTTTCAAGAGAAAATAGTACACATCAGATGGATTGTTATATCTTGTGCATAATGACCTATGTGGACCTAAAAAATGTTAGAAGTGTGTAGGGTGATAGATACTTTATGTTGCTAATTGATGATTATTCCAGAATGATGTGGGTTGTCTTTTTGAAGGAAAAATAAGAAACATTTGAGAAATTCAAGATATTCAAAGCTAAATTTGAAACTAAGTCTGGATTGAAGTTGAAGTGTTTGAGATTTGATAGAGGTGGAGAATTATTTTTTGGTGAGTTCAATTCTATATGTGATATGCATGGAATCAGAAGACAATTATCTACTCCTAGGACCCCATAATAGAATGGGATAATTGAAAGGAATAACCGTACTATTTTAGATGTTGCAAGAACCTTGTTGGTGCAGGAGCACCAAAGGGGCCTATAAGGTCTAAAATGTCTATAAGGAATGGATGGATGTAATGAGGGTCATTTGAGACCTAAAACAATGTAATAAGGCATGTAAAGACAATATTTGTCATGGTTGAGTCAAGTTGAGTCAAATTGTCAAAATTGTGTCAATGCTCTCAAATGAGCAAATTTATGTAATAAATGTTAAGAAGGAATATTAGGTTTCAATCTGGGGTACATCAAGTATTTTAAATATGTTTAAGTCATTAGGTTAAGTTTTTGATGTCATAAAGTCAAGTTGAGAAAGTTTTTATAGTTATGTCAAAAATTGTCAATTTTTACAATTTCAAAATGGTGGATTTTTGAAGGCTAGTTGATTCTTGGGTAGTTATGGGAGTTATTTTCCATTTGGAGGGGGGGAAATACATTTAAAAACCTCCTTCCCATGTGATGAGAGGTTGCTAGAGTTTAGTTTGAAGATTTATCTTTGTAATACAAAACTGCTACAATAAAATTCAACGTTTTTCCCAGCATTCTTGAGTGAAATCTGAAACATATCTTTGTTTTATTTATTCATTTTGGTCTGAACTCTTTGAAAGTTTTTTGGTAGATGTTTTAGTAAAGTGCTGATTACCCGGTGAACAAGGATACTAGGAATTGGCCTACCTAGTTACCCGGGTAAGGGTTAGTAAATGAACCAATTGATTGGGTGTCTATAACCTATTGAGTTAGATTGTTTATGGTGTGAGAAGACCCTAGGAAGTGATGTTTCAATTTGTGGAAGTTGGGATCAATTTTTGGTGCTTTGAAGGGACTTTGTGTGGAAGGAAACCTAGTGAACCCTTGGGGTTTGAAGACCAAAGTGTAAGACCAATTGATATTTGAGAAAGTACGTAATACCTCTACATCATAGTGGAATCAGAGCCACTAGTAGGTTCTTGTGGGAAGTAAGGAAGAGAGAGAAGTTGTATAGTGAGTTGGGGTATAGACAAGATGCCTCCAAAATAAAAAATAGCAAGGGATAACCAAGAGTTGAAAGAGACCTTAGAAATGGAGAGGAGAGAAAGGAGAGAACAAGAAGCAACAAGGGATAGAGAGATGAGACAAATGAGAAGGGAGAATGCAACATTGCAGTCAAGTTTGGAAGCCTTGGAGAGAGGATCTAGAAGAGGGCCACAAAGAGAGAATGAGGAAGAAGATGTTGAAGCAAATCATGGAGCAGATGAGAATCAAAATGAAGGGAATGTAGAAGGGGAACTAGACCCTAAAGAGAGAAGGATGGTGAGGTTATTGAAGGAAATACAAAGAGGCGGAAGTAAGACAACCATTGATTTGCCTATCTATCATGGCAAGATGGATATTGAAGAGGTATTGGGGTGGATAGATACCCTTGAGAATTATTTTGAGCATGAGGACATGGATGAGGCAAAGAAGGTGAATTTTGCTAAGAAAAAGTTAATAGGAAATTCTCTAACATGGTGGAGTAGTGTGGAGACGGAGAGAGTGGAAAGAGGGATGTCTAAGATCACCACTTGGAGTATGATGAAGGCCATGATGAAGGATCAATTCCTTCCATCTGATTATGTAATTAAAACAAAGAGGTTGAGACAAAATTTGAAACAAAAAGATATGGATGTGATGACCTACACTGAGAAATTTCACAAGTTGAGTATAAGAGGTGGATTGGAAGATGAGGATGAAAAGGTTGCAAGATATCTTAATGGGCTTAGATACAACTTGCAAGATGAGATTAGTTTGAGCATACCAAAGATACTTGGGGAGTGTTTTTTAGTTGGCTATAAGGGCTGAAAAAAAGGTAAAGAGGAAGTGAGAGAGACATGGAGGGAGTGGTAGAGGTGGTGCAAATAGAGGAAGGGGCAGAAGGCCTAGCAATGAAGGACAAGGACAAGGCAACAATGACAAGGGAAAGGAGTCATTTTGCAATCAAAGAGGAGGATATAGAGGTGGAGGCTGATTTGGATTAGGTAGAGGGGCATGAGTCTTCACCAGAAGGTGCTTCACATGTAATGAAGTTGGTCACCCTTCTTATAAGTGTCCAATGAAAGAACAAAGTAGAAAGAAGGTTGAGAAAAGGGTTTCGTTAGCACAAGAGGAAGAACAACCAGAAGAAGAGAGATTTGGCGAGGCTACTCTAGTACTTGAAGGTGACTTCTTGATGTTTAGAAGGGGTCAAGGGAAGCAGCAAGTTCAACCACAAGTATCCATCTTCAAAACTCAATGTCTAAGTCAAGGTAACCTTTGTAATGTAATTGTTGATTCAGGTTCTTTTGATAATCTTGTTTCTCAAGAGATGGTAGAGAAATTGAATTTAATGAGAATTCTACATAGTAGACCATACAAGGCAGCTTGGGTGACTAATGATCAACATCTTGTAGTCCAAGAACAATTCTATGTAGAGTTTTCTATAGGTTCTTATCATGACAGGGTGTTATGTGATGTGGTTCCCATGACATGTCATTTTCTCTTGGGAAGGCCTTGGCAATATCAGAGAAGAACTTTGGATGATGGATACAACAACACATATGTTGTTCATAGAGATGGTAAGAAGTTTACATTAACTCCTTTGAAGAATAATCATATTTTTGAACCAAGAGTAATATGCTTTGGTACAAAGGAGTATTTGAGTTTGCAAGTCCCTAGGACAAAGGGAACACATAATGAAGTTCAAAAAAATGTTGATAAAACTATGGTACAACAACAAATGGGAAATGACAGTGAATTGCAACATATTAGTTTGGGGGTTGAGAAAGATAGTGTGGTTATTGGGGACATAATGTGTCCTATAAGAGTGTCAGTTGAAGACAGTGGAAGACCTTTGGTGGTGAACAAGTTGGAAGGTCATTTGGACCTTATGAAGTATGTTGAAAGGAGGAGCAACAGTCAAGACATGACTGTATATGGCAGCAATGTACTAATTTGTTTTTGAGATCTATTGTGAGTGATAAGTTTATTGTAGGTTGTAGGGTGAAGGAGAATGGAGTTCATAGGGGACAAAGTTGCAGAAGACCATCTAGAAGGATGTATGGCATGAGGACAAGACCCCTCTTCTCTTGGGACAAGCGACTTTTCATTAGGGGGGAGTATGGTGCAGGAGCACCTAAGGGGCCTAGAAGGTCTAACATGTATATAAGGCATGGATGGATGTAATCAGGGTCATTTGAGACCTAAAACAATGTAATAAGGCATGTAAAGCCAATATTTGTCATTGTTGAGTCAAGTTGACTCAAATTGTCAAAATTGTGTCAATGTTGTCAAATGAGCAAATTTATGTAATAAATGTTAAGAAGGCATATTAGGTGTCAATTTGGGGTACATAAAGTATTTTAAATATGTTTAAGTAATTAGGTTAAGTTTTTGATGTCATAAATTCAAGTTGAGAAAGTTTTTCTAGTTATGTCAAAAATTGCCAATTTTTGCAATTTCAAAATAGTGGATTTCAAAAGGCTAGTTGGTTATTGGGTAGTTATGGGAGTTATTTTCAGTTTGGGGGGTCAAATAAATTTTAAAAAATCCTTCCCATGTGAGGAGATCTTGCTAGCATTTATTTTGAAGATTGATCTTTGTAATACAAAACTGCTGCAATAAAATTCAACATTTACCCCAACATTCTTGAGTGAAATCTGAAACAAATCTTTGTTTTATTTCTTCATTTTGGTCTACACTATTTGAAATGTGTTTGGTAGATGTTATGAGAATTAATTGAAGTCATTTTGAAGCTTTCATCAATTTATTTTGTGCATAAATAGTTGACTGTCCTGAAAACTATTATTTGGCAATTTTATTGGATTTTGAGGTCTCTCATGGATGAATGATCCATTCCACTTTCTGTCCCTACTATAACTTGTGGAATGGATCCAATATATTGTAAAATAGTAGGTACTAACCATATGTGTGTAGGGATGGAGTTGGCATGAAGGGTGATCACCTTTTGAGTGCAATTTTGTAGCAACAGGAGTTTGGCCTTAATGAGGACACTATATTAGTGTGGAATATGTTCTTACATACCAAATATATGGTGAATAATGAAGGAGAAGTTCTGGAAGTGATTGGAAGAGTGGATTTGAGGAGGCCCTAGTTTTGAAGGCGTAAATAGGACGGTTTGGGGTTTGATGTATCAAGTGAGAGTGGCTGCCCAAACAAATGTGAAAATCCTTTGATTTGAGACCTAACCTAAGACTATTTTAAGGTTTGTAATAGAGGGGAGTTGATATGTTTTTACTTGCTTTGTAAAACTGGCCTAATTAGGCCTAAATGTGCAGTAGCATGGTATTGGTCCGTGTAGTTGGTCCAAAAGAAAAATATATAATTTTTACATATGTTAAATCTTCCAAAAGGGTATCAGTAAATGTAAATTTTTTGTCAAGTGTTTTGGAAGAAGTTTTAGTAAAGGGCAAATTACTTGCTGAACAAAGCTACTAGGAATTGGCCTACCTAGTTACCCGGGTAAGGGTTATTATGTGAACCAATTGATTGGGTGTGTATAACCAGTTGAGTTATATTGTTTAGAGTGTGAGAAGACCCTAGGAAGTGGTGTTTCAAATTGTGGGATTTGGGATCAAGTTTTGGTGCTTTGAAAGGACTCTGTATGGAAGGAAACCTAGTGAACCCTTGGGGTTTGAAGACCAAAGTGTAAGACCAATTGATATTTGAGAAAGGACCTAATAGCTCTGCATCACTTGTTGATTGAATGAAATATTTTGAATGTCTACTAGAGAGAAGCTATTATCACTATAGTTCATATCAACAGTGATGTCAGTAAGACCCCTTATGAGCTGTGGTTTGTTCATGTTCCTACTGTGAAATATTTAAGTTTTTGGTATCAAATTTTATATCAAAAGAGATGAGGATATTGGAAAGTTTGATGCTATAAGTGATGAAGGTATCTTTTTGGTATATTCTACAAATAGAAAACCCTACTGGTGCTATAACAAGAGATTGAGAAAGATAGTTGAGAGTGCAAGTGTCAAGGTGGATGAAAACCTTGGGAAGAAGACCTGAGCTTATGATGAAGGTCAACATGTTGTTTTAGCTCCTATTCAACCCGAGGAGCATAAGAAGAATGATCCAATAGAGATTTTAAATTAGGATGTTGTTTCTAGTGGTGATGACATGTAGGAACCTGAAGATCAGAACAATCAAAAGATTCTGAGGAATGTAAGATTGAATCATTCTGAGAATCAGATTATTGGTGATAAGAATAAAGGAGTAATGACTAGAAGAAGGTTAGCTATAGAAGAAATATGTTTGATTTATAAAGTTGAACCTAAAGATGTTTTTGAAGCTTGTAAAGATCATAGTTGGATTAGAGCCATGGAAGAAGAGTTAGATTAGATTAAAAAGAACAATACTTGGGAACTTGTTCCTAGACCCAAGGATAAAAATGTTATTGGTACTAAATGGGTTCTTAGGAACAAATTGAATGAAGCCGATGAAGTGGTCATAAATAAAGATAGACTGGTCTGCAAAGGATATTCACAATAAGAAGGGATTGATTATGAAGAAAATTTTGCTCTAGTTGCCAGAATTGAAGTTGTTAGATTGTTGCTTGCTTATGCCGCTTATAAAGATTTCAAGGTATATCAAATGTATGTCAAATCTACATTTTTTAATGGTGATGTAGAAGAATAAGTTTACATTGAGCAACGTTATGGATTTTCACTATCAGATGAAGGAGACATGGTATGTAAATTGAAGAAATCACTTTATTGATTGAAACAAGCTCCTAGAGCATGTTATCCTAGATTAGACAAATACTTGCTAAAATTGGGATTTGTCAAAGGTGTTGCTAATAGTAATATGTACTCTAAGATTGAAAATGATAACATTTTGATTGTTGAAGTCTTTGTTGATGACATTATTTTTTGTGGTGATGATGATATGAGTATGAAATGTGTCGGTGATATGCAAAAGAATTTGAGATGTCTATGATTGGTGAGATGAAATTTTTCTTAGGTTTGCAGATTGCATAGACAGGAAAAGGTATCTTTATATCTCAAACCAAGTATGCAAAGGAATTGCTGAAGAAATCTGGATTAGATGATTCCAAACTGGTTGGAACTCCTATGGTGAATGGTGGGTATATGCACCAAGTTGTGGTACCAAAAGGGGGTCTTAAGATGCCACTTTTTTTTTTTTTTGAAATCAGCAAAGTCTGAACTTCAATAACAAATTGAACATAATTACACTCCAAATTTGAAGATGCAACAAGAACAAGAGTTGGAGTGCTTTGAGTCTACTTCCTAAACTACTAATTTATTTTGAAAATGGTGGAGATTAAGGGCTTCAAAAAGGGGGGCCACAAAAAGTGGTCCTATTTTTATGCAAAAAATATAACATAGCATCTGTTGTGCCCCCGCTAAAATGTTAACTTTTTTTTTGAATTTTTAAAATCGCTTCAATGAGAAATTAGCTAACACCTTGTAGTTTATGCCATATTTTTAAGCTAATTTTTTAATGAGTATATAATTTTTTACTAATTTTTGAAGTGGACACATCCTGAAAAGCAAAAATTTGAGCGTGCTCCCCCCAAAAATCATTAAAAACTAATAAAAAATCAAAGCTTGTTTTTTAAATTGTGTAGAATGGAGTCTAGTTTCTAAAACTGTAAGTTTTTAAAAAATCTAATGAATGTGTAAAAATCTATACCCAAAATAGTGCATGTTAGTTTTTGACAAAAAACAGACACACTGACAAAATAAGTTATAGATGAAAGACTTAACGAAATAAAAATTTAAAATAAATTACATTGTTGGATAGCTAAGAGGGAGCTCAATTTTACCATGGTATTTTTTTTTCATTGAAACATGTGCAAAGCTGATGGAGAGCATGACCAAAAAAATGTCAAAATTTTCAATGTTCTGATTAAAACATGTCTCTAGCCTAAAATGGTCATCCAAACCTTTGGGTTGGATGCCCAAGGAAAATCCAACCCATACATTTGGTGTTTCCCAAAGCGGGCCATTTGGTGCATGCTAAATATGGTGCTCTCCCTATTTGGCATGCGCCAAATGTGATCAATGGGTTTTCCCATCTGGGGCACACCAAATATGGTCCATATTCCACATTTGGCACATGCCAAATAGGGAAAGTGCCAAATATGGTCCATATAACATATTTGGAACACATCGAATAGGGAGAGCACCAAATGTGTACATAGAAATAATATTTAGTTGAAACAATGTCCCATTAGCTATCTCTCTCCTTTTATATGTATCTATACCTATTGTGTATCTTATCAATCCCTCCTTAGGCTCTAAGTAAATCACCTCTATTTCCCTTCTCTATATTTCTCTCTCCCTCTCCAATTCTCACCCTATAGGTACTTGCCCCTATTTCTTGCTTTGTGAACTCTCCCCCTCACATATATCTACCTTTACAATCTCTAAGTATCTCAAAAAATCACCATCTACCCCTCCTTCCCTCTTTCTCTTTTTTCCTTTTGTTGTTCTCAAAAAAGAGAAACCCCAAGTTCACATGCAAACTATCTATGAGAAAGCCAATCTCAATCAATGAAAAAGCTTCAGGGCTTGGACAACATTAACATAGGATCCTAATGATCCTCCTACACTTCAGGTTCTACAAGACCTAGGGGGACACCCTTTGATGCACAAATTACAACCAGTTACAAACATGTGGCATCAATAAAAGAAGATAAATCTCACATGGCTCAACAACAAGGAGGTTACTACAGATGGGCTAGATCTACATTGACATCTCAACAAGATTGGAGCATGAGATAGATGGAACATCTAAAACTGTAAACATAAAATTAAATGGATACTTGATATTTTAAAATCTCAGAGAATCCCCAAAATCTGCAAGACCAGTGCCTTATCCAAGGGCATAGAGTCATACATCAAATTGAAAATGAAAACCTCTATTGCAAATCCAATTTATTAAGAAAGATATCCCTATATCAATACTTGACATTAATACAATCTAAACTCAAATGAAGAATCATACATATCCAAATATTATCTTGAATCCAAAATGATTATTCATAGAATTTAAACTCTTCCTTGAAGAATACCTAAGAACACCCATTACACTTCCATTGTAAGAGGATAAACCCAAACTCCCTTGAAGGTTGGATTTATTGAAAACAAGAGAAGGCCTAGAGACAATCCAATATACTATATATATGCCTTACATATATGTGAACTGCAACAGAAAACATTTACAGCAAGAAGATACTCTATTACTTGAAAAGCGACATTGTAATACAAATTTGGCAAAAAGCTCAGAATTGGAAATCGAGATTATGGAGCCTTGCTCACAAAAATCGGGAACCCTTACAAAATGAGAAGACTCTCAAATAAGAAGGTAGGGAGGAAAAAATCATATTTCATTCTCTGACAATAGCAACTACCCTATCCTTCAGCAATAACTCTTTCACACAACTTGGCCTACAAAAAATCCAATCTAAGATCCTGAGGTAACTACCCCAAAAATACATGCCATAGGTTACACTTGACTGCAGAATCAAATTCCTTGGATCGAGAGCTTTCTAATGATATATAACACTTATATATCAGGCAAAAAAAATCCCTTAGTCATCAATCCTTCTGCAAGTCAGTCATTTAATTTTCCACCTTTTACCATAGTCTAAAATTATATTTTAAATCTTTGAATCTTGTCGCGCAGACATCTGCCATGCATCTCTACCACGTAGCACCGTCTACTTTATTCTAGGGCCCATATCCTGCCACCTCAGCACCACCTGGGTTCACCACCGAAATGAATCTCTTTGTTTCTTCCTCAGCTTGCTTGTTCTTTATTAACTCTGGACTACTCTTCTTTTCTATCGAGCCCCACCACTTGGTCACCAAGTCATGGCTATTAGCCATCGAGCAAATTTTCATTATGACTTGGCGAAAACCGTTGATCTGCCTCAGATCACCATTGATCTGCCCTAGCTTGTCTGACTTTTACCTCACCTGAGCAGCTCCCATTATCACTTTCTCTTCTGGAGGGCCTGACATGTGTCACATCTTGACTTGCCCTTGGATCCATCTCCTCGCCACCTTGGACTTTCCACTGGACTTGGGCCCGCCTTGATTTTTCTTATACTCCCACTACGTGGCACATCTCGACTCACCCCAAGCCCACCTGGACTGCCACCTAGTCAATCACTACGTCGCATGTGATAACCATCGGGCTCTTTCACATGGTGGTATAGTGATGGCCGTAGATCTTCTCTCAAGCTGCTCGATCCTTAACGCTTGGGTCACTTTCCTTTTAGCGCACATGCTTTGTCACCAAGTCACATGGGATATCCGGTGAGTACTTTTGCATCATGACATGGCAACAACAGTTAGATCATATCATGCGGTCGTTGATCTCCTTAACCTGCTCGACCTTTAGCTTCTCTGAATGGCTCTCACCTATGCCAAAGTATCACCACTTGGGATCTCTGGATTCACTCTAAGATCTTCTTGGACTCCACCAGTCCAGTCAAGCCTACCACTTGTCAACCTCTAGTTTGCCACCTGACCCACCTAGACTGCCAAGTCAACTCCATCGGACCCACCACCACCTTTCGTTTATTCGGCATCAACATTTCAGCCAAACTTCCTCTTCGACTAGCCACTTTATTGTCTCATTGAAACTGCAGCTTCATCGATGCCCTCACTTTTCGATGGAACCAGTTGAAATCGCTTCAATGTGCCCTTTGTCGATCGAACCGAGCATTCAGAAAAATGCTCTCACGTCTTATTAAAACCTTAGTTTCATTGACACCTTCTATGTCAATGAAACTGATGCCTTCAGTGAGTCCTCTTTGAGATCCATCGAAACCACAGTCTACTTGTCATTCATTTGCCATCTATTTTGTCCCATCATCACTACTAGATCTTCCACCTCATCAACTGCGTGTCACCATGTGACACCTCATGAATTGCTCAATGTTTACCTTGGCACCACCTAGCCTACTAGCTTATGAGTCGCCAAGTCACGGCTGTTAATAGTCAAGCACTTTCAACTTGCAGTATAGCAACCACCGTCCGATCTTCGGCAACTTGCCCATTGTTTAATTTCCTATTTTGCTACAAAATTAGGACACTTTGAGATGCACGTGCATGTGGGGGGCCCACCACTTGCTTGATCGGCCACTTTCCAAAAGCCTAAAAGCTTTGACACTAAGGATGTACGTGGCCAAGTATTTAAATACAACAAATTTCCTCCACGCGTCCAATGTGGGATAAATGTTTATGCCTGAAAGTTCATTTCTTTTGTGAACCCAGTTTGGCACCCAAGTAGAAATGCCTTAGACAGGCCGATTGCATCTGTATTGAAGTTTCTTTGCTTCCTAGGTGCGATGCAGGGGATTTGGCAATACACTTTTTAAAAGAATTTGCCTGCAGGTTTTAATTTTTTACACCTTCACATCACAAAGCCGCGACTCATGCAAGAGAAGCGATTGAACCTTGAACCTTGAACCAAAAAGATTCAAGGGTTCAAGTCCAAAATAAATTATAATAATGTACTTGCCTTACCATAAAACAAAGCCACAAAGAGAAATATTTAAAGCAAGGCTTCATTGGGTCACCAAATTAGCAAAATTTTTATAGTTCCCAACACCTTTGTCTCTCATTTTCTATATCACTCCCCTCTCTGAATTATGGCCTCTCTCTCCTCTCTCTTCATCTATCAAGGTATCCACCTCTTTCCATCTCACATTGAGCTCTTGAGGTATCCATATTCATCCATGTCCGATTACCCTCCTCTATGAGCTAGATATCCCAGTACCCACCTTTATCTCCCTTCACTCGTAGTTCCATATCTCTCAATGAACCAGATCTCTTATTCTCTCTCCCCTTACCTCTTATCTCCTTTCATTCTTATATCTCTACTCTTCTTTTTCCCTCTCCTCTCTAGCTCTCACAATTCCCTTATTCCCCTATCCCTATGTATCTCCCTCTCCATCCTTGCACCCATCTCATTCCCTCTCTCACCTCTTTCCCTCAGTCTCTCCCCCACTTTCTTCATGTTTACCTTTTCATCTCCCCACCCTCCTTAAACCCCCATCTCACCTCTCTCTCCCCTTTAAGCTTCTCACCTCCCTTCCCATCTATATCCTTTATCCCTAAGCATCTCATTCCATTCATGTTTACCTCTCTATCACCCCCACCCTCCTTAAACCCCCATCTCTCCTCTCCCTCCCCTCTAGACCTCCCACCTCTCTTCCCTTCTATGTCCTTTATCCCCAAGTCTCCCACCTCTCTCTCCCCTCTAGCCTCTCACCTCCCTTCCCCTTTATGTCCTTTACCCCCAAGTATCTTATTCCCTTCATGTTTACCTCTACATCCCCCTCATCCTCTTTAATCTCTCATCTATCCCTCTCACTTCTCTTCTTGTCTATGTTCTTCATCCACAAGTATGTCTTTTCCTTCATGTTTACATCTCTATCCCCCTAGCCTCCTCAAATCCCCATCTCACCTCTCTCTCCCCTCTAGGCCTTTGATCTCCCTTCCCCTCTATGTCCTTTATCCCCAAGTTTCTTGTTCCCTTCATGTTTACCTCTCTATACCCTCTACCCTCCTTAAACCTCAATACCTATCTCTCCCCCCTAGATCTCTTAACTCCCTTCCCATATATTCCCTTAATCACCAAGTCTCTTAGTCCCTTTGAATGTTTACCTCTATATGCCCCCCACCGTCCTTAAACTCCCATATCACCCCTCTCTCCCTTCTAGCTTTCTCACCTCTCAAAAATCTATCTTAGAAGTTAAATCTCCCTAGAGTGGCCCATCTTTATCTCCCTTCCCTCTTAGTTCCATCTCTCTCTATGAATTAGATCTAATATTCTCTCTCTCCCCTTACCTCTTCTTGAGCTCTTCATTCTTATAGATACATACTCTTCTTTGTCCCTCCCCTCTCTAGCTCTCATAATTCCCTTATTCCCCTATCCCTCGAGCTATCTCCCTCTCTATCCTTACACCCATCTAATTCCCTCTCTCACTGCTTTCCCTCAGTTTCTTTCTCACACCCTCCTCTCTCTAGGTCTCCCCCACACTTTCTTCATGCTTACCTCTCTATCACCCCAACCTTCCTTAAACCCCCATCTCATATCTCTCTCCCCTTTGTGCCTCTCACCTCCCTTCCCCTCTACATTTCCTTTATCCCACCTCTCTGTCTCTGTCTCTGTCTCTGTCTCTCTCTCCTCTAAGCCTCTTAGGTCTCCCTTCCCTTCTATGTCCTTTATGCCCAAGTATCTCATTCCCATCATGTTTACCTTTGTATCACCCTCATCCTCCTTGTGGCCTTTTACCTCCCTTTCCCTCTATGTCCTTTATACCCAAGTCTCTCATTCCCTTCATGTTTACCTCTCTATCCCCTCCACCCTCCTTAAACCTTAGTACCTATCTCTCCCCTCTAGACCTCTCAACTCCCTTGGACCTTCTATGCCCTTTATCAACAAGTCTCTTAGTCCCTTTGAATGTTTACCTCTATATCCCCCCCATTGTCCTTAAACCCCCATATCACCCCTCTCCCCTCTAGGTTTCTCACCTCTCAAAATCTATCTCACTAGTTAAATCTCCCTAGATTGGACCCATCTTTATCTCTCTCTATGAACTAGATCTCATATTTTCTCCCTCCCCTTACCTCTTCTCGAGCTCTTCATTCTTATAGATACATACTCTTCTTTTTCCCTCCCCTCTCTAGATCTCACAATTCCCTTATTCCCCTATCCCTTGAGCTATCTCCCTCTCCATCCTTACACCCATCTAATTCCCTCTCTCACCTCTTTCCCTTAGTTTCTTCCTCACTTCCTCCTCTCTCTAGGTCTCTCCCACACTTTCTTCATGCTTACCTCTCTATCACCCCCAACCTTCCTTAAACCCCCATCTCATAGCTCTCTCCCCTTTGTGCCTCTCACCTCCCTTCCCCTCTACATTTCCTTTATCCCACACCCCCCCCCCCCTCTCTCTCTCTCTCTCTCTCTCTCTCTCTCTCTCTCTCTCTCTCTCTCTCTCTCTCTCTCTCTCTCTCTCTCTCTCTCTCTCTCTCTCTCTCATCTCTCTCTCTCTCTCTCTCTCTCTCTGCTCTCTCTCTCTCTCCTCTAAGCCTCTTAGGTCTCCCTTCCCTTCTATGTCCTTTATTCCCAAGTATCTCGTTCCCTTCATGTTTACCTTTGTATCCCCTCATCTTGCTTATGGCCTATTACCTCCCTTTCCCTCTATGTCCTTTATACCCTTCTATGTCCTTTATTCCCAAGTATCTCGTTCCCTTCATGTTTACCTTTGTATCCCCTCATCTTTCTTATGGCCTATTACCTCCCTTTCCCTCTATGTCCTTTATACCCAAGTCTCTCATTCCCTTCATGTTTACCTCTCTATCCTCTCCACCCTCCTTAAACCTTAGCACCTATCTCTCCCCTCTAGACCTCTCAACTCCCTTGGACCTTCTATGCCCTTTATCGCCAAGTCTCTTAGTCCCTTTGAATTTTTATCTCTATAACCCTCCAACGTCCTTAAACCTCCATATCACCCCTCTCTCCTCTAGGTTTCTCACCTCTCAAAATATATCTCACTAGTACATCTCCCTAGATTGGCCCATCTTTATCTCCCTTCCCTTGTAGTTCCATCTCTCTCTATGAACTAGATCTCATATTCTCTCTCTCCCCTTACCTCTTCTCGAGCTCTTCATTCTTATAGATACACACTCTTCGTTGTCCCTCCCCTCTCTAGATCTCACAATTCCCTTTATTCCCCTATCCCTCAAGCTATCTCCCTCTCCATCCTTACACCCATCTAATTACCTCTCTCACCTCTTTTCCTCAGTTTCTTTCTCACTCCCTCCTCTCTTTAGGTCTCTCCCATACTTTCTTCATGCTTACCTCTCTATCACCCCCAACCTTCCTTAAACCCCCATCTCATATCTCTCTCCCCTTTGTGCCTCTCACCTCCCTTCCCCTCTACATTTCTTTTATCCCACCTCTCTCTCTCTCTCTCCTCTAAGCCTCTTAGGTATCCCTTCCCCTCTATGTTCTTTATGGCCAAGTATCTTGTTCCCTTCATGTTTACCTTTGTATCGCCCTCATCCTCCTTATGGCCTTTTACCTCCCTTTCCCTCTATTTCCTTTATACCCAAGTCTCTCGTTCCCTTCATTTTTACCTCTCTATCCCCTCCACCCTCCCTAAACCTCAGTACCTATCTTTCCCCTCTAGACCTCTCAACTCCCTTGGACCTTCTATGCCCTTTATCACCAAGTCTCTTAGTCCCTTTGAATGTTTACCTCTATATCCTCCCCACTGTCCTTAAACCCCTCTCCCCTCTATGTCCTTTATACCCAAATCTGTCGACCTCACTTTCTTACTCACACCCTTCCCTCTCTAGGTTTGTCCCTCACTTTATTCCTCACTCTCTCCTCTCTCTAGGTATCTCCCTCACTTTCTTCCTCATTCCTTCCCCTCTCTAGGTATCTCCATTCCCTCCTTGCCCCTATCTCTAACTCTCCCGCAATCCCCCATTCTCCCTCTCTTTGTTCTTGTATCCCTCCTCTTCTTTCTCCCTCCTTCTATAAGTATTTCACCCCCTTTATTCCCCCCTCCCTCCATCCTTACCTCATATGGTTTATCATATCAGGTTATAGGGTCTATGGTTATTGTATAGGGTTGAGGATTTAGCATATTGGGTCATACAATCTAGGGTGTTTGTTATAGGTTTTATATGGTTTAATTTTTATGGTTGTGGCTATCAAACTATAGGGTATAGAGTATAAATTTATCAAAGTTTAAAAATTTCAATGGAAATCATTTGGCTAGCACCATATTTGGCACTAGCCAAATGAGCTGCACTAAAATTGGCTATATGGGACCCTTGACCCGTGATCCAAGCCCACATTCTCTCATTTTGTTTTCTTTCTGCACATGATCGGACAAAAAAATTCTTTTTGCATGGTTTTGACATTTTATGCAAAGCTATTTTATACATTCCATCAGCTCTCCACCACCTTTTTTTTCATTTGGCAATGCCAAAGAGGAAGAACAGTTTTTTTTATCAAATTTGAATAATTGAGATAATATTTTCTTGTTTTTAGAATTCAAATACTTATTAAGTGTTATTTTGTTTAAATGTTAGAATAAAATTGTTTTGTCAAAATTGATTATAATCCTATTCAATTTACATTAGATTTAACAATACATTTGAAGGAAGTTGCATAAGAAAATTATTTGTCTAGTGGTTTAAAACAAAATTTGCAATTTCATACATCCTTTTCAAGATCTTATGAAATAATTTAAAAAAGGAATACATGAAATAATTTTAATTTCATATATCCATTTTAACATATGCATAATTAGGACAGTCATAGATGCATTAGGATTGTCCTAACATAATTAGGACAATCATAGATGCATTAGGACTTCCCCTTACGCCTCTTGAAATCTCTTTATGAATTAAATTTATTCTCTTTTATGCGCATGTACATGTAGAAATCATCATCATGCTGAGGAAATGACCAAAAAATGTAACACCGAAAGAGTGTGAAGCTAAGAATGCAGAAGAAAGAGAAAAAGTGAAGCAACTTCATGAAGCAAGGAAATTGAATACCATAGAAGAAGAGATGTCAATTGAAGAGGAACATGAAATATCCATCCAATCTAAGAGAGAGAGAGAATTGGACACACAAAGGAAACAATGCAAAATCTTCGTGCAATGAGACAATTGAATCCTGAGGTTGAGAGCATGTCATCTACCACAATTCAACTTGAAGGCACCCCATATCTTACATCTCAAGTTGAAGGTAGACCATCTCTTATTGGCACACTGTTGGCATCTACAACATCTCATATTGAATGCACTCCCTCTATGACATTTGACATTGCAAGTACTTCACGATTGACATCAAGTATTGGAGCTACACCATCTTGTACACCTCAATTTCAAGGTATGTCATCACTTTCATCTCCGGTTGAAGGTATGCCACCTATCCCTAATGTTGTTGACATTCTCAATCTTGAGGTAACTCAAATTTTGAGAACACCTCCTATAGTTTTGCATAGAAAGCCTAAGTATTCGATTGATATTGATGCTAATGTTTTGAAACCAATGTTTGACATACTAACCGGATATGTAAAATATATTTTGAGCCTTTAAATAAGATGGGAAGATGTCAACTATTTGTTGAAATGATGAGAAATCTGAAATTTAGGCCCATAATGAAGATTCTTGGGCTAAGAACATCAATTTAATCAAATGACAAAGCTATTGTGAAGAATCTGATGAATGCATATGATACTATTGGTTCTAACTCATGCATAAAAGATATTAATGCCACACGACATGTCACTACATCAAAAATTGTAAGCACTCAAACTAAGAAATCTCACCTCATTTGAAAGACAAGTAAATAATTGAAGATAAGTAGATAAACTCTAATGAGAGCTATGGGAAGGTGACAAAGACTGGAGGATCCATTTAACAATGAGTTATGGGAATTTTCTGGTAGATTACCATAGAAAGATAAAGCAATTGTTGAAGCCTTGAGATCCCTAATTGAAGATTTTTGGAAGAATAACACAAGGGTCTCTCCAAATCAAAGAGATGTTGTAAGGAGGATTGGTAGTAAAATCCGTGATCCACATCCAAAACATTTTTTGGATATGACTCAAACACAATTTTTTTCCAAGTTTCAACGTATGTATCCTCAAATTAAAATTAGTCAAAGAGTCTTTGAAATGGTGAAGCCTTTTTATGTCAAAATAAATCACACATGCACAACTTGTTGTTGTAGAGTACATATCAAATTTTCTAACCATTATGATGTTTATCAACACATATGTATAGATTTGCATGCTAAAAATGTTTTGTAGGAATGGAACATAAATGGTCCACCAACATCTTCAAGGGAATTCATATCTAGCATCTTATGTGAAAGAGTATAATGTCAACTATATTACAATAAGTGTTGCCTAGATGGCACATGTGTTCATTGTGGTGGATGGCGGTATTTACAAATTTGTCAATAAAAGGATATTGGACAAGAAATGGTAATGAATTAGTGGAATTTGGAAAATATAAGACAATGGCCTACATGCTAAAAGATGGAAAAGAAGAAAAAAGGTGTGAATTGGTTAGTGAGAAGATTCCAGTGTATCAGTTGTAGTCACATAAATCTGTCCAGTTTAATTAAATGAATATTTCCTATTTATTTGATTAAAAATCCACTAATCCGTCAGTTAATTAAATTAATATTAATTAATTCACTTTCAAACATTCTCCTATTAATTAAATAAATTATTCAATTTATTTTAATTAATTCATATACCAAATTCACAAAATCAATTAAATGAATAAATCATATTTATTTCATTTAATCCCCTTTTTCTCTTTTAAATAAATTAAATAAAACATTTATTTAAATCATAACCCCCCCCACTTGCATTTTCCTACAAATGCAACTTACAACCACAAGCTAAAATAAATAAATTTTATTTTAAATAAAATCCTATTTTCCCTCACCCACCAAATCCACTTGCAAGCCTAAACCCCTTCTAGATTCTTCTAACCCCTTCCTAATTAGCCTAATCCATCCCTAATTATTGTCACAATCCTAAGCAACTTGAAGTCACTTCTCAAAGACTTCAAAGTCTTTGAAAAGCATTAAATGCTTTGTGTGTTCAACAATTTAACCTCCAAGGTCATCTAAACCACTTATGGCTCTTACATAACCATCAATGGTTATTTCAACTTGCACTCATGGGTCTCCTCAAGCGTTTATTGCTTTGACCATGGTTATCCCTTTTGCCTTTGCACAAGAGTTTATCCTTTGGATAAAATATTTATTCTTTGAATAAAGATTTTATTCATTCAACCTAACCTTGACCTTAACTCCCAAGTTAACTCTCAGGTCATGTCAAGCATTTAATGCTTATTCCATCTCCTCTCAACCTATCTTATATGGACACTTGTCATCTTGGGATTGGGTTGAAAGCCCTCACATGGATTGAATGTCATTCAATCCTGGCCCTTGTTGAGATTACTCAATCTCAACCATCCATTGCTCCATTTTTCCTATAAATAGAGCTCATTTCTTCATAATCCAGATCCTGAAAACTCGTATGCATCTAAGTTATAGAGAATTTTAGAGAGCATTTAGCATAAATCACTAATATCTTGTCATTTTGGTTTAAAATAAATCATTTTCACATCATAGCATCTAGTATTAGCTTTTTATTCACATTTAGAGTAAATACTTCAATCTCAAACCTCCATAAGCATCCATAGTGCAAAAAGCTATTGAGAGCTACACTAGTTTGGAACTTGGAGAGGAGAGGAACAAAGGAGAAGGAGCTAAGAGAATGTTAGGAGGCATTTGGAGATGTCTCATCATATTTACTTTCCTAGTTAAATATTCTCTCATGCTTTTGGTATCTCTTTTGATATGCCTGTTTAGGATAATCTTTTGTTGCTAACACTAATGTTTTGCTCTTGTGTGTGTGTTGTCATCGAACAGATTTTCTAACCCTTTTTTACAGAGCATCATCAGTTTATGGGCATCTTTCATGAGAATATAGTGTATGAGTAGGAAAGGCATAACCATCGAGCTCGTTGGTTGGATTCACAATTTAAGTTATGCAAGGACACATTTCCACTTCATACAATCATTTCAATTATTGACTTTGCAAAAAACTACGCACTACAACCATAGAATGAGGTGCAATCGCAATATTACTACTCCACACAAGTTGCTATATTTGTGCATATAGCATTCATTCATGCACATGATAGTATGGAAGAGGATAGGAAGATATTGAGGGACCATCATTTTTACAACAGTGATGATCACTCAGACTCTATAGAGTTTGTGCAAGATTGTTTTTAGATATTCTACGATGATTTGGCTAGCTAAGGCATATCATTTCATCAACATATCATATGGTTAGATAATTGTGCATCACAATTTAAGAACTCTCGGATGTTTTATTGGTTGAGTAGGATGCATAAGTTGACTTCTATTTAGCATATGTGGAATTTCTTTGAGGCTAGGCATGGAAAAGGGGACATGATGGTGCAGGAACATGTATTAAAAAGGCTTTAGCATGAGAAGAGTTAAAGTACAAAGATAATGCAAAATCATTTATTCAATGGTGAAATGGTACAATTGGTCTAGGTAATCAAGGTAAGTCTTTAGTTTGCAAATTTTTTTGGTTTGTAGATGATACTAACATTGAAAAATTTGAAGATTGTTGTACATTGACAGGATCAAGTGAGCTACACTCTTTCAAAATCTCTAATGCAGGCTCATGGACTATCCATATACAATAGATGGAATGTTATTGTTCTTCATGTAGATATGGTCCCTATAAAGAGTGTGACTCAAAGGAGTGGGTGGACGAATGGCATATGAGGCCTCTAATCCCACTTGAGACATATCAACCTCCAAGTGCACTACAACTTACATAGATGGAAGCATCAGTTGATTTTGACCATGTGTTAGATTTAGTCCAACTAGGTAAATTATCCACATGCAAATTTTTGTACTTTAATATTTTACCTTAGTTGTTTGCTAAATTCTTCTCACTTTATCATTGGAGGGCATGTTTATGTAGTTATTGCACCTCAAGACAATGAAGAAGGAATAAATTATTACCCGTGTCATTGTGTGGATGCAAAAATAAATTGGATGGCCTTGTGGTATATGGAGAAAATATTAAGTACCCCACATGATCAGTAGTTGTTACTGGTACATGGCTTAGAAGATACCCAGTGAAGAAGTCTAACTTGTGGTTGTTCGAGGACTTTGAGACACATAGGAATATTCTTCATTATTCTAACCTTGTTGTAGCTTCAAATGTTCATTTGATTAGATATGGGGGTAGACCACTAAACAAGAACCTATGGAAGGTTTGTGAGTTTGATAATGAGGCCATACTAGACATGATAAAGAGTAGAGTAGATCTAAATGGTTCATTGGATTAAATGTAAATGCAAAAAATTATAATATCAATCATATTTGGATATATATACATGACTTGTATTTTTTTACTACTCGAGGCATTGTAATATAAAATTTGTGTTTTTGTCTTGTTTTGTGTGATTTTATGTAAATAATGTCATTTTGGACCATTAGAGATCACATGGGATCATTTTGTGAAGTTTTAGGCTAATATGGTAAAAGATGTAAAAATTGCTCATTTGTTGTCAATCACTCAAAGTGTGAAAAATTGTCAAAATTTGGCATCATTTTTCTTGATGTTAGTGACACATAAGAATAAGTCATCTGATCCTATGGGTTATTGAGATGGTACTCTAAAAAATCCTCTCTCAGTTTAGGTAGACTCAAATCTAATTGCTCGTGGCAACACTTTCTCGGTTGCAACAAAAAGTGTCACATGAGTTCAATGAAAAGTTGCACAATGCCCCATCTTTCAATCCACTCGTCGCGACATCGAACCATTAGTGTGTACACATTCAAATGGCTGAGTTTACACTAGGAATTCCTTCATTCCTCTATCAAACTCACCCAATCGATGCAGGCCACACCCTAGCAACAAAATCCCTAAAGTGCTCAAAGTGTGAAAAATTGTCAAAATTTGGCATCGCATTTCTCAACCTTGGTGACACATAAGAACAAGCCATCTGATCCTATGAGGTCACGTTACAAAAATCTAAAAATCCTCTCTTATTTTAAGTAGAATCCGATCCAATTGCTCATGGTGACACTTTCTCGGTTGCAACAAAAAGCGTTAGATGAGTTCAATGAAAAGTTGCACAACGCCCCATCTTTAAATTTGCTTGTTGTGGCACTGAACCATCAATGTATACGCATCTTGGTGGCTTTTTTTATGCTAGGAATTCCTTCATTCCTCTATCAAACTCACCCAATCGATGCAAGCCACATCCTAGCAGCAAAATCCCTAAAGTGCTCAAAGTGTGAAAAATTGTCAAAATTTGGCATCGCGTTTCTTGACCTTGGTGACATGTAAGAATGATCTGTCTAATCCTCTAGAGTCATGTTATGCCACTATAAAGAATCATCTCTCAGTTTAGGTAGACTCGGATCCAATCGCTCTTCACGACACTTTCTCGGTTGGGAAAAAAAGTGTCAGATGAGTTCAATGAAAAGTTGCACAATGCCCCATCTTTCAATCCACTCATCGTGGCACCGAACCATTAGCTTGTATGTGTTGGGGTGGCTAGGTTTGTGCTAGGAATGCCTTCATTTTTTTCTCCAACTCATCTGATCGATGAGGGCTACACCCTAGCAATGAAATTGCTTAAGTGCTCAAGTTGGTCAAAGCTATCAATATTCGACATCGCATTCCTTAGCGCCTATTAATCCTAAGAATGAGTCATCTGATCCTATGGGGTCATGTTATGGCACTCTAAAAAATCCTCTCTTGGTTTAGGTAGAATTGGATCCAATTGCTTGTGGTGACACTTTCTCGATTGCGACAAAATGCGTTAGATGAGTTCAATGAAAAGTTGCATAATTCCCCATCTTTCAATTTATTCATCGCAACAGTGCACCGTCAGCTCGTACATGTTGAGGTGGTTGAGTTTACACTAGGAATTCTTTCATTTTTCTCTCTAACTCATCCGATCGATGCAAGCCACAACCTAGCAACGAAATCACTTAAGTGCTCAAGCTGTTCAAAGTTGTCAATATTCAGCATCACGTTTATCAGCACTCGTTAATCCTAAGAATGATTCGTTTGATCCTATAGGGTCATGTTATGTCACTCTAAAAAATCCTCTCTCGGTTTAGGTAGACTCAGATGCAATTGCTCATGGTGACACTTTCTTAGTTGCAAGAAAAAGCATCAGATGAGTTCAATGAAAAGTTGCACAATGCCCCATATTTCAATCCGCTCATTGTGACATCAAACTATCAGCTCCTACGTGTTGAGGTGGTCAATTTCATGCTAGGAACACCTTCATTTTTCTCTCGAACTCATTCAATCATTACAGGCCACACCCTAGCAGCGAAATCACTTAAGTGCTCAAGTTGCTCAAAGTTATCAATATTCGGCATCGCGTCTCTCAATGCCCATTAATCCTAAGAACAATTCATTTGATCCTACAAGGTCATGTTATGAAACTCTATACAAGCCTCTCTTGACTTTGAAAGACTTGGATCCAATTGCTCGTGGTGACACTTTCTTGGTTGCAACAAAAAGTGTCAGATGAGTTCAATGAAAAGTTGCACAATGCCCTAACTTTCAATCCACTCATCACGGCACCGAACCATCAACTTGTACGCATCCAAGTGGTTGGGTTTACACTAGGAATGCCTTTTTTTTCTCTCCAACATGTCTAATCGATGCAGGCCACACCCTACTGACCATCCCATTTAAGTGCTCAAAGCGCAAAAAGTTATCAAACTTCGGCAATGCATTTCTCGACGCCCGTGAGACATATGAATGAGTCATCTGATCCTATAGGGTCATGCTATGACACTCTATTAGGCTATGCATTAGATTAATAGACCTAAATACTCTTAAGTATTATTAATTGTTGGGAGTCATTTAAAGTCGCTCTATTAGGGTATGCATTAGATGAATAGAAGTATATGGGCTATGCAATTTTTTTAGAACGGGTATTGGTACAATGGTGTCTTATATTGTCTAATTTTGGTTCTTTCCATGTTTCGCTTATATGGTCTTATTTCAACTATAACTATTGAATTTATGTTGATCCCTATAAGCTTGTGTCTTGGATTACAAACACATATTTAGGTTTAGAGCTTAATTAACAATAAACTTTGTGCAATTATTCATTTAATCATTTGTACTGCAATTATGGATAACCATGATAAATGATTTGCATTAACCAAAAACCTAAAAATCCATACAACATTATATACTGTTAAAAGTATCAAATATATCCAATACAGATAAATAGGCTTGCCAAAAACCATATGGACATAGAATGTCATGTATTCATAAAACAAAACATATGTTCAAAATTGCTATAAAGGCATACAACATGATATCCAATAAAGTCAAATAGGATCTTTCCAAAAGCCATATGGACATAGAATGTCACATATTCGTAATACAAAACATATGTTCAAAATTGCCATATAGGCATACAACATGGTATCTAATAAAGTCAAATAGGAGCTTGCCAAAAGCCATATGGACATAGAATGTCACATATTCGTAATACAAAACATATGTTCCAAATTTCTATATAGGCATACAACATAGGACCCTATTCTATTCATTTCCCTCTAGGGGAAGGAAACATATCACAAGATATCTTTGCCTATCAAGGGGATGGATATGTATATGATGCAGGTGTATTATGAGTACACCCACTCAACCTCCTCTCTAGACTTTTTTGTAACTCCACCTGATACAACGAAAAGAATGATGTTAGTATATACAAAAATTGAATTTTAGAGTGATATATAATAGAATAGTCACTTACCGCATACAAAAAATCATGATGTTCATCCACAACAGGTGCACGTTCATGATCTGGAGTGACAAGAACCTCCTATAAACATCACAATATAAATCAAACTAAATACAAGTCTTGTTAAAATTTTCAATAACATATTATTAAGATAACAAATGTAATGCTAAATTTACTAAATTTACAAATATGTCTCATACTTTTGTCAAAGTAGTTGAACTTGCTACTGCTGCTGCAATACCACGCTCCATTGACATGCAAACAACAGGAGGAGTCTCTGCTGTCAACATCTGAAAATTAAACAAATTATATTGATCAATCACTAAAACTATCTATATTATTTAATAACAACTTTAAAGATAAATTGCTTACCTAGGTGAAATATTATCAATGAAATACACTGCGAGGTGTTGATGTTGAAGCTCTAGCATCAAAATATTTGGCATCCAAGACGAGTAATTAGAAAATCATCACATAAGGTTCAACTATCTACGTATAATAATTATATTTCTTCACTTGTTGTATACATGTGGAGTCGACGAAGTTGTGACAAAGGGTGATGTAGGAATGTTGCTAGTAATGTGAACACTTTGACCCTGATTTTTTATCATAATAATTTACTAATTTAGATATATTATTAAATTTCCATATAAAATTTAATAAAAAGAATGAAATGAACTTGTAATGAAATTCATCTGGTATCAATGCCAAATGTTTCATTCAGCAAGGATTCTATCATGACAATATTATCTGTAGCAAACTTTGCTCATGCATGTGCATTCTCAGAACTATTAGTATCATAAGTGCAAGGAGAACCACAAGATTGACTAAATTGAGCTAGAACTCGATGCCTAGAAGAATCACCATCATCACTTGCATCACCCTCTACTAGAGGACTAGCATACTGTATAAGGGTCTGAATGAGTGAGCTAATGGAGTCTAGAGTTTCGACCTCAATGCTCTCCTTCACAATGAAAGGAATAATAACATGCTCCACCATAGGTTTGTCCAAGGGTCTTGGTGGGAGATTTGGGTCACGCTGTGTACCCTCTCTATCATGTGGGGAACCCCCACCTCTACCTTGGAAATCTAGAAAATCAAAATAGTTTGAGATCTCATTAAGGACAAACTCATAGTATAGTTTTCTCCAAAAGTATTAGGGTACCTCGAGATTATTGCATGGGGGCTGATCAAATACCATCCACCACCTATCCCAAAAATTATTCTTAATCCCTTCATGATGACACCAATGAATAGGGAATCTCCTACATCCAGGGTGTAAAGGTTGATTTGTTCGGGGGTCCGTAAAAAGAGCACACAAGTCAAATTTATTAATTTTCTTTTTCTTAACTGTCGCATATGATAATTTGTCAGCTTAAAATTGCTTTTGTTCTTCCTTCTTACTGGACCAAAAAAATATTTCCCCACTCACAGATTGTATGTGAGATACAATAGATTGCAAAGACCTGGCAAGGTTTGTCCTATGGGAGTTTGTTCTAGTGGGATCTTTTAGCCTTGTGATTAAACCTTAAAGCTCTTTTTGGCTATTTTCTATTTGACCTAATAGGTTTTCTTGTGTACCTATGGGATGTCTAGGGTTTGTAGGAGGTTCTTGATGTGCTTCTTCTTCAATACGGTCTTTATGAGGAGGTGATTGAATGTTTTCAACATTTTCTTGTCTAATCTCATTTCCTGATAATGAAAATAAATTTAAATCAAGAAACCTAGTTTAATCTTCAAATTAATTAAAAAAATGACAATAAGAAAAAAAATACATACCTCTTTGAGATCTTCGATGGCATGGCAGCATTTTGATGAGAAATGGACAACTTAGTGCCCAATATCAAGCTTCTACAAAGGGTGTGTGCAAGAAAATGACACCCCAAATCGCCAAAACATGGGTTTGGGAGTGCATAATGAATCCAAAATGCGGACTTATGTTTTTTTATGGTTTGAAAAGGTCATATGGCACACACCTTATAAGGCACACACCCTCGCCCCTATAGGATTGGTGTGCCAAGGCTTGGCACACCAAGCCTATAGGGCGTGTGCCATATGACAAATTTTTTTTCGAAGTGTGGCACCTTTTTGGTACCACAACTTTGTGTATACACCCTGGTTGTAATTGTCTAAAAACAATGAATCTCCTAAAGCTAATCAAAGTTTGTACAGATCTATGGTGGGTGGACTATTATATCTTACTCAGACTAGGCTTGACATTATGCATGTTGTATTGGCAATTGACACTCATCCAGTAAGGTTCATGGCATTATGGGTTGTCATTGATGGCAACTCATTATCTCAGGGTAAATGGTTTGATTGTTTGGTTAACCGGTATTGGTATTCACATTTCTTTACACTGGCATCGACATCGGCATTCACTTCATACCTGGCTAAGTCTTGATCCTGGTAACATGTCCAGATCTTGATAACCTATATATGGAACCCGATAATGGATAGGACCCGACTAAGGAAATATTTTGGTCCTAATTATATCTTCATGGACTTTGGTGGTAACATGTGATGGCCGACATTAATTCTTCTTAAGGAGGATGATATTAGGGATGAAGTTGTTAGTTTCTTTTCTCAGCTCCTCATTGGTAAAAAGGAGATTGATTTTACTAAACAACAGGATCTGGTTGACATCATCCCCAAGATTATTGACCCTAACCAGAATAAGGCCCTTTTTGCTATCCCCTTTGCTAAGGAAATTAAAAAAGTTGTCTTGTCCTTTCAAGGGGATAAGGCTCCAGGACTTGATGGCTTCCCCATGTTCTTCTTCCAAGAATTTTGGCATATTGTGGGAAAAGAGACAATCAATGCGGTCAAATAATTTTTTGGTTCAAGAAGAATCCTTAAGGAACTCAACTCCACTTTTATTGCCTTAATTCCTAAGGTGGCTGGGGTAGAGTCCATGGGAAAATTTAGGCCAATTAGTCTATGTAACTCCTTTTATAAGATCATATCTAAAGTTTTGACTTCCAAACTTTTGACTATCCTCCCTTTTATCATCTCTGAGGAGCAAAAAGGATTTGTTCCTAGTAGGCAGATTTTAGACTCTATCATTCTTATGCATGAGAATATTCACTCTCTCAATGCTGCCAATAAAGAAGGATTTCTGATAAAGCTCGATCTGATGAAAGCTTATGATAGAGTGGAATGACAAGCTCTTTTCAGAATTATGGAGGATTTTGGATTTGATGAGAAGATAATCAAAATTATCAGAGAGTTGGTCTCCACCCCAATGTTTTCCATTCTTATTAATGGATCTCCTTCTAGATTCTTTAAATCATCTAGGGGGCTCAGACAAGGAGATCCCATATCTCCTATCCTTTTCACCATCTTGGTGGAGAGCATGAGCAAACTGATCCAAAAAATGAAAGTGAATAAAATTATCAAAGGTTTTCAACCTTCCTCTGCTAATGTTTTTTGTTCTCACCAACAATTTGTTGATGATGCTATCTTAATGGGATACTCTTCTATTGGGGAGGTTGTTGCCTTTAAAGGTTCTCTTAATTCTTATTCATTGGCTACAAGCCAACAAGTCAATTGGGACAAGTCTGCTATATACTTCATAAATACTCCTATTATAAGACAACAAAGAATTGCTAATATCATTGGGTGCAAGGTAGAAATTCTCCCCTCCACTTATTTGGGTCTCCCATTAGGATTAGTTCCCCCAAACTCCTTTTGGAATATGTTAATTGAAAAACTCAACAAAAAACTAGCTGGCTAGAAAGGATCCATGTTATCTCAAGCTGGAAAGTTGTAGCTCCTTCAAGCCACTCTCCAGAATCTCCATGTCTATGCTCTTAGTCTATTTGGCATTCCGGCTAAATTTGTTGAAGCCTTAGAAAGGATTCAGAAAAGATTTCTCTGGTCATGGGTTGAAGAAAAGAAGAGAATATCCTTGGTTGCCTAGGACAAAGTGTGTAAGCCAAAGAGTAAAGGGGGTCTTGGTATTATAGCTCTCAAAACTTTTAATAAATCTCTTCTTGCAAAACAAATATGGAGGGCTTATGACATTAAGAAAGATTGGAACTAGATTTGGTTTGACAAATATATTCATGGTCAACCTCTCCAGGCTCTCCTCTACTCTTAAGACATCCCTGTTGGGTCTTTAATTTGAAATAGTATTATCAAATCCATAAAAGTGGCTAAAGCTGGAGCTGGATGGGTCCTTGGAAAAGGTGACAAAATTAGGTTCTGGGAGGATCCTTGGATTAAATATGAACCTCTCCTTAATCAAGACTACAATCAATTCATTGATGAATGTAAAAGGAGGTTTGGGTCTATGGTGTGTAACTACTGGAAGGAGGACAAATGGGTTAGGCTTGATGTTATTCATGTTGGGTTTTCCCTGCTTTAGCAAGAGTTGCTATCCTTTTCAATTAACAAATATTTTGATGATGTTTTCCTCTGGAAGAGTAATCCAAGGGGCGACTTCACGGTTGCTTCAGCCTATAAAAACAAATTTACCCTGATTAGCAACCCTATATGGGGTAAAGTTTGAAAAAAAGTTCTTATCCCTAAAGTCAACATGTTCTTTTGGCTTGCTATTCACAATAGGATTCTTACTATTGATAACTTGGCCCGAAGAGGTTTTATGTTCCCTAATAGGTGTGAGCTATGTTAGAAAGAGGAAGAATCAGTTGATCATCTATTTATCCATTGCTCCTTCACTTGGGAAATCTGGAGTAATTTTTGGGTGAGTTGGAAAGTTGATTGGGTTATGCACAAAAGTCTCAAGGAAATTATTTGGCAATGGACCTTTCCCACCAAATTTCCTCTTATCAAGAACCTTTGTGCCTTGATCCTTCCCATGACTTTCTAGGGCATCTAGAAAGAGAGAAATAACAAAATATTTAGGGAAGTTAAGTGCACTTCTCACGTGGTCTTTGAAAAAGTTTGTAGGGCTATAAAAGAAAACATAAATATCCCTCATAGGAACAATAAACAATGGTTTTTTGATGATATGAATGATATTGAAAAAGGCATCCTTACTGAATGGAATTCAATCCACAAAGTCTGTAGATCTAACAATAAGACAATGAGAGAAAATATTGTTTGGAGATTTCCTGATCATGATTGGGTCAAGGTGAATTTTGATGGGGCTGCTAAAGGCAACCCTGGGAAGTCCGGTGGGGGAGGAGTCATTAGAAATGCTCAAGGTGTCTGCATTGCTTCTATTGTTTCTCCTTTTGGTGTCCAAAATAATCATGTGGCTGAAGCTTAGGCTATGCTGAAAAGCCTCCAACTTTCTAAGGGATTCAAATTTTTAAAAAATTGGTTGGAAGGGGACTTCCTCGATATCATTCAGGCTCTTAAAGGTACTAGTTCTTCCTCTTGGAATATTACTAATACGATTGAAAGTGTTAAAAAGTTATTAAATGACTATGTTAGTATTCTCATAACTCGCACTCTAAGGGAAGGCAATAAGGTTGCAGACCTTTTAGCTAAGGAAGGGGTCAATTTAGAGGTGGAGGCTAAATATATTGGAGAGGCCCAATGTAAAAGGGATGTAAGGGAGGAATTATTATTTGATCACATCAATGGTTCAAGTTAAAATCATGATCACCTTTTGGGGTCCGGAAATCAAGGACAGAGTTTGGGGGCAAATGAGCTGTCAGTTAATGATTGTCATTAGGCATCATTTTTATGATCATTTGTGTGAAGGGGATTATAAGAATAAGTGCTGGATCTGTGCGACCATTATTATTTTCTTTAAAATCATGGATGGGACTCTATTCTGTGACCCCAGTATTTTTCTCAAGAGCTTGTGTTTAAGTCTTGGCCTGCAATTTGTGAGATATACCATTGGGGACTCCGAGCTATTGTTCAATATGGGAGGTAACCTAAACCAGAATGAGCCCTCTGGTTGCAAGAACTGGAAGAGTGAGCGGAAAGTGTGGAGGAGGCTCCATAGATATGGATTCACTAACTATATGGAAAAGATGCATGGTAGCAAAACATCTGTGCCTCAAGGATTTGCTAAGGGTTGGAATAGCAAGAGAGTCACTTTGTTTGGGGAGAACTAGAAGATTGATGAGGATTTGGTTGCAGAGGTCACAAGACTTCAGAAGGAGGGCACAAAATTCTATAGAGACTGGAAGTTTGTTGCTAAAGCAATTAAAAACTTCCCGAAAACTGAGGATATGAAGGCTCGGCTTGCCAAGAAAGACAATGTTTCTTACTACCTCCCCTAGCAAGTAAAGTCTTTTTGGTAGAAAATGCTAAGGGTTTTGATGGAATTCCTTACTATTGATGGTAGATTTACTAAAGTCTATAATTATCATTTTGCAATTCTCAATCATTTCCACCATGGGGTTAAGATTTCTCTACCCTTTTATTTAGCATCTTCCCTGAATGAGCGCTTGGCTGACCACGCCAAAAAGCTCAAATGTTACCCCATAGCTCATCAGGGGCTTATTTTTCTCATTTATGGACACCTGAAGAAAAAAGATAGGGTTAGCAAGGATGATAACTTGGTAACAAATGCACATATTTCTGAGAGTTGTAATGACTTTGAGTTTGATGATGATCTATCCAATGCCCCTACCCATAAAAAAGGCAGAGCTGATGTGGACATGAAGTTGAATGATGATTTAGAGGAGGAACAGGGGAAGGAGGTTGAGATTGAAGTGGAGAGTGAGAAGGAAGAGAATGTTGGAGAAGAGGAGGAAGGGAAAAAAGATGCCAATTCTGAAAAACCCTGATTCTAACCCTATGGGTTCGGATAGCAGGAATGTTGCCCCAAACTCCATGGAGGAATCCAACCCTAAATTTGTGAGTTCTGAGCAGGGTAGGAATCCGGTGAACACTATATTGAATACTGCTTGAAATTGCACGATGGAGTCTTTCAACCTCCAGAAGTGGGTTATTGACAATATAATAAGCATTCAGAGCAAATAGAGGGACTTGGAAAATAAGATACACAATTTTATTAAGGAAACAAATTCAGGGAAAAAGAGTGTGGAGGTGGAAACCAATGAAGTAGAGGAGGAAATTGAGATGCAGGACTGGTCAGAAAAAGACCTGATAAAAGGGGATTTGAAACATCTGGAAGATGTTATTAGAATTGTAAAAGAAAAGATAGAGGCTGATAATAAGAAGATCATCAATCGGGTTACTCAAACTAAGAAGGCATTGAAAAGATTCATGAACCACAGTCTTGAGGTCTTGAGAGTCTCATCTCAAAACATGAATGCCTTGGTGGATCACTTAGAGAGGACAACTCATAATAAGGATTTAGTAATCATTGATGATATACCGACCTCCAACTCTACTCATCAAATCTCCAAGTGAAGGACTAGGTAGACAACTAGTGATGTGGAGACAAAGATGAAAGATGTTCAACTGAAATAGGAGAACAATGATTTGAGAGAAGCCGCTAAGGCCATGATGTTGTTGGTTCAGAATGTTGAGGAGTCTATAAAAGTTTTTATTTGACTTGTAATGCTGGGTTTTGGATGCCAGTCTCTCACTGGCTCTATGCTGTCCTTTTGTCCTAGTTGCTGGTTTTTTGCAGCTTTTTTGTCTTGGTATTATCTTCTCTAGTTTCTTTATTGCTCATCTTTCATAATGTAAGTGGGTTTCGGGTCCCTTAAAACCTATTTTTCCTTAATCAAAAACATTACCAATAGAACACCGATTCCTCCCTTGTCTCAGTGTTCTCGGATTCCAATAATTGGTATCAGAACTATATAGAACTCTTTGTTGGCACCTCTCTTTTCCATTGCTGTCAAAGGGGGATGAATAAGTGAAAAATGTATATAATTCTTAGGGGGAGCATCAGATGTATATAGAAGACACATGTACAAAATCAACAGATCCAGATTCAGTGGGATTTTCACGGATGGTACATCATTTTTCACATGAGTGTTGCCATCAATGCCAAAGGGGGAGATTGTTGGCAATTGACACTTATCCGATAAGGTTCATGGCATTATGGGTTGTCATTGATGGAAACTCATCATCTCAAGGTAAATGGTTTCATTCTTTGGTTAACCGACATACATTGCACTTAACCGATATTGGTACTCATATTTCTTTATTCCAGCACCGACACCGTCATTCACTTCATACCCGGGTAAGTCTTGATCCTGGTAACACATCCAGATCCTGGTAACATGTATATGGAACCCGATAATGGATAGGACCCAGCTAAGGAAATCTTTTGGTCCTAATTATGTCTTCATGGATTTTGATGGTAACATGTGATGGCCGACATGGTCATTGGATTTGTGTTTGATTTTCATTATGTTCTGACAACCAACTTGTTTATATTTCTTATTGAAGTCGACATGGTTAAGTTAGATAGATATCTAAGAAGATCACTTGAGCGATAGATCACATATGTTAGATGGAATGCAAGTTTTTGATTGTGAATATTTCAGTGAGTTTTGGTATGTGATTGGAAGTGACTATGTGTAGTTTTATGTGCACAACTTAACCGGTAGCAAAATAGAGTATCAAAGAACTGGTATACAAAGAAGCATATTAGAGTATTCACTAGAACTTATCCAGCATGGTCAGATGCTATTTATAAGTTCATTTTCATTTGTAAACACTTGTAAGTGTCTTGTAAGTCAATGAGACTTCCTATATTTTGTGTTTGAGAAGTGAGCTCTAGACGGTTGACCTTTTTGCATGTACAGACCCTCTTATGTAATATTTGTATACCTTTATCAAGTATATAGATATTGTGGGTATCAACCCCACCATGTTTTTTCCCTTTGGAGGGTTTTCCATGTATAAATCTTGGTGTTATGGTGTTGCCTTTCATTGTGTTATTTTGTGTATGCTTTCTAATTTGATTTACTATTAACCGGTTAATAAGGAATAAGTTCAAAACTAACATTACTGGTAGAACAATGATTCCTCCCCACCCTCTTAGTGTTCTTGGATTCCAACATGCTATTTATATGGCAACTAGATATCAAGATGATCCGAAGGAAAGTCATGTCACTGTTGTTAAAAGAATATTCAGATATCTAAAGGGAACTAAGGATTATGGTTTATGGTATCCAAAGTATGATGATTTAATGTTGTGTGCTTACACTAATGTAGATTGGGCAGGTGATGTTGATGATTAGAAGAGTACAACTGGTGGAGAATTATTTTTAGGTAAGAAGTTGGTTTCATAGACCAACAAGAAACATGATTTAGTATCTTTATCTACTGCTGAAGTTGAGTACATTGTTGTTGCTAGTAATTGCACTCAGATAGTTTGGATGAAGAAAATGTTAAAATATATCAAAGTTATTTATGATGAGCCTATTGTTATATAATATGATAATTCCAGTGCTATAAACATGTCTAAAATCCGATGCAACATTCAAAGACTAAACATATATCAATCAAATATAATTTCTTGAGCGAGCAAGTTGGTGAATAGAAAGTGAAGCTGGAATATGTATCTACAAAGGAACAAATTTCTAATATTTTCACTAAGCCTTTGCCTATAGATACATTTTTCTATCTAAGAGACAAGTTAGGGGTCTCCACCCCTCCTGATGAGAACTAGATGCATTGAGTTGCATTGATTTGGTCAAATTCAGAGTCTTATTATTTTATCTAGACTGATGAGTTGGTGTTGCTCCTCTGTTGGAGTAGTCTATTGATTTGATTAAGTGTCCTAGGGGGAGAGAGATTCATGATTCTATTTTGGGAGATATTTTGTTATTCTATTTTGGTGATCTTTGGCATTGTTGTCAAAGGGGGGGTGAGATCATGTGAAAAACTGCTTTATCTACCTTGATCTTAAGGGGAGTTTGCTAGTGATATCTTCTTTCTTTGCATTGACTGTTTTTCACATTCATATGTTGCCATCAATGCCAAAGGGGGAGATTGTCAGATTTGGTTGTTCATTTCTGCTACTAGGGTATGTTGTTGTCATTAATGTCAACATATTCTTGTGAGTTATTCAAGTGAGTTTGGAAAAGAAAATTGGTTTGATTTTGTAGTTTGGTTTTGTTGATCATTGTTTTGCAGAATCCGGTATTCCCTCCGATATATTCCAGTGTGATTGGATCTTGTACTAATACTTTGTATTATTTTTTGGGATGATCTTGTGTATCTTCGTTTTAGATAGTTCATGATTTGGTACTCTTCAAGTTATCTTTCCTCATGACAGTTGCTGATTGGTTTTGTTCTTGAGTTTTGAGACGTTGACCGATGAAGATTTGAAAAAAAGGTGTTGATGCAACTATTCCAGATGATTCTAACATGTTTTTTGGTGTTTCCTAGTCATGTCTTATTTTTTTTAGCGATCTACATTGATTGTCGTGTGAGTTTTTGGTTATTTCCATGAACCAGTGATCATTTGTGTGTTATGCAGTATTTTTGGTGGTGTAGCATGTTGCAGTTGATCTTGGCAGGATTTTTGGTGGATGTAATCGTTTAAGAATTTGAATTAGGTCTATGCTATGTAATGTAAATTGTAATATTGGTCCAGTGGTCGATCATTGTATCGTGTAATGTAATTTTTGTAATTATGAGTTGAGGGTTGAGGGTTTATCTAACCTTGTTATCAAGGTTGATGATTTATATATATAGACGATATACTTATGTAATTTATGTGTCAATATTATGTCTACATTATCAGAGAGAGGTAAATGTGCGAACAAGGATATATCATTCAACGAGGTGTTGTGGTGAGATTGGTGTTGTAGAGAAGACAACTGTACTTACCCAGAACAGACATCAGGCATTTGTAGATGCTATTATTGCAGTTCATTCCTTCTGGATTGTAGTCTCAATAATATTGTAAGTCAGTGAGATTTCCCTGAGGGATGTAGCCTTCCAGACATATATCTTTTGAGAAGTGAACTCTAGGCAGTGTTCCTGAATGCATGTGCATTCCCCATTGTAATATTTTCACATAGTACTGCATAGTATCATCTTATTGTGGGTAGGTTCCCACCGTGGTTTTTCCCTTAACTAGATTTTCCACATCAAAATATTGGTGTTGTGTGTTGTGCTGTTAATTTTCTTATCTATTATTGATGTGGTTTATTAGTTAATGTCTTGGAGTTGAATTTGTTTAGATCTGGTGAAGATTGATTCACCCCCCCCCCCCCTCTCCGTCTTCCTGCCTGATTGTTGCTAACAAGCTCAACCAAACTTGATGAGATGCTTGCAAGTTAGAAGAACCCTAATGATACTCAAGGTCATGGATTTGAGAAAGGTGAAAACTCTAAATCAACACAACAAAAGAATAACTCAAGAAGGCCTTCAGTAAGGCAACCTAATGTTCATAAATTCAATGGTAATTTTGTTTGCAATAAATTTAGTCACATGGCTAGTCAGTGCAAAAATAGGATGAATAATAATGGTCCATCTTTTACCAGTCAATTATTTAAATGCAATAAGAATGGCCATAAGGAAAATGTATATAGAAGTGTGATGAACAACCTTCAAAATAGGAGAAATGTCAGATGTTATGCATGTAGTAGGTTTGGACATGTTTCTAACCAGTGTAGATCAAGAGGAAATCAAATGAACTTCACACCTAGTCAAGGAAATGTTTTTTTCTATGCATGCAACAAATCTGGTCACATTGCTAAGTATTACAGAAGCAAAAATGTGAATAGGAGAGGTCCATAAGACATAACAAGAATGTGAAGGCTGATGAGAAGGGTAAAGAAAAAGTTGAGGAGATTAGAGATCAGATGAAGAAAACTTGGGTGAGTAAGAGTGATTCTGAGGTGGAAAGTGGGTCTGCACCTAATTCCAATGGTGAAACTTCAACCGATAACTAAGCTAAGGCATTAGGCCTTGCGGGAAGATATCATGAAAATATTTCAAACCCACTGTTTGAGATCTATGCCTGATTCCGAGGGGTTGCAGAGGTGTATATGATGATTGTAAACAATTTTGATGGATATCTGGAAGAGTTCGAGCACATTTGAAGATTCGAAAAAGAGTTTGTAAAGATGCAAAGTATCCAAAAGTATTAGGGAAAAGCGTATTTATTGCAATAAAAGTTAGGTTTGTCATGAATAAAAAGTGATTTTACCTCTTCATTTCACACCTTGCAATTAAAGAAAAGAAGTATGAAGAGCTCTACAAAGAAGGATATCAGATGAGATCAAGTACTACATATTTCCGAAGTGATTTGGCAAGAAACCCTAATTTGGTGTGAGGTATTTATCAGTAGAACCTTCTTAGTTTGAAATTTGTGAATTTGCAAGAATGGTTGCATCTAGTGCCACTACCCCTCTTGTTGTGAACAACACTAAACATGCACGCCCAAGCTTCAAGAATCATCCCTTAATTTCCATGGAGGATGACCCTAATAGTACATTTTCATCGGTTCCCTACAAAGAACTTCATATTGCAGAAATTAGGGCATACACACATTGTCCCATTGAGGAATTTGGAAGCTCTCAAATGTTGAATCTGTATAACAATCAATTAGCAAATAAGAGTTTGGTGTTGAAACCAAAATTCCAAGGACTAGAAGACAAGGGTTTTGTGCAACTTGTCAGGTTTCCAATGTTCTATGAACAAGAATGGGTTTGGTTCATATTGAGCCAAGTACATGATGAATTTATATGGCTAGACAAGCCCCACAAAATCACCAAGATAGTCATTCAAGTTGTAACATGATTATGTGCATCTAAAGAACTGCCATCCTTGAAGGTAGTGAAGAATGGCATTGTGACCAATGTGACAGGGTCAAAATTTACAAACGAGCAATGAAAACTAACGAAATCCTAGAGCACAATAACCGGTTCGCATCAATGATCATTGGGTATAAAATCTATTATTCTAGCAGAGAAAACTCTATCTTCAACACTTCCATGTATGCCACATATGAGATGATGAGAGAGAATAAGAAGTATGATCTTTGTCATTTTCGCAGGAGTGAGCTTATCAAGAATATTAAGAAGACCAAAGAAAATATGAAACATCCTTTCAAGTTCAAGACATTGCTTCTTTGCATACTTTCTACCTTATGAATGAGATTTCAGATGTTGGTCCAATGCAATGGGTATTTGATAGACCTGTAGGAGTTCAAATTCGGGAACACCTATACAATTATAGTGACTCCAAGGTTCGGAACAAGAATCAATTGGGTTATTTCAAGAACTTCTAGAAGGAAATGCATGAAAGCGAAAGAATCCCTAAAATTATTGTAGAGAAATACCAAGATACCATTTTCTTCATGGTAGAAACACACCAATGTCTGATGGAAGCCATAGAGTCCTGAACAATATGGGTCATGCCAATGGGATATGAGGTAGATGAAAAGAAATTGGAATTATATGCACAACATTTGTTGAGTCAACCAGTGGACCCCAATGAGGAGAGGTTCAAAACATACAAGGAAAAGAGTTTAAAATTTCATCAGCAGTTCAAGAAACTGGTGATCCAGAAGAAGGTTCAAAAAGAGGTTGAGGCTCCTGTAGAGAATATGGAGATATCTAAGGAAATAGTCCAGAAAGATAAAGAGGAAAATATTCTCTCTAAGGATCAGACTATGAAGAAGGCATCAAAAATAGAAGTACCTAAGCCTAAGCCAAGGCAATTCAGAAGCATATCTCCCTCCTCTGGTCCTGCAAAGCCAACCAACAAGCCTAAATATTTAATAAAGCCATCCAGTGGTGAAAAGAAGAGAAAGACGATCAGATGATGAAGAGATTGAATCTAATGAGGCGATGAAGGAGGTTAAGGCCAAAGCTCCTAAAGCCACCAAAGTTGCAAAAGAAAAACCATCTGGTGGAAGAAAATATGGTAAGAAATTAAAGACTTCAGAACTTGATGAGGCACTAAAGAAAGGTAAAATTGAAGTTAAGCCTCCTATGTCTTTAGATCAAATTGTAAATCAAGTCATTAAGAATGGTAACCTGAAGCCACTATCTGAGTGGTATGACAATTTTGATGAATCCGACAAGAGAACACTAGAAGAGACTATTGTAGAATACTTAAATGTATATAGTAAAGCTCTAATTGAATTAATGACAGTCATACTCAAGAGCTTGTATGACATTTTGGATGCTAGAAGGTAGACAACAAATAAAGAAGATGAGAGATTGAAAGAGTATGCATTAGTTAGCTTATGTTCAATTATTTGTACAGGGTTAGTGCAGGATCAAGGGGGGCCAAAAAGTGGCAATGTGAAAAAATAGCCTTCCTCACTCGCCTAAAAACGTGAAAATCCATGTTGACTTTTTGCTTGGCCTGGGTGTCAGTACACCTTGGCCTAATAATTACCTATGCAAATCAGATATCCAATTTTTATTTGTAATTTTAATTTAAAAAATATATTATATGTTACATATTATATAATATATTATTACATTATATATATTATATAATACATATTATATAATATATTATTATATTATATTATATAATACAATATAATATTATATATTATAATATATATAATATAATACAATACATATTATATAATTATATAATATATTATTGTATTATATAATATATTATTATATTACATATGTTATTTAAAAACTATTTAAGTATAAAAATCGGATATCCGATTTTTTGAGACTTTTATATTTCGATAGTGACAGCCCATGAGTCATTTTTAACTCATGGGCTGCACGAATTCATCAAAATCCGATATCCAATGTTTTGGCAAAAAATTGCTAAAAACTAGATTGAGAGGTAAGAATTTTATCGTTTTCAATCATTTTCATTCATTTTTTGTATTTTTTGTTAATGTTTATTTGATTTTTCATTGAAAATATGGTTTTTCATGAAAACTAGGTTTTTTAAAATCAAATGCCTAATTGTTTAAATTTGTTAACTAAATTTAATTGTTTACATTCAATTAGGTTAAAAATGGGGGGTAACAATGAAAACCCTGACCAACCACAACTGCAACAACCAAACCCTCATTTTCCAAACCCCCCCTCAATTCAGGATTTGATTGCACAAAATTTGAATGAATTGAGGGGGATTGCAGAAGTATATCATAGGATCCCTTGTCTAAACCCAATGTTTGATCCTCTCACGTCGATCATAAAAAGTATGGAAACCATGACTAAGGAGCACAATGCCGCCCTTTTGTGGCGAGATTCTATGAGGGAAAAATATGCAGATGGCTTGTCCTATAAGGATATCAAGGATCTTGAGATATCCAAAGCCAAAATCACCTCATTGTTTATCAAACCCCGTACTGGTTAGCCTGTAGATCCCCAAAAAACAAAACTTTCTATTAAATGGTGCACAAATGATGGGATTGTGAAAAACTTTTGGGATTGTTGGTGGATGGTTTTCGACAAACCACCCAACAAAAATCTTGATATCCCCTTCTATTTCATAAAAAAATTGTATGCTAAGTTTGTTTTAAACAAACATGTGAACTACTTTGACATCCAACCTTTCCAAGGTGTAGGTTTAGGTATGCCCCAAAATAGACCTAGGGTAGTCAGAGTAGTTTAGGGCCCATATGTCCCCCCTCCTCCTGTTGATCCCACCACTTGTAGTGTAGCATCCTAATATCATTTGTGAGGCAGTGCATCTGGCGGCGTTGACATGTCATCCTTGGCTCCACACATATGTGTGCCCCATAGTTGTGTCATGTGTGGGCACGTATGCTTGGGTCCAGTTGGACAACCCATTGATCCTCCTGTGAACAGTGTAGATTATGAGGTGCATGAGATGCATGATGCACCAAATGTTATTACACAGACTAGAGGATACCCTGGGGAGTCCTCACATGCTAGAGGCGAGGAGGCAACATCATCATACATTGATGATGTAGTGGTAAGATTTGTATTTTCATAGTTCATGTTATATTTTAATTAAATATTTATAAATTAGATAATATTAAGTACTAATTTTTATTTACATGGTCTATTTAACAGTTGATGACCAAGGATGAGTTGAGACAGATTCGGGAGGGCACCTTGTCGACCATTTCATTTGGTCTTGATAGCTTGACGGTACATATATTATTGCACCTAGTCGTTTGTATTTTATTGTACATACATGCTCATCATTTATATTGGTATTAATTAGATTATGTAGTAACTTGCATGTATATCTTATTTTAATCTTGTAGGGCACAAGCAACACAAGTGTGGGGCAGTGTGATTTAGGATCTGGTAGTGCAGTTGGAGACAAGGGAAAGGTAATTGAATGCAAATATGATTGAATGAAGAGTTTAAATAACTTATAGTGATTATACATGTCTAGACATAGATTGATAGTTTCATATACTTGTTGTGTATATATACAGAGAACTGTTGACTTCACATCCCTGATGACTACACCCAGTATACCTGAACAAGAAGAAGAGATGCCTCGAGTAGATGTGTGTTTATTTTATTTTTTGATTAGTAGATATAATTTGTTATTATCAGCGACAATTATATGCTAACTTGTATCAATGTCATGTTTCTGAACATATGTAGGTTGTGTATGAAAATATTCAAAACATACCTCCTCTACCGAAGACATACATCAAGAGTCCTGCAAAGCTAAAGAGAAAACGTGGAGATGAGGTAAACATGAATAGTTCAATTATAGTTCATTTTTATGTTAACTTTTCGAATGTGAATTATATAATATAACTAATATTAATCATGGTTTGTTTTTCTTGTGTAGGATCCTTCAGAGCCGATTAGTGTGGCGAAGAGGATTGATTTTGATGATCCATCAGTAGCTTAGGATGTTATAGATAGTTTTGGAATGTTTACATGTCTAGTTGGCATGTATATTTTGTATAAGGACATACATTTTGTTTCAGTTGGCGTTTATGCCATATTTGTGTATGGACATACATTTGTAATCATTTGACATTTTTATATATATAGAAGTTGATATTCGATTATATAAATTGTTGCTCATCTATGTGTGGTGTTATCATGGAAATCTTTAATCTTCATTCCAATAATTAATAATGGTTAATAATGGCTATTTAATGAACAATACAATTTATGAACAATACAATTCATTTAATCAACAATACAATACAATTCATTCAATGAACAATACAATTCATTTAATGAACAATAATTGATACAATTCATTATTACCCTATGCATGGTCCTATTTTTCCCCCCACCTCAATTGAACACTCAGGGTTTTATTGGGGCAGCAATTTTTCGGTTGGCGAAAAAATCGTCAATCTCACTCAATCGAATGTTGTCGCATGGCCAATTTCTCATTCTGCTCATCACGATGATGAACCGTCAGCTTGAACATGTCCAATTAGGCATTATTAGCCTACGCATGCTCCTATTTCCCCCCCCCCCCCCCCAAACTCGATCCAATGCTCGGGGTCATACCCTACCGGCATCGTCCCTTGAGTGCCCTAAGTGCTCAAAATTGTCAAACATTGATGGACCCTAACTAAAAATCCATGGCACCTATGAATGATCCATTTGAACCTATGGGGCCATGAGAGGGGTCCCTACAAAAGCCTATCTCATCTTTTCAAGTTGCCTTACGGTTTTCTTAGGGCAGCAATTTTTTTGTTAGTGAAAAAATCGTCAGTCTCACTCAATCGAATGTTGTCGCATGGCCAATTTCTCATTCTACTCATCGCGATGATGAACCGTCAGCTCTGACATGTCTAGTTAGGCATTATTACCCTATGCATGCTCCTATTTCCCCCCCCCACTCGATCCAATGCTCAGGGTCATACCCTACCAACGTTGTCCCTTGAGCGCCCTAAGTGCTCAAAATTATCAAACTTTGACGGGCCCTAACTCAGAATCTGTGGTACCTACAAATGATCTATTTGAACCTATGGGGCCATGAGAGGGGTCCCTATAAAATCCTATCTTAGTTTTTCAAGTTACCGTATGGTTTTATTAGGGCAGCAATTTTTCAGTTGGCAATAAAATCATCAGTCTCACTCAATCGAATGTTGTCGCGTGCTCATTGCAATGATGAACCGTTCGCTTTGACATGTCCAGTTAGGCATTATTACCCTATGCATGCTCCTATTTTCCCCCCCCCACTCGATCGAACACTCAGGGTCATACCCTACCGACGTCGTCCCTTGAGTGCCCTAAGTACTCAAAATTGTCAAACTTTGATGGGCCCTAACTCAGAATCTGTGGCACCTACAAATGATCCGTTTGAACCTATAGGGCCATGAGAGGGGTCCCTACAAAAGCCTATCTCAGTTTTTCAAGTTACCCTATGGTTTTATTAGGGCAGTAATTTTTTGATTGACAAAAAAATCATCAGTCTCACTCAATCGAATGTTGTCGCATGGTTGATTTCTCATTTTGCTCATCGCGATGACAAACTGTCGGCTCTGACATGTCTAGTTAGGCATTATTACCCTACGCATGCTGCTATTTCCCCCTCCCCACTCGATCTAATGCTCGGGGTCATACCCTACCGACGTCGTCCCTTGAGCGCCCTAAGTGCTCAAAATTGTCAAACTTTGACGAGCCCTAACTTGGATTCCGTGGCACCTATGAATGATCCATTTGAACCTATAGGGCCATGAGAGGGGTCCCTACAAAATCCTATCTTGATTTTTCAAGTTGCCCTACAGTTTTATTAGGGCAGCAATTTTTTGGTTGGCAAAAAAATCGTCAGTCTCACTCAATGGAATGTTGTCGCATGGCCAATTTCTCTTTCTCCTTGTCGCGATGATGAACCATTGGCTCCGACATGTCCAGTTAGGTGTTATTACCCTACACATGCTCCTATTTTTCCCCCCCACTTGATCTAATGCTTGGGGTCATACCTTACCGGCATCATCCCTTGAGCGCTAAAATTATATATTAACAAGCATTACACTGTAGACACATAATTACCATTACACTTGCATGTGACATCCATGAAGGGATATGCAAACATGATTTTTTTTTCATTATCAATACAACTACACCAATGTACTCATGTACAGATACATGGACATTATCATCAATATAACTAAACCAAATTGCTCATAGACATTGTATATCATAATAACAATGTTACATCAATTCACATCCATATACAAATACAACATCCCACTTCATCTGCATCAAACATCCTCATGTCCTAAGAGATAAGCTTACGTACAAGACCAAAATAAGTAACCTTTTTATGCGGAATGAATGTGCTACAAGAAACAAATAATAACACTTAATACAGATTAGTTTGGCAAATTATAAATAGATCATTTCAAACATTTTTAAGACGCACAAGATTGTATAATTATGAAACTTACCAGTTTCTCTACAAAGTATACAAGCATAACTTTGAAGAAAGACGCATGTTGATTAAAGCCCTTCTCACTGCATTTCTCTGCATGGTTGAAGACGATGGTAGATATGGTCATTTCTAAATAGCAATACATTCACTTGACTTAATTTTTATGCACAAAATTTTATCTCAATAATGCACAAAAGAATATGTACCATCACCAAGAGAGGGTCTTGTCAACAGTGAATGATCTAGCATGAACCTATATATTATCAAAAATCATAATGTGATGTACTATTGTATATCATCAATAAAGACCTGAATGAGCATAAAGGTTTTGCAATAATTATATCATCAAAAATTGTAAAGCTCATCAAATGCATGATAATAAGTTGTGTTGCAAAAATATGTCCCTTCCGATTATATCGTGTACTCGCTATGTGCATGCAAAAACCGTGTGGCCAAAAAAAAAACGTTCATCAATAGACCTGCATTTTCAAGACATCCTTAATATACACATAACAAACTTGATTATTAAGGTTTAATGGTCATTGTTTGAAATGAAATGCATGATAAAAAAAATAAGGCACCATTAAAGACCTACTACTCAAGTGTGCCTGAAGGGTCATCTCTTTGTTTAAGAGTATCTAGTATTGCTTCATGATCAGTAGTAGTCACTATCCATAGCTCTTTGGTCTTTGGTTTTGCTTGATGCTTCAACAACTTGACATTTGTAGCTATAATAAGGTGTGAATACATTATAATGGTTTTGTGTCTCTCATAGTCTTCAAATGTAGGTATGCCATTCTTTCTAATCATGTATGCTTGCAACCAAGTTCCCACAACAACAACTGAACCTGTAGGATATGTGAACCTGTCATCATCTGTCACTAGTTGTGTTAGATTTTGTTTTCCCTGTACACATCATGCCAACCAATATTCTGATCTCTCTTCATTCCCTTACAGTGCAACAACTGCAAAAACATGTCTTGGCTGTACAAGATCTGATAGACGATCATACTCAAGTGAACTTTCCATGTCATTGTTTGACAAGGATATTGTTTGAGATAAAGGAGTTAGATAGTGGGGAACCCACGTATCAACCCACTCACTTGACTTGCACTGATCCCAATCACATCGAACACAACTCTGACAAAAACAAGCCAACGCTCATGTCCAAATGGTCCATGTACTTGCATCTGAGCTGAGAAATGAATGCATCTTTGAAGAATCTTTAATTGTTTGACAATCCAATCTATCTCCCACTGTTCCCTCCTCAACCAACCAAAAGAATCTACTCACTACTGAATCAAGAGTACCTCCATGTGACAATGTTGAACTACACCAATCAACAATAGAACATGCATCAAAGAAACTTGCACCTAAAATCCTCAATTGCTCCTTATCTAGAGCTCTCTTCAAACATGCACCTTCTCCATCATGCTCTCCCTTCCCATGCCCTACCTCAAAAAAACACCAAATATGAGGTATATGCCTCTCCACATGCATTCTACTCAACCAATAAAACATACGGGCATTCTTGAATTGACTCATACAGTTATCTGATCATATTATATGTCGGTCAATTGCAATATCTTTCTCATGCAAGAACTCAAAAAAATTCTCGAAAGAATGTTACACATACTCAGAGGAGTGTGATCTATCATCAATCATATAAAAATGAAACTCCCTGATTATCTTCATGTTCTCTTTTGTACTATCAGGAGCATGTCTATATGTAATGTGAACAAAAATAGCAATCTAGACTGAATTGTAGTACTGAGACTGTACCTCATTATGTGGTTGCAATGTATAGTTCTCTACAAAATCAACCACCGATACAATAGTGCCAAACAGGAAAGAGTTCTTACACATCCTGAATTGTTGATCCAACCACTGAGACCTATGGGTGTGCCTTGCATACTTGTAGAAAATATTTTCCTTAAAATCGAAAATAAAATTAGCAATACTCACTTCTCTTGAGACTAATTCACATCTATAACCTTCACCTCCACTCTTCAAAGTATATTTCACTATCTCGTATCTTTTTTTCTCAACATAATTATTTCCAAACTCGTGTTCGCTGCCCTTATGAAAACATGAAACAAACTTTGACAACCCATCGCATTTAAGCAGTTCTCATTCAAACAATCATTTCTATAGAAATAGCAACCATCATCTCTAGGGCATAAAAATAGATCTTGCAAGTCTCTTGATGATCTCAGAAATAGCATTGCACCACACTCATGCAACATCTCATTAGTATGCATCATATAACGAATATGACATAAAAGTTCATGGTACATTGAAAACTCCACATGGTACTTGCAACAACAGGGATTGTGAATCTTAAGAGGAACACAATAAAATGGTTTCAAAGATTCAAAGGCCCTTTGTGATATTTGTAAAGTTGGATGTAATTCACAAAAAAATTTGTACAACATTGTTTGGCTTGATTCCAAGAAATGTTTGGGATGCAATGTGTGGTCTTGGTTGTCGATTCTTAATTGTAAAACATCCTTTACATTGGGTGACACTCTAGAATTAGAGTGCCAAAATTGTTGAATCTCTTCCTTCACATTGTCAGTCAACTTTCTATCAACATGTGGAAGCCTCCCACCCCCATGTATCTTGTTGAAGTGGATCGTCAAGTCTTTGTCTTCATGCAAGTGCTCTATCCAAAGTTTTATAGTTTATGTTAAAATCAACACAAGTTTGTCTCATTTGACGAGCCTTCCTCAATTGATGGCTTACTAAGGAGGTTGTAATCACTCTTCGAGCGACTCTCTTATCTCTTTCTTTGGTATTTTTTCCAATAGAATTAAGAGCGTCAAATAGATGTTTTGCAATAATAGAATTTCTCTCCATCTTCTTATTCATACGAATCTTCAATTTTTTAGCAATGGTCTCATCTTTATCATCTTTAGCAATTGAAAAAAGAGTTGGCATTGCTCGGTCAATATCTTATTGCTAAAATTTTGGTTGAAAAGTTGTGTAGCCCACAATCGAATGGTTCTTGTTGACCTCTTGCCTTCAAGATTCACAATAATGTTCTCATCAATTTCAAATAACCATTTTGGGGATCTTGAAAGTCTTAGATTTGGAATTTGTCTTTCATCCATGAGAGGGTCTTTATTTCTAAAGTAATTAGGTGTTACATATGGTTCACTTGGTTGAGCAATTCCACCTTCAATGTTAAAGTTTTCCACATTTTCACCTCCTATGTCAAAATTTTCCACATGTTGAGCATTTTCATTATCACTTTCAACATTTTCAAAAATTTTCAATATTTTCACTTTCAAAATATACATTTTCATTTTCAATAACTTGTGGCACATTTTCAAATTCAATTTCCTCTTCAATTGAAGTAACATTAGCAATATTTAACATACCTATGACATTCTCTATCTCTTTCTCTATACACTTCAATTTGGTCATTAGAAAGTTTTCTTTTGCGTTTAGACTTCCGATGACTACTACTCCCCATTTCCCTCAACACATATGCTCCTTCATGATTGACAATGTAAGTTTTCACTTTAAGAATCTCCCAAAAGCAAAAATTTGTCTCTAATTGTCTGAAAACCTGTGATCCTCGATAGAAAATAGAATATGTAGATTGTGGACCATTGGAATCTACAAAATGGCCCACAAACCCTTTTTCCTAGTTTTTTGTACTAAAATCGGATATTCGATAAATCGGATATATCGAATATCCGATTAAATCGGATATCCGATTTTAGTGCAAAAATTTGTGGTCCCCAAATTTTTTTCCGCTGCCGCCATTTATTTAGTAAACTGCCACATGGCAGAAATCCAATATAATCCGATATCAAATTAAAATCAGATATCGGATTTTATTAGTCATATTTTAGAGAGAGAGAGAGAGAAGGAGAGGGAGAGAGAGAGAGAGAGAGAGGAGGAGGAGGAGAGGGAGACCATAGGACCCCTTAAGACACCAAATCATGTCATTAGGGGTCATATGGTGTCCCATGAACCCTTATGACCTCTTAGGACACCATATGACCCCTAATGACACCATATTGGGTTGCTTTGGGTCATATTGTGGCCTACGACCCCTTAGGACACCATATGACCCCTAACGACATGATTTGGTGTCTTAAGGGGTCCTATGGTGTCGTTAGGGGTCATATGGTGTCCATAACGGTGTCATAACAGGTCGTATGGTGTCCCAAGACACCATATGACCCCTATGGACAAAATAGGACCCCTTAAGACACCAAATCATGTCGTTAGGGGTCATATGGTGTCCTAAGGGGTCATATGGTGTCCCATGAACCCTTATGACCTTTTAGGACACCATATGACCGCTAATGACACCATATTGGGTCGCTTTGGGTCATATTGTGTCCTAAGGGGTCATATTGTGTCCTAAGGGGTCCTATGGTGTTTGAAGACACCGTATGACCCCTATGGACACCATATGACCCCTAACGACACCATAGGACCCCTTAAGACACCAAATCGTGTCGTTAGGGGTCATATTGTGTCTTACGACCCCTTAGGACACCATATGACCCCTAACAACATGATTTGGTGTCTTAAGGGGTCCTATGGTATCGTTAGGGGTCATATGGTGTCTTGGGACACCATAGGACCCCTTAAGACACCAAATTGTGTTGTTAGGGGTCATATTGTGTCCTAAGGGGTCGTAAGACACAATATGACCCCTAACAACATTATTTGGTGTCTTAAGGGGTCCTATGGTGTCATTAGGGGTCATATGGTGTCCATAGGGGTCCTATTGTGTCTTGGGACACCATAGGACCCCTTAGGACACAATATGACCCCTTAGGACACAATCTAGTGTCATTAGGGGTAATATGGTGTCCTAATAGGTCATATGGGTTCATGATGTCTTAATCTCTCTCTCTCTCTCTCTCTCTCTCTCTCCCCTAATCTCATAAGGGTTCATGATGTCTTAATGTCATAAGGGTTCATGATGTCCTATGATGTCTTAATCTCTCTCTCCCTCCCCTCTCTCTCTCTCTCCCCTAATCTCTCTCTATCCCTCTCCCCTAATCTCTCCATCTATCTCTCTCTCCTCTAATATCTCTCTCTCTCTCTCTCCCCTAATCTCATAAGGGTTCATGATGTCTTAATGTCATAAGGGTTCATGATGTCCTATGATGTCTTAATCTCTCTCCCCCCCCTCTCTCTCTCTCTCTCCCTTAATCTCTCTCTATCCCTCTCCCCTAATCTCTCCATCTATCTCTCTCTCCTCTAATATCTCTCTCTCTCTCTCTCTCTCTCTCTCTCTCTCTCTCTCTCTCTTTCTCCCTCTCCGCTAATCTTTTTATCTCTCTCTACCTTCCCTCCTCTCTCTCTCTCTCTCTCTCTCTCTCTCTCTCTCTCTCTCTAAAATATGACTAATAAAATCCGATATCGAATTTCTACCATCGCAATTAATGTGGCAGTTCAATAAATAAAAGGCAGCAATGGGAACATTTTTTGGGACCACAAATTTATATATTAAAATCAGATATATCCAATTATATCAAATATCCGATTTTTGTAGTCAAATTTTCAAATTTCAAATTTTGGCTTGGGAATGCTTTGGTATTTGGCTTGGAACTGACAAGCCTGGAAAGTCAACTGAAAAAATGTGTTTTTCAGTATTCCTTGATCTTCCAGACTTTACACTGGTGGCTGACGACTTTTTTTGTAGCCAAAATTTATAAAATGAAAAGGGTTTTTTAAGGACATTCTCAACTTTCCAACAATACAAGGCTTCTCTTATTTCGACTTTAATAAATAATTATTATTTATTTTCTCATTGAATTCTGACAATAGTCTTGATTGATACACTAATTGAAAAACACTCATAACTTTCAAATTGTATAACATTTTTTGAATCTGAAATATGTGTTACATCCTATGCTTCATCTAATATAGGGAAAAATTTAAAAAAATTAAATTTCATAAGGTTTTGACCAAGTTAAGGTGGTTAGACGTAGGAGTTTCTGAATTTCTGAAAAGCTATAGTAAAAAATTCATAAATAATTATTTAATTTATAAAAAATTAAAAAAAATATGTGTCACATCCAGACATGAGTCTAATACTTATATTATAAATATTATAAAAAAATATTATGATTTGATTGTGATTAGGGTGGTCAGACATACGTCTACTTCTTATTTTTTTCTTGAAATTTTAGTACCACTGCATTGAAATTTGAAATTTTCATCAAATAGGATATTTTTTTTCCAGAAAAAAACTAGTAGCTTAGAAACTACATTCAATTTTCTATATATTCTCTTCTTACATATTTTAAAAATAATGTTCACAACTTATTCAAATTTTCATGTCAAGTTGCATAACTCTTATTTTCTGAAATTTCATTGCCACTTAAGAGCCTGTTTTGGCACACCATGATCCTACACATACCATACAAAGGAGATAGATATTGCTTAAACTATCAAAGAACGAATTCAAGACTAAGCACAGAGTAAATAAAATCATGTTAGGGAAGATTGATGAGGTAGCAAAGGAAACTGAAAAGATTTTGACAAAAGTTTTGTTAGATAATCAGTATGAGGTAAATGAAGCTAAAGGGCAAGAAGAACCTCAGTCTGAAGAATGGGACATGACAACACAAGTCAATCTAGAAGTTCAACAAATAATAGATGACACTTCTGTCCTAGAAATCCACATTGATGAACAAGTAGAGGTAAGTGTGCAAGAAGAAGTTAGAGAAGAGAATGCAGGGAAAGACGAAGAAGGAAATTACAAGGTTGAGAATCCTCTGGCTGTTGTCAATCCTCCAATTCCCAAGAATACAAAAAAGGAGAAGATGGAACTTAAGATTGAGGTTAAGACTGAGGCAAAAGATACTGCAAAGATAGTGAAAGGAAAACAAGTCATTGATGATCCAGAGTTCATTCAAGGTTTGATTAATGTCGCTTCTTTGTCTCTAATTCAAAGGATTCAACTTGGATCATTTGCCCAAGCCAAAGCTAGCAAATATCTTTTGAAGTCCCATACTAAGGATAGTATGTTGTTAACCTTGGCAACCGATGTGTTTGAAAAGTAGATGCCCTTGTTTCAAAAGGATACTTTAGACACTCCATCCTAGAAATTAAAGAGTTTGATCAATTCTGCAAATACACATTTTGAATCTTTTGAAAAGTCCATTGAGGAAAATGTCCAAAGTGAATTCAATGCAAAGAGGCTCTATAACCTAAAAAGGATGATCACCAAAGATAGAGTCACTTTAGATGCCTATGTTAAGAGTATACAAGATGCATTGTCCCGAGGTGGAAACTTGTACAAATCATGCTTATCTCAATCTAAGTTCACCCAGGGCATTGAAAAGAAGTCTAAGGCACATGAGGATGAGTTGGAGCATATATCTCAGTCAGTTAACCCCCTACCAGTATCATTGAGCAGTCATGAGAATCAGGTAATATCACTACTTGAAAAAATTAGAAGCTTGAACCATGACCGAGAGAGAATAATTGGGAGAGTTAGAGAAATTAGGAGTCTCATCACTCCTAAGATGGACATTATGTTGAGTGCTCTCAAAGATACTCAAGATGCTCTGACCAGCGGTGATCTGGAAGATGTAAAATCAACAGAGGCACAAGCTTATTTGTTTAGTAGGTTCATAACCATGTTGGAAAATCTGCAGAAAGGCTGGGACAACCACTTGGAATCATTGAAGAATTCTTATGCTAATATCGTCAAATTTTTGTGAGTGTATAAGGACTATGTACACATGTAAATAGATTTTTTAATTTCTGAAACCATACCTTTGTCGTTGATGTCAAAGGGGGAGTGTATAGTAGTGAAAAATGTTGATCTTAGGGGGAGATCTTTGATTCTTTGGAGTCCATCAGTTAGACTCTTGTTGTAGTGTATATATTTTGGTGTTGGTCCGACATAGTCATTTTTCACTAAGTGTTGCCATCAATGCCAAAGGGGGAGTGTTAGGGTTTAGGAAGATCTGAAGCAAATACGAATTAACAATTATATGCAGATACAAACACATAAAGATGAAGAAAAACAACTCAAAGAAACACAAAGATTTAATGTGGTTCACCCAAGATGGGCTACATCCATAGAATACAACCGTCCAATCTTTTCTTATTATACAGTAAATTAGTACAACAACATCACATATGCCTTATGCATTCCAACCGCTTATAACATGCAATTTTAGGGCAACATACAAAGTCGGTTAACAAAGAATAACCCCAGCCCTAAGGGAATATTCTTGTAATCTTCTCCATGTACATGTATTTTTGTATTCTCGTATGTACGAGAAATTGCACGTATCTATCACTTGTCTGTTGGTGAAATTTGGCTAACCCTAAATATGATTAAATACTTTTGGTAGAAAAATTCCTTAACTCACACCATACTAGAGAAACAATAGTAGATTATCTAAGTTGGTCATACGATGAGTGAAACAAGCTACATTATAAGAGAACAATTATCCTTGATATATGCCTTTATAGAGTTCCTCTCTAACCTTAGTTGTGATATCAATAAGTCACCTCCTATATTGATATTTGTTTAACATTGCAACATTAGAGGGTACACAACACTAATATGTAAAATACTATATAAATGATTTACACCCTAGGCTAGTAAATCTAGATACACCACCACAAAGGAACCATTAAACTATCCTATGGTTTTACAAGTCTTAGAGTCAAAATCCAAATTACATGTAACATATTGAATCTCTATGAGTTAACCTTTGTTTAAAAAGATATACATAAGTACAAATAAAAAAGTATTCTTAAAGTTTATTTGTGTCATTCAATTATTATTTGTAAACACATTATCTAATATCTACAAAATTAAATCCACAAATGTTATATTATGTAATATTCTACTTTTGAGTAAAGACATTTTTGGCATATTCCAATTATGAAGATTAGCACACAATTATCCGCCAACTAGACATAAAGGTAAAATGTCATACCATATTTGGTAATGCTTACCATTAATTTCCAATAATTGAAAAAAATGATACATAATTAGAACAAGAAGACCATCCATGCGTCTAGCTTAAGTTTACATTGTCATTGAATGGAAGTTAAAGTAGGTTTCTACAATTCATTCATCATCAAGTCACGGCCAAGCTTATCATGCTTTTATTTCTCAAAATAATAGGCCTCAAGATGGACTTCAGGATAACCCATGCCACCTATACTTATCACTCTTGACCAAGACTGAATGTCATAGTGTTTTACATGTAAAAATTCTAGTTATTTTAGTCGAGATGAGTCTAGAGGCAATCTCACACAGTCAAATCAAGATAAATCACAATGATAGTAACTTTAAAAGTTCATTCGAGATTGGAATAGATTTTGGAAAGCCAAATACAATGCAAACCTTATAGTAGATAGTTGTAATGACAATGGGTTGTCTTCTATTGGCTAAAACCTATATAATGAGGATATAGTATAGAAGGGATGAGCTCATAGCTATTCAATCTAAGTTCTAGGCTCATAATGAAACATTTTAAAGAGGGAAAAGTAATAATGTTTAAGAACAAGCCCAACCCTTAGAATTGTTTTCTAAACTCTCCTTTGTAGATTTGAGTCACAAGAGAATCCTTCACTTAAGAATTGTCTACATACCTACTTCTAAATATGACTAAAATATTATATATATCGTGACAAGAAATTGTACTTTCCCATGTTAAGATTTTATATAGACAGTTCCACCATTCTGCCTCACCTTCGACAAACAAATCACAAATCCATCTAAAGACACTTACCACACCCTTTCAACTAAATTACTTATATAATAATTTAATCATTACTCAGAAACTTAAGGAGATACATTCTTACCCCAAGCTTATGTTGTATTAATAGCCTTGAAAGAGATGGTAAGAGCATCCATTATAGAATAATTGAACCGAATTTTACTATTGTAACCTCGTTAGATGTGTATATGAATTGAACATGTACCAGGCAGAAGAGTTGCTTGAAAAAATAACTGAAAGTAAAATGAGATAACAAACTGTTTGACAAAACATTGCAATATGCAGATTACATTCAACCTGATTAACTAGGAAAATCTTATAAACTTAAAAAAAATGCTATAAATAGATGTAGAGCCGAACTATTCTAGAAATATCATTGTAATTAATTGTATAACTATCCTAGCTTGCAGGTTCAAAGTAAAATATAATATTTTGTGTGTTACAACGACTTGACAAAATTCATGCACTGAGCTCCAACTGAAAATGAAAGTGGGATATGGATAAAAGGATATCCATTACTCTGATAACCAGAATCCACAGGATAAGGACCAAATAGAAGAGGCGTAGAATTCAATTAGGGTTCTTCTTTTGTTCTTTTGGTGCTGGTTCGTGATTTTTGATATACAAAATTTAAGAATCAAAACTTAAGAAGAAACTGTAATATCAATCATAGCTTCTATTTGCCTAACAGTATTATCATCTAAACTCTGAAAATCAATACCACAGTTCCCATCACCATCTTCTTCAACATGACCATTACGGTGCAGAAAGTGGAGCATATCTTGTACTTGGGGACAATGGGCACTATCTTGAAAACCTAATAGATTGGTAAGCCGTTGGAAAACATCCCTCCTGTGACTCATAATATCATCTTCCTCTTTCTCTTCTTCTTCTTCTTCTTCTTCTTCTTCTTCACCCTTCTCATAAATGTCATCATCCAGGGTTATAACAATGTTATATGTATGAATATTGCTAGGGTTATAGTAATGTGCACAAGCATTTTTGTTAGAAGTCTCTATCCACTTTTTAATCTCTTGGAACTTTTGGGCATCACAAACCAAGCCATAGTAAGGCAATCTATAGTGAAACTGGTTGTCTTTTGCTTCAATCCCACATAATGAAAGCAATACTTTTTTTCTCTTATCAGGGAGGTACTGTAGATTGAGAATCTTAAGAAGCTTTAGTTTGTATCTATGAGTGGTTCTAGGAGTTGGTGGTTTTGCATTAGGATCAACTATACTTTTTCCTCTATTAGTTTGCCTTTCTTGACTCCATGGTTTCTTCTGCGTTGTGGGTGTTTTCATAACCTTCTGTTTCTTATTGCTATGGCGATTCTCTTTTTCTTCTTCTTCTTCATATTGATGTCTGCTCAAAGGCTGCTGTGTACAAACTGTGGAAGTTCTGGTTGAAGAAAGGTTCGCTTCTGTGTATGTCTTGTTTTGAATCATTTTCACAGTGAATATATCGATCATGGCATCCCTGCTCTCCTGCTCGAACTCATCCAGGTGGTTTTGGAAGTTGGCGATGATTTTTTCAATGCATTTTATGTTCATATCTGCGTCTCTATGACATTTTGGTCCAGTTTCCATACAAATTAGATTGGATAAAAAGGAAACTGTATAATTCTCATTAAATAGAAAAAATATGAAGAGGTGCGACTAATCAGAAATGGCTATCTAGTTTTTATAAAATGTATCAAATATGTATCAAATATGTATAAGAGATAATGATATCTTGATATATTCTAAAGATTGAATATCTAATTTTACTATTTCTAATGATTATGTTAATTATTTGAGACAATTTGATATGATTTCGATACATCTTACCCAACTGTTAAAAACAAAGAAGTGATCAAACCAACCATTAAACCATCTATATAGCTTTCCATGCAATTTCAGATAGACATTGTTAAAACAGACACGGTTAAATTAAAGAGAGTATCAAAACATAAAACTAGTAAGTCTCATATTCACCAAAAAAATCTCTCGCCCCAGCACGATAATCTAAACAAAAAAATCTCTCGCCCCAGCACGATAATCTAAACAAAAAAAGAAAGAAAACACACTAAGCTTATTTGCAGATATTGAAAGAAAGAAAACACCATAAGTTCCAACACAGCAAGAAAATTTTCTCCTATAAAGATTTCTAGTCGATGGTCATTTTCAACAATTTTTTGTAGGTATTGAATATAGATCTTGTCAAAAATGTATGGACCATGCTATTATTCTATCTTCACTCTTTGGATGATTGGAGTTTTTTTCTAATTAATTTATAATTGTAAGAATAAAAAGTGTATATTTTATTATTTGTTTTTTTATTATTTTGTATGGATATTTTAAGTATTTGATCTTAGTATATGATTTTGGTTGATGCAATATTTTTATTTATCTTAATTTTTTAAGTTAATTTTATTAGAAATAGAATTAAGTCAATCTATAAACTTTTGTTAGTCTTTAAATTATTTGTTTCTCTCTTAGGTTCAAATTTGTATATGTAAACTTGACATAGTTTATGAAGAGGGGAAAAAGACCTGGGAGGTGGATTAGTTAATAAGCATGCAAGTCAAATATATAATCATATGAAATCAATGACATAACTCCAAAACACATGAAAACATGAATAAGATGCATATACCTCACAAAACCTTATACCTATCCCTTGGATTGAGCTTGATGAAGTGAAGGTGCCCCTTGGTGATGCTCCACTTGATGTGCTCCTCTTGCTTGCTTGCTTGATGTGGATGGCTCTCCAATGTTGTGCACAAATGGAATGGATTTGGAAGATGATACAAATGAGAAGATCAAGTGTGGATGAGATATGATTTGAACATGATAAGGTTGTCAAGATGATTTCCTGAGCTCAAAAGGACGGCATAGGATTACTAAACTTGGAGATGAAGAATGGAAGGATAGAGTCCTCAATTTATAGGAAGAGGAGAGGAAGAGTGGATGGCTAGGATGGATTCAAGATGAAGGGCTAGGATTGCTTGTGAGCTCACACAAGGCCCAAGAGACGGTGTGGAGACCAAGAGATATGCATTAAAGGCATTTCTTGTCTCCACACTCCTCAAGGTACATTAGGGAGACTTTCCAAGGTACCTTGAGAAGAATAAAGTGCATTGGGAAGACTTCCCAATGTGCCTTGAGAGGAGCAAGGGATGTGACATTCTTTGAAGAATGGGGAGGAGGAATTTAAAATTCTCCAAAAAGGGATAATCATGGGGATTGGAGGAATAAGAAGGAATTAAAAATTCCTTGGGAGAGGAGATGCCTAGAGGATTGTGAGATTTTGAAGATCTCACATTCACCTAGGAAAAGAGCATTAAAAGCTAGTGGTTGGATGGAAGGGACAAGGAGTTGACTTCGTGGCTAATCACAATGATTAGCCATTAGCAACTCATTAGGAGGGGGATTAGAGGAAATGTTAGGTGGGATTAGGATTTATAGGAGAATTTGACTAGGAGAGAGAATGAGTGGAGATAATTAAAAATTAGAAGAATAAGGTTAAGTGAGTTTAGGGAGTTTCTAGAAGACTTTATTAGGTTAATGATGAATTAAGAAGATGGTTTGTAGGAATCATGTGGGTTAACTAATTAATTGAAATTAATTAGCCAAGAGGAAGATTTGTGAGGATTTAATCTTTTAGAAGAATAAAGAAAGGGATTGATTTATTAAATAAATCAGTCACATACTATAGTGACAATATCAATTATATTTAATTAATATTGAGGAGAATTTGAATTAACATAATTAATTAATTATGTGAGGAATTAAAAATAATTAAAAATAATTATTTTTTAAGTGTCTACAATTTATTTTTGCATTGGCATATTTGATCCACATGTTTGAATTCTAAATTTCTCCCTAGGTTGAAGCTTACTTAACTTCAACTAGTTGTTATGCATTGATTCCTATGTTACCCCGAGTTTTCAGGACAAGGGGATGGGGAATCAAGTTTTCGGGACAAATTTTTTTGTTCATTTTTGGGGATGGAGAGGACGGATATATAAAAAATAGAGAAAATTTAAAATATATAGAGAAATTTCAAATATTCATATGATAACAATGATAAACCATTCATCATATACATTATACATAACAATTGAGTTGAATTGAGAATTGAAATTCATAAATTCATATACGTAATGTAACTTAATAGTCAATACATGAGGACCATCCTCTGTTATCCTCCCATTTCAGGGACGTTTTTGTTTCCGAGAAAGCTCAGTTTTACTTAAGAAATGTGTCCCTAGGTAACATTGGTAGATTCTCATTCAAATAATTCCAGATTTTGTGTTTTAGTTAAGCATAAAATAGCATAACCCCTTAGACTATTAGTAAGTAGAATCCATCCATGCTTGGATTAGTGACAACTAGAATCCATTCATGCTTAGGTTAGTAGAAGCTAAAATCTACTCAATGTACACTATTGTCTAGCATCTAAGCTTATGAAAGGATATTATCCAATTGAGTTACGCTCAAAATCATTCTAGCCCCTATCAAAGCATTGAGACTACATCATCATTTACTGATTACACTACTTCCTAAAATAAGTTCTAAAATCTTGGTTTCACACTACGTCTTTGTATTAGACCATACATTTGCATTTTGTTCTTAGTTCTTAGTTGCCTTTAGTAGGACACTACCTACTACATTCATCACATATTCTCTTTCTTAGTTTTATAAAAAATCATTGAACCAAGTTGAGTGGCTTTCCATAAAGAGAAGATCCTTACCTAAAAAGCTCCTAAAGGTGTTTGCAAAGAAAATATGAAGTTAAGATATCCTTCTTGGTGTTTTAATTATAGAGAAGTAGGTCATTTTATGGCTAAATGTCCATATAGAGTATGTAATGATTAAGAAAAGGAATCTCATAAAACTATAATAAGTCCACGTACAAGAAGAAGAATTTTTAGATGAACAAGAATAGCTTCTACTCTAATGAAGACTATGATTCATCAGATGATGATGATGATCAATGTCCTTCTAAAAGTGACGGTGAAAAGGAAATACCTCTATTTATGGCATTAGAGACCTCAAGAGCTAATGTTAAAAATTTAAAATCTAGAAATGATGATGATGAGGTGGATCTTTTGGAAGAACTATATTGCACTAGAAATGAGATCAAAAGACTTAAGAAGCCTCTTATGGAGGAAATAAAGGCTAAATATAAATAATCACAAAATATTGAAAAATTTGAGGTATCATATATTTAAAGGTCCAAATAGAAGAATAAAAGAGGATAGACGATGTCATGGATGATAGATTAAGAGCAAGAGAGAAGGATTATGAAAATATCAAAGTAGAAGTAGAATCCTTGAGAAAGGATCTAGAAAAAGTGAGAAATCAATGAAATTTAATGTTTGGAAAAAATATTGAGATCTTAGATGAGATCATAAGAAGTAGAGTTCACCATACATAAAGACCAATATTAGATTTGATAAAAGTAAGAACAGTGAGGCAACAATGTAGTCCATGAAGACAATTGTAAAGAATTTGGATGAGAAAGTGAGTAGAACTGTAAGAGTGGGAAGAGCATTCTAGAAAATGTGAAAGAAAGTGTGCGAAATTCAATGAAGAGTAGGGAAGAGTAGTTGTGTTCAAATTATATGCAAGATGTGTTGAGACTATAGCAGAGATATGAGACAGAGTACTGATAGTTGAGGTCTAAGTTGTGTATGCTAATGTTGGTAACTTGATGCAAAGTTCAAGGACAACTTCATGATTAGGAGATCCTTCTTTTTCAGATCCTTTTTGTATCTTTCCCCAAGAGCAATTAGCCTTGGTTTGCAAGTTCAAAGCAGTGAGCTCTTTCTATTGTAATTTGATATACATAGTGAATATATTTTGTGGGCAAGTGCTCATTGTGTTTTTTTCGTGTTTGGCTTTTGCATGTAAAAAGAGAAAAGCATTAAAACAAGAAGTATCTCAAACATGAAAGAGAAAAGCATTAAAACAAGAAGTATCAAGACATGAAAAGAGTCCACTTGTATCTATCATAACCATCATAGAGTATGAATCATGGAAGGGCACTAGAATAATAGTGGAAGTAAAAACATGCACATGAGCTTATTGTTAAGACTTGCAAATTAATATGGTTGCAGGACATGCAAAAGAATCACCACTTCGACATGTTGGTTTTGACTTAAGGGAGAATCACTCTCAGTTAATTAGTATATGTACAAAGAATTATTGTGTAGGCATTAAGAAGAAAAATTAGGAAGCGCAACAATAGCATGAAAACTATATATATGGTGCAAGAAAGAATGAAGGAATAGGATTTTCTAAATTTTTAAGTAATATTTTGTTAATGGATCAAAGTCTAGATGTCTTATGAATGAGAAACAATTCAAGTTTGGGGATAATGTTTTTGATTAAGATAAATGGATTTTATAGGAACATGATGTTAACCATTTGGTGAAATTGATTATGTGTTGCATTGATGTTTTGGCATTGATGTCAACACTAGTTATTTGGATGCTTTATCGATACCCTTCTGGTCCCGGTAGGATGAGTGGTTTCTAGTTAACTTGGATCCGGCATGATCCGGTAGACTTCGGTATAATCTGGTGATGGAATTGGCTTGTTCATGATACTTATACTCATACTTGGTTAGTTGGTTTTGGTCTGGTGATTGGATGCTATCCTGCTTGCTTAGAAGATTGGTTTCTGGTTTCAGGGAGGGTTTCACCAATAGAACTTTTGGTGGAGATCTTTGATGAATTGCATAAGTGGTGTTGGTGCAACTTTTGATGGAGTTTCAGGATGTTGTTAGTGATCATGTTCAAGAATTGGCATTTGGAGATCATTGTTGAACTGTGTGGACCTATACTTGGTCTCGGTTGATCTAGGTTATGGACCGGCAATAATGTAATGTGTGGATAAGACCTATTGATGTATTTCCAGGATGTCTTATGTGTTGATATTACTTGTTTGGTCTAAGGCCGACATGGTTTGTAATTATATAATTGTTTTATTATCTGGTGGCCGACTTGATTGTTTATGGTCGAGGGTTTGTATAAATAGATGTAATATCTCATTGTAGATTATCGTGGATAATGTAAGAGGTCATGGTCAAGGAATGTAATGTGCGAATAATGTAATATCATTCAGGCAGAGGAGTTGGTTGATCATTGGAGATCGAATTGGGTTTGTGTAAGAGGATTTAGTCCTCTGGTATTGAGCTTAATCGGAACTGTACTTAGGTATAGGAGATGCTATCTTTTGTAGTTCAACACTTCTCTGGATTGTAGTCTTGATTTTTATGTAGTCAGTGAGGCTCATTTTGTGATGAGAAGTGTGATCTAGGCTATTGGCCCTCCTGCAAGTGCAGGACCCTTCATTGTAATTCACATACTTACTACATAAGTATTATCTAACTGTGGGTAGGCTTCCCACCATGGTTTTTCCCTTTACCGGGTTTTCCACGTACAAATCTTGGTGTTGTGTGGATGACTTTTATTCTATGATTATTGTTTATGCTTAATTAGATTAACTGCTATTTCGGTATTAAATTTTAAATTGCTGATGCTTCAGGTAATCTGTGATAATTGATTCACCCCCCCCACCTCTTAGTTATCTTCTGGTTATGTGAACTGTCTAACAGTTGGTATCAAAGCTTTGGTCCTCTCTACAGAAAGCTTAACTGCTTGAGGAAGATCCTATGGCCACTAATAGTTCAAGTTCATCCAGTTCTTCTCGAGCTATCTTTCGAAGGGATATACCGAGGCTTGAAGGAATAAATTATACATTATGGAAGATTCAGATGGAGACTCATCTGAGATGTCTTGGCAAGGATATTTGGGAGATCACACAAAATGGTGTCACACCCTATAATCTAGGATCTGGCAATCCTCCTCTGACAAACCTAGACAAGGAGCTTGAGAATGATTGCAGAGCAAGAGAAGCCCTCTTGTGTACACTTTCTGATCAGCAAATAATGGGATTAACAGACAAATCATCTAGAAAGGCTATATGAGACAAGTTGCAGACTCTTAATGAAGTTGACCCTATAGTGAAGATTGCTAAACTTGAAGGTTACCGGGTGATATATGAAAACCTGAAGATGGAAGAAGATGAAAGGATTACTACATTCATGGAAAGGGTAAATGAGATTGTTATGGGAATTCAATGTTGTGGTGGAACTCTGAGCAAAGATGAAATTATTTCTAAAGTCCTAAGAGCCCTACCATGACTTACAAAATGAAGGCTACTATTGTCAATGAGTTGAGAACAATGGCTAATACATCTATCAATAGAGATACTTTGGTTGGGATACTATCTTCTTTTGAGCTTGAGAAATTTGGACCTTCTGGAGTTGTGAAGACTGAACCTACTTTTCATGCATCTACATCTAAAACCAGTAAGCAAGATTGGAAAGATTTATATGCAAAAGACTTAAAAGATATGAAGAGAGAAGATGATGAGTTTGAGCAACTTGAAGCACTATTTGCTAGAAGAGTACCGAAAGGACCGGTAGGAAGTAAGTATGAAGGAAAAGTGCCTCTTAAATGTTTTGCATTCAATAAGATTGGTCATTTTGCATCTAGATGTCCTGAAAGGAATTCAAGATTTGAAGAAAGAGTTAAAATATCATTTAAGCCTTACCCTGGATATCAGAACAAGTATAGATTCAAGAAAAACATAGATAAATCATGCTACATAGAGGATGAAGAAGGCATTAATGATTCAAAAGATGAACTGACATAAGATTCTACTAGTGGATCCAGCACTGGAAGAGAATGTAGCTAAAGAGAAGGCACTTGCTGCTTAAATTGAGGACAAGGATGAATGGGTAATTGACAGTGGTTGCTCACATCATATGACTAGAGATAAAGGGAAGTTTCTGTCTTTCCAAGAATTTGATAGTGGACTAGTTAGATTTGGAGATGACAATGCATGTATGATCAAGGGAAAATGAACTATATCATTGGATGGTAAGAACAATATTGACAATGTTTATTATGTTAAAGGTTTGAAGCATAATCTTTTGAGTGTAGGACAATTGGTAGGTAAGGGATTTCAATTACAGTTCAAGGATGGAAAATGCAAAATCATTAACAGATCTAGCTTGGAGATTGCAACCAATACACAGACAAAAGGTAATATATTTCATTTGAACTCTAGTGAGAAGACATGTTTGATTACACAGGTTGATGAGAGTTAGATATGGCATAAAAGGTTGTGTCATGTGAATTTTGATTGCATTGTGAAGATCAGTTCAACTAAGGTTGTTAGAGATATACCTAAGATTATGAAGCCCTATAATCCAGTATGTAAAGAATGTCAAATGGGTAAACAGGTCAGAACCTCTTTTAGGAGTATACAAGATAAATCAAATGATGTTCTTGATCTTATTCATACTTATTTTTGTGGCCCTGCTAGAGTTAAAAGTTTTTATGGTGATAGATATTTTATGCTAATCATTGATGATTATTCTAGAATGATGTGGGTTACTTTTTTGAGAGAAAAATCTGAAGCATTTGAACAATTTAAAATCTTTAAGGCTAAAGTGGAAACTAAGGCAGGATTGAAGATTCAATGTTTGAGATCAGATCATGGTGGAGAATTCACATTCGGTGAGTTTAATAACTTTTGTGACAAGCATGGTATAAGAAGACAATTTTCTGCTCCCCGGACACCTCAACAGAATAGAGTTGTGGAAAGGAAAAATAGAACTACCTTGGATGCTGCTAGAACAATGATGATGGAAGCAAATATACCTCATATCTACTGGAGAGAAGAAGTGAGTACAATGGTTTATACATTCAACATAGTACATATCAAAGGAGAAACCGATAAGACACCTTATGAATTATGGTTTGGCAATACACCTGCAATTAAGTATTTCAAAAATTTTGGTAGTAAATGTTATATCAGGAGAGATGATACTACCCTAGATATGATGAAGGCATCTTCCTTAGTTATTCTAATGAAATCAAAGCATATAGATGTTATAACAAGAGATTGCAGAGAATTGTGGAGAATGCTAATGTCAAAGTAGATGAGCTAAACAAAAGTCAAATCAGAGTTTATGAGAAGGAACCGGCAATGGAAATGATTATATTTGAACTAGTAGCACCTTTATTGGAATAGAGAGTTGAACCAGTTACTCCAGCAACATCAAAGAATTCTACAGTAACTGAAGAACATGGATGAGGAACAGAGAGTTGGAAGACTCCTAGGTATGTGAGATTGAATCATTCTGAAGATCAAATCATTGAGGATAAGAGCAATGGAGTGATGACAAGAAGAAGACTGACAACTAGTGAGGTATGTTTAATTTCACAAGTTGAACCGGTATCAATAATTGAGGCATGTAAAGATGAATTTTGGTTAAAAGCTATGGAAGAAGAATTAGATCAGATTGAGAAAAATAACACATGGACTTTGGTTCCTCGGCCTAAAAATAAAAATGTTATTGGAACTAAATGGGTTTTTAGGAATAAATCGAATGAGGATGGTAAAGTTATAAGGAATAAGGCCAAATTAGTTTGTAAAGGATATTCTCAGAAGGAAGGAATTGATTATGGAGAAACTTTTGCACCGGTAGCTAGGATTGAAGCTGTAAGATTATTTCTTGCCTCTGTTGCTTATAAAAACTACAAGGTTTATTAGATGGATGTTAAATGTGCATTTTTGAATGGGGATCTTGATGAGGAAGTTTATATTAAGCAACCTGATAGTTTTTCATTATCAGATGATACAAATATGGTTTGCAGGTTAAGGAAATCTTTATATGGATTGAAACAAGCACCTAGAGCTTGGTATGCAAGGTTGGATAAATATCTTTTGAAGCTTGGTTTTACTAAGGGTAGTGCTGATAGTAATTTATATTATAAAATCATTGATGATGATATATTGATCGTTGAAGTACTTGCTGATAACATTATTTTTGGAGGTGAAGATAAACTATGCATAGAATTTTCTAAGAATATGGAGAAAGAATTTGAAATCTCTATGATTGGTGAGATGAAATTTTTCTTAGGTTTGCAGATTACTCAGACTAACAAAGGCATTTTTATCTATCAAACTAAATATGCTAAGGAATTGCTGAAGAAATTTGGTATGGGAGATTCTAAACTGGTAAGTACACCTATGGTTACAAGTGAGAAATTGACAAGAAAAGATGTTTCTACACCGGTAAATCCTACGTGATACAAATCTATGACTGAAGGTCTTCTATATTTGACTCAGACTGAGCCTGACATTATGAATGTTGTTTGTATTGTCTCAAGATTTCAGACTGATCCTAGAGAAAATCATGAGATGGTAGTGAAAATTATTTTTAGATACTTGCAAGGTACATCAGAATATGGTTTGTGGTACCCTAAGGATGATAAATTTACTTTATGTGCATATACAGATACTGACTGGGCTGGAGATTTTGATGACTAAAAAATTACTTCCGGTGGAGCTTTGTTTCTTGGAAAGAAGTTGGTTTCATGGATCAACAAGAAACAGTCATGTACTTCTCTATCTACTATTGAAGTTGTGTATGTTGTTGCTCCTACTAACTATACACAAGTTTTATGGATGAAGCAAATGTTGAAGGATATAAAGGTGGATTGTGATGCACCGATAGTTATTCACTATGATAAATCTATTGCTATTGATATATCAAAGAATCTGGTATTTCATTCTAAGACAAAGCACATATCTATCAAGTGTAAATTTTTGAAGGAAAAAGTGGAAGCAAATGAAGTTAGACTGGTTTATGTGAACACTAAAGAACATATTGGAGATATTTTCACTAAACCTTTATCCAAGGAAGCATTTGAGAACCTGGGAGATAGATTGGGGGTTTTTTCTCTTCCGGTAGAGACTTGATTGATGTGGTTTGGCATCAGTCCAGCATGCATTATCAGATATACTATTCATTTCAATGCTAATATGCGATGCTACTGCTTAGGGGGAGTAGTCAACTTTGAGATACAGAGGTTTATGTTCTTACTTTGATATTTCTGTCAAATTTCTGGCATTGATGTCAAAGGGAGAGAGATAGTGATGTGAAAAAGATAAAGGACGTAAATGATAAATGTCAAAGGGGGAGAGATATTGATATTCAGAGTTATATGTAGGTGATTGTTCGTTGTCTTCCATAGGGGGAGACTTGTTTGGCATTTCTTGGTACCTAGATGTTTTTCACATCTATTGTTTCCATCGATACCAAAGGGGGAGATTGTTGGCCATTTGTTGGAATTGATTATGTATTGCATTGATGTTTTGTCATTGATGTCAACACTAGCTGTTTGGATTCTTTACAACCGACACCCTTCTAGTCTCGGTAGGATGAGTGGTTTCTGGTTAACTTGGATCCAGCATGATCCGGTGGACTCTGGTATAATCTGCTGATGGAATTGGCTTGTTCATGATACTTATACTCATATTTGGTCATCTAGTTTTGGTCTGGTGTGGATGCTATCCTGCTTGCTTAGAATATTGGTTTCTGGTTCCAGTGAGGGTTTCACTGGCAGATCTTTTGGTTGAGATCTTTGATGAATTGCATAAGTGGTGTTGGTGTAGCTTCTGATGGAGTTTCAGGATGATGTTGGTGATCGTGTTCAAGACTTGGTGTTTGGAGATCATTGTTGAAGTGTGTGGACCTATACTTGGTCCCGGTTGATCTAGGTTATAGATCGACATTAATGTAACATGTGGATAGGACCTATTGATGTATTTTTGGGATGTCTTATGTGTTGATATTACATGTTTTGTCTAAGGCCGACATGGTTTGTAATTATGTAATTGGTTTATTGTCTGGTGGCCAACTTGATTGTTTATAGTCGAGGGTTTGTATAAATAGATGTAAGATCTCATTTTAGATTATCATGGTTAATGTAAGAAGTCATGGTCAAGGAATGTAATGTGCAAATAATGTAATATCATTCAGGCAGAGGAGTTGGTCGATCATTGGAGATCGAATTGGGTTTGTGTAAGAGGATTTAGTCCTCCGATATTGAGCTTAACTAGAATTGTACTCAAGCATAGGAGATACTATCTTTTGTAGTTCAACATTTCTCTGGATTGTAGTCTAGATTTTTATGCAGTCAATGAGGCTCCTTTTGTGATGAGAAGTGTGCTCTAGGTTGTTGGCCTTCCTGCAAGTGTAGGCCCCTTCATTGTAATTCACATACTTACTACAGAAGTATTATATGACTATGGGTAGGCTTCCCACCATGGTTTTTCCCATTATCGGGTTTTCCAAGTACAAATCTTAGTGTTGTGTGGATGGCTTTTATTTTGTGATTATTGTTTATGCTTAATTAGATTAATTGCTATTCTGGTATTATTGTTTTGGGTTCTAGTATTAAATTTTAAATTGCTAATGCTTCCGGTAATCTGTGACAACTGATTCACCCCCCCTCTCAGTTGTCTTTCAATTATTTGAATTGTCTAACTCATGAAACACAAAGTCAGAAAATTAAAAAGTCACTAACCAGTCCAAAAACAATGACAAAACAACCATAGAAATAGAAGCCACATCCACATGCAACAAAAAACACAAAAACCACTAAACTAGAGATTGCACCAGCTCCAAGTTATTTTGGATCATACTCTTGTTGATTTTCTCAAGCTCTTCCATGATGAACCTGGAGGTACTCTTCTCTTAGTTCTTCCTCCTCATCCTTGTATGGGGGCCAGTAGTGATCTCTTATCCTGTACCTTGCAAGTTTGGCTCCTAGATTTTCTTCTTTTGTTTGGTGTCTAAGGGTGGGATACTGGTGACGGACTAGACTCTTTGGTCTACAATCATTGCATTAACCCTTTTAAGACCCTCAATGCTATTATTCATGGCTTCCTTGCTAATATCAATCAAATTCCTCAGGTTGTCCTTAATCTCTTCCAAGCTTGTTTCCAACTAACCAATCCTTGATTCATGATCCATTTTCATGATCTTAACATATTCTAATTTTTTTTGTGTCATTCAGATAAGTTTGTCAGTTTTGCTTGGCACGGGCATCTTAGTAAAAGTGTCAATAATGCCCTTAATTCCTTCCTTCAACATGTGGATCTCCTTGCTGACCCAAAGAAAGAAATTTTCATGGCTTTTAATATAATTATTAAGGGTAATATCAAAATCTGAGTCTTTTTTAGTATCCCTCTATTCCACCTGTTCAACATTAATGGGGATGCCAAGCTTTATTTCCTTCTTCTTTCCCTTGGCTTCCCCTATTTTTCCTAATTTGGACTTTTCCGTACTCGGTGGTCCAGAATACTATAATTTGGGATTAGGGATTTTATACTTGTTGGCTCCCATCTGGGGTGTTTGTTTCTTCTACTGCTACTAGTACCAGGAGTAATATTTTGTCACCTCTCATAAGCAGTCTATCTCTATAAAATTTGGTGTAAACACCAAACCCAAACCAAGCAATGAAAAACCAGACATAGAAGAAAGCTCTAGAAACCCTGGTTTTGAAATTTGAACTCAAATCCCATGAAATATCATTACTCATTTGGCACTCTATCATCATTAATGTGATATGAATTGCCAATACATTCGGTGTCCTTTCTTATCAATTCACACAATTGTATCGAGAAATTTTCCCTTCCTGTCCACCACTGCATGTCCACATAATCCACACCAATATTCACCAGGTGGTCCACTACCACATTACCTTCTCGATAAATGTGGGAAATTTTGAATTTGCCCAATTTTGTAATCATGATGCGACACTCCCAAATTAAGTGCTTGATAGTCTAGCTAGGCTCAATATGTTTACTCACACATTTTATGATGTTAAGTGATCACTGTCAAGCCACACTTTTTTTAACCCTTCTCTAATAGGCATATTTAACCCAATGTAAGCAGTTTTTTCCTCGGCAAAGTGGTTTGTTTGGGTGCCTAGTGGGAGTGCCACCGCCAAAACAAGCCTACCATTTTGGTATTGAGCAAGTCCCCCACAGTCGAAACAAGCCTACCATGTCGATAAAATTAAAATTCGATATAGATTCTATTGATAATGTTGAAAACCCACTAAGAAAATTGATTAAACTTTTTTCTAGACCTTTGAAAGCTAATAATGATTTCATAATAGAGACTCGTGGTAAAAATTTGAGAGGCTACCACAATATAAGTCTACAACTTACAACTCACACCCAACATCTAATAAATATTGCACAAAATAGGTACTACACATACAAGAAAAAATAGAATTAACATAGACGTATGAAAAATAAATGTTGTATGCCACTTCTTAACGGATCAATAAGTATGAGGTAAATATTATAAAAATATTCCTAGGATCATATAGGAAGATGTTAGATATTGATGGTCATTGTTTCTGCTAGGATATGTTGTTGTCATTGATATCAACATATTCCTATGATTTTATCTGATGATTGCAAATTGGGAAGATCTTATGATCTGGTTTGCAATTTTGTTTTGGTGTCTTAGTGCTTTGCAAAGTTCAGTATTTCCTCTGATATTCTGGCGATCAGATCTTGTGCTGAGATTTTGGGATATTGTTTGGGATGGTCTTGTGTATCTTCATATTAGATGGTTTGTGATTTGGTATTCTGCAAGTTATCTTTCTTCGTGACAGTTGTTGATTGGTTGTGATCTTGAGTTTTCGGATGTTGATCGATGAAGATTTGATAAGTAGTGTTGGTGCAGTTGTTTCTGATGATTCTAACATGCTTGTTGGTGTTTCCTAATTGTGTCCTTATTTTTTTTATGATCCACATTGATCGTTGTGTGATTTTTTGGTGATTTTTTGAACCGATGATGATTTTCGTGTTATGCAGTATTTCTGGTGGTTGAGTGTTGCGGTTGTTCTTGGCATGATTTTCAGTGGAGTTGAGTGTTTGTGAATTTGAATTAGGTCATCCATATTATGTCATGTAAATTATTATATTGTTTTGGTGGTTGATCTTTTTATCGTGTGATGTAATTTTGTAATTGTGAGTTGAGGGTTTAGTCGACCTTGTTATTAAGGTTGATGAAATGTATATATAGGTTTCTTATTCATGTAATTTAGGTATCGATGTTGTTTCTGCATTATTAGAGAGAGGTTTGTGTGCAAACAAGGACTCATCTTTTAGTGTTGTGATCGAGGAGAGATTGGTGATGCAAGGCAAACATTTGTACTTAACCAGAACTGTCATCAGGCATTTGGAGATGCTATTATTGCAATTCATTTCTTTTGGATTGTAGTCTGAATCTTGTTGTAAGTCAGTGAGAATTCCTTGAGGGTTGTATCCTTCTAGGTCATTGTATTCGAGCAGTGAGCTCTAGGTAGTGTGCCTAAATGCATGTGCATTCCCCATTGTAATATTTTCACATAAAACTGCAGTGTATCATCTTACTGTGGGTAGGTTCCCACAATAGTTTTTTCCTTAACCGGGTTTTCCACATCAAAATATTGGTATTGTGTGTTGTGCTATTAATTTGCTTATCTTTATTATTGTTGTAGTTTATCATATATATATTTCATAGTAAAGCTAGAATCTGGTGAAGATTGATTCACCCCCCCTCCCTCTTAGTCTTCCTTCATTTTTGCTGCCAACAATTGGTATCAGAGCTAGATCCTCCTGAAGAAGCTTAACCGCTTGAGGAGATCTAGGATGGTAGTTGTAGGTGTTATCTTTAAGAAGGACAATTCAAGATTTGATGGAAGTAACTATGCCATATGGAAGAACTAGATGGAAGTGCACTTGAAATGTCTTGGGGAAGATTACAGAAAGATTACAAAGAATGCCTATTATGTTCCTCTGAATGGACTGATTATTGTTGATGAGATCAAGGAAGTTGAACATAATATTAGAGTGAAGGAAGCATTTCTTTTTGCCCTGGCTAATTCTAAAATGAAAAATATAATGGGACTTCAGACCACACATGAGATCTAGGAGAAGCTTGAAATATTGGATGAAGGTGACAAACAAGTGAAAGTTGCTAAGCTGCAGAGTTTGAAAGGAAAGTATGAGATGTTGAAGATGGGAGAAGATGAGAACATACACTCTTTCATGGCTAAGGTGAATGATCTGGTCCTAGGAATCAAATGTGTCGGTGAACCCTTGAAGAAGATGAAATTGTTTCTAAGGTACTGAGATCTTTTCCTCCTGCTTATAAACATAAGGTTGCTACTATTGATAAAATCCAGAGTGTGACTATAGTGACAAGAGATATGCTAGTTGGAAAGATTGTTGCATTTGAGATAAGCGAATTTGGAGAATCACATGGAAAGTATGAGACAACATTTAGAGCATCAACATCTATATCCAGTAAGCAAAAGTATGATCCTGATGAATGCAAAATATCTAGATATGAAAGAGAGAGAAGAGAGATGGAAGAGAAAGAAAGAGAGATGGATGAGCTTGAAGCATTGATTGCCCAAAGATTGCCTAAAGGAGCCGATAAGTATGATGGAAAATTTCCTCTGAAATGTTTATCTTTCAATAAGATAGGGCATTTTGCTTCTAGATGCCCAGAGAGAATGGCTAAGTATGAAAGGCATGATAAGTTTGATAAGCATGAGAAATATGATAAGCCTTACAAGTCTAACTAGAAGTATAGGAATCAGAAGAACTATTATTATGTTGTTGATGAAGGTGTTACAGATGAAGAATCAGAAGGAGATGAAGTTGTATTTCTTTCCATTAAGGAAGATGGACCTGTACCTGTTGATTCCACTAGCTACACTATTGAGGAAAAAGCTTTATCTACTAAATTTGAAGAGAAAGATGAATGGGTGATTGACATCGGTTGTTCACATCATATGAACGGTGATAAAAGAAAATTTGTGAGTATGGAAAGATATGATGGTGGAATAGTAAGATTTGGAGATGACAAAGCCTATGTGATCTATGGGAGAGGTTCTATATCCTTTGATCGTAAGCATAACACTGATGATGTTGTGTACGTTGAAGGTTTGAAGCATAATCTTTTGAGTGTTGGAAAGATGGTTGATAAAGTTATGATCTACAATTAAAGAATGGAAAATACAAGATCCTAAATGCATTTGGTAGAGAGATTGCATTTGGAACTAAGATTGTAGGTAACATTTTCCACTTGAATGCTGGTGAGAAATGTTGTTTGATTTCTTAGATAGATGAAAGTTGGTTGTAAAATAGGAGAATGTGTCATGTTAATTTTGATTCAATAATTAAGATTAGTTCTATTCAATCTGTTAGAGATCTACGTAACATTGTTAAACCTGCTAATTTGGTATGTAAAGACTATCAGTTGGATAAGCAAATAAGAATCTCTTTCAAGAGAAAACATTATACATCTGATGGATTGCTAGATCTTGTGCATACTAACCTATGTGGACCTAAAAATGTTAGAAGTGTGTAGGGTGACAAATACTTTATGCTACAAGTTGATAATTATTCCAGGATGATGTGGGTTTTCTTTTTGAAGGGGAAATTAGAAGTATTGGACAAGTTCAAGATATTCAAAGCAAAGGTGGAGACTGAGTCTGGATTGAAGGTGAAATGTCTGAGATCTGACTGAGGTGGAGAATTATGTTTCGATGAATTCAATTCATTATGTGAGAAGCATGGAATCAGAAGACAATTATCTGCTCTTAGAACCCCTCAACAGAATGGATTTGTTGAAATGAAGAACATAATTGTCTTGGATGCTGCAAGGACTATGTTGATTGAAAGGAATGTTCCAAATATCTATTGGAAAGAATATATTAGCACTTTTGTTTACACATTCAATATAGTTCATATTAAAGGTGATACCGGTAAGACCCCTTATGAGCTATGGTTTGGTCATGTTCCTACTGTGAGATACTTTAGAGTATTTGGTAGCAAATGTTATATCAAGAGAGATGAGTATATAGGAAAGTTTGATACTAGAATTGATGAAGGAATTTTCTTGGGATATTCTCCAAAGAGAAAAGCCTACTGGTGCTACAATAAAAGACTGAGAAAGATAGTATAAAGTGTAAATGTGAAGGTGGATGAGAACCTTGGGAAAGGGATCAGAGCATGTGGATATGATGATAGACAACACATTGTTTTAGCCCATGTTTAGATTGAAGAATTGAAGCAAATTGATCCGGTAGAGATAGTTAAATTGGATGTTGTTGCTGGCAGTGAAGAGGTGCAGTAACCTAAAAAGTCAAAACAATCAGAAGACTTTGAGGTATGTAAGATTGAATCATTCTAAAAATCATATTATTGGTGATAAGAATAAAGGTGTGATTACTAGAAGAAGATTAGTTGTTGAAGAAGTATGTTTGATTTCTAAAGTTGAACCTAAAGATGTTGTTGAAGCTTGCAAAGATGAAAATTGATGAGAGCTATGGAAGAAAAATTAGATCAAATTGAAAAGAATAAAACATAGGAGCTTGTGCCTAGACCTAAGGATAAGAATGTTATTGGTACTAAATGGGTATTCGGGAATAAATTGAATGAATTCGGTGAAGTTGTTAGAAATAAAGCTAGACTGGTTTGCAAAGGATATTCACAGAAAGAAGGAATTGATTATGAGAAGAATTTTACTTCAGTTGCCAGACTTGAAGTTGTTAGATTGTTGCTTGCATATGCTCCCTATAAAGATTTCAAGGTATATCAGATGGATGTCAAATTTGCCTTTTTGAATGGTGATCTTAAGGAAGAAGTCTACATTGAGCAACTTGATGGATTTTCATTATCAGTTGATAGAGACATGGTATGTAAACTGAAGAAAGCTCTTTATGGATTGAAAGCCCCTAGAACCTGGTATGCTAGATTAGATAAATACTTATTAAAATTGGGATTTAAAGGTGTTGCTAACAATAATTTGTACTTTAAGATTGATAATGATAACATCTTGATTATTGAATTCTTTTTTGATGATATTATCTTTGGAGGAGATGATGACTTGAGCATGAAGTTGTCGGTGATATGCAGATGTCTATGATTGGTGATGTTAGTCTCAATTTTTTATTTCCCTTCTATCCCTCCTATAAGAAATAAAATAACTCTATTTGCATATAAAGAGATCAGGGAATAGAACTCAAGAGTAACATATAACAAGGTTTTGAGACCTTCTACACTTTGAACTTATCCAAAGTTCAGGTGGGTATACCTTCTGTTAATATTTTCACACTTTAAGATTGAGATCCACCGTAAATCGGTGCTAAAAACCCTGTGGATTTCATCACCTCAATGAAACTAAAACACTAAAGGAAAAACTTGTATTCATTTTCAGTATTCATCTTCAAGAAAAGATAGAAAGAAATCCTACAATCGGATACCAGTGCTTTATCCGGGCCACAGAGTCACCTAAATCAAGCAAGAGTTTTTAAAACTGAACATTCTTATACATTTCACCACTTCCACTTTCATGAACCCCATACATGCCTAACATATACATAGGTCCTCTCCCATTTAACTAAAAAAATTCATCATATTCATAGCAACAAACAATAAATTTGTTGATAGAAATTTTCCATGCACATTTAATCCTTCTCCTGAAGAGAAAAGCCAGAAATAATGTCTATAAGATTGCCTTACAATCCATGCTCATTCGAACAACCCTAGATTATCCAAATGAAACTAGCAAACTAAAGAATGCACACCAAAAGATAAAGAAATTTTAGGCCTGGAACTTTGATTTGTATATTCATATTCATTCTTGAAAATATTACATAACTCAGAGTAATCTTCTTAAAACTAGAAAAAAGCCCTAAATATATTTTGCCAGAGCTTCTTTACAAAATTCTTGTGATCCCCTTTTTTACTAGTCCTAGTATGCATTTATAATATCATGGATACTTACAAGCTTCGGACAATTTCCAAGAAAAGTTTGTTATAGACCCTAATATTCTCCAAGAAACAGTTACAAGTCCTTTTCAGTATCATCGGCCTCTTCAGTTTGTTGTTCAACTGCAACATCTTCTAACTATTCTGGAATATCTTCTCTTTGTCTAGCATACTTTTCCTTCCACTCTTGGAACACATCATCACTCAACCAAGAGAAGCTAACAATCCTTTTCTTCATCCCTTCTAGCCTTTTCCAAGTGACCCTTAACTGCCCAATTTCTATTTCTATGAAACCATAGTGTGACTTTACCTTTTCAATCTCCTTGATTGTCTTGACAAATAAGGACGTGTCATCAGTGTTGATGATTTCATTAACCCTTTGGGACAATTTGTGGTCTAGTGTCATCAGTGTTGATGATTTCATTAACCCTTTGGGACAATTTGTGGTCTAGCTCTTCCAACCATGCCTTCTCCTCTTTTAGCTTGGTCGGACCAGCAAAACCCCCTCGAAACAACTCATATTTGTGATCAAAATATTCTTTCCTATACAATTGGGCTTTTCTTTTCACACCTGCCCTTTCTTCTGAGAGTATATTTATTTCTTTTATGAATTCACAGGTGGATTTGAGATTCTCATTTATCTCTGCATCTGCATGGGATGAACACATAAGCTCTAACTCTTTTCCCCTAGGCACCCACTTATTTAAAATTGGTTGCAAAGTGGTCTCATCTTCTCTTAATTCAGTTAAAATATTAAGAATCCTCTTCATAGAAATATGAACGATAGAGGCCCTAACTGAATTAACAAACTTCAAAATTGTGGCTTTTACCTTTTCCTCATATTTGCTTGCAAACTAGGCTTGAGCTTGTTTCAACTTTTCCAACTCATGTTGAATAGTTTCAATTGGTTGGAAACCAGAAGGCATAGAAGAAGGGGGATATTCTATGATAGGACTTGTAGGTGGAGGTCTTGCTAGAGAAGAAGCTATCATAAGAGTAGAGGATTCACCTTGATGGTACTGACCTGCCAACTGACTCTAAAGCCTAGAAATAATGCTATCTCAGTTGGCTATTCCTTCTTTGGCTTCATTATAAGCCTTCAAGATTGTTTCCAATTTCAATTGGAGATTAACCTTTTCTTTTGCCTCCTTTTCTGCCACTACTACACTAAACTTTGTAGTTTCTAAGACTGTGCTTGTAGCTTCCACCATCCCTGTATCTTGAACTCTTTTTACAAGCATACCTCCTAGGAAACTAGAATCCAAGGCATCTTTTCTTGTTCTATTTTCATCCTTCTTTAATGACCACATGACTAAAGAAGCATTATCTTTGCTAAAGGTCACTCCTTCCATGGGTTTAGTTTCCTTCCTGACTACTTCAAGTACTAGAGCATCAGCTATATCCCACTCAGGGAGGATCAAAACACTAGCCTTTGATACCATCTCTCTTCCCTTTTCAGGAGTAATGGCCTTGAATTCTTCAATCATTTATTGTTTTACCTCTTCCTCCACCAGAGTTGCATCTTTGTGAGGCTGCTCACTCTTCCTTTTTTCACATTTGGCCTTAAATTGTTCCATGTTTTGTTTCCATACAAATTGCATGAAGGCCCCTGTTGTAACAAAGTTACTATCATCCAGGAACTCCTCACTAGCTTGCTTGACAGTTAAGTCTAACTCTTTACCTTTGAGCTCACCTTCAGTCAAGTTCATCTCAGCACTAGGTGGCACTTTTGGCATCCCTTCTTGGGTTTCCTCATATGTGTAGGCAATCTCCCCAAGACTCCCTAACTGTAACAATTGTTCATCCACTACCTACTCATCTCCTATGTGGATGGGGGATTGAGATGGAGAATACAAAGGCTCATTGGTTTGCACTTCCTTCTCCACTCTTTGCCTTTTAGGGGAGTCTTGGATGTCAATGACATCTTCAATTGCTCTTTTCCCTCTTGAAGTAGAAGGCTTACCAATCACTGGCATCATCACACTGTATTTTGACTTCTTGTGCATTACATATTCACCTGGTGGAATAGCCTTGGCAAAGGAAGGCTTAGCAAGAACCAATCTAACCTTGTCAGGATCATCTCTCATTATAGCCTCCCTCTTTTCTTTCAAAGTTTGCATGAGGTCTTCAAAATAAAGAATTAAGAATTTTATTTTTTCCTCAAAGGGATTGAAACTAGAAAGAGGGTCATAACTGCTATCAAATTGATGAATGAAATTAAGAGCCCTTTTGTATGCAACCCACTTCTCTTTCCTCAATTCTTACTCATCCAAATTGAATTCATTCATAATTAAATCTTCAAGGAATTGAAATTGGTGAGGCCTACCTCTACAAATTGCTCTTTTTCTAAAAATATCATTGAAAAAGTCTTCAGGGTTTGCAAATCTTGAAACTGCAGTTGACAATCTATATGGTTTAAAGAATTCTTCAAGATACTTCCAGCCACCTTTGGTGATCACAAAATGATGGGCCATGGTAATAGTTGGGAAAATAGTCCCTTTACCTCTATTTGTCAGCTTTGCCTCTTGCACACCTCCAATCTGCCTTAAGACTTCTGCAATTCCTATCTTTAGTGGGACTTGATAAGGCAATAAATATGGAGTGCCCCTGAAACCATATACTTTGAAAATTGTAGAAACAAGGTACAAATAGATATCTCCTCAATTATGAACAATTTTAATACCCTCAGCAAACTCCTTGGGCCTGAGGAATTCTAAAAGAGCCTTAGGGATCCTAGGGTTTTCTATGCACAAAATAACCCTAATATTAGATGCAAAGCATCTATCAAACTTTAAATAACTAGCATCCTCTCTGTCCCAGGACAAAATAGTACTCCAAAGTTGAACATGCATCTCTTCCTTATCTTTCACCTTGACCAAATCCATTCCTTTTGCAAAATAATCAGCACCCTTGAACAAAAACATGTGCATTAGAAGACAATACCATCCAAATAGTCTGTCCACCTTACCATTTTTTATCCCTACCAGCCCTATATGAATTACATCAGTGAGGTAAGGCACATAGTCAAATGTTATTGCCAGAGAGGGGTTTAGAATTTGTGCAATCATCAACATATAATGGGTTGGCATGTTTTTCTCAGCATCTTCTCCAAAAATTTGACAAAGTGCCCAATACATGCACTTAGCTCTTAAAGTAAACAAATTCAAGGAGAAAGGTTCCATGGTGTTGGGGCCTACAACAGTCAGCCCTCCTATCTTAACAAAAAACTCTTTCAGTGGGCCACTCCTAAGGTGATCCCTTTGTGCATTATAAACCTAGGCCAGTGATTCAAAATCAATAGGCTCTAACAAATTTGAAGCCTCACTGAGCTTAAACACACTTCTGAATTCATCATCATTAGTTTCAATCAGGGCCGATCCCTTCACATTCCTAATACATCTAGCTACAGGGTCATAATTTTGTGCAATTAGAGTCAATAAATCTACATCCATGAAAACCCTAGGGACTATAAGCTTCCCCACATCCAATTCCCATATACTATTTAAAGGGGCAGGGGAATGTCTCTGACCAAAACCTACCTTGAATAGTCCTAAACCTGATATCCCTATTTGTGGATCCCTTAACCAATTACCTTTGTCATATAGGCCATCCCCAATTCTTAAACGAGGGTTCTTCAGCACCAATTCTTTTGCTTTGGCCCTGATTTTGGTAGACATAGTTAGTTGTTCTAGACAGTCGTCACATATATTCCTATCTTGGTAGTTTACTTTTCCTGTTAACTCCCTTCTTGGCACCATCTCGTTAATGCAATTATATCAATTGAGATTCACACAAAACTCTAATGAAACAATTCACACAACAACACCGATTCTCAGACTGCAACTAGCAAGGAAAACACAAAAAAAACCTGGTTATTCGCCTGAAAAAAACTCGCTCTGCACCAGCTCCTTTGCAACAAACTTGTCGAAATGGTACCAATATTCAATTAATGCGAACCTTAATATGGCAATTTGGCATTGAATTGAGAAATTAATCCCGCATGCTTTGGCCATCACCTCAAAATTGAATTCATAAATCGAATTCAAAAACAGGCTCCAACAGACCATAAGTTCTCTGAGTCTTTCTTTGTTTCATTGTTTTGCCATTTCGTAGAGTTTAAAACCCCTGCACTTTTCTTTCGTGAAGCAACGATGATCGTCGGATCCTTGGAACTTGCACTACCTTTATTCCTTCTGGTCCCTCTGCATTAGTGATGGGCCCTGCCTTCTTTTCGCTATTTTGCGAACACTAAACCTTGCACACTTTCACCACATGAAACAACGCTAGCCATTAGATCATCATCTACTTGCTCGGTCTTTACTTCTTAAAGTGACCGCCAGTCTTCTTAACTAACTGTGCTCAACCATGACGGTTAACGGTTTTCACCACTTTGTGAAGACTAAACTGCAAGCATCTTCAGGCTGCGAAACAATGACAACCATTGGATTCACTATGAGATGAACACCATTTAACACGCTCAGACCTTCAAAGTGGGCACTCAGCTTGGAGACCACTTGCTCTGTTTCATCACCGGCTAGCAAATGCCACATGGCAGTCGGCTATTTTCTTAGGTAAGTCCAACGGATTCCATTCTAAAGCCACCACGTGTTTTACTTTACCATTCTCAACATAACCGTTGGTTGAAATCAAGGCGGACCCTCAACTACCCTTCAGAGCCACGTGCATCTTACGAGTCACCAATTCTCTCCATGGAGCAACCCATCTATCCTACCATGTCACCCACCGTGTAACTGCCATGTCATTTCGCTACTTCGTGAACATTAATATTTGTTTGACTTGAAGTTGCGAATCCACATGAGCGATCTGATTAACTCATACTTAATCGGTCTTTAAAATTATGACCTACTTGTCCTTTGGGCCCACTGACCTTTTCGCTACTTCACGAACCTTAAACCTCAGGTACCTTTCCTTCGCAAAGCAATGACAACTGTTGGATCTCAGAAACGTGCTCGTCTATTACCCGTGCCATGACCATCTCGCCTGGGCCCTCCACCTTTTTGCTACTTCACGAAAGGTAAACTACGGGCATCTTTCACCTGCAAATCAATGTGAGCCATTGATCTTCTCTGAACTGATCGTCCTTTAACCAAAGGAGTCACCCGCCTCTGGGACCCGCCAAGTCTTTCGCTATTTCGCAGAGGGTAGATCACGTGCATCTTAGGCTAGTGAAGTAACGTGAGCCATTGGATCCAATACAAGATGCAATCTTGTAACCTGATGGACAATCCTTCAGTCAGGCCCACTTACCCCTTTTCACCATTTCACGAACACTAAATCTCAAGCATCTTTTCCCAGCAAAACAATGACAACCTTAGGATTAACATGGACTTGCACAATTATTAAGGAGCCCGACAAAGGTTAAAACCCAACAATAGGTAAAGGTGTAAAGATTGAAAATATTTAAAAGACTGCCTAGGAATAAAAACTAATGGGGGGACACTTCTCATGATAAACTAACCCTTCCTTAAGTGGAAAAAGGTAATGCAATAATAGAACGCAAGGATTTTTTTTTCAAAACATAGGAAAGGGATAGAATTCATAAACCTTAAACCCTCTTTTGACCCAAGAAATACAGAGGCAACAAGGCCATACCAAACACACTTTTGCAGATTTTTATCTGACTATGGGACAAAGTACCCAATTTTCTAAACAGTGATAACAGGTGAGATGAAATTTTTCTTAGGTTTAGAGATTTCACAAACTGGAAAAGGTATATTTATATCTCAAACTAAATATGTGAAGGAATTGTTGAAGAAGTTTGGGTTAGATGACTCCAAATATGTTGGAACTCCTATGGTGACTGGCTATAAATTGTCTAAGATTGATGAATCTCTAAAAGCTAATCAAAGTTTTTATAGATCTATGGCTAGTGGACTGCTATATGTTACTCAGACTAGGTTGTACATTATGCATATTGTGTGCATGGCTACTAGATATCAAGCTGATCCAAAAGAGAGTCATGTCATTGTTGTGAAGAGGATATTTAGATATCTAAAGGGAACTATGGATTATAGTTTGTGGTATCTGAGGAATGATGATTTCATGGTGTGTGCTTACATTGATGCTGATTGGGCTGGTGATGTTGATGACTGGAAGAGCACTACTGGTGGAGCATCCTTTTTGGGAAGGAAACTAGTTTCATGGGCTAGTAAGAAACAAGATTGAGTGTCCTTATCTACTGTTGAAGCTAAGTACATTGTTGCTACTAGTAATTGCACTCAGGTAGTTTGGATGAAGCAAATGTTGAAGGATGTCAGAGTTATCTATGATGAGCCTATTTTCATATACTGTGATAATTCCAATGCTATTAACATGTTAGAGAATCTGGTGCAACATTCAAAGACGAAGCATGTGTCAATCAAATATCATTAGTTGAGAGAGCAAGTTAGTGAAGAGAAAGTGAAGCTAGAGTATGTATCTACAAAGGAACAAATAGCTTATATTTTCACTAAGCCTTTGCCTGCAAAAACATTTGTCTATTTGAGAGATAAGCTAGGGGTATCCACCCCTCCTGATGAGAACTAGATGCATTGAGTTGCATCAATCCAGTGGATTTTAGAGCCTTATCTCTTTATCCGGATTAGTGAGTTGGTGTTGCTCCTCTGGTGGAGTAGTTTGTGTTTTAGGAGGAGAGATTCCTAAGATTCATGTTTTGGGGAGAGAGTTTGGTTTTCTATTTTTGGATCTTTGGTATTGATGTCAAAGGGGGAGAGAGATCATGTGAAAAACTTCTTTATCTATCTTGATCTTAGGGGGAGTTTTGCTAGAGATATCTTCTTTCTTTGCATTTATTGTTTTTCACATTCATATGTTTCCATCAATGGAAAAGGGGGAGACTATTGGATATTGTTGGTCATTTCTACTACTAGGATATGTTGTTGTCATTGATGTCAACATATTCTTGTGATTTTCTCTGGTGAGTGCAAATTGGGAAGATCTTATGATCCAGTTTGCAGTTTTGTTTTGGTGTCTTAGTGCTTTGCAGAGTTCGGTATTTCCCCCAGTATATTCTGGTGTTATTAGATCTTGTACTCGGATTTTGGGATATTGTTTGGGATGGTATTTTGTATCTTCATATCAGATGGTTCATGATTTGGTGCTTCGCAAGTTATCTTTCTTCGTGACAATTGTTGATTGGTTGTGTTCTTGAGTTTTTAGATGTTGATTGATGAAGATTTGATAAGTGTTGTTCACCCAGATGTTTCTGATGATTCTAACATGATTGCTAGTGTTTCCTAATTGTGTCCTATTTTTTTTTATGATCCACATTGATCATTGTGCAAATTTTTGGTGATTTTGTTGAACTGGTGATGATTTTTGAGTTATGCGATATTTCTGGTGGTGTAGCGTGTTGTGGTTGTTCTTGGCATTATTTTTGGTGGAGTTGAGTGTTTGGGAATTTGAATTAGGTTCATGTTATGTCATGTAAATAATTATATTAGTTCGGTGTTCGATCTTTGTATCGTGTGATGTAATTTTGTAATTGTGAGTTGAGGGTTTAACCGACCTTGTTTTGGATTAAGGCAAAAATAGGTTTTGAAGGGGCTTTGAAACCCTTTACAAAATTATTCTAAGAGGTATAGAATTAGAGATTAACATCCAAAACAAAATGGGCTGCATGGATAAGTATAAGAAACAATAGCCAAAGAGACAACAAAAGCCCAACCAGGCACAAAAAGCAGCAAGGAGACCAAACCCAAACACAAACAGAGCCAACAACTAGAAAACAACACAGACCCAGTTACATAAGACTTTTGAGGGTCTCAACAACCTTACCATCAAGGACATTTATTGTATCAGCAACATTCTTTATAGCTTTGTAATCCATATTCTGAATAGTCGCTTATTTCTTCATATTCCCATGGGTCCTTTTGTAGGGTCCTTCTCCACCCTGAGCCACCTCAGCATCATCCCCAATAATAACAACAACCCTCTATTCACCATAGTACTCATAAGAACAACAAACTGTTTGACAATTTTGTGACTGCTTTCCATAATAGTTTTGAGGGTGTCCTGGATCTTGTTATAGCCTTCCTCGACATGGGTAATGTGATCCTCCAACCTTTTCTTCAACTGATCAACCCCTTCACCCATCGTCTTGATGCAGTCCATAACCAACTTCTTCTCAGCCTCAGTCCGATTCCCATCATTATTCTGATTACCTTGAGTAGAACCGATAGGGATCACTTCCATTTTTCTTCCTAGGGCTCTTTGGTTCATCCTTATCTCCTTTAGTTCATGGAAAAACCATTTAAACATGCTGAAAGTGTCAATAGGATGTTCACGAGCCATGCCCAACATATTATCATAATCCTCCCTCTTATCATTAAGCTCGACACTTTTAGGATGAAGGTCTTCAATACCAACCGCGCCCACATTACCAGTCTCCTTATTGGATGAAGGAGAGGCTGGGACATTAGGGCATTCAGGGTCCTTACCATCTTCTTCCTTCTCGATAGAAGAGGGGGAGCAATTCTCAGTAGAAGTAGAGGAGGAGGACATAACAATGTTCTTTTACCCTTTGCTACCCTTCCTCACCTTAGGTTTTGAACTCGAGAGTTTTTCAATTTTAGCTTTTTTTAGGGGAGGGGAATTCTCTTCAAACCCAGACCCAGAGGCTTCATTGTCAAAGTCACCCGCACTAGTCTCATCATTCTCATAAACAATGTGGATATAATCATCAAGGGGAGGAAGAGCACAAAAATGGGCATCAATAAGGAGCAAAAGGCCTTCGTGCAAGATGGGAAACTTGGAAGGGTTCTTGTAGTGGTCACTAAAATTAACCCTAAGAGAAGATATGAGATAGAAAGGGAAAGACATCTTCACACCATGGTGGAGATGATTCAATATAACAAAGTGATGACCATACACCCTAGCATAATGACCATCCAAAGTAAGGTAATTCATGATTACCTTAAGAAGCTTCTGCTAGAAAGTCTTAATGATCGCAATGTCATAGTAACTGGCCATCTTTTTAACAATTTTGGCCTGCTCTGCCTCCTTCTTGGGGAAATTTTGCACAGCTTTCTTAGTATACACTCTATCTCTATAATACTTCATACCCTCCATAGATAACCCTACGACCTGTGCAATAAGTGTTTCATCAACCAAGACCTTCCGACCATGGAGAACAATCGTTCCATCCTTAAAATTCTAAGCAAAATAGTTCATGACATCCTGATTATGTCCTTGTAGCCTCTTAATGTAGGGAGTAAACCCCCCTTTCTCCAAAATCTGTCATAGATTCTTTTCATTCTTCAATTGAACACAGCTAGGCAGATCAATTCTTTTTCTCACACCATCCATTGTATCTTTCTCTCTGTAACACTCACTGCAAAGAATTTTCAGAGTGAAAGTAAGACTCCAAAAAATGTTTAAAATCACCCACAAAGCATGTGAAATAGGTTCGCATCGATTCTCATGTCCTCTCTGGCCACCTGTCTCAAAAAGGAAGGTATCAATAACTCTAGAAACACTCGAAGTCATTATGACACAAGTTATCGTTAAATTTACTCCCCTGACTTCACATGTGGAACAAATGCATAGAAAATTTTGAGTCCAGCCTGTCACCACGGGTCCAACTAAGTTGTGCTTTACACGCCACTCCTCTATTGGAAAGGAAGTTGGCTGCCACATTGGCTTGTTTGTATACATGAACAATAATACATCTATCAAAGTTTTTAATAATATATTTTGCCTTCTTCATCCATATATCAACATTCCAAGCCGAAGTAGATTTTCCCTTTTGATAGTTGATAATATTCTTTGAGTCCTCCTCGACCCAAACAAGCTTAAAGTTGTACTATTTAGCAAGTTTTAAGTTGTGATAGGCTCCTATAGATTTTGCAACATTATTAGTCTATTTTCCAAGAGGGAGAATAATAGCAGAAATGAAGTTGCCATAGTGATCCTGTATCACCCCTCCACAGCCAGCTTGACTAGGGTTCCCTCTAGCCGCACCATCAAAATTGATTCTCACCCATCCTTGGGGTGGAAAGTTCCAACTAATGTTGTCCCTAGGATTGACCTTAGGTTTGACCAAATGAAGAAGATGACCAAAATCCCAATCCTTGAAAACATTGGATTCATACTCCTTAAAGATTCCACTTTGAAAAAGAACATTGGAGCTAATAGTCAAGAGATTATCAGAGATGGCTCTAGAAATTTTATTGAAGACAATATCAGGAGGGAGATGGATATTCTTAAAGATACGATTAGTATGTTCTTTCCATAAACCCCATGTTGTGTGAGGAAACACAAAGGACCATAGCTTCTTCAAGAGAAGATTTCCTGAGGGCAGGTTCCATTGGTGAACATACTCCTTTATGGCCCCTAGGAGAGTCTAGCAAAGACCCCATTTCTGAAGCACCAAACCCTAGATCTCAGATTTGTAAGAGCATTGTAAAACTAAATCATCAATAGATTCATCATCCCTCATACACAAGTAGCATCTATTTGGGATAAAAAAGCCTCTCTTAACAAGATTGTCCGTTGTTAAGATTTTATTAAGAAAGAGGAGCCAAAAAATACATATTGACCTTAGGAGAGAGGTCCTTGATCCACACCTTAGAACACCAAGAAACATGGGGTTCATTACAGAAATCCACAAAATCAATATAAAACTTCTCATTAGGAGTGAATTTCCAAATAAGTTCATCTTCCACACCATCCTCCAAACCAGAATAATTTAGGGAAATCTACAAGTGAGTAAAAGAAGGATTAACAAAAGAAAGATTCACCCACTTACCTTTCTTCCAATAGTCAACCGCCATTAAGCCAAAAGATGCAACACAAAGATCCCGTAAAGGTCCCAATGTAGGATCAGAAGCAAGCGAGTGATTCCCAATCCAACAATCATCCTAAAAATGGATTCTTTTGCCATTCCCCAACTTCCAATAGGCTCCCCAACTAGCCACTTCCCTAGCCTTGAGGATATTGTTCCAAAGATGAGACCCAGCAAGGATGTGAGAAGAGCTCAAAAAATCCTGCAAAGAATGAACATTAGAGAGGTATTTATTGAATCATAAGGTGTTCCATTCCCTTCTATAGTCATAAGATCTCCAGACCTGTTTAGCCAAAAGAGTATTGTTAAAAGTTTTAATGCTTCTAATTCCCAATTAGACATATCTCCTTAGCTTGCAAACATTCTCCCAAGCAACCGGAGGGATTATTTTCTTTTCCTCAACCCCAAACCAAAGGAATATTTTATTTTATCAATAATTTCAACAAATTTAGAGGGAATCTTGAACAAACACTAGGAGGTTCTAAAGTGTAGCTTTCACCAACTAAATTCGACCATCTTGACTCAAAAGGGTGCCTTTCCACCCAGCCAACTTCCTTAAATCGATCAATTAAAGAGAGCCAAAAGGAACCAGAAGGTTTAGATCCTAGAGGGGGACCCAGGTAAGTAGAGGGGGGCTTACCTATGAGGCAACCAAGAATATTAGCAATCTTCATTTGATGTTGCTCAGGAGTATTAATGAAGTAGATAAAACTCTTGATTCTATTAGCCATCTATCTAGAAGCCTTTTCATAAAGGCAGAGAATCAATATAATGACTCTGGCTTCCCCAACAAAGGAGCTTCCCATTAAAATGGTATTATCAACAAATTGTTGATGAGAGAAAATCAAATTGGCAGAGGACATCTTGAGGCCTTTCAAAGATCCTTCCACCACCTTTTTATGAATGAATCCTCCCAAACTTTCTACCATTACAGTGAACAAAATAGGCGATATAGGATCACCTTGCCTTAGTCCCCTCAAGGTTATAAGGAAATGCAAGGGCGATCCATTGACAATAATTATAGTTGAAGCGATGGATATAAGCTGCAAAATCAAACTGATGACCTTACCAGAGAAACCAAAAGAATGAAGAACTTTTTTTAAGAAGCACCAATCCACCCTATCATAAGCCTTAGCAATGGCCAATTTTAGCAGAAATCCTTGAGACTTCACCTCCAAAAGTGAATGGATTTTTTCATGAACAATGATGATGGAGTCAAGAATCTGTATCCCTGGCACAAAGCCATTTTGTTGAGGAGAAATCAGAAGAGGAAGAATCTTCAGCATCCTCGACGTAAGGACCTTGGAGATAATTTTATAGAAATAATTGCACAAGCTAATAGGCCTAAAAGCATCCAGAGAATCAGCCCTTGCTTCTTAGGGATGAGGACAATAAAAGTTGCATTCAGTTCCTTCAGTAGGGATCTAGCTCCAAAAAACTCTTTCACAACATTGGACACATCTTTCTCCACAACTTCCAAAAAGTTTTGGAAGAAGAACATAGGAAAGTCATCAGGGCCAGGAGCTTTACTACCATCAAAAGAAAAGACAACACTCCTAATTTCCTCCTTTGAAGGAATGGTAGCCAAATTATGATTTTGGTTATCAGATAGGACTTTAGGTATGATATCAACCAACATATTTTGAGCCTCTGAGTCTAATAAAGTATCTTTCTTTAGAAAATCAGCAAAGAACTCAACAACAACTCCACTTATTTCATCCTCATTATCTATTCTTCTCCCATTCTTCACAAGGTGGCCAATTCTATTTGCAGCCCCATGTTTAAGGGTAGAGATGTGGAAGAATCTGATGTTTTTATCACCATCCTTAAGACATAAGGATTTGGATCTCTGCCTCCAAAAGGTCTCTTCCTGGGCTATAATTTTGTGGTATTTGGATAGAACCTCACTTTCATTAGCAAAATTATTATTCACATAACCTTCATTTTGGACTTTATCCTGGATCAAGCTCATCTCCTCTTGAAGTGCAAATTTTTGAATGAAGATGTCCCCAAAGACTTCTCTATTCCACTTTTTAACCTTCTCCTTAACATGCCTTAACGTTTTAGCAACGCGGAACATAGCATAACCATCCACTTGAACATTTCGCCAATCTTTCATGCTATTGGAAAGGTTTGGGTGGGAAAGACACATTTTCTCAAATCTAAAAGGAAACCTCCTTCGTGGGTCGTTCTTAAGCTCAACCATCAAACAAATAGGAAAGTGGTCAAATCCGATTCTAACCATGGAATTCAGAGAACAAAAATAATGTTGGATCCACTCAACTGAAATCAAGGCCCGATCAAGTCTAACTTGAATTAGCTCAGCTCCAACATGATGATTAGACCGAGTGAAGAAAACTCCATATAAGTCTAAATAAATGAGACCCTAACCATTGATGAAGTCGGCTAAGTCCTGTTTGCTATCATTATGTATCTAGGATCCCCTAAATTTCTTAGATTCCATAAGAGGGGTATTAAAATCCCCCTTCACCAACCAAGGAATGTTAGGATAACGACTTTGAAGAGAAGAAACCTTAGCCAAAATTTCTTCCTACAGACTTTGTTATTAGGAGCATACACATTGGATAGGATCCACGAGAACCCATCCCTTGAGTGTTTAAATAGAGTAGCCACATGGTTACCATCATGATAGATAGGAGTGCCTTGAATGAACTGAGTATTCCAGAGAGTAACAACCCCCCTAGAAGCCCCATCAGAGCTACTCCCTTGAGATTCACAAAATTTAAAAAACTTAATTTTCTCCACTTTATCTTTTGACATTTTAGTTTCTTGAATAAGTAAAATATTCAGTCTATGATCCCTAGCAATATTATGGATTATGTCATGTTTATGACTACTGTTAAGGCCTCTAATATTCCAAGAAAGGATCTTCATTTCTTACTAGAAGAATTAAACAGACTATCATGGATCATTTCCTATGATCCATCCGCTATGTTTGGCATGCACTTCTGCTCTCTTTGCCACCTGTTAGATTTTCTCCCTGCACTTCAAGGTGGCCCGCAGTCCACCTTCCCTTTGTTGTGAGTAGTGACTCCAAGTTTCTACTGTGACTTTTTTTTCTTTGACACTACCTTAGTATAGCTCATTTCTTCGTCAAATTCAATTCCCTCCAAACCTGTTGAGTCATCAAGCATCAAGGATTGCAAGGTGTCCGAAATAACAATATTTCAGTCCAAGTCAGGGAAGGCATAGATAGAGTGTTGTGAAGAAGAGTCATCCTCAAGGATCTTCTTCAAATCACTGAACCCAAGATTACCGAATGATGACCCAAGAACCGAAGAAGATTGTCGATCTTTGAAGGTAAATTATTCCATATCCTTGAATCTACAGTGGTTCGAGGGTGGAAGTTCTCCATCCTCCAATTCATCTACCAATTTTTGCTCTTCTTCATTTACAGCCACCACATTCCCCTTAGCTATCTCTTCTTCATCCTGAACAAGGGCCTCCTCAGGAATAATCTTCTACTCCATATCCTTAACCTCAAGGTTTTGATCTTCATGGATACTCTCTCTATTGTCTTCCTCCTGATCCATTTCTTTCACTTCATTGTTCTAGCTTGGTTGAAAATTATTTTCCTTATTGATTTTGTGGCTCCCATCAGGCCCTTTCTGGTGCACAGTATCTTCCTGCTTGTTCTGAGCTTCTGTGTGCACAAGTTTGGGTTTCCAGAGAATAGGTCATTTGTTGGAATCTTTCTTAGTATTCTAAGGGCATTTCTTTGCCCAGTGGCCTACCTTTTTGCACAAGAAACAGATGAAAGGTAATGATTCAAACTCAATAGTTTGAACTAATGTTCCCATCTTCGACAATAGTTCAATTGATGAAGGGAGGTCCTTAGATCTAGACACCCCCACACAAATCTTGGCATAGACCATTCTTTTCCTAGCAACCGCCATTAGACCAATGGATAGTAGTTCCCCAAACACTCCAGCAATACCCTTGAAAATATCTTCATGCCAATATTCTAGAGGAAGCCTCAACAACTTGACCCAAACAGGAATAGTTTCAAAAAAGGCATCAGACAAGTCCATATTCGGACTCCACTTCTTAAGGGTTAAGGAAGACCTCCCCAAAATCCAAGGGCCACCACAGAGGATAGTTGGAATATCCTCAATGCATGAGAACGCAAAGGAGAAAAAACCCTGAGGGAGAGCCGAAACCTCAACTTACCCTTTGATCTTCTAGGATGACTAACAAAATCCTCATCAAGTCAATGTTGGTTCTAGGCCTAGAGAACTTTCCAACAAGGGTGAGCACCATGACAACAATGTTGTGGTCAGTCACCTGGTCGAGAATAGAAAGAGAAACCTTACCACTCACCTTATCACAAGTGACAGAGATAGGGGGAAAGCAAGACTTTCCGGTCGGCTTAACCCCAAATAAAGTTGCCCAGTGATTATTCATGGCACCAACTAAAAAAGCATATTTCGTGGTCACCGTGATAGGTTGGACTACCTAAGAAACCCATGATGAAGACATATCACAAGGAAAATCGATAGGGGGAACCCTTGATGGATGCCCATCCCTTGGGTCCACCTGAAAAACCATTTTTGGGTCCCCATCATCTTCAGTCTTCGCATCTCCCTAATTGTCCTTAGTGCCAGAAAATCCAGGGGATCTTAAGCTAGTTCCCTGTGAACCTGCAAGGGACCCACCAAGATCTGTAGAAGCATCACATGAAACCCTACCTTGAGCGCCATTATCTAAGAAGGTTAATATTGTTATCAAGGTTGATGAATTGTATATATATGTGTCTTATTCATGTAATTTAGGTATCCAAGTTGTGTCTGCATTATTAGAGAGAGGTTTGTGTGCAAACAAGTATTCATCTTTTAGTGTTGTGATCAAGGAGAGATTGATGTTGCAAGGTAGATATTTGTACTTAACCGGAATTGTCATCTGGCATTTGGAGATACTATTATTGCAGTTCATTTCTTCTAGATTGTAGTCTGAATCTTGTTGTAAGTCAGCGAGACTTCCCTGAGGGTTGTATCCTTCTAGGTCATTGTATTTGAGCAGTGAGGTCTAGGCAGTGTTCCTGAATGCATGTGCATTCCCCATTGTAATATTTTCACATACTACTACAGAGTATCATCTTACTATGGGTAGGTTCCCATCGTGGTTTTTCCCTTAACTGAGTTTTGCACATCAAAATCTTGGTGTTGTGTGTTGTTTTATTAATTTTCTTATCTTTATTATTGTTGCACTTTATCATATCTTTTTTTATAGTTAAGTTTGTAGAATCTAGTGAAGACTGATTCACCCTCCCCCCCCCCCCTTTTCAGTCTTCATTGTTTATGCTAAAATAGGCATAAAAAAGTCTCATAGAGATATATAATATTAGGGAAGAATTTGGTGAGAAAACTTGTAATAAGGAGTAACTAAGAGAGATACAAAATAGATGATGAATATATAATGTGAGAATGAGAATACATAAGTGATGTATATAATCTAAATATACAAGTGTTCACAATAGTGTGTGATCTTGATATAATATATAATCCTATCTTTATGAGATATATTTGTAATGAGCATGTGTACGAAATTTAAATATGGTCTTTTTATTTATATACCAATGTAAACACACAAAGTTTCTCTCTCCTAACACATGAATGCAAAGATTCAATATCTAACAAAATCAAACCTATCGTATATCTAGTTATTATGTCAATAAGCTTATTCTCTTAATATCAATGCTTGTGATATTTTGGGGTTTAGGTTTAAGGATGTGTTATTTCACCATATTGAGTATTACATTTTCCATGATACTAGTGATTATCTCTAGGCTATAAATAGTTAAATATCTTAACTAACAGGTCTTAGTTGAAAATCTCACATTTAAGGAATTATTATGATTATGTCCTTTTGGGAGCTTTATTTATTGGTTAATTGTTGCCTTAAATTCTAATAGAAATATGAAATATTATTATTTTAGTAGGATATTATGATCCTTTTTAGGCGTTGAATCTAGAACTAATTACTACCAAATATGAAATGTATATGGATAATTTAAATAATTCTAGTTGAATTAGAACCTAATATTCTTATCATGTGAACTAATCTATGTAAAATGGTTAATAATCATATTTCTTCACAACAAGCACCTAGATGTAATTCCATAAGTTGAATAGAATATTTAAATACAATTTGTGTTTGCCAAATAGCATTGATTGAGGTGCATCTATCATTGATATTTGTGTCTGCATGTTCATTAGATCATGATAGTAATTTGTGATATAAAAATATAATAATGCTATTGAATAGTCCATTAAGGATTGATCTCCTATCTATTATCTTGTCAAGGGAATAATGATAGATATGATAATCTTATATAGGAACATAAGAATGTATAAAATATTGTAGTTGGTTATTGATTTATCTTTTTTACATTATTGCTATTAAAATATTATAATAATGACACCTGATAAGTTGATTATTATAATAAATTTATCAGGTGATTATTATAATAAATTTAGGAAATGATAAGTATTGTTCTTTTGTACAAAATACTTAGATATGATACATTTGAGGATATTCTCCAAGTGAAGAGTAAGACTTTAATTTTCCAAATGTCAATAATTTAAACGTGAATTTCCTTGTTATAAGATCTTTAAAGATTATATTTTAGATACCTCTCATAAGTTGTGAGATAATTGATTTGGGTTAAATAATGTCATTGTTTTCCTAGTTATCAAAATTCAAATACTTAAGAGAAGTATCCAATTTATAACCAAAGTTTGATTGATTATACTTTCAATCTCTCTAGTTTCCACTCATCTTTACTCCATCAATTTCTATTCTCTTCACTATTGTAGAGAAGTATTTGATTTCCTTTTTCCCTAGAAGTGGCTTTTTGTTAATGCTATAAAAAATCTTTGTTATATTAAATTTAGTTTTTTTAACTTTTAGGTGGCTAGTTAAGATTCAAATTGGTAGTAGTATAAAAAATTCACTTTTAATATATTTTTTGTTCTAATTTTCAAGTACTCGTATTTGATTTATATAGCATTATGTTATTATATTTTTTTAATCTATAAGGAGCTTGTCTAGGTACTATTATTTTATTTAGAAAGTATCATAATAGTGTATTCTTCTAATCTACAACTTGTAGCTTATTTATTTTATGAAACTAACTAATTACATCAAAATCATTAAAAATATTATAAGATTTGTTTATCCTAAAAATCACAATAGATTTAAGACAAACTTTGAAAATATCACGAAGCATCAATATAGATATTTTAAACTTAAATTTATGACAAATATTGATCATTGGCCAAAAAGACATTCAACAATGGACATAAGTAGGATCCTTCCTTTAATAACACTAAAAATATTTTAAAAGTGAAGGTTTTAAACACTAAAAACGTGGATTTTTATTTGGTTTGAAGACAGATTGTCAATTTACAATTGATACTTATTTTTAAACAAGCACAATTTGAAAATATTAGAATTATATATAAATCTTCCTCTTATCACTATACCTTACTAGTTTTTTTGCTTCTAACTATTAAAATTGCTTAAGAATAGGTGTTATGGGAAATGTCAAACAAGATGCATGCATGCTACTTTTATTTAAAGGATCTACGAATTGCACATAAGATAGCAAATATAAATGGACATAAAACTTGCATCACCATAAACTATGACTTAGTTTTTCCTTTTTGTTGGTAGTAATATTGATAACATACTTGAGAACCATGACTCTAGCAGTTAAATGTTTCTAAAAAGAAAAAGCGTAGAAAAACAATAAGTTTTAGAAAGTTGATTGTGGTGGGAAACTATTAACATTAAGACAAAATTGGAAGAAGACTAAACCAACAGTCAAATAGCAAAAGTTTTTAAAAGAGAAAAAGTGAGAGCCAATACCACATAAACCATTTTAAAAGGAAAATGTGTGCTCATTAAAAACATTTTACTTAAACATCACACTTTTTAGTAGTCAAAAAAATAGATAACAATTTTACACTTCATCCTCAACAAAAGATAACTGTCCAATTCTTATTAGGTAAAATTTTCATTATTAAAGTGGGTAATATTTTAAAATAGCCCATTAAGATGTTGCCCAGCTCAATGGACGCATGAGGCATGAAAAACAACGAGCATGTTTTGCATTTAAAAAGACCCTAGAAGGACTGGTTGTCTATTTTCCATCAAACGCATAAAACTGTGTAAGCCTGCATTATTGTTGTCATCATATGACGTTGCATGTATACTCTCTGTTATGCTGCATAAAAACCCAGTCTGGTTGTCAGGGGAACGTGGGAACGTATTTGATATTTCTATCAGTTTTGAACTAAAGATGTGTTGCTTGGTACAGGCTCTTCTGATCCGGCACGCACTTCTAATGGCTTCCTGCCCTTTGACCCTCATATATTTGTTGACAGATCTCCTTTTCAATCAAGTTAAGCCGTTATTGTTGCTTTCCTCTACCTGCCTCGTGGTTTTTCCTATCATTTCCATTTCGACTGATGATTTTCTTTATTCTTTTATGAAAAGTGTCGGCATTATCATTTATATTAAAATAATATTGCAAATACTCATAAAAATAAGGTGGATTCGAAATCACACTTCTAAAGTCTATATGGGACTTATGACCAAATCGTTAAACATAATAAAAACAACCGTTAAGTAGCAACAACAATAGCAGAGGGGGAGGGTGGTTTTGATCACTTGGTTTACGCTATAGATTAGAGAAGTTGAAAGTATCCATTGGAGGGTCGCACCCCTCATCATCCTTATCTTTATCTTCTTCACAAGCTAGCAGAATAGCAAGAGTTAACAAGGAAAATTGTTGAAGTCAAACCAATTAAAAATTCTACTAATAGGACACCCAAAAGTCCCCATGGGAGGTGAAGAGGTGAAGTGCTGAAGAGCAGGGAACACCATCCCTATTGTCTTTCATATCCTTTAGCAAGTGAAGGAGAAGCTTATGAGTGAGTAGCATGGCTACCACAAGAAAAAATGCTTTTATCTTCGTTGACACCCAAGAGGAGGCAAGTAACCTAGCGAAGAGGAGGGGGAACTTTGGCCATAGAACAAGAGCATTTCCCCAATGGTTGAGAAGAACTTGAAATTGAGCCACTTCCATTGCAACTTTATTAACTTGAACCTAGAACTGTAACAACACATTAGAACAAATAATTTCTTTAGAAAAAAATGAGATATGTTAATCAATATAGTAATTAACATAAATTGCAAATTTTCTGTATTTCCAAATGCTAAAGAGAATCTCCACCATAACATCATGACAAATTTGGTTGAATTTGTCAACGGTCATCTGAATTTGGCAGAGATGAAATTAATTATGACGCAACGGTCATTGTCGGTCAAATTCATTGTCAGTAGGTAGTGAAGAAGGCGATTGCTCAGACCGGTTGTTGTTGAAATTAATCCAACACTTCTCCTTAATTCCAATCACATATGCTTTAGCATTTTCAAATTCCTTTGTTAATAACTATTGTCTTGTCATCAGACTCAAATCTCTCTTTTTTTGATAGATTCAAACCATCTCTACAGTCTAATGATATCTCTCTCTTGACTTTCTCTACCTATTGTGACAGTCTTTTAAACCTTCAACATTTCAATCTGTAACTTCTTGCAAAGTCACTATCTATAGATGTCTTACAAGACAATGGTTTTTACTTTCAATTTCTTGTGCCTCTTTTCTTTGGCTATGATTTCTTCCTTATTCTAAACAACAATTCTCACATCTTGGCAATCTTCTCTTGATGTGATTGTACTACTTTACATTTTTTACTAGAGAATGGCTTGACATAGTTTTTCTTTACTTCTGACAACAATAAATTCTATTGTCAAAGCAATAAAAAACTGTACAACCTCAACTTACCATTTGAAACAACAAACATTGATGATAGCAGTTTCTATTGCAGACAGCGCATTCATTCCTTTTTGTGGCATCAAACTTCCTACAATCAATCTTTGGCTCAACTGCGAGCTCATTTAATTCTATGCCTCTTTACAATGGCTGCAATCTTGGGAAGCTTCATTTCCTTTCAACAACTTATAATCTTCTTCGCAATGGTAGCTCTTTGGCAGACTTTGGTGGTGGCAGTGTTTGCTACGAACAACAACTTTGAGAATTTCTGCAATCTTCTCCTCTAACAATTGACTGCAATCTCTTCTAGAGAAGGATTCTTCACTTCCTTCAACAATAGCGGCATTTTCTTTTGACCATTTCTACAATGATCTTTCCTTACGTATGTCTTTTCTTTGGCCACACAATCACAAACTTCAAGCGTTCTTCACACGGACACCTTCTTAACATTGGCTTACTTTTCATATAATCTAACCTCCTCTAATATGATCCGGCAACTCTTTGGAAGCACCTCAGCAATACACTAGCTACAATGATCTCCTCCTTCTACCTTTGACTAGTGATACCTTTGTCTTTAGGATTAGAGATCGTTTATCAACTTGAATGAAAACACAAAGAACTGGTAGGAGACCATTGCCTGAGGGCTTTTTTATTCATTTTCTTTCCCTCTACTCTTTCCATTCATCTATGACAAGCCCTTCACCAACATAATTGTGGCTGCCAAGCTGGAGGTTAATTTTAACGAAGCTGAAAATGAAGCAAAAGAAATGATGGACTGAAAAAAGACAAGGAGGTTGCCAAAGTCTCTTATCCAAGGGTAAAATAAGAGATTTGTTTGAAGTCATTTCTAAAGCGAGATGTGAGTGAGATGCGTTGCAGAGATCTGAGGTCAAAGTTACCAAAGTTGTTAAATATGTTGCTCAACTAAATCTCTTATTTTACAACATTATAGCAGTTGGCAATAGTTTCTCCCACACCCTCCACCTGCACAGAACCGTCCACCTGCAGAAGTTTCATCTGTCAACTTAAACATTTAATGGAGAAGCTTCTATCTGTCAACAAACACATTTAACACAGAAACTTCTCCCATCCGCTCCCATCCACCTGCAATCTTTTTCCATACATGTGCCTTAACTGCGTTGCCTTTAGACAATTCCAAGACCTTTATAAATAAGAGGCATTTGTAATGGTTTGAGCATCAAATAAAATTCTTTGTCTTTTCTATTTTTCTCTACTCTACCTCCAGTTTGTTATCATAGTCGACGGAAGATGATCTTGAGGATCCTGAAGAGCCAGAAGAATCTGGTGAAGTGTATGCCAAAAGAATCTAAGGGAATGCTAATGTTTGAAGGCATTGATTAAAGCAAGTGCTGGTCCGAAACTACTGTAGCAGTTGAACGATGGTTCCAAAGTTTGAATGATTGTTGTTTTTTCTGTATATGTTGAGCCACCTCCTTGAAAGGAGAAGATTATAGCAAACTAAAAGCTATGTGAGAGAATTCGAGCTATTTGTCATGTTCTATGATGTTAAGTAGATAATAGAGGAAATCATAGATAGAAAGAAATCGTTGAAGATTGAAGTTTCCTCCTCAAGGAAGTTTTACCAGAAAATTTGTTGCTAATCAAAGCTGATGAAGCTGTAGAAAGTTATAAAGGATCTTTGGTGCTAAAGACAAAGATATCACCAAAAAGGTGTGCACTGGAGGAGAAAAAGCTGCCAAAAGGTTGCAGATTTGAGGAAGTTGAATCACCCAGCAAGAGGTTCATAGCCATGTTTTTGTCCCACAAATTGAATTTAAGCTTAGTGGGAAGACGTCAAAGAAAGGAGACCATTAAGGCAGATTGAAGGGTTTGTAATTTAAAGATAAGAAGTGCAGAAAGATCATGGTGTTCATATTAAGAAAGTCTTCCATCAAAGGATTGGTTGCAGTACCTAGACTAGTTTATTGGCTACAATAGTCAAAGAGAAAGAGTTTGGATTCAAGTTGAGGAGATTTGCATATATTTTGGTTAATTTTAGAAGAGCTAGTTGTAGCTGAAGTCAAAAGAGATCTTAAAAAGGAATGAAGGTGTGAAGATCTATTTCAAATCTGTTTAAAATTGTCAAAATATAGTTAAGATTACTATAAAGGAGGAGAATAGAGGTAAAATAAAGATTCCTCATGGTATTGAAATGTAACTGAGCTTAAGCAATAGAATTGTGTTTTTTTTGCAAATGTTTAAGAAGTGATATTTTCTGCTTCTAAATTTGTGTATGAGGCCGTAGAGCCCACAAAAGCTAGGATCCCTGAGCATAGGTAGCATATCTCAATGAAAGGATGCTTCTTGTATCAGATTAATTGTTGAGGGTGCATGATTGGTTATACCCAACACCCAAAGTTTTTGGTTTAACATATTGATGAACAACCACCCAAAGTTTTTGGTTTAACATATTGATGAACCATGTAGATGAAAAGGATTCCTATAGAACTAGCAAGTAGATCAGCTGGTTACCCATGTATCTCGGTAGATGGATCGCTTTTTATATGGGCTCAATAATCAATGTAGGCACAAAAGGAGAATAGATGATCTGAAAGTGTGTACATTATAAGTTAGTTTCCTCATCTTAAGAGGTGTCCATGTTTATCCAAAACCATTTTTAAAGGTTGTGGTCATCTAAAACTACATGTATGTGAGGTTTGTGGTAATCTAAAACCACTTGCAGTTGAGGTTTGTGGTCATCTAAAACCACTTGTATTTGAGGTTGGTGGTAAGCCAAAACCACTAGTATGTGAAGTTCATGGTTAGTAGAAACCACTTGAGACTAAAGTTTATGGTCAGTTAGACACCATTTGTAAGAAGAGTTTGTAATTAGTTAGAAACCACTTGAGAATCCTATTAGTTAGGGGTAAGCCATAAAGAACCCAAGGCGATTATGATGAGGGAAAGTAAAAAATTGAAATAGCACACTAGAGCCCAATTCAACAAAACTTATAGTGTAAGCGTTGTAAATGGATACCTAATAAGGCTTTAAGCTTGGACCCATCTTGTCTAGATAATGGGAGAATATTCAATTAATTAGCATATGTGATCAAAATTAACGAGGAGTTTGTTGACATTAATTTCTCCCACACCGTCCACTTGCACAAAATCATCCACCTACAGAAGTTTCATCTTTCAACTTAAACATTTAATGTAGAAGCTTCTATTTGTCAACAAACATATTTAAGATAGAAATTTATCCCATCAACTTGCAATCCTTTTCCATGCATGTGCCTTGAATGTGTTGCCTCTAGATAGTTCCAAGACCTCTATAAATAAGAGACATTTGTAATGGTTTGATCATCAAATAGAATTTGATCAGTCATTTTATTTCTTTGCTTTGTTTTCATTTGTCCTTTTTCTAACCTTCAATTGTCATGCATACATTACTCCCTAAGTTGCACTTAAGGGAGGTGTTAGTGTAAATTGAGTCATTATACACCTAGCTAGCTAATCACCTTTCTAGGATTGACCTATTCACACCTAGCTTAAGTTTACTTAGGCTATGATTTTATCTCACTTCATACCATTGAAACACGGATGCTCATCACTTGAGAAAACTATTGCATTAATATTTTCCACTTGCTAAAACACTTATCTTGAGTAAGCACACAAGTGTTCCAATTTTGGAAGGTTAGTCATAGTTTGTGTCCTACCTTACGTATATACACATGGCATCTATGTACATGTTACACACTCTTCATATTATATGGCAATATCTTATTATGTTTATTGTTTCACTAGTGGAAGTTTATTCTTGTGCTTTAGAGTCTTGATTTACTCCAACATTTTTTGGTTCCAACTTATGAATGTGTACCAAGTTTCCTTGTTTTTTTATAATTGCTTCTAAGTTATGCTTATTGTGTAGGATAAATGGTATATGTATTTATGCTCCTATGATCTCTAAGATGATATTATACTATTAATATTTAATTTTATCAAACCTATCTATACCCAGTCTGTTATAACATATATTTCAATGACATCCACCACGTAATGCTCTTAAAGGGGTGTTAATTTTCCAAGATTTTCTTGCTATCCGTGAGGTGTGGATGTAATTAAGCTAGTTGCAATAGTTAAAGGACTAGGTTTCAGATTGAACACCAAGGAAAATGACTTGTTAGAGTTCAATTTCCATTGTACCATAAATGTTGTAAGGGTTGGATTCCAGAAACAGGAAATTCTGAATAGAGATGGAAATGATAGGAAAAAGCAAGAGTTAAGTGGCTAAAAGCAATAATAACTGTTTAACTTGATCGAAAAGGAGTCGCTCATCAAATATGACAAGGACAGGAAGCCATGGAACAGGACACATTGAAGTATGTGCTGGAACAGAACTGCCTGGCATACTCATTACTTCAAGACTGCTGGAGAAGACACCAAATTTATCATTGCCAGGAAGAAAATATCCACGCTCCCCTGACAACCAGACATTACTTTAAAGCAGCATAACAGAGAGTACCTTTGCATACGTCGTCATATGATAACAATAATAGTGTAGTCTCACATGGTGTAAAACACGTCATACACAACGAAGGGCAACAAAACGTCAAACCTGATATTCAGTGCATGATAATGAAAACCACCTCGTTTCTCTGCCCAAGCAACTTGAACAAAGAAGAGGAAAGTATAGAGGATGATTATAACCCAAACTGACTGTGGAACAAGCAATCTACAAAGACCCATGTTTGAAATGATAGCTCACGCCTCTCTTCTTCGTGAGGACTTGACTTTCTTTTGGATGGTTCACAAAATATTACACTCACTTCTCAACTTTTACTTTTCTCCCTCTATCATAGCTACTGTGCCTTCAGATATGAGCTCGATCTTTATAAGGTTTTGCTAAAATACTTCACTTGGGGAGAATGAGAAAGAGTGATCTCAGAGTAAGCAGAGTGTAGCAGCTGCTATACGGAGAGACACAAGCAAAACTAAACTCTATAATATTATCATCTCAGGACTAGACACCAATGATTTTATATTGATTTGTTGGTATTGGTCGTTTATCGTGCCAACTATATCCCATCTCCCATATTGAGGGGTCTCCACTAACCACTCTTTCCACCAGCACTACTGGACGTAATTTTATCTGTGGACAAACTCCCATGCCATTGAAATCGACCCAACATGGAAATCTCCTGCTGTACGAAACACAGTCTTATGCGTTTGATGGAAAATGGAACACCAGCAAAACTGCAAAAATTGCTTGTTTTTCATACCTCATGCCTCCATTGAGTTGGGCAACGTCTTAATTGGGCTGTTCTTAATTGGATATTTTTAAATATTACCCACTTTAATAATGAAAATTTTGGCTAATAAGAATTGGACAGTTATTTATTATCTTTTGCTGAGGATTAGTGTAAAATTGTTATCAACTTTTTGACTATTTAAAAGTATGATGTTTAAGTAAAATATTTTTAATGAGCATATGTTTACTTTTAAAAATATTTTTGTGGTATTGGTCTTGACATTCTCTCTTTGGAAAATCTTTGCTATTTGTTTATTGGTTTGATCTTCCTCTAATTTTGTCTCAATGTTAATAGTTTCCCACCACATGTTCTTGTTTAGATACATTTAATCGGGAGAGTCATGGTTCTCAACTAAGTTATCAATATTATTACCAACAAAAAGGTAAAACCTAGATCATAGTTTATGGTGATGCAGGTTTCATTTCCATTTCCATTTGCTATTGTATGTATAATTCATAGATCATTTAAATATAAAGCAATGTGCATTCTTATTTGCCATTTCGTGCAACACCTATTCTCAAGTGATATTAATATCTAGAACCAACAAAATGCTAAGGTATACATATGAGAGGAAGATATATAGTCATAACATTTTCAAATTGTGCTTGTTTAAAAATTAATTCCAATAGTGATTGACAATCCAAATAAAAACTCATGTTTGTAGTGTTTAAAATGCTCACTTTCGAAATATTTTTAATGTTATATGTGTGTGATGCTATTTATATCCATTGTTGAATGCCTTTTTGGCTAATGATCTATATTTTTTGTAGATTTATGTTTAAATTATCTATGTTGAATCTTTATAATATTTTCAAAGTTATCTAAAATCTTTTGTAATATTTTTAATGATTGTGATGTAATTAGTTAGTTTCATAAAACATAAAAGTTACAAGTTGTAGATTGAAAAAATACAATGATATAATTTCTATCTAAATAAAATATTTAATAACTAAACAAGATCTTTCTAGATTAAAAATACCAATAATATAATGTTATATAAAACAAATATCAATACCTATAAATTAGAAAAAAATATTGAAATTGAATGCTTTTATGCTACTACCACTTTGAATCTTAACTCTAACCATCCTAAAAAGTTAAGAAAACTAAGTTTGATATGACAAATAGCATCAATACAAAACCACTGATAAGGAAAAAGGAAAGAAAATAAATCATTATAATAGTGAAGACAACATAAATTAGTGGAGTAAAGATGAGGAGGTAATAGAGAGGTTGAAATTTATCAATGAAGCTTTGGTGATAAAATAAGATATTTCTCTTAAGTCTTTGAATTTTGATAATTGGAAAAATAATAAAATTATAACCCAAATCAATTATCTCACAACTTGCAAGAGGAATATAAAAACAATCTTCAAATATCCTATAATAAGGAAAATTCAATTATTTAAAATATGGATATTGGGGAAATTAAAGTCTTACTCTTTATTTGGAGAATATAATCACATTTATCTAAGTATTTTGTACAAAAGAACCAAACTTACCATTCCCTAAATTTATTGGGATAACCAACTTATCTTGTGTTGAATAGTGATAATACAAGGTGTCAAATGTATTATAATATTTTAATGATATAATGTCACATAGATATCAAAAATACCAACTACAAGATTTTATACACTCTTATGTTCCCATACAAGATTATCATATATGTTATTATTCCCTTGACAAGATGATAAATAGGAGATCAAGATTCATATTGGTCTAGCTATCAATGTTCCACATTCCTATATATTTTATGGTACTTTATCCATCATATCACTATTTATCACCTCATAGCATTGCCTTGGAGATCATTGATCATCCATAATGAGCATCATTTCAACCTTTTGATCATGTGTAGAATCTAGAAACATTCATAGTACTTCCTTCATCTTCCTATCTAGAATGAGAGGTCATCTCTCTCATATTGTAGTATTTTCCCTATGGAGCAAAATGTCGTTCAAGATTAGTGGATCATCTTTAGCATCTAGTGTCAAGCATCTACTAGCACTACATAGCTTATTTTGAGGGGAATCGGAATGGTTTATCTTCTCATATCAGTTTTGAGAGGAAGCATATCTTCACATGGAGTGCATTCCTTCTCACTTTTTTTTTTTGGTGGGGGTTCATGTGACCTTTTCTTCATTCTCTCCAATGGAGCTCCTAGAAACATTTTTATGCATTGTGTTAGAAGTAGTCCTTGGGTGGTCATCATGAGTCCTTCCTTCTATCACTCATCTTCTTCACTTGTACATTTCACGCATCATTTCTCTTTTGGAGAGGAGTTTTATTCCCATAGGCTTTTCTTAACTTTGTGAGAAGTTTGTACATGAGTACCTGAAATGGCCTAGATTGACTAATTATCATGAATACATTACTAAGTTGCACTTAGGGGAGGTGTTAGTGTAAATAAAGTCATTATAGACCAAGTTAGCTAATCACCTTTCTACGATTGACCTATGCACAACAACCTTAAGTTTTCTTAGGCTATTTTATGCGTTTGTCTCACTTGATAGCATTAAGATATGTGTATTCATCACTTGAGACACCTTTTGCTTTCATATTTGACACTTGTTCACACAATTCTCAAGTGATCTCACAAGTGTTCCATCTTTGGAGGTTTAGCCGTAGTTTGATTCGTACCTTCCTACCTATCTACTTTACCTATATATGCAAGGAATTTATGTACATGTTAAAAACTCTTCATATTATATGATACATATCTTATTGTGTTTACTATTTCACTAGTGGAAGTTTATTTTCGTGCTTTTAGATTACTATCTTACTCCAACTTTTTTTGCTTTTAACTAATGAATGTGTACCAAGTTTCATTATTATTTCTTTATAATTGTTTCTTAAAATGCTTCTTGTGTAGGATCAAGTGGAATTTGTATTAATGCTCCTATGATCTCTACGATGATATTATTCAATGAACATTGAATTTTAACAAACCTATGTATATCTATTCTTTTATAGAATATGTTTCAATGATATATCCACCAAGTAATACTCTTAAAAGGGGTGTTAATTTTTCAAGATAAAGCAGTATTAATACTATTATCAATATATTTATGTCGGTTTTTGGATTACACTTTTCTTCTGCAATAACATTATTATTGATATATTTATATTATTTACCTTTCAAATATATTTTGTTCATTTATATAATATTGCAATTAAAATGATTTTAATAATAACATATTGATAACTATTTTGCTCAAAACTGGAAGGATGGAACAATTGTTCTTCATGGTCGGAAGGTCCTGGTTGATGAAGCCCTTATAGCACAGGTCACAGGGTTATCCATGGAGGGTATGAAGTATTACAAAGATAGAGTGTATACTGAGCAAGCTGTATAGAATTTCCCCAAGAAGGAGGTGGAGTGGGCCAAAATGTGAGGCCTCACCTCGACTCAGTCTGACATTCAGTGGATTTATATTTTAGACTATTATGGATACTTTATTTTGATGCATTTTGAGACTTAGAACTTATATGATTTCAGGATTTGGATAACATTGCTATGATTTGATGAATTACTTATATGCTTTATGAGATAGAACACTACATGATTGTTAGATAGGATGATATTGCAATGATAGATGTCGTTATTGAATTTGCAAGACTTTACTCTGAATATAGAACTATGATGTATGTTTAGTTTATGTGAATTGGGATGAAAGTGTTTATGTGAATTTGCTTGATAAAAGATGTATTCAATCTGTGCAGATGAAAATTGTATGCAAGTGATGATGTGTATTGTTATATTATTGAATTATATTATATATGGATATTTGGAAGTACTAATGTGTAAATTGAGATGCCCAGGAAATTTACCATGTGACCATGGAAAATTGCGGAGAATCAAACCTAGACTTATGTATGTTCGTAAGCCAGGGTTTGTCTATTTGGAGAGACAACACCCCGTTTGTGTTGTATTTTATTCGTAACAGTATATGTTGCATGAGTGTTAAGTGTTATTTAAATTTATTGTGTCAAAACCACAAGAGACAACTTCATGTTTTATTTTTGTAAAAATGTTTTAGTTGTGTCACTTGACACATGTGTGGATTTAAATTTAAATTTTGTCTCTTGGTGGGAAAGTGTTTAATTATAGTTTTCTTAAATAAAATAATGTGTTGTCATAAATACTTTGGGAATATAATATTTGGGGTGGTCAACTTATGTTTGACCCGAAAATAAACTTCAAAGGGGTTTAAAATGGGTTAAATGAACACCTAGGGGTAGTTTAATAGGGTTTCCTAAAGCCCATAAGGTATACCTAGGGGTTAGGGGTAATTTTAGGCAAGTTTCTACTTTATAATGATCTTTTTAACGCTTTAAAAATTGGCTTTTTTGAGTTGAGAGAAAATTGAAAATTAGAAGTTAAATCTAATCAAGATTTTTCCTTTTGGAATGAGAGTCTTTTTGCATTTTTTCTTTTTTCCTTTTTGGTTTTTAGAAACTTGTGAGAACTCAGAAAGTGAGCTTCTTAAGCAAGATTTTTGAGAATTGGAGGGTAATCACCCACTCTCCATTTTTGGAGACAGAAGAAAATTTGAAAAGAAAATAATGTTATGGAATAGAAAAATTGATTAAGGGTAGAAGGAAAGAGATTCGTGGATTGGGCAGCTCTTCATCAAATATCATAATAACCTTTGGGCAGATTAAGGTTGGTTTCAGTTATTATTTTAATGTCTTCTTCTTGTTTATGTCTGGAAGTTTGTTGATGTAAGAAATCTGTGTTCTTGAAAGTTTATGTTTGAAAATCTTTTGGTATTTTTGCTTTATGAATTGTTTTGTTTTGGGAGTTTTCTCAAGATCTCTTACTCTTGGGAGAGAAGAGGATCATGAGGGTGGTAGCAGTGACAACCCTCGAGTGAGAGACTCTCTTTTGAGAGCGATCACAAGGGATCTTTGTGTGACCCTTTCTACATGGCCTGTTTGTGCAATGGGGGTCATAAGGAGGGATATAAGGCTAGAATGCCTTTGGGGGGCATAAGGAATAAGGGGTTGAGATTCTTGATATTATTATTGTGCCATGAGGTGGCTTCTTGTTTATTTCATACTTGCAGTTCTCCTCAGGGTATTGGTCCACTACCACCCTTTGAAAATGTTCATCACCAAAGTGTGGTGTTGTGAAAGCCAAGTTGGGAATGTGTCTGAAAAAAGTCTGTATGCATTGCTTTCTATGTGTTTGCTTGTTTGTTACCCATCTAGGAATTGGTTCTCCAAGCTCGGGGGTGGCTACCAGTTAGCCTAGGCTGGGAGGTGAGCACTCCCTGGTCATATTTGTGTTTATCTATTATGCAGGAAAGTCAGGAGAAAGAGAATAGGAACCATGAAAGAGAAACATAAGATTATTATTGAAGATACTTAAATTTAGTTGCAGATATTTGTTTAAATTTGTTATAGAAGTAGGCCTTATTCATAGAAAAGAGAAGCAAGTTGTAATTTTTGAAAATAGATTTGAAGCTTTATTGTTGTGGCTATTCAAAGAAACATCCTAAACAAATTTGCAGAATATCCTAGAGTTGTAAAAAGAAAAGCTTGTTTTATTTCTACTTCTAGTTTTTAGTAAAAGAAAAGTTATTATGAGTTGCATGCAAAAGCTTCTTTGTATTATGGAAACAAAAGAATAGATTTCATTTAAATTTTATCTATATTTTACTTGTGGCAAAATAGAAGTTTATTTATGCTGAAAGATTTTAAGTATTATAATAAAAAAAAGATGTTTTATGTAAATATTTTATTAGAGGAAAAAAAATCAATGAATCTTTTTATTCCAGAAAAGTATATTGTATTTCTTAAAATGTATTTTTAGTTAGTGTTGATTAATAAGCTTATCAAATATATATATATATATATATATATATATATATATATATATATATATATATATATATATATATATATATATATATATATATATCTGATTAAACTTAATGCTTTTCCTTTTGTTATATTAATTTTAAATTTTTTGCATGTAAATCTCTTTTTAAAGAAAAAATATATTTATATTGAAATATTTTCACCATTTTAAACTATGATTATAAATTTATATAAATATAAATATAAATATATATATATATATATATTTATATATATTTATATATATTAAATTTAAAAAAAAAGGGAAATGTTTTTGGGTCCACGCGGACCCCACTGTGTGTACGCACAGTGAGGGCCACGTGGTGCCCACTGTGTGCACACACAGTGGAGCCGCTTCGGCTCCCACTGTGTGGACACACAGTGGACGGCCGCGGCCGCCACTGTGTGGCCACACAGTGGGGAGCCGCTAGCGGCGCCCACTGTGTGGACACATAGTGGTGTCACGGCACCCACTGTGTGCCCACACAGTGGTGCCACGGCTCTCCCCGCCTCCACTCCCGGAACCTGCAATAAAATATGGCCGCCAAGGGGTTTCGGCCCAGCAAGCAAATTTCTCTGTAAAAAAAAAAAAATGGGTTAAACCCTAGCCTGGATGGGGCTAGGGCAAAGAAATTTAAAATATAATATGATAATTAGATTTGATAATATATATATGAAAAAAAAAAAAGAACCCTATTTAGGGTTGGAGAAAAAATGGATTAATATTAAGAAAGTTAATGTGTTTTTTTGAAATAGAATTAAAATATTTAAAATATATATATATGTGTGTGTGTGTGTGTGTGTGTGTGTGTGTGTGTGTGTGTGTATATAAATTCTGGTCATAATTTGGATTAAGTATTTAATTATAAATATATATATATATATATATATATATAATTCTGGTTATAATTTGGAGCAAGTAATAAAAAGAAAATTTAAAAAATGGTTGATTAGACTATATAGTCATATTGGAGATTAAATTAATTTTCCTCTCCTATTCCTTTAGCTGGATTGATTTAATAAACCCAAAGACTAGGTATCTCGTGGAGATAAAGTTAAACCAGTAAATTTTTTGCAATTAATAAAATTAAACAAATTATCGATGCTTAGTTCGTTTCAGAATTAGCTCAAATATAATTATGGAAATTTCAATAACGCTTGTCGTGAGGGTGAACTTGTTAATTAATTAGTATGTTTTAAAAAAAAAAATTTCCGTTTTTGCCCTAAATTTTGGGCATGACACAAAATTGTTAAAAAGATGGCCAATTACTATGACATTGTGGTCATTAAGTCTTTCTGGCATATGCTCCTTAAGGTAATCATGACTTACCTTACTTTGGATGGTCGCTATACTAGGGTGTATGGTCATCACTTTGTTATATTGAGTCATTTCCACCATGGTGTGAAGATGTCTTTCCCTTTTTATCTTTTGTCTCTCTTAGGGTCAATTTTAGTGACCACCGCAAGAACCCTTCCAAGTTTCCTATCTTGCATGAAGGCTCGTTGGTCCTTATTGATGCCCATTTCCATGCTCTTCCTCCCTCTAATGTTTATATCCACATTGCTTTTGAGAATGAAGATACTAGTGCAGGTGAGTCTGACAATGAAGCTTCTGGGTCTAGGTCAAGGGAATTCCCCCCCACCCCGCCCCTGAAAAAAGCTAAAATAGAAAAACCCTCGAGTTCTAAACCTAAGGTGAGGAAGGGTATTAGAGGGCAAAAGAATATTGTTATGTCCTCCTCATCTACTTTTGTTGAGAATGGCTCCCCCTCTTCTAGCGAGAGGGCTGAATATGGTAAGGACCTTGAGTGCCAAAATGTCATGACCTCTCCTTCATCCAACAAGGAGGTTGGTAATGTGGGTGCGGTTGGAATTGAATACCTTCATCTTAAGAGCGTGGAGCTTAATTATAAGAGGGAGGATTTTGATAATGTGTTGGGCATGGCTCGTGAACATGCTATTGACACTTTTAGCATGTTCAAATGGTTGTTCCATGAACTAAAGGAGATAAGGATCAACCAAAGAACCCTAGGAAGTAAAATGGAAGTGATCCCTATTGGTTCTACTCAAGGTAATCAAAATAATGTGGGGAATTGGATAGAGGATGAGAAGAAGTTAGTTGTGGACTGCATTAAGAAGACGGGTGAAGGGGTTGATTAGCTGAAGAAAAGGCTAGAGGATCACATTACCCGTGTTGAGGAAGGCTATAACAAGATCCAGGATACTCTCAAAACTATAATGGCAAGTAGTCACAAGATTGTCAAATAGACTGTGGTTGTTTTGAACACTGTGGTGAATAGTCCTGAGCAGCAGGATAGGGTTGTTATCATTATTGGGAATGATGTTGAGGTGGCTCAGGTTGGAGAAGGACCTTGCAAAAGGACCTAGCGGAATATGAAGAAAAAGGCGGCTATTTAGAATGTGGATTATAAAGAAATGAAGATTGTTGCTGATACAATGGATGTCCTTGAGGTTGAGGTCGCTGAGACCCTCAAAAGCCTTATGTCACTGGGTGTGTGTTGTTTTTTGGTTGTTGGTTTTGTCTGTGTCTGAGTTCGGTATCCTTGCTGGTCTTTTTGTGCTTGGCTGGGCTTTTATTGTCTCTTTGGCTGCTATGTCTAATTCTTTTCCATGCAGCCCATTCTGTTTTGGATGTTAATCTTTGATTCTATTCCTATTAGAATCATTTTGTAAAGGGTTTCGGGGTCCCTTAAAAACCTGTTTTTGCCTTAGTCCAAAACATACCGATAACTTATTATTATTAGATTCAATTTTTTCATATATTATTTAACGTGTCAACATTTGTACCTCCTTTAGGTACAAGTGCTAGTATAAATTTACATAAGATTTTTAGGGAAGAATCATGAGTGAACCGTGGAATGGCTTAAACCACACACACTAAGCTTACACTTCTAGGTTTAAAAGTGTTAAACATTCAGAGTTGAGTGACATTTTCTAGTCTTAATATGTTGCTTAATGTGTGTGGTCACACTAAGACTACACTTCTAGACTTAAAAGTGTTAAACAGAGTTAACTAACATTCTCTAAACTTAATATGTTGCTTAGTATGTGTGATTTAAAGCTGGCCATGAACCGTATCCTTCGAGCAAGGATAGTACACTTCTAGATTGAACACCACGAAAATGACTTACAGATTTCAATTTCCATTGGAGCATAAATGTTATAAGAACTGGGAATTCTGAATAGAGATGGAAAAAGCACGAGATAAGTGTTCAAAAGCAATAATAACTGTTTAACTTTATCGAAAAGAAGTCGGTCAACAAATATGATGAGGGCACGAAGCCATGGAACGGAACACAGGGAAGCATGTGCTGGATCAGAACAACCTGGAATACATATCATTGCCACGAAGAAAATATGGTTCCCATCCACGCTCCCCTGACAACCAGACTAGACTTTAATGCAGCATAGCAGAGAGTATGCACACAACGTCATATGATAGCAATAATACTGTAGTCTTACACGGTGTAAAACACAACTAAGGGCAACAAAACGTCAAACCAAACGGTTTTCAATGACATGACCAATCCTTGGCTAATGAATTAGCACTGGTTGATAGCAAAGCCAACGAGAGAGTTAACAGAATCGATATCACAGCTCGACTCAGGTCATAGTTTATTCAGTGCATGATAATGAAACCCACCTCGTTTCTCTGCCCAAGCAGTGTGAGCAAAGAAGAGGAAAGTATAGAGGGTGGTTATAACCCAAACTGACACAGGAACAAGCAATCTACGAAGACCCATTTTTGAAATGATAGCTCACACCTCTCTCTTCTTAGTGAGGAGAGCTTACGTCTTGATTTTCTTTCGGGTGGTTCCCAATATATATCACTCACATCTCCACTTTAACTTCTCTCCCTTTATCGCTTCAGCTAAGAACTCGAATTTCTAAGGTTTTGCTAAAAGATTCTAGACTGTTTCACTTGGGGAGAATGATAAATAGTAATATCAGAGTAAGCAGAGTGTAGAAGCTGCTATACAGAGAGACACAAGCAAAAACTAAACTTTATTATTCTACTCTCTCGACCGACTGATTTGGTAGATCACTCCTCCATTTATACTCCCCTGGGATTGTAATGCTCCTCATCTTGGGACTAGACAACAATGATTTTATATTGATTTGTTCGTATCGGTCTTGTATCGTGCCAACTATTTCCCATCTATCATATTGAGGGGTCTCCACTAACTACTCTTTCCACCTCCACTACTCGACTTGAATTCTGTGGACAAACTCCCATGCCATTGAAATCGACCCAACGTGTAAATCTCCTGATGTACGAAACATTGTCTTATCCAGTTGATGGAAAATGGACAACCAGCAAAAACGCCAAAAATTGCTCGTTTTTCATGCCCCATGCGTCCATTGAGTTGGGCAACGTCTTAATTGACTATTTTTAAATATTACCCACTTTAATAATAATTTTTTTGGCTGATAAGAATTGGAAAGTTATTTCTTATAAAAATGTTATCAACTTTTTGACTATTAAAAAGTATGATGTTTAAGTAAAATATTTTTAATGAGCATATATTTACTTTTAAAAATGTTTGTGGTATTGGTCTTGATATTCTCTTCTTGAAAAATCTTTTTTATTTGTTTGTTGGTTTGATCTTCTTTTAATTTTGTCTCAATGTTAATAGTTTTCCGTCACAATCAACTTTTAAAAACTGAATACTTTTCTACACATGTTCTTTTTTAGAAACATTTAATTGGTAGAGTCGTGGTTCCCAAGCTTGTTATCAATATTAATACCAACAAAAAGGTAAAACCTAGGTCATAGTTTATGGTGATGCAAGTTCCATTTCCATTTCCATTTGCTATCATATGCCTAATTCATAAATCATTTAATAATAAAGTACCATGCATTCTTGTTTGCCATTTTGTACAACACCGATTCCTAAGTGATTTAAATATCTAGAACCAAAAAAATGCTAAGGTATAGGGATGGAAGGAAGATTTACAATTGTAACATTTTCAAATTGTGCTTGTTTAAAGATTAATTCCAATAGTGAATTGACAATCCATCTACAAATCAAATAAACACTCATGTTTTCACTTTTGAAATATTTTTAATGTTATAAATGTATGGATCCTATTTATATCCATAGTTGAACATCTTTTTCCTTAATGATCAATATTTGTTGTAGATATATTTGAAGTTTATCTCAAATCTTTTGTGAATTTTTTACTAAAATGTATCTTATATAATATATTTTTAATGATTATGATGTAATTAGTTAGTTTCATAAAATAGAAAAGTCACAAGTTGTAGATAAAAAAAATACACTAATATAATACTTAACTAAAAAAAATATTAGTACCTAGACAAGATCCTTCTAGATTAAAAATAATAATAGTATAATGTTATATAAATCAAATATCAGTACCTATGAATTATAAAAAAAAACATTGAAAATGAATGCTTTTATGCTGCTACTAATTTGAATCTTAGCTAGCCATCATAAATGTTGAAAAAAAAAGTTTGATATAACAAATAGCATCAACACAAAACCACTTCTAAGGAAAAAAGAAACAAAACAATTCATTATAATAGTGAAGACAACACAAATTAATGGAGTAATACAACGTCATGGAGCGGGAGAAGTAGGTGAATGGGCGGGAAAATTGGATTTTTAAAATTTCGAACTCTAGAGCAGGCTTTATCGAAAGTGCAGTTAAAAACATTATAACAATTATTGAGTATCGATGTGTTTATCAATGAATCTTCATACAATTATACTTGGACATTTGGGCCTCTCTACTGCATCGAATAAGGCCTCCTATCCTTAGATTTTTTTCTTCTATCTAGATCATATGTTCAAGAATTCTTTTATTAAATTCTTTATAATTTATAATTATTTATTTTCTATCATACTTTAATATGTGAAGTTGTTTTTGATTTATAATGCAAACAATTAATTATAATCTGTTTACTTTTATTCTTAGTTTCAATATATACAATATATATGATACTGTATTATGATTTCTGCAAATAAACCTAAAATGCTAGTATAAATTTACATGAGATTTTTGGGTCCCATGGGTGAACCGTATCCTTCGAGCAAGAATAGTACACTTTCAGATTGAACACCACGAAAAAAACACATAGACTTCATTTTCTATGGTAGCATAAATGTTATCAGGTTGGATTGCACAAACAAGGAATTCAGAATAGAGATGGAAATGATAGGCAAAAGCAAGAGTTAAGTGGCTAAAAGCAATGATAACGGTTTAGTCTGAACCAAGAGGAGTCGCTCGACCAATATGTTAAGGGCAGGAAGCCATGTAACGGGACACATAGAAGTATGTGCCGGATCAGAACAACCTGAAATACGTATCATTACTTCAAGACTGGTGGATAAGAAACCAAATTTATCATTGGCGGGAAGAAAATATGGTTCCCATCCACGTTCCCCTGACAACCAGACTTGACTTTAATGCAGCATAACAGAGAGTACCTATGCATACAACGTCATATGGTAACAATAATACTGTAGTCTTACACGGTGTAAAACATGTCATACACAACTAAGGGCAACAAAACGTCAAACCAAACGGTTTTCAATGACATGACTGATCGTTGGTTACTGAATCAGCATTGGTTAATAGCAAAGCCAACGAAAGAGTTGACAGAATCAATAGACACCCGGACGCCTTGCTGCTGAATATTGCCTATGATTGACAGACTATCCGATGTGGGTGCAAAAGCCAGGCAAAAAGTCCCCATGACATCCACAGGAACGAGATAATTTTCAGCCGGCAGAGTCAAAACAACCCCGTTGAGAAAATGAAAACTCACAGTAGGAACACGGACCGTTTGTAGGCCAGCGAAGTTATAGCATGTGTCAAATATTGACATTCCTTCGGCCCGGAGAAGATGTTGGGTGCTCACCACGAAGGCGTCACGCACGGCTTCGTAAGCATCCCTCTGCAGCCGCGTGACGGCCGTGCCCGAGTCCACTATCACGCCTCCCCGACCCGTCTCGTCGAACTCAAAGACCTTCTGCGGAAAAGAAACCAGCAACCCACCAACGCTAATGGCCGTCAGTGGAACATAATAGAACGTACTCAATCGCGGGTTTCGGAGAAGCGGAACGAAGACGGACCCAACAGGCGAAACCGAGCCAGGACCGAAGTCGAGCACGCCCGAGGATTCGGATGATCGGTCGACGAGGCAGTAGGAAAACTTGGTACCATATAATGACCCAAGCTGTGAAGGGATTGACAAGGCGCCGGCCCCGAGACCAAGCAATCCGGCTGCACCCACGAACCAACCCTGGTTATCATGCCCACACCCGAGTGCCACGTTTTGAACTCTCGTGTTCCCGAATGTGAGCGTCTCTGTACCGAAGCTCCCGACGGAATAAGACCCGTCTCCATAAGCCACCTGATAAGCACACCCGTGGCTGTTACAGTCGAACTTCTCCAGCTCATTGCACACCGCTGAACCGCATGAGACTGAGGTGAAGGAGGCCGAGGTTGACGGATCGAAGATCGGATCGGTCTGGTCATAGCAATCGTTGCATGGCTGGCACTGCACCCATACTACGTCGCTGCCCGTGTCCAACACCAGGTACTGCTCCCTCGCTGGAGTCCCCACGCCTATGCGTGTAAAGTACTCCCCGCTGCCTTCCATCATGCCGGACGTCACCTCGCCTCCGAAATCCTCAGTCTTGGCCTTGGTCTCTATTCTTCTTTCTTTCTCCTTCCCCTTCAGCTTTCTCTCTACACGCCTATTGAGCGCCTTCACCCGCCGGGATTCCCTTCTGAGCCTCTCTTTGAACCTCTGCTCGTAGCTCACGTTTCCCCCCACTAGACTATCTCTATGAAAAACTTGCAGCGTCCAAGGATTCTTTCCCATGTATTTCTCTTGTTGATAGGTCTTATATAGTTCTAGTGTGGGCGAGCTCACTTCCCTAAGCTGAGCTGTGATATTCAGTGCATGATAATGAAACCCACCTCGTTTCTCTGCCCAAGCAGCGTAACCAAAGAAGAGAAAAGTATAGAGGGTGATTATAACCCAAACCGAGAGTGGAACAAGCAATCTGCAAAGACCCATTTTTGAAATGATAGCTCACGCCTCTCTCTTCTTCGTGAGGACTTGACTTTGTTTTGGATGGTTCACAATATAACGCTTACTTCTCAACTTTTACTTTTCTTCCTCTATCATAGCTATTGTGCCTTCAGACATGAGCTCGATCTTTATAAGGCTTTGCTAAAATACATCACTTGGGGAGAATGAGAAAGAGTGATCTCAGAGTAAGCAGAGTGTAGCAGCTGCTATACAGAGAGACACAAGCAAAACTAAACTCTACAATTCTACTCTCTCGACTGATAGATTTTTCTTTCTTGACTTACTGATTTGCTGCATCAGTCCTCAATTTATACTTGCTTTGGATTGTAATGCTCTTCATCTCAGGACTAGACACCAATGATTTTATATTGATTTGTTGGTATTGGTCTTGTATCGTGCCAACTATTTCCCATCTCCCATATTGAGGGGTCTCCACTAGCCATTATTTCCACCAGCACTACGTGACGTGAAATCTGTGGACAAATTCCCATGCCAGTGAAATCAACCCAACATGGAAATCCCCTGTTGTACGAAACATTGTCTTATGCGTTTGATGGAAAATAGACAATCAGCTCTTCTAGGGGCCTTTAAAATGCAAAACATGCTTGTTTTTAATGCCTCATGCGTCCATTGAGTTGGGCAACATGTTAATTCGCTACTTAAAAATATTACCCACTTTAATAATGAAAATTTCAGCTAATAAGAACAGTTTTTTTTTTTGTTTTTAAATGAGGATTAAGTGAATAATTGTTATCAACTTTTTGACTATTAAAAGCTGTGATGTTTAAGTTAAATATTTTAATGAGCGCACATTTATTTTTAAAATGTTTATATGGTATTGGCCTTGATATTCTCTCTTTGAAAAATCTTTAATTTTGTCTCAATGTTAAAAGTTTTCTACCACAATCAATGTTTAAAAACTGATTGTATTTCTACACATTTTCTTATTAGAAACTTGCTAGAGTCATGGTTCTCAAGTATGTTATCAATTTCACTACCAACAAAAAGATAAAACCCACGTCATAGTTTATGGTGATGCAAGGTCCATTTGCTATTATATGCCCAATTAGTAGATCATTTAAATAAAAAGTACCATACATTTTTGTTTGTCATTTCATACATTCCAAAGTGATTTTAAAAGCTAGAATCAAAACAATGCCAAGGTATAGGGATGATAGGAAGATTTATAGTTACGACATTTTAAAATTGTACTTGTTTAAGGACTAATGCCAATAGTGAACTTACAATCCATCTACAAACCAAGTAAAAACCCACAATTTTAGTATTCAAAATTTCCATTTTAAAAATATTTTTAATGATATAAATGTGTGGATCCTACTTATGTCCATTGTTGAATGTCTTTTGGCTAATGATCAAAATTTGTTGTAGATTTAAGTTTAAATCATCTATCTTGAATCCATTATGATATTTTAGAACTTTATCTTAAATCCTTTGTCATTTTTTTCGATAAAAAAAAATATTGTAATAATTTAAGTGATTTTAATGTAATTAGTTACTTTCATAAAATAGAAAAGTTACAAGTTGTAGATTAAAAAAATGAACTAGTATAATGTTATCTAAATAAAATATTAGTGCCTAGACAAGCTACTTATAGATTAAAATAATATAATAGCATAACGCTATATAATCAAATATTAGTACCTATGAATTAGAACAAAAAATATATTAAAAATGAATGATTTTATTCTACTGCTAATTTGAATCTTGACTAGTTATCCTAAAAGTTGAAAAAACCAAGTTTGATATGACAAAGGATATTTATAAATTCAACACAAAGCCACTACTATGGAAAAAGGCAACCAAATACTTCATTATAATAGTGAAGAGAACACAAATTAGTGGAGTAAAGATGAGATAGTAATAGAGAGGTTGAAATTTATCGATGATTATTTGGTGATAAAATTGGACATTTCTCTTAATTCTTTGTCACCTTAAAAATATTCATATAGCTATTGAATTTTTTATAATTGAGAAAATGTTTACATTACGAACCAAATCAATAATCTCACAACTTATAAGAGGTATCTAAAATACAATCCTCAAAGATCCTATAATGAGGAAATTCATGTCTTTGCAATATAGATATTTGGGGATTAAAGTCTCACTCCTTACTTGGAAAAAATTCTCACATTTATATAAATTATTTGTACATAGAAATCATACTTACTATTTCCTAAATTTATTGTGATGGCCAACTTATCTTGTGTTGAATAGTGATAATGTAGGGTGCCATTATTATAATATTTTAAAGGTAATTATGTCACATTATATCAATTATCAACTACAAGATTTGGTGCATTCCTATGTTTCCATACAAGATTATCATATCTATTATTATTTCCTTGACAAGATAATAGATAGTAGATCAATCCTAAATGGACTATTCAATAGTATTATTATATTTTTATATCTCAATTAATATCATGATCTAATCAATATACGCATACATATAAATGATAGACCACCTTGACCAATGCTATTTGGAAAGCACAAATTGTCATCAAGTATCATGTTCAACTTATGGAATTACATCTATTTGGTTGTTGTGAAGAAATATTTTACATAGGTTAATTCACATGATAAGAATATTAGGTTCTAATTCAATAAATAATATTTGTATCACCCTTATACATTTCATATTGGAAAATATTTAGTTCTAGATTCAAAACCTAAAAATGATCATAATGCTCTATTGAAATAGTGGGATTTTCATTAGAATAAGGCAAAAATCAACCCTTAAAGAGATGTTCCAAAAGGAAGTAATCTTAATAATTCCTTAAGAGTGATATGGTGAACTAAAAGCTCTTAGTTAATAAATTTTACCATTTATAGCTAGTATCTTTTTAAAACCTAGAGATAATCACTAGTATCATGCAAAATATAATCCTCAATATGTTGAAATAACATGTCCTCAAACCTAAAATCCAAACTATCACAAGCATTGATATGAAGAGAATAATCCTAGTGACATAATAACTAGATCTAGGATTGATTTGCTTGTTTTAGATATTGAATCTTGACATTCATGTGTTAGGAGAAAGAAATCTTGAGTATGTACATGAATATATAAATGAAAATAATATATGTATATTCCATACACATTCTCAGAAATAGGATCATATATATTATGTCAAGATTGCACACCCTTATGAAATATTATATATTTAGAGCATACTATTGGAAACTTTTATTATGTTGAGCTGTTTTTTCATTGATGTCAACCTATCTAGTGTTGCCATTGATCTCATTATGTGTGGTATAGATATTTTAGATGGTTTGAAAATAAGTGTTCATATGTTGTTGAGTGCTCTGGTGATGATGTTGAGTAAGTATAAGGTGGTTCTAGAAGGTTGGTGTAGTAGAAGTTTGAATATGTAGGAAACCATATTTATATGCAAGAAAGAGTATTTATATGTAGGAAAGAGTATTTAATGTTCTAATGAAATAATTCTCTACATTCCTTCGATTTGTGAAGATTGTGGCTTGTGGTTCTAGATATAATGTTTATGATCCATGTATATTGCACTATTAGGTTTTTAGGTCCCCTATTGCTCAATTGGTAGAGTTGGTTATTCTTGTTTTTTATAGTATGAGGTTGTCTATCAAAACTAGTTCAGAGAATGCTTGGTAGTTCTTAGTTATGTGGATTCAAGTGTTGCAGCTTAGAGGATATGTTCATTTGGTTTGTGTAATAATCTAGTTCAGTTGTGTAGGTCTAGTTTGATTGGAAAGTGATGTTATGTTGCTCTATGTTTGACATGCTCAGTTGTGTTGGCATTTAGCCGACCCAATTGATTTATCTTATTTGGATCATTCTCTTTTGATCTAGATATGCATTGAAGGTTGATTTTTGATGTTGATCTTGGGTCTCATCATGGCATGTGTAGATCCATAGTGTGTATTTTACATTAGAGGATATTTTTGGGTTGAGTAGTTAACATTCTTCACTGTTTATCCACATGTTTCATTTGATGCCAACTTTGGTGGATATGTTAGCATGTGTAGTTAATTTGGAATCATTTTGTAAGGATGTGCTATGATGTGTTTGGGTCCCCTTTACCTCCTAGAGTGGACCACGTTATGTGTTATTGGTCTAAGTGGCCTAATTTATGTGATATTATAATTCTATCTATGGCTGACCTAGTTGAGGGTTTTAATGAATGATCTCATATATATGGATGTACAGTTGTATGGGTTGAGGTAGGAAATGTGTGTGAATTGATATGAAGTAGATGTGAATGATGCACACATAGATTTGGTGTTTCATAAGTACAAATGTTAGTTTGTGAAGAGATTTGATGATGATATCTTCAGTGTAACAATAGTTGATGTCAGATGCACGTTTGCCATGATATTGGACACTTGACATAGAGGTCCAGGGACAATTTCATGATTAGGAGATCTTGATTATTTTAGTTCATATATTCTATGTGCTTGCTGAAATACAATGTATTACTTTTGGCAGCTTATGCAGTCCTTTGTATCTTGCCTTGAGATAGTGAGTCTTAGTAATGCAAGTCCCTTGTATCTTTCTCTAAGGTTGTGTGCCTTAGTCTTGCAAGTCCAACCAAGTGCAATGAGCTCCTTGGCCTCGATCTTAAAACATTGTAATCAATTATTCATATTATGAGTGTAATTATCGCCATGGTTTTTCCATGTTTAGATTTTTTCATGTAAATATGCTATTCATGTGTTTATTGTGCATTGTGCTTTCATGTTTCACAATTGCAGTAATAAGTTAATTGTGGTTTGAAGTTTAAAAGAATAAAAATTAAATATTTTGAGATATGAAGTGATTCACCTACCTCTTAGTCCTATGGCGTGTTCAACAATTGGTATTAGAGCAAGGTTCCTCCTAGAGAAGCTTAACCGCTTGAGGAAGATCCATAATGATGTAGGAAGTCAATTACAAAGCATCAAAGTTTGATGTCAAAAATTACTCCTATTGGAGGGAAAGGATGGAATGCCATTTGGAATCTCTTCTGATTGGAATATGGGATATTATCAAGACTAAGTATATTACTTTGACAAATGGTCCTCTGACTCTGAATGAGATCAAAGAACATGAGAATAATGCAAAGGCTAGAGTTGCAATTATCAATTGCTTAAGTGATTCAGTATTTGCTAAGGTTATGGGATAGAATTATCTAAATAGATCTAAGAGAAGCTAAGTAGTGTGTATAAATGATTTCAAGACAAAGCAAGCCAATTTGACAAATCTAAAGCACAAATTTGAGAACCTAAGAATGTATGATGATGACAAAATTGAAGGCTATCTACATAGAGTAAATGAGATTGTGAGTGAAATTAGGGGTATTGGTAGAAAATTAGGAGAAAGTGAAGCTATGAGAAAAGTGATATAAACACTACCTAAATGCTACAAACCTAAGAAGGATGCCATTGAAGAAATTCATGACAAGGAAAAATACATTTTGGATCAACTCTATGATTTTCTCTCTACCTTTGAGATTGTCGATCTATATGATTTGTGAAAAGAGAAGAAGGAAGAAACATTCAAAGCTACCAAGAATATTGAAGATGAACCTAAAGCAAGCAATGATATGGATGAGATAGAATAAAATTTTGTGATAAATTTGAAGAAAGGATCCAAAGAATACAAAGGAAATTTACCCTTCAAGTGTTTCATTTTTGGAAGAATTTGTCATTATGCTTCTATATGTACTAACAAGGAAGATTGTGGCAAAAGAACTAATGAAGATAATTTAAGATAAAGGACAAGTTAAATATGGGATGATAGAAATAAGAGAATAGATGACATAAACAAGCCTAAGAAGAATTTATGTTCAAAGGAGACCTATTCATTTGAAGAAGAAGATGGTGATGACTCAAATGAAGAATCATTATTTTTAGCTATAGAGGAGAATAATAATGAAAAGTCTAACAATTCATAAGATATGAAGAACAGTAAAAAACTAGTAAGTGTGAAATGCACTACATGCAAAAGTAGAGCCTAAAGCATAGATAATTGACTTTGGATGTTCAAATCATATGACAGGGGACAAAATAAAGTTCATTATTTTTTAGAAGTATGGTGGTAGATAAATAAAGTTTGTAGGTGAGGAAGCTACACCTATTTGTGGTAGATGAACTATTTCCATTGATGGTAAGCATAATACTAGTGATGTTTATTAGGTTAAGGGTCTAGGACAATATTTTGAGTGTGAGTCAGATGAGCAGTTAGGGTTATAAGCTCATATTTTATGTGTATAGATATGAAATCATAAAAAGAGGTTTCGGGAGATTAGTTGTAGAAGATATAAGAACTAATGGAAATGTCTACTAGGTGAAGGATAATAGTGGAACTAGTTGTTTTCTATTGCAAAGAAGTGATTATTGTTTGTGGCATAAAAGGATGGGACACATCAACTTTGATAATATGATGAAGATCAGCTCTACTCAATTTGTGAGAGATTTGGCAAAGATTATCAAACCTGTTGATATTGCGTGTAGGGAATGTTAGTCAAGAAAGAAAACCAAGAGGAGATTCAAGAACAAGGAGTATTCAACTTCAAAACCTTTGGAGATGATTCATATAGATCTATGTAGACCTACAAGGAAAAAGAGGACTAAATGGTGAAATGTATTTTACATTTCTTATCAATTATTATTCTAGAATGACATGGGTTACTTTCTTGAAAGAAAAATTTGAGGCATTAGAAATTTTTTAAGTATTCAAGTCTATGGTTTAGAATCAAGTAAATATTAAGATCAAATTTTTAAGGTTTGATATAGGAGGAGAGTTTACATAAAACAAATTTGATAGATTTTGTGAAGAAAATGGTGGTAGAAAACATCTCTCTACTCCTGGGATCCCTCAACAGAATAGTTTTTGATAAAAAGAATAAGATTGTTGTTGAAATGGATAGAACTATGTTGAAGGATGCTAACCTACCTAATGTGAAATGGATATAAGTTGTGCATACTACTATTTACATTCTTAAGAGGGTCCAAGTAAGAGTAAATCACACAAAGATACCATATGAACTATGGAAAGGAAGACCTCACACAAAGACACTATATAAACTATGGAATAGAAGACCTCCTACAATCAAGTATTTAAGAATATTGGGAAGCAAGTTCTACGTAAGGAGAGATGAGGAAAATGTAGGTAAATTTGATGCAAGGTCAAATGAAGGAATATTTTTGGGATACTCTACAAGGATTAAGGCATACTAGTGTTATAACAAGAGGCTAGATAAGATTGTGGAGAGAGAAAATGTCAGAGTGAGTGAAGAATATAATTGGACTATGCCAGAATATGAGACTAAAATAGAGGTTATCTCTGTTGTTCTAGAAGATAAATAAGAGACAAGTGTAGAAGAACAAAAGCCTGAACAAAAACCTAAGACACTAGCAAGGTATGTTTAGAACAATCATTCAGAAGATCAAATCATTGGAGACAAGAATAAAGGAGTTAAAAATAGAAGAAGACGTGTAGAAATTAGTGAACAAGAAAATTATTGTTTCTTATCTCAAGTAGAGCCAAAGACCTATGCAGAAGCTAACAAGGATGAATGTTAGAGAAAGGCAATAGAAGAGGAGCTGAATCAGATAGAGATGAATCAAACATGGGAATTGGTGCCTAGACTGATGGATAAGATTGTGATAGGAGCTAAGTGGGTGTTTCAGAACAAGCTAGATGAAGATAGGTTCAATCTGTCAGAAGATCTGAATATGATCTAACCATTTCAACAATAGTCTTATTGTTTCTATCAGATGGGTTCAATCTGTCAAAAAATATGGATATGGTTTGTAGACTCAAGAAGGCACTTTATAGACTAAAGAAAGGTCCTAGAGCTTTGTATGCAAATCTAGATAGGTATTTGTTACATCAAATCTTTAGAAAAGGGTACTATAAATAACAATCTTTATTTCAAAGTTGAAGGTGATAAATTGTTTATTGTTGTTGTGTATGTTGATGATACCATATTTGGAGATGATGATGACACTAGCAAGGTATGTGCAAAAGAATCATTCAAAAGATCAAATCATTAGAGACAAGAATAAAGGAGTCCAAACTAGAAGAAGACTTGCAAAAATCAGTGAATAAGAAAATTATTGTTTATTATCTCAAGTAGAGCCAAAGACTTATGCAGAAGCTAGAAAGGATGAAAGTTAGATAAATGCAATGGAAGAGGAGTTGAATCAAATAGAGAAGAATCAGGCATGGGTATTGGTAGCTAGACCAATGGATAAGAATTTGATAGGAGCTAATTGGGTGTTTTGAAACAAGCTAAATGAAGGTGAAGAAGTCATAAGGAAGAAGGCAAGATTTTTTTACAAGGGTTATTCACAAGTTGAAGGTATAGATATTGAGGAGACATTTTCCCTTATAGAAATAATGGAGGCTATAAAAATGTTTCTTGCATTTGCTACATATAAGAACTTTAAGGTATATAAGATGGATTTCAAGTCAACATTCTTGAATAGAGAACTTGAAGAAAATATATACATTGAACAACTAGATGGGTTCAATCTATTAGAAGATCTAGATATGGTCTGCAGACTCAAGAAGACACTTAATAGACTCAAGCAAGGTCCTAGAGCTTGGTATACAAAGTTGGATAGGTATTTGTTGCAACAAAAATTTAGAAAGGTAGTACAAATACAAATCTTTATTTCAAAGTTGAAGGTAATAAATTGTTGATTGTTGTTGTGTATGTTGATGATGCCATATTTGGAGGAGATAATGATGTATGTAAGAAGTTTGCAGAAGAAATGTAGGAGTTTGAGATGTCAATGATAGGTGAGTTGTCTTTTCTTCTTGGTCTTCAAGTTACACAATCAAAAGAAGGCATTTTCATTTCTTAGACCAAGTATATCAAGGAGATATTGAAGAAGTTTGGGATGGAGAATTATAAACCACTCACAACCCCTATGACTACTGGTTGTAAGTTAAGCAAGGATGATGGATCTTCGAATGTTGATAAAAAATAATATAAAGATCTATGATTGGAGAATTGTTAAATTTGACTACTCAAGACTGGATATTATGTAGGTTGTATGTTTGGTTTCTAGATATCAAGCTAACCCTAATAAATCACTTGATCAAGCAGTGAAAAGGATATTTAGATACTTGAAAGAGAATCCAAAATATGGTTTATGGTATAAGAAGGATGATAATTTTACTTTGAGAGCATATACAGATGTTGATTGGGTTGGATGTGTTGATGACAAAAGTACAAGTGGCGGTGCATTTTTTCTTGGGAGATAAAATGGTCTCTTGGTTGAGTAAGAAGTAGGATTCAATGTCATTATCAACAACAAAAGCAAAATATATTACAACAATATCTTGTTATACTCGAGCCATGTGAATGAAGCAAGCTCTTAAAGATATCAAGGTAAAGAATGATGAGGCAATTCTTATTATATGTGATAATACAAGTGAAATTAACATTTCAAAGAATCCAGTGATGCATTAAAGGACTAAACATATTTTAATCTAGTATCATTTCTTAAGAGAGAAGATTGCAGAGAAGGAAGTTAGATTGGGGTATGTGCCTACTAAGGAACAGATTGCAAATATCTATACTAAGGCTTTGGCGAAGGATACTTTTGAGTATCTCTAGCACAAATTAGGAGTTATTGTCCCTCCTTTAAAATACATTTATTAAATTTGTGAATCTATACAAGGGGAGATTTAAAGTTAACCTTTTGTCTAGTGGATTGATGCAATTGTTGCTCTCAGTAGGAGTAGTGTTGTGTGTGTGTTTCTTGGTTGCAAGAAAGTGGTTGTAGTGAATCTTAGAGTTATTCCCATGATAGAGAGTCAAGATAAAAGGGAGAGATTTCAATAAAGTAGTTGTTTTCAATAGTGTTCCCTTTGTCCTTGGTTTCAAAGGGGGAGAGAGTTCAGTAGAGGAAAGTGTTTTTTGTTGTTGATGGTAAAAGTGTTTCCATCAATGAAAAACGAGGAGAATGTTGGAAACTTGAGTTATGTGGAGTTATGTTGTCACTGATGTTATTGATGTCATTGTGTATGATTTAGATGTTGTAGATGGTTTGTAAGTAAGTGCTCAAATAATGTTGAGCTCTCTAGTGGTGATGTTGAGTAAGTATGAGGTAGTTTAAGAAGGCTAGTGTAGTAGAAGTTTCAATATGCAGGAAATAATATTTATATGTAGGAAAGAGTATTTAATGTCCCAGTGGAAGAATTCTCTACAATCCTTTAGTTTGTAAATATTTTGTCTTGCAATTGTAGATATAATGTTTATGATTCATGTATATTGCACTATCAAGTTTTGAAGTCCTTTGTTCCTCGGATAGTAGAATTGGCTGTTATTGTTTCTAACAATGAAGTTGTATATCAAAACCGGTCAAGAATGCTTCAAAATTCTAGTTTATGTGGATTCAAGTGTTTTAGCTTAGAGGACATGTTAATTTGGTTTGTGCAGTGTTCCAATTCAGTTTTCTAGTGCTAATTTGATTGGCAAGTGAATTTTTTTTATTTTGTGTCAGGCATGCTTAGTTGTGTTGGCTTTTGGCTGACCCAATTGATTTATCTTATTTTGGATCATGCTCTTTTGGTTTGAATATGCATTGAAGGTTGAGTTTGGATATTGATATAGGTATCATCGTGGTGGGTGTAGATCCATAGTGTGTATTTTGAATTGGAGGATTTTTTGGGGTCGACTAGTTAACGTCCTTTATTGTTTATCCACATGTTTCATTTGATTCCAACTTTGGAGGATGCGTTAGCATGTGTGCTTCATTGGAATCATTTTAGAGGGATGTTTTGTGATATGTTTGGATCCAATTTACCTCTTGGAGTGGACTACATTATGTGTTGTTGGTTCGAGTGGCCTAATTTATATAATATTATATATTTTGTTTGTGGTTGACCTAGTTGAGGGTTTTAAAAAATGATCTTCTACATATAAATGTGTGGTTGTATGGGTTGAGGTATGGAATGCATGTGAGTTGGTGTGAAGTGGATGTGAATGATGTGCAAGAGGAATTGGTGTAGAAAAAGCATGAAAGTCTCTTGTGAAGAGATTTGATGATGATATCTTCAACGAAACAGTGGTTGATGTCAAATATGTTTACCATGATATTGGTTGCTTGACACAATAGTTCAAGGATAATTTTTGATTGAGAGATCTTGTTCATTTTAATTCATCTATTCTTTGTACCTGTTAGAAGATAGTGTATTTCTTTTAGCAACTTATGCAGTCCTTTGTCTCCTGCCCTAAGATAGCAAGTCTCGGTAATGCAAGTCCCTTGTATCTTGCCCTAAGGTTGTGTGTCTTAGGCTTGCAAATCCAACCAAGTGAAATGAGCTCCTTGGCCTTGAGCCTTAAACATTGTAATCAGTTATTCATATTGTGAGTGTAATTCTCACTATGGTTTTTCCCTATTTAGGGTTTTCTACATAAATATGGTGCTCAAGTGTTTATGATGAGTTGTCATTTCATGTTTCATAATTTTAGTAATAAGTTAATTGTAGTTTGATATCTAAAAGATTTAAAATAGAATATTTTGAGATCCAAACTAATTCATACTTTTCTAATGAAAACCTAGGTTTCAACCTCTTCCTTTATCAACATCCACTCCTCCATTGTCTAGTAAGTCCATGTCTTCTCATTTGAAAGTGATATCACAACAAGATAATGTTTTGTCTGATCTTCTTCATGCCAACTTAATTTCTCTTCTTTTGCCTAAACGAAGAAGGAAGTGTAGACAACATCTTGAAATTTCTTTTTGAAAGTATCATCAAATCCATGACCATTATACTAATGAATGTCAAGCCTTGCAAATTAAAATACAACAATTATTGAATTAGGTATCATAAAAATAAAATGTGACAAGAAATGGGATATTTCCCATGATCATTTTAAATAACATTCAAGTTTCTATGATGTTGCTCCTCACTATGTGCATTGTTAGCTTACCTATTGGGGGCTCATTATCATTCATGGTGGTACAATTTCAGGTGCAACCATACTTAGTGAGAAACGTAATAGTCTATTTATTATTGTCTCTATACTTGGGGGGTAAGAGTAATATCCTATCTCTTCGCTCTATCTAATGTTTCACTATTTCCTTTTTGGATTGCATTTTTCATAACTTGATGTCCTTTCTTCCATGGAATTATTCTTCATGCGATTACGTGTGCTCCTTGGTTAGGACCTATTCCTTGCTTGAAATGGTATGTCTTATGAATAATCTCTACTTAGAGAATGTGTGATCCTTCTTTCTAATTTTTCCTTGTCCTCTTGCTTGGAGGAAAGGATGACATTTTACTTCTCTTTCTCCTTTTTGAAGATTGCTTCTTCTTTTGTGTTGCATTTTTCATAATGTGATGTCCTTTCTTGCATATAATTATCCTTCATGCAAGTACGTGCGAGTTCCTTGGTTAGGACCTATTCTTTATTTGAAATGGTACGTCTCTTATGAATAATCTCTCTTTGGAAATTATATAATCCTTCTCTTTGTCCCTTTTCTTGGGGGGCATTGATTTTTCCTATCCTTTCTAAGGATCCACTTTTCCTTTGTTGAGTGGTGTTTGCTTATAATTTGATGTCATTCCTTATGTGAAGTTGTTTGTTTTCTCAAGGATTCTCTCTTATGAAAGAGGTGTGTATCCCTGGCTACAACCTCTTTACACTTGGAAATGTATATCTATTATTAACAAACCCTTCACTTTGGGTCAAAAGTGTGCAATCCTTCATCAAGAATCCCTTTAACCTAGCAATAGGAGGAAGGTATGCATTCTTGTTCCCCTTCCTTTATTTTGGTAGAAGATGTTATGTTTGTTCAAGAAACTCCTCTTAGAGGTAGATGTCTTTGAGAAAATATCTCTTATCCTCCAAGGATCCCCTTTACACATGATGCCAGATATCTCTTTTTCAACTATCTTATCCTCACTTGTAAGAATATTGCATCTTTAACCTGGATTTATGAACATTTTTTCCTAAAAGGATATCTCCTTGGTGTTGAAGGTGGGTATCCTTATTTCTAGATTCCTTAAGACATCAACATAGTCTTTGTTGACATCTTAAGGGGAGGAGGGGGGGGCATACATATCACCCTCTTTGTATAGTATTGTACTATATTTTTACATGTCTTAAATGGGTTGTTCACTCTCAAAACCAAAGAAAACAAACTCTTACACAAGATGCTTCATTTCTGAAACCAAATGCAACATTTATATATGTCTTATATGGGGTGCACATTCTCAAAACCAAAGAAAACAAACTTACAAAAGATGTCCTTGAAACCAAGCATATATAAATGTTCTTTCATGGGGTTACACATACTCAAAACCAAAGAAGACAAACTCTTACAAAAGATTTTCTTGAAACTAGACACACTTGCATTTTCAATTCATGTCTTACATAGGTTGTTGCATTCTCAAATCTATAGAAAACAAAATCTTATATGGGATACTTAACACCTGAAACCAAATAGTTGCACACACAGCATGTTGAGTGGAACTAGCAAAAACTATTCCTACTCTCCTCCCCAACATAGATCACCTAATAAAACACAACTAGAATATGACATCCATGTCTTCTCTCACTCTTCTTCACATGGATAACCTAGAAAAACACAACTAGAGTGTGATATCCATGCCTCTCTTTCCTTCTTCTCATGATCTTATAGCTTTGCTATCTATAGTTCATGATTTGATGTGTTCTCTTGCTCTTTATATGTGACTACTTATGTCCTTGTGATGGAATTTTAAGAATGATATTAGTGGTTGAGACATTTTGATTATCAAAGTCTCTTCATCTAGTTGACTTGAGGTCTTGTTTTGGTTTCTAGCTTTTGTGTTAGGTGTCTGTTTCCTTTTGCCTTTATTTGACTTTGTTTGTCTTTTTGTCTTTTATCTTGTTTTGTGGTCCCTTGTATGTGATTGTGTGAGTTAGGATCCTTAGATTGGGTGCTTGGTTCCTCAAAATTAATGATGTCTTATATACTCCTTGTGGTCTTGCTCCTAATTGCTCCTTTCTTTCATCTTTCACCTACTTTACCATGAGTATTTTCATAAGCTCATACTCCCATTAAAGTGGGGGCTAAATGTAGCATCATAAATTATCACCAATCCAATTCACACCTCATGTTTGTACCTCTACTTTAGCGTTTCCTATCCTCATCACCTTTCTAGGTCTGTTTGTGCCTATTCTCTAGCTTTGACGCCATGAACAACCTTTTGTGGGTCCTACCATGAGATACCCACCCCATTTTAGCATTATTCTGGTCCTAATTATGGTGAGACCAGGGCATGGAATGTCTTGGTCTAGACCATGGTGCCCCAAAAATCCATGCTCCTACTCAATTCAGCCCCAATTTGAAATAGGGTTACGACCATATCTCATTGGTAAGATTTGATCCTTGGGGCTCCGCATGACCATTGGAGGTCGGCCTAATCAGTAATTTACCTAGAAACCCCTATATAAAGACATTGTATTAATTCATTTTATATCTAAGTATCTATCTACAAGAAATATAACATCCGTACATCTGTGAAACATTAATCTAAATATTTTCAAAGATCTTCAAGACTGCATATTCATCCTTCAACCATTGTGGAGAAAAAATTCATCAATCTTATACAAGCAAGTGTGTGTTATTAGGTTTTTGTCATGTTCATAACTTTACATACAACATTTGTGATAAAATTCAAAAAGAAAAGCATCATCATTAACAATTGCAGATCTGATGTATATCTACTCAACATTTATTTCAATATTACATTATTTTATTCAAGGTTAATTCTTTAATTGGGGTTTGAATTAGGAAAACCCCCAACAATTTCCTCCTTTTTATGTGTAGGAAATAGGTACAGAGCTGCATTCGGGAGGATTGACGAATTTCATAGAGACGAACAAGTTCAACTTTTAGAGGCAAAAAATTTGGAGGACCATGGAGAATTGATACTACATGGTCCCGAAAAATTAGGCTGAACTTCTAAGAATAGATCCAAAACATATTCTTGTTACCTATTTTTACCCTTTGGGTCAAAAAAATAGCCTCCATGGTCTTATTAGTCAATTTTAGAAGATTTTTAGATGTTAAAAGGGCAAACTATCCTACTTAAATGTCTTTGGTTTACTATGGCTTACAACCATTAAAACCCCTTTTAATGGCCAAATCTTTCAAAATAGAATAATTAATACTTTTCACATGAATTGAATTAAAATAAACTTTGCATGGTTTTGGAGGGAATTAAAAATTAAATTTAAAAGAAATTAAACTCCTCCTTATCACATGGATACCCAAAAGTCAAGTTGCCTTTGCCACATAGGTTCTCAATCATGAAAAGTTCTCCACGTCTATTTTGAGGCAAAGGTTCAACTTGATATTGGAGGGAAATTTGAGTTTCCATATGGTCAAGCTTCTTAATCCCAAGCTCTAACTTGGGTCAAGTGAGAAAAGAAAAGAAAAGAGAGTCCTAGTTTCACATTTCATACCCTCCATGACTGCCAAGAATGAAGAAACTTTCAGTCAGATTATCAAATAATGATGATGGAAATCAGAAGTCATGCATTGTAACAGCGGTTGAAGCCAAGGAACAACAGTTAAACGATAGAAGAATACAAAGATCATTGAGTATCATGAAGAATGAGAAGTTTCATGTTAACGAACAACAGTTGTAAAACTCAATGAGGTAGGCTTTTATGCATTCCTAAATTGTTTCAAGGCTCTATTCACCATCAAAATTGTGATTCATGAGTTATTTCACTCTGATTTTTTTAAAAGAGATATGTGTTGTTATTAGAAACTTGTTCTTTTGTTTGCATAAGAGTTCATTTAATGTTAATGGAGGTTTCGAGAATTTCAGATTTCCAAGAAAATCATTCAATATTTGAGGCAATGCTCAGAATATGAAAAAAGATAGTCATAATCAGTTTGAGCAGTGACAGGCATAGGCAAGCCATGAAAAGAATACGATGAAGAGACTCTCATGAGATTAAAGGGGTCTGAGACAACTAATTACAAGATATATAACTATGAAAATCCAAACCCTAGTGCAGCATTTAAAGAGTTGTGACCATAGTAGCCATTGAGAAGATAAAGATATTATTCCAATCATCACATAACCCTAAGACAGTGAAGGATCATAAATAAGAAGGATTCTACATGGAATGGATTGGAATAATCATCTTAGCAAAGAAAAGCTAATGGCATTGGCATACTAAAAGATCAAAAAGGAAGCCATCAGTATTGTGCATTAACATGTCAATCAAAGCAGTGCCTCCCTTAAGTCATTTAACGAAGACAGTAATATTTCTCTAGAGGCATGGTGGAAAGTCACAAGTCTTTTTCACAAGGCATATTAGTCAAAACAGAAGTTAGAGACAAAGACAGTCATAAAGTTTGGCAGAGAAGCAGCCCAAGAACACCATAAGGACAGTCATTTGAGACTGTTACTAAACATATAAATCTGAGACAAAGGTACAAATGACAGAGCTAAGATGAATGGGCAAGGGTTTTTGAGAGACATTGATAATATCAGCACCAACCAGTAATCTTGCTCGAGATTAATCTTCACAAAACTTTCAAAAGTGTTGAAGCACTCCCAACCAATCAAAATTAGAAGCAGTAAGAGGATTGAAATATATTCCAAAAGGGTCTAAAGGTGCAATCAAAAGAATACGAAAGCAATACAAGGGATTTAAGATGGAAATATATTTCTGAATGTTTCAATAGCATGAAAACAGTCAACAATGTGTTATATATAAGCAGTCATAAGAGTTTTAAGAGTCTCATCAATGGTTTGACACCATAGATCATAGAGTGAATGGGAAAAGACAACATATCCATGTTGCCAATGGGACAGAGGGTAGATCTCAAGAAAGAGAAGTGATTACAATGTAGCTGCAGACATAGTAGAGAATGATAGTGATTAGTGACAGAAAATAGTGAACAAGTCTTTTATGCCCTCATATTGAGAAATTAATGAAGATATCACATCAAGCAATATTCAAAGAAAAGAGTAAGAGCATAGAAGGCATATAACTTGTGGCTAAGGACTCCAATCAGAAGGTTTGTCTCAGTCATTAATGTAAGGATAGTCACATGTTCTAAAAAATCAAAGACCCCTAAGAGGTCTCATGCCAACAAAGGACAGACCTTAGCATTTCATTACCACGATACAATCATGAATGACAAGCAAAGAGATGAATCACTTTGGCAAGAAGTAAACCAGTAAGAGGAGGTTTGAAGTATGTTTCTAGTCAAAGAAGGGACTGTGAGAACAATCATAGTAATAGCAATTATGATATTCATTGTTAGCTAATACAGTAAAACACTTGGGAAACAAAGCTTCCCCACCATGAATACAATAAAGAAGCAGTGATCTATTTTTTTAGATAGAAAATGACAGTGAGTGAGGGCCATCCTTCGAATGATGGGACAACCTTTAATCAAAAGACATAGTTGCGGCTTTCAAAATACAGACCATTCAAAGGGCACAATGAGAATGCAGTCATTAGCAGTCAATACAAGAGCAGTCGTACAATGAATTAAGAATCTTCAAAGCCATAGTCATGATGCCCAAGTCCAAACAAATAGTATGTTGGTGTTACAAAGAGGGAGGAAGTAAGAGAATGAATGGGTTTATTGTAGCCATGTGAAGACAATCAAGAGTCTGTCATAGTGATATGGTATGATCAAACCCTTCAGGAACAACAAACAATGAAAACCATTTGCAGTGACAAATCATTGTCAAAAGAAATCATCAAAAGGATACAACCGTTATTCATAGTGGAAGTCACAATGAATAGCTCTGTCAAAGGCAGTCACTTATGACAGAGTAGTATGTAATTCAATTGTCATAAGCAAAGAGCTTTCATGATAGCTATTTTGCAGTCCAAAATAACAACGAGGACATTGAAGATCATATAAAGAAGTGTAGACCAAGTCCTTCAAATAACTTGCTACAACCGTTCAAACAATGGGGACAAAATGGAGGTTTTGATAGTCAAATTAGATAGTCTCCAAGAAATAGCAAGGTGGAAGGCTTTGTGATTATCCAAAAGTCAATACATAGTAAAACATATATCTTTATCATGAGGAAATGAATGGACAATAGTGCTCTATAAGAAATAACTAGCAAAAATATAGAGGGCACACAATAATGGTGACTTTTTGAAGTTTGTTTGATCACTTTGTTAGAGGCAATCATGATATGTCTAGCAAACGAAAGGATGTAATATCACAATGGTCTTAACAGTGATAAATAACAGTGAATATGCAGTCCTTCATTGGAAAAACACAGTGACAGTAAAGATTGCAGTCTTATGGACAACATCTTGAGTATTATAAACATAGTGCTTTGAATAGTTCAAGGCATACAGGAAAGAATAACAGTCACTGTTAAAATGAAGGCATAGTCTCAGTGCAAATTCTAAAGCAGTCTCACACAAGCAAAATCAAAGTCAGAGCATTGATGGAGTCCATGTGCCTTGAAAGACTTGGAAGGAATGAATAAGGATGAGTTTTAGGAAGAACTACAGTCACATTGCTATCCATCAAACACCTCTGCTACAACATGATGAGAAGCATATTTGAATTTCAAATTCAAATCCATCATTAATGTCTTAAAGCTCAAAATTTAGATCTTGTCAAAGGGGTCATCCAAAGGAAGAATCCTCAATCTAAGGAGGATTTATAGGCCAAATCAACAGTTTGACCCTTGTTTTGAGGGACACCAAGGGTTGATTATCAACCAAGGGGAATTTTTTGATCAAAATCAACAAGTAAACTTCAGTTTTGGCCCTGATTTTGTGGGATTTCCAAGGTCATCACCCAAACAACCATTTTTCAAATTCAAAGGTGGTTTGAACCTAATTTAAAGGACAAGAAGCAGCCAGCTCATGGATTCAACTCAATCATGAAGACAATGTTGGAATCAAGGAACACTGAAAGGTGGGGTGAATCAGTGTTCAACATTTTTTTATCTTTAACTTGTCCTTTTAACCAATTAATGCAAATGAATGAAAGAAAGATGCAAAAACAAAAAGCAATCAACAACAACAATATAGCACCAGATTTTATATGTGGAAAACCTGGTTAAGGGAAAAATCATGGTGGGGATGAGACCCACAATATTAATATACTCTGTAGAAGTATAGAAATATTACATAGGGAATGCACATGCATTCAGGCACACTGCCTAGAGCTCACTGCTCAAATTACAAAAGGGCTACAACCCTAGAAGGATCACTTACAATATCTTATACAAAAGATAATTGGAATTTTTGAACTAAAAAATAGCATCTACAAATGCCAAGGTTTAGTTTCGGTAAAGCACAAAATACTTATTCACATACTGCTCTGCTACACTACTCTATTCTACTATTCTTCAATATTTCAAAGCAGAAATCCTTCACTTGTGCATGAGAAGCTACACACAATCGCTCATAAACACTTTCCACACATCCATCGATACGAAAATTGATCATATCCATCGATCTTTTATATCTGCAGCATGAAATTAAGTCTTCTTCATGTCAGCCCAAAAATGCATAACACACAAGTGAAATGTGTATACCAAGTCAGCTCAATCCGAATTCCAATGCTTATGTGGATCAAAATGAATAGTCCACACGCTTCCTGGATGTCATAAAAACATCCTCAAACATAGAAATGATCACCAAAACCGATCCACATAATCCGCACAATGATTTCTCACCCATGTCGGCCATACCACACTATTCATCCTAAAAACCTATACACCGGATATTCCAACTCACTCAAGAATCAACCCCGGAGGCTAAGATTCTGGAATAAGGTACTCTAGACATCCAACTATCTTTCTCTAGCTCTGCAACACAAACTATTCAACATAAATGAAATGCCAACCAAAATTACTGCATACTACCGAATACTCTGTTCTATCTCACTAGTCCTATCCAAGACTCAACTGACTTATGGTAAAAGAAAATAATGAACTGTGGATGGAATTGATGACATGAGTTGCCATCAATGACAACATATGACTACTTGTACAGTATCTCTTTCCAACAATCTCCCCCTTTGGCATTGATGGCAACACAGTGAAAAATGACTTAAGTGTCAAAATCAGTACCAACATATGTACACCACAAAACTTTAAAAAATGTTCAATTCTAGAACTCCCCCTAAGATGAATACAAAATTTTTCACTACTCTACACTCCCCCTTTGACATCAATGGTAAAGGTAAGGATCTGAATGCCAAAATTCAAGCCACAATTCTATATATGGACTACATATATATGCATAGACCTTAATAACTTACAAAAGCTTGAAGATATCTACAAAATTGTTCTTCAATGAATCCAAATGGCTATCCTAGCCCTTCTTTAGACACTCTAGAATAGATATAAGACCACTGAATAGATAGGCTAGCATATTTGCCAGCTTAAGATCTAAAGGTTCATTAGTGACCAGAGCATCTTAAGCATCCTTCAATGCACTGAGTAATGTGTCTAACTTGGGAGTGATGTGACCGAAGTTCACCAAATCTGTTAGCAATCTTCTCCTTGTCATGGCTCAAAATCTTGATTTTGTCAAGTAAGGATATTACTTGAGCTTCGTGATTGCTCACCGAAACTAACAAGGGATCAAAAGACTGAGATATGTTGGCTAATTGTATTTCATGCTCCTTGGATTTATTCTCAATATCTTCAGTGAACTTTGATAGATATAGGATTTATAAATGTTATCTCCTTCAAATAATGCATCCTGAATGCTCTTAATACAAGTATCCAATGTGACTCTATCACCTGTAATCATTATTTTTAATGTTTGGAGCCTCTTTGCATTAAACTCATTGCGGACCTTTACCTCTGGTGACTTCTCCAATGACTCAAAATGAGTGCTCATTGAATTTATTAGACTTTTCAGCTGGTCTGAAGGGGAATCAGATGTATCCTTCTAAAATGTAGGCATTATTTTCTCTAGGATACCGAATGCAAGACTTACAAGCTCATTGTCCTCAATGTGTGATTTTAAGATCTCTTATCTTGCCTTAGCTTGTGCCAGTGATGTTAGCTTTAGATTTTTGATGGGAGAGAGAGTATCTAAGTCCATCGACCCTTGGGACAATGTTGGATCATCAAAAATCAACTCGTCCTTTTCAATAAAGTCTTTCACAACATTTGCAGTGTTTGTTGTTGCATCTTTTTTATCATCTGCATCTAATTCCATCTTAACCTTCTTAAGACCTACATCATCTACAAGCGGAGTAGAAGTCATAATAGGGGGTGTGGTATCCAATGGTTGATCCAGAGGATTCTGTGTATCCTCATCCATATTATCATCACATGTTTCCTCTTCACCTTTTCTGGACTCATCTCCTTGGTTATCTTTAACATCATCTTCCTTTACTAGAGCATTTCCATCAACATGATCATCTTTGGGTTGTTCTTCTTGTGATACAGAGGTAGATGATACAACATCATATTGATCTTTCCAAATTTGGCTTAAGGATTTTCTCTATATCCTTTACTACTTCATCAGTTAGACCAATCATAAGCTTATTGATTCTAGTTTTGCTTCTAAAGTGTGTCTTATCTTCTTGAAGTATTCTTTCATTTCTGTAACTACAATTACCGGACATAAATTTACAATTACATACTCTCTTAACCTTTCATCTTCCTTATTTGCAGTCTGTCTCCTTATTTCCAGAATATCATATAAACCTTTTAGTATCTCTGACATTATTTATATTAGAGCTTTACTGTACACATCTAGATATTTAACAATAGATTTCTCTAATGCCCTTTTTCCATTATCATCAAAATTGTTATACCATTCGGACATTGGCTTCAAATTTCCATTCTTCACAATCTCATTCACAATTTCATCTAATGGCATAGGAGGTTTGACTGTAAATTTTTCTTGCTTGATTACCTCATCTATTCCAAAGGCTTTTGGTTTCCTTAGTGGAGTCCACCGACTTGCTTAAAAAATGTTGTTCATATAGCTCAAGAATATTCTCTTCAACCTCATACCCCATGGCATGATCCATGTTGTCTTGGTTTCAACATCCTCCATCAAGAATTGATTAGTATCTACCATGAAACAAATTATAACCTGATACTTCTCCACCACTGACTTAGGGATTCTTTCTTTGTCATGCATTTCACTCTGAAAGTTCTTGAAATAAATCCAAACAATACCTTTCCGAGCCTTGGTGTCACCAACTTTGTGTAACAATTCTCTAATTTGTACTCCCATAGGTTTGTCATAAGCCCATTGGACTTGACCGACACCTAGAACTTCACTCATGAAATAGAAAAAAAAACACAGGATCAAAGTGTCATACTTGAATTGATGCTTCTTGTCCTCCTTGATCTTCTTTAGGTTCTTTATCAACTCACTCTGGAGCAACTCACAAAGATCATATTTCTTATCCTCTCGAATCATTTCATAAGTAGCATATATTGTTGTCCCAGATACAGAGTTCTCTCTGCTAGAGTAGTAAATATTATATCCAATTAACATTAAGTCAAATCTAACATCATGCTCCAATATATCATTGATTGTCATGCCTCTTTTGTTGAACCTTGATCCAACAACGTATGTGACAATCTAGTTCTTTACCGACTTCAATGATGGTAGCTCTCCAAATGAACACAAACTAGTAACAACTCTAATAGAATTATTTGTAATCTTAAAAGGCTTATTTAACCACATAAATTCACTATGTACTCTGTTGAGAACATACCGGACCCATTCTGGTTCGTCGAACAACAAAAATCTAGCAAACTAAACAAAACCCTTATCCTCCAACACTTGAAATTCTGGTTTTATCTTGAATTTTTCATCAACCAACTACTTCTTGTAGAGATTCAATAGGTGCAAGCTTCCCAATTCCTCGATGTTACAGTGTGTGTAAACCCTAATATCTTCAATGTGAAAAATAATGTGTGGGACGGATGAGGATGCACTCTTCAGATCGTCTTCCATGGAGATAAATGGATGTTTCTTGAAGTTTGGTCGAGCCCTTTCACTAATGTCTACAACTAGCGGGGTAGTAGTTATAGAGGCAACCATTATAGACATTTCAAACTTCAAACTTGAAAGGTTTCACCAATAAATAACTTAACCACCAGATTAGGATTTGGCTTAGGAAATCGCCTTTACGCTTTGATCTCTGGGTATTTTGCTTGCAAAGCGCTCTTCACTTCTTTTCGAATTCAAAGTGAGAAATGAAGTGATCAAGTTGCATTTTATCTTCCACATACCTAAATTTTAGGTATAATAAATGCACCTTGCCTTAATACTTCCAGATACTCTACATACACAGACTTGCTCCACAAAATCTTCTAGGGACCTTCAAATTTTCTCTCTCTTTCAAAAATCCTTTCAATAGATCAGTAATCATCAAATACAATTTTTGCAATAACTTCTGCAACCTGCCAGAATCAGGCTCAGATCTCAAATAATGGGTTTATAAGATTTTCATGAAAACTCCCCCAAGGTCGGATGCCTTAGCTTAGTTACCAGATGAAGTTCCAGCACTAGAATCAAGTGAGGACTCATTTCGAGTATCTGAGTCACTCTTCTAAACCCATGTCTTCTTCATTTGATCTCTAATCTCTTCAACTTTTGCTTTTCCCTTATCATCTACCTTCACATTATTGTTCTTGTCTACCAGACCATTCCTATTCACATTTCTGCTTCTATAGTATCTTGCAATGTGACTAGAATTGTTGCAATTGAAGCAAACACTATTTCCTTGTCTAGGCTTGAAATTCCCTTGATTTCCTCTTGATCTACACTGGTTAGTGTAGTGTCATGAAATCATGACCCTAGCAATTTTTTACTGCATTAGGGTCCTCACGTATGCGATCTTGAATCCTCTGGCCTGATTGGAGACCACAGATTGCTCAGCTTCTTCCTTGGCCTTTGCATCACCCCGAACACATTCTGCCCTAGAGAAAGGGGTAGGATAGGAGCGTGGCACCACTGTCCCCCCTTGGACAAGGGCGTGGTGCCCTTCTCCTCCTAGGACAAGGGTGTGGCACCCCTGTCCCTGCCCTATTTTGGGGCAAGACCCTTCCTAGAGCATGCATTGTGGGTTGTGCCTCGAGCGGGAAACTCCCCCGACATCGGCTCGTGACGAAATTCAAATCCACCAACATGTATTTAAGGGGCATTGTCCTCTCATTTGCATAGTTCAATAGGCTGGATGAGTGGGAAATTCACAAGCAATCAAGCATTCAAGAGCATTTAAGCAATCAAGCATTCAAGAGCATTCAAGCATTCAAGCATTCAAGCATTCTTTTCCAGCATTGAGCATTCTCAAGTCTCCCTTCAAGGCTAGGTGTTGCATTCAAGTCAAGGATTCAACCATTGAAGAGGAGATTGATTTCAACATTTAATTCCACACAAGAATTTCTATCAACATTGCTACTACAGCCTCCCTTGAGGTGATTCATAATTCAGTCTTTCATTTACATCTACTTGCAAGTAATTTCTTTCATTACTTGGTTAATTCCAAAACTAGGGTTTGACCTAAAGGCAAACCCCCAATCCCAACCCATTTTACTCTCTTTTATGTGTGTAGGTTGCAGGTCTGCAACTGTACTTTCGGATTCGGGCTTCATTTGCAGAGGCGGAAAAACCCTTTTCATTTCGTGGATTTTTTGGAGGACCGTGGACATTCCCACCACGGTCTGGGCAACTTTTCCTCAAATTCGCAAGATGACTTCGTCTCGACATTTTACTACCAGATCCAGGTGCACAGCTTCATCTCATATTTCGATCTCAAGTTATAATCAGTTCTTTGTCACTTTTGCACTACATAATTCAATCAATTTCCTTTCCATTTCAAACAAGGAAGAGGGGATCAACTTGGCATTCCCAATTCATTCAGAATTCAATCTACCATCTTTTTGTGGAGAGATTGAATCTAGTGAATTATCATCTCCCCTTCCTAATGTAATGGTGAAAAGTGTCTGAATGGTAATTGATAGTGAAACTCTCATCTCTCTTTGAGGGAAAGGGTAGTTTTCCTTCTTGATTTATCATTCACCATTTTCCCACCATTACATTTAGGTGAACCCAACGTCTTGCATGCTTTCCTTTGAACATAATTGCATATTTTTCATTTACAAGTTTCAAATTTCTGCAAACTTGGTGGTTAATTCATTCAAAACCCTAAAACTTGGGATTTGTAAAAATTGCTTGTGATTATCTTAGATCTGAAAATTATTTTGATTGTCAAATTCAATTTCCTCATTGTCTTGTTCAATTTGCAATTAAAATTTTCAAAATTAAGAGGTTACTTGTCAAAACCCTAATTTTCAAAAATCATCTTGAACTTGTGCAAAATTGGATTTCCATTTAATTTTCAGATTTCTGATTGTTTCAAATTTATCTATAATCCTATAATTCAAAATTTCAATTTCTCTCCTTTTTCCCAAAATTCAAATTTCAAAATTAAGTGGTTAGTTCATCAAGCCCTAATTCTTAAAATTAATTGGATTTTGTGTGAATTTCAAATTAATTTAAGTTACCTTCAGATTTATAAATATTTTCCACGGTGTCCCTATCCATTAGGTTTGATCCTTTTCAAAATTGCAATTCAATTCCTCTTTTTCTTCAAAACCCTAATAGGGTCTTATTTTCACATTTGCGCCTTCATTTCGCACATCTAAAGATCGTAAAATTCGCCAATTTTGAGGGGGTAGCTTTAAAATCATCGTAATATCCATCCCTGAATTTTTTTGAAAAAAGTTGGTCGGACCATGTGCGTTCCCACCACGATCGTCGGCTTTTTTCCTAAAATTTCGGGAGACTGTTATGACTGTATTTAATAGCCTAAATCTAGAAGATTGGCTGATTTTATCGATTTTTTAACCCTTTAGAATCGGAAAAACCTTCAAAGTTTAACATTTCAACTTTCAAGAAAATTTTTTAAATTAAAAGGTTAATTATAGTCTGCCTTGATTTTAAAAATTATAATTTAAAAATTAAAAGGTATTCCCTTGGCCCTAATTTTAAAATTCCAATTTCCTTTCATTTTTTGGAAATTGTGTCATCCTCTTCCCCTAACAAAGTTCAAATTTTGTAATCATTATTTCCTTGCATTTTGTATTATTCAATTTTGTAAACTTTGTTCTACAATTCAAAATTTAAATTTCCCCTCTAGTGCATGAGTTTTACCACATTTAGTCCTACCTATCATATCCTCGTTAGACGAAGCATTAGAATTCAGGCTTCCCAAGGTTTAATTACCAAGGAGATGGAGCCTAATTTGGGTGACTTCTTTAATGAGGATCATGCTAATTCTTCCCATCCTAATTATGTGCCTATTCACCCCATTGATGGATCTCATGATGAAGAAAAAGCTTTAACTAGGGTTTCTTTAGATCAACTTTACACATTGGAAAATCAATTTGATAGATTTCAACAATGGATGTCCCAAGAATACCCTAATAGTGAAGCTCTTCCACTAATTGAAGGTCTTAAGTGCATGCTTCAAAGTGATAAGAATGAAATTGATATATTGTGTGGCATTGCACATATCATTGATTCTAATGTCATGCGTATCAAGAGTTGTGCTGAAACCATAGGTTACTCACAACCTTCAACACAAGTCAATTCTTCTATTCCTTTGACTAATCCTATGACTAGTATTCCTACTTTCACATCCAACATCATGGTTACTTCAACTCAAAATGACATTCCTACAACCATAGGTCATGGGGGAAATCTCTCTTCTTCATTTAATCCTCCATCGTTACCTATGACTTTCATGCATGTTCATATTATTCCTCAACCAATCTGTGTGACACAAGGGGGCAATTTCTTCAACAACTTTATTCCTCCTTTAAGTGTCCCTTTTCCTACCCAATCATCACCAATGCCTACTTATCATAATGTCCCATCACCTTATTCTCAGTCCATGCCTTCTTTCAACAACATCACACCACCTTCTCAATCACCTATGTCTAACATCAATTCTTCTACCAAGATGACAATCAACAATCTTGCTCAAACTGTGTCTTCCTTACAACAACAAATTGCTTCCATGAGTCAATCCAAGTTTAGTGTGCCCACCTTTGATGTTGTGATCCCACTTTCTCTTGATATTGTTAAAGTCATGCCACTTAAACATGTTGAGATCCCTCAATTGGAACTCTATAATGGAAAAGGTGATCCTCTTACGCATGTCAAAACATTTCAAACCTTGTGTATTGATTTTGCTTATGATCAACGATTGCTTACAAAACTATTTATAAGAACACTAATGGATAAGGCTTTACAATGGTATTGCTCTCTGCCTTCTTATTCCATCACTTCTTTTCAACAATTATAAAATGCTTTCATCCAACAATTTCAAAACAACATTGGTCCTAAAATCACTTTGACTGATTTAATGCATTGGAAACAAGGTGTTAAAGAAAAAGCGATTGATTTCATTGGTAGATATAAGCATTTGTGTGCTCAAATTTCTTTTCATATACTTGATAATGATATTCAAAGAATTTTCATTTCTAATTTACAAAAAGATATCAGGGAAAAGCTTCTTTTGTCTGAGTTTACTTCCTTTCTGCAGTTGTGCGCAACAATCCACAATTATCAATTGGTTGTGAGTCAAATGGATCAATCCACTCCTATGGCTCCGAGTGATAAGGGGGAGAGTGTTCAACAACCGTTTGTGAAGTTCAAAACAACAAAAAATTTCATCAAGTTCAATGATCTAATCAACAACAACCATGTGAATGCTACAATAGGTGTGCCTTCTATTTCTAAATTTTTCCAAAGAGAAAGGCAGTTTACTCCTTTGAATGAGTATTTACATAGTATTAAGTCTTAGTTGTTGCACATAAATGTTATCAAACTTCCTGCTATAAAAAAAAATTGATCCTTCCAAACTTGCATCTCCTTATTTTGATAACAATTCCTGTTGCCAATTTCATTGTCAACCTAGTCATGATACTGATAAATGTTTTGCATTTAAAAATGAGGTTCAAGACTCGATTGATAACAATACTATATTTATGGCAGGTGTGAATGATAAAGGGAATAAATCAGTAGCTCCTCCTAATCAAAATCTTAAGATTTTCATTGATCCCTTGTCATCTCCTAGCTCTAACATTATTGAGATTGTGCCTAATTCTCTCACTTCTAAAGAATTCACCTATATGGCTCCAAATTTGGTTAATATGGTAGAAAAACAAGAAACACCTAAGGATCCTTGTATTATATTTAACCCTAGTGAGACCATTAGAGCACCCGATGGTCCTTTATACATAGTTGTGAAGGTTAAGGATATCCCTTGTCATCGTGCCCTGATTGATCCCTCTTGCATGGTTAATGTCATAACTGAAGAGTATCTTTTTACTTTACGATTGCATAAACCACTTTATGATTCTTCTAATGTGGTTGTGAAGTTATTTAATGGCTTCTCTTGTCCTACTATTGGCTCTATCACCCTTCCTGTTGAAGTTCATACTCAATCCATGGATGTTGACTTTGTTATCATACCTTCTTCTAAGCAATTTCGTGTGAAGTTGGGCTATCCTTGGCTATCATCCATGAAGGCTATTGCTTCTCCAATCCACAAGTGTCTTAAATTTCCTCACAATGGACAAATCATAACCATAAACCATAGCTTATTTCATCCATTCGAAAGAAGCCTCGGTGTTCCTATTGATCTCTTTTGGCCTAAACAATTTCAATCTTTTCCATCAAGGAGTGATTCTCTTTTTCAATCTTATCAAAAATGGAAGAACAATATGATCTTATCCTTAATTCAACCTAGATCACCAACACTTAACATTCCTATTATTCTTCAAGATGAGGTTCTTCCCCTCACGGATAGAACTAATCTCCCTCCTAAGGAAGATTGTTCACCTACCCCTATGGATGTGCCTTTACGTTCTCTTAAGGAGAAAAAAAATATTCCTCCTAAGGTTAAACCTATACCTCCTCCTCATGATGGACTTGGTCTTCTTCCTACACCTAATATTCCTCCTTTCTATGGCCCAGTTCCACCTCCTTCCTCTTATCGAGAGAAGAGGCATGCTTCTCCTCTTTTTCAACCAGAAAGACCTCAACCTAAACCTTCTACTATCAAGGAGAGAAATGTTCCTACTTTTTCAAGTGCTCCTCCTCCTTCTCATCCTTCCACTAAGACTCGACGGAATTGTTGTGCGAGAGAATTTTGATGAAGATGTCATGTTCGAGCTCGTGAAGCTATCCCTCAAAATACTTAATCTCCTTAGACTCTGATAGTTGACATGATTCCCTTTTCTCCTAAGTAATATGTTCAACCTACATCTCCAAATTATAAGTTGCATAAAACATGTGATGGTTTTACTTCTATTTGTGTTCTTGCTCCTCTTTCTCTAAAATTTGATGAATAAATGGGTGAAAATGTTATTCATAATGGTAATAAAACTCCTAATGCTTCTGATAGTGAGTATGAGTATGTTGATATGGACAAACATTTATCGAATGAGTTTTCACAAACCCTAATCCTAGCTTGTAGAATCAAACAAAGTGACTTACAACATGAGCATAGTCCTTGTTTGGATCTTGTGATAGCTCCATTTGCTATGCTCAATGTCGCTCCTCTAGCATGTTGCTTGCCTTCCTGAAATAGTGATCAGTAAGATTAGGAGGTGGATGTCGTGCTAGATTAGCAATATTAGCACTGCAGATCTTTCTCCCTCTCCTTTCTTTATCTTTTGTGATCATTCTTCTATGTGTATCCCCATTCTTCTATTGTTCCCTTAATGTCTACTTGGGGACGATGCAAAGCATTGATATCTTCTCTTGGTCTCTTTCATGTTGACTCAAAAGACATCCTCTCTTCCCTTTCTTCTAAGGTAATGTCCTTCTTTGGGGAATGAAGATTATTATATGCATATACATACATGATATACATGAGTTATCATACAACATACTAAACCCAAGGAAAGTGACACTACCTCATGTTTTGTGTTCATTATCCTTGGGTTTATACCTCGATTAGGGGCTAAATCCTTGTGATAATATTCTCTCTTTCTTCTCTCTCTCTTGGGTGTATCCTACCTTAAAGAAATCTCTCTCGATAAGGCGTGTGTGATCGCATTAACGTGGGGGCATACACTCTGCTCATACCTCTCTTCTTGTGATACTTAGAATTACTTAGTGAACTTTGTTTTGCTTTGTAATCTTTTGTATCCTTGCTTTCATGACTCATAGTGAAGGGAACTTTTCTACTTACAGTCATGGTTCTCCCCTTCTTGATCTTCCCTTTTACTTTGTGAATCAAAGTCATAAGATCCTAATTCCACTGGGGGCTTGGCACATCTTGCCTCCTTGACGTGGTAAAAGTCTTTCAATCTTGTTTCCTTGTACTTTACCGACAATATTGGCATATGCCTATACTCCTGCTAAAGTGGGGGCTAAATATAATGTCATAAAATTGTGACCCTAGAAATTTTTGATTGCATTAGGGTCCTCACACATGTGATCTTGAATCCTCTAGCCTAATTGGAGACTAGAGATTGCTCAACTTGCAAAAATAGCTTCTTCCTTGGACTTTGCATCACCCTGACCGCATTTTGCCTTGGAGAAAGGGGTAGGATAGGGGCATGGAGCCATTGTCCCCCCTTGGACAGGGGTGTGGCACCCTTTTCCTCCCAGGGAAAAGGTGTGGTGCCCCTGTCCCTACCCTATTTTGGGGTAGGACCCTTCCTAGAGCATGCAATGTGGGTTGTGCCTTGGCCGAGAAACTCCCTTGATGTTGATCCATGACGAAATTCAAATCCACCAACATGTATTTAAGGGGCATTCATCCTCTCATTTGTATAAGTTCAATAGGTTGGATGAGTGGGAAATTCACAGGCAATCAAGCATTCAAGAGCATTCAAGCATTCAAGCATTCTTTTCCAGCATTGAGCATTCTCAAGTCTCCCTTCAAGGCTAGGTGTTGCATTCAAGTCAAGGATTCAACCATTGAAGAGGAGATTGATTTCAACATTCAATTCCACACAAGAATTTCTATCAACATTGCTACTACAACCTCCCTTGAGGTGATTTACAATTCAATCTTTCATTTACATCTACTTGCAAGTACTTTCTTTCATTACTTGGTTAATTCCAAAACTGGGATTTGACCTAAAGGAAAACCCCCAATCCCAACCCATTTTCCTCTCTTTTCTGTGTGTAGGTTGCAGGTGCACATTGGTACTTTTGGATTTGGGCTTCATTTGCAAAGGCGGAAAAATCCTTTTTGTTTCACGGATTTTTCGGAGGATCGTGTACATTCTCACCACAATGCAGGCAACTTTTCCTTAAATTTGCAGGGCAACTTTATCTCAACATTTTACTGCCAAATCTAGGTGCATAGCTTCATCTCATATTCCAATCTCAAGATATAATAAGTTCTTTGTCCCTTTTGCACTACATAATTCAATCAATTTCTTTTCCATTTCAAACAAGGAAGAGGGGATCAACTTGGCATTCCCAATTCATTCAGAATTCAATCTACCATATTTGTGTGGAGAGATTGAATCGATTGAACTATCCTATCCCCTTCCTAATGTAATGGTGAAAAGTTCTTGAATGGCAATCGATAGCGAAAATTTCATCTCTCTTTGAGGGAAAGGGTAGTTTTCCTTCTTGATTTATCATTCACCATTTTTCCCCCATTACAGTTAGCAACATGTCCAAATCTACCAGATGCATAGCATTTGACATTTCTTCTATTTGGAAAAGTTATTCATCATACTTATGCATTCATTTGACTTATGACCATACTTGTTGCATTCAAAGCATTTACCGGAGAAAGATGGACCATCCCGATTTATTCTATTTCTGCATTGACTAGCCATATGACCAAATTTATTGAAAAAAAAAACATTTACCATTGAACTTATGAGAATTATGTTACCTTACTGGAGACCTTTTAGCTTTTTTCTTTTGAGTTTGAGAATTAGGATTCCTTTGACCAGATCCAGAGCTTTCACCTTTCTCAAATCTAAGACCTCTTCTGTCATCAACATCCTTCTAACTTTCAAGCATCTCATTAAGCTTGGTTGAATTGATCCTAAACTTCTCCTTGTACTCATTTGCAACTTCAAGATCACATCTAAGAAGAAGGATCTACCTTTTAAGATCTTCCTCATGTTGTCTAGATTCTTGCAAGTCAAGCTTCAATTGGCCATTCTCACAATCAAGTCTACAACATTCATCATATTTGTCTTTCAATAACTGAGCAAGATTGTCCTCATTCTTCTTCCTTTCCTCAATTTTCTTTGTCAATTTCATCACTATAGATTCCATCTCATGTTTTAGGGCTTCATTCTCTCTTGCAAGCTTCTCACATTCTTTTATCTTCTCTTTTAAGGCTTGATCATCAATGCTTTTTCTTTCTTTCTCCTTTAGCTTATCAACAAGTTCCTTTCTCTTCTCTCTTGACCTGTTCAACTAATCTTTCAATGACTCGATGAGGTTTTCAGTATCTCTAAGATTTGCTTTCATTTGTCAAAACTCATCTTGGGATTGATCAAGATCCTCAAGTGCCACAATAAGTTGATGTTGAAGACTACTGGAATCCATTGATTCACCTTCCCAGATCCTCCTCAAGTCATTAGGCTCCTTCCAAGGGACTACGCTTTGATACCAATTGTTGGAGTCAAGGAACACTGAGAGGGGGGTGAATCAGTGTTCTACAATTTTCTATCTTATTAACTTGTCTATTTGACCACTTAATGAAAATGAAAGAAAGAAAGATGCAGAAACACAGAGAAATCAACAACAACACCATAGCACCAAATTTTATACATGAAAAACCTAGTTAAGGGAAAAACCATGATGGGGATGAGACCCACAATATTAATATACTTTGCAGAAGTAAAGAAATATTACATAGTGAATGCACATGCATTCAAGCACACTTCCTAGAGTTCACTGCTCAAATTACAAAAGGGCTACAACCCCGGAAGGCTCACTAACTTACAATATCTTATACAAAAGATAATTAGAATGTCTGAATTGAAAAATAGTCTCTACAAATGCCAAGGTATAGTTCTAGTTAAGCACAAAATACTTTTTCACATATGGCTTTCGATACCAAAACTAGTCATATCCATCGATCTTTTATAGCCGCAACATGAAATTAAGTCTTCTTCATGTCGGCCTAAAAACGCACAATACACAAATGAAATGTGTATACCAAGTCAGCTCAATTCGAACTCCAATGCTTATGCAGACCAAAATGAATAGTCCACACACTTCCCAGATGTTGGTAAAACATCCACAAACATAGAAATGATCACCAAAACTAATCCACATAATCCACACAATTATTTGTCACCCATGTCAACCATACGACACTATTCATCCTGAAAACCTATACACCAGATCTTCCAACTCACTCAAGAATCAACACCAGAGGCTAAGATTCTGGAATAAGGTATTCCAGACATCCAATTGTCTTCCTCGAGATTTGCAATGTAAAACATTCAACCAAAATGAAATGCCAACCAAAAATACTGCATACTGCCAAATACTATGTTCTATCTCATCGGACTTATCCAAGACTCAATCTGACTCACGGTAAAAGAAAATCATGAACTATGGATGGAATTACTAACATGAGTTGTCATCAATGAAAAAATTTGACTACCTGTACAATGTCCCCTTCCAATAGACAAAGCGAGCCAAGCAATTCAAAATTCAAATTTTGAAGCCTCTTTCTGATATGTCATTCTTCTTCTCTTCTAGTTAGTTCTGAGTTTTGTTTCTGTTGTAGCAGAAAGAATTACTTTTTAACTCAAACACTTTTGATTTCTTATGCAGTTTATTCATGCATTGTAATCAGCCTTTTCTTGAAAATTAATAAAGATCACTATTCTTGCATATGTCTCTTGTTCTCTCATTATGTTTGTATGAATTTTCTGAGAATACATTATGATTTTTATGAGTCCTTTGTTTCCTTCTTCACTTTCGTGATGTTTGGGCAAGTAATATAGTGATTTGATCAGGTTATGTGTTGTGTTTTACTTTCTTTTTTAGAGATTTGTAGTTGTGGGATTGTTTTCACCTTCAAACAAAACTAAAAGGAAAACAAAACCTCTACATGAAGCATTTACGATCAGCATTGTATTGAGAAAGTTGTGAACATAGAAAGATTTGAGTTAAGTCAACTTATAGGTAAAATAGTAGTCTTTTATAATCAAGATCATTGGTGCATCACCTATTATTCAATAGTTTCAATTCAAAAAGCATCCTTTTATCCCTTTTCTCAATAAAATTCATTCATTAGTTTTAAGACATCTAAAGGGGATCCAACCCATAATTTAGAGATTCACCTTCAATTTGAGCAACCCATAGGCTTGAAGGTGTTTCCATGTTTCACGAGATTTGATGAATAATGATGAGCAACAAATACCCTAATCGGTACTGAGAGGGGGGGTGAATCAGTTCAGACAAAAACTTTCCAACAACTTATCAAGCTAAAACAACACTAACCAGTTGTCTTCATCACTGAACTTAACTATGGCAATACCGATTAAACACAGTAAGATTTCAGACAACATAGATCAGCAAGTCTGAACACTTCAAATACATTTAATACTTGATAACTACTTCACCCAAAAACATATGCATGTGATATATTAGCAATGCCATAACCATTAGCTCTGCATGCATAATCACTCAAACAAATAATACTTAATCATCACATGAAAAATGCACAACTCATGACACACAAATTTTTCACATGGAAACCCAAATGGGAAAAACCATGGTGGGGATGAATACCTTCAAGCTTGTTTTGAACTCTTCTGAAGCTTTCTCTATTAGGAGCCTAGTCCAGTTAAAGACTTTACAGTAAGGTTCTACTAGGGACCAATCCTGTTAAAGATCACCCGATTAAGGGATGGCTATATACCCTGTTAAAGGTTACCCCGCTAGAGGATTTGAAGAACTCAATGATCTTGAGTCACTTGGTTAGAGGATTTACAATAATCCTGTTAAAGCTACCTAGTAAAGGGATTTTCCAACTGTTGAAATGGTTAGAAGACAACAGGTAAAACTCTGATCTGATAACAATACTACATGCCAAGGCATATCCTTTTCATTTCCTCTATTTTGCAATCACACTCTACAATTTTCCTCTAACTAGTCTGGCAAGTATCTCATCACTCGGATACACACACAAATTTTTCCAACACAAACAATAAAAAGCATCATCAACCTTATAGACAACAATTAGGTCAAAAGCATAAACCCTAAACCCTAAGCATTTTAGGTTTACAATACAAGCGGTCCAAACCTGACCATCCAAACACTTTGCATAGAGCAATATAATTTCAAATAGATCACAAGACAATTTACATCATCCATTCTTCACTGCACATGGGAATCAGTAACCCATCACTCTCTCTTCTCATACCACTAAGAAGAATGTTCATTCCCGAGGTAGACATTTAATGCAATCGATCTTCACATGCAAGATCCTCAAAGAAATCCTTCACGCATATGAAACTGATGTGGCATCTTGATCACATCCTCATCTCTTATCTAACTTATCACAGGATGTCATTGGTTGCATCAGACAAGCAAGATTGCCAAACCAAAAACCCTAGGGCTGAGACTACCAACCGGTAGTCACACTCAGTGAAACCCCAACACTGGTTCACTGCATCTCTTCATACCGGTTCACTAACTTCTTCCAATCTTCATACCAGTTCACTTGCACTTATTGATATCAATGACAACATACATTATCCTCATATCAAAATGTCGTTCATCATATGCCAACAGGATTGATGAGCCCTCATCTTAGATTTTGGGTACAAATCCCTATGACAACAATTCTTTTTCTCAAATCCAGGTTGGTTGCTCTATACAATATTTGTAGATTACTATTTTTATTAATTTACATCAGAATTTCCTTGTTGTCCTAATTTCAACATTTTCACAATTCAACTTAGAAAGAGGGAACAAAATCCTAACCAATTAATCTAATCATAAATCTTAGCCCTTTCCTTAGTTGGTTTGAGGCTAGATCTATTGGATTCACCCCTCTCTTAATGTATTAGCTAATTTGGTTAAATGGTGGTCTTATCCTACTTGGTGAAACCCTAGTTCCAAATTACACCTCTGCACATATATGGTCCTTAGTTAGGATCTATTCTTTGTTTGGAATGATACTTCTCTTATAAAACAATATTTCCTTAGTGAAAGTGTGCAATCATTCACTACGAATCTACTTTTTCCTAAATATAGGAGAAGGTGTGTATTCTTGTTTTCCTTCTCCTTTTGAAAGACATTATCTTTTTCAAAGATCCCCTCTATTTTGAAAAGTGTATGTCTTTGGGTAAATATATATTTCTCTTTATATCCCTCAAAAAGGATTCCTTTACACTTGTTGCAAGATATCTCTTTTATGCCTATCTTTTCCTTATAAAATTCATACCTCTTTAACTTGGAGTTATGTACATTTTTTCCTAAAGGATATCTCCTTGGTGATGAAGGTGTGTATCCTTATTTCTATCTTCTTTATGACATTAACATAGTCTCATGTTGACATCTTCATGGGGGGCATACATCATGGCCTCCTTGTAGCATATTTTTCAATTCAAGTTGCATATTTCCTTGCATAATGCTTTGCTTGTTTGTCCTTTTGCATGTCCTATATGGGGTATACATTCTCAAAACTAGACCTAACTCTTATATGATATGTTTCATTCCTAAAACTAGACACTTTCTTTTTCAATTGCATTTCTTATACAAGTTGTTGTATTCTCGAAACAAGACCTAGCTCTTAGATGAGATGATTAACTCCTAAAACTAGATGACATTTTAGCAAGATGAGTGGAACTACCATAGCATGACTTGCTAGACTATCTCTACTCTTCCTTCCTACATGGATCACCTAGCATAACACAACTTGCTATCCCATGGAATCAATGTTCCTTCTTTCTCTCCCTTAAACCTGTAGCATAACTGGTGCAATCACCGGTGAGGAGGGACCTTGAGGAGATCAGTCCAAACTAGTTAGTGAGAGTAAACACAATAGAATCACATAGATATGATGGAGGTAATGCATAACAGATAGTTTTATTGCATGAAAGTTAATTCCATCCAACCGGAAACAACTAGGTTACCACATACTGGCACATAGGCCTGGTAGAATAGGTCACACTGTGACCTTGAATCGAAAGATCTATCTTCTAGGAATAGTCTATCTATTTGATGTTCCTTGATTCTCTTATTGATTACATTCTAAAGCATGATTACAAATATATATCAATCTAAAGGATTTAGTCAGCCCAAAAGGATCAAAACCCGAAGAACAATGCAAAATGAACAAGGTTGGCCTCCACCAAGAGATTCCCTTAAAAAATCCAAGGGATGAAACATAGAAGGTTGGCCACGTGCCAAGAAACATCGAGATCAACGTCCAAGGCTCCACAAGCTTTGGAATGGGTTTCAGTATATCACAATAATAGGTCTCGGGCAACTAGTAACAAGAAACTGTCAAGGAAATCGATGGCAATATCTTGTCGGAAAGTGATCCAAATGAGATGCACTTTGAAAGAAACAACGATTAAGTCTTCAAGTAGAATCTAACTCCACAGGAACTAGTGAGCCAAAACTAGGACACATAGAAAGGAAAACTAAAACTGCAAATAGGAAACAAATAGAAAAGGAACTGTTTTTGGTTGATGCAAGATTGTTGTGAACTGGGGATGCTCCTGCATCAGACATCTGGGGTTAATAAATAAGTGAGCCTCTCACTTTGCTAGGGTCAGAGGAAAACCAAGGTGTTCTACCTCTTCCTGAGAAATCCAAGATGAATCTTCCATTGTTCTATCCTTCCACTTCATAAGATATTCTTTGTACTAACTGCTTTGGGTACTATGCCCAATCCTTATGTCCAAAATATCTTCAATTTGATCTAGCTCCTTCCGGGGAAATTGTATCCAAATCTACAATACTGTCCTCACTAAATTCTAGTTCATGGTATTTATGAAGATCTATAAGGTTTAATATAGGTGAAATACTCAGACTATCCGGTAGCTCCCCCTCATATACATTTCCAAAACTGAACTTTCTCAAGATCTTACAAGGTCCAAACTTCTTCATCTAGAACTTAGTATAAGTCCCAACCGGGAATCTCTCTTTTTTCAAATAGACCACCACTTCATCACCAACTTCAAATTCCTTATGTCTCATCTTCTCATCTTCCTTCTCTCTATATTTTTTATTCATGTCTTCCAAATGTTGTTTAACTTGAATGTGCAATGCTGCCATGTGATCTGCAAATTCTTCTGCTTCTAAACTCTTCCGATTTTCACTATTGATGTCTCTCAATTCTACTATTCCTTTAGGAAGCACTCTAGTAACAATCTCAAAAGGTGTTTTTCCAGTACTTCTATTCACTGAATTGTTATAGGAAAACTCTGCTTGTGCAAGGATCAAATCCCAACTTCCGGTTTTATCTCCCACTAAACATCTCAACAAGTTTCCCAAACTCCGGTTAACTACTTCTGTCTGTCCATCACTCTGTGGATGAAAATTAGAACTGAACTTCAAATTTGTCTTCATCTTCTTCTAAATTGTTCTCCAAAAATAGCCAACAAACTTAGCGTCTCTGTCTGAAACTGTGCTCTTAGGTAATCCATGCAATCTTACCACTTCCTTGAAAAATAGGTCTTCTATATGCAATGCATCTGATTTCTTCTTACAAGGTATGAAATGAGCCATCTTTGAAAATCTATCCACTACCACAAATATAGAATCATTCCCTCTCGATGTCTTAGGTAAGCCAAGTACAAAATCCATACTTATATCCTCCCAAGGTCTTACCAATACTATCAAAGGTTTATACAATCCCACATTCTGACTACTACCTTTTGCAACTTGACAAACTCTACAACTCTGCACATATCTCTTAAAATCCTTATGAATCTAGGGCCAACAGTACTGCTCATTCCCCAATGCAACTATTTTATCAATGCCAAAATGTCCAAGTAAACCTCCACTATGCTTCTCTTTTATCAAGTTCTCTCTCATGGAACTTTTAGGTATGTACAACTGAACTCCCTTAAATAACATGTCAGCCTGAATAAAGTAATCCAACCATTTTCTCCTATCAACCATAACCAGTTCTCTATATGCTTTCCAAGGTTCTACAAAATCTGGGTCTTCATCATACAAGGTCTTCAAATCTTCAAAACCTAATACTATCACTCTCATCTCTATCAAAAAATTCCTTCTCCTACTTAATGCATCAACAAATTTGTTAGATTTCCCACTTCTATGTTTCAACAGAAAGGTGTAACTCTGCAAGAACTCTACCCATCTCAGATGTTTCTGATTCAACTTACTCTGACTATTCAAATATTGCAAAGCTTGATGATCTGTATACAACACAAACTCCTTAGGCAACAAGTAGTGTCTCCATTTCTTCAAGGCTTGAATTATGGCATAAAATTCCTGATCATATACTGAATATCTCTTACAGGCATCATTCAATTTCTCACTGAAATATGCTAGTTCTCTCCCTTTTTGACTCAAAATTGCTCCTATTGCTCTTGCACTTGCATCACAATCCACTTGAAATACCTTATTGAAATCTGGTAAAGCCAACACAGGCTTCTCAGTCACTTTTTATTTCAACAACTGAAAAATTTTGTTTGTTCCAGTGGTCCACTTGAATTCCTTCCTATCTCCCCTCATGGTCTCAGTCATAGGATTACAAACTGAACTGAAATTTCCAATAAACTTTCGGTAAAAACTAGTCAATCCATGAAATGATCTTACCTCTCCAATGCTTTCTGGTGTAGGCCACTCAATAATGGCTTTCACTTTCTCAAGGTCCATCTTCAAACCATCCTCAGATATCACAAAGCCCAAATAGACTAGCTCATCCTTCATGAAAGTGCACTTCTTGATATTGATCAGTAACTTTTCTTCTCTCAACCTCTGTAAACCTTGTCTTAACTGCAACAAATGCTCCTCTTTTGTTTTACTAAAAATCAGAATGTCATCCAAGTACACAATAACAAACTTACCCAATAATTTCTTCAATACCCCATTCATCAGCCTCATGAAAGTACTTGGAGCATTAGTCACTCTAAAAGGCATCACCAACCATTCATATAATCCTTCATTTGTCTTAAATGTTGTCTTCCATTCATCACCTTCTCTATTCCTGATCTAATGATATCCACTCTTCAAATCTATCTTTGTAAAGTACTTTGCTCCACTCAAACAATCCATTATGTCATCCATTCTAGGCAAGGGAAATAGATATTTCACTGTGATCTTGTTTATTGCTCTTGAGTCAGTACACATCCTCCATTCTCCATTCTTCTTAGGTGCTAATACCACTGGTACTAGGGATTAGAATTTTCCTAATCAAACCTTTGTCCAATAGCTCCTGAACTTGTCTATTCAGTTCTTCATTCTATGTCGGTGTTAACTGGTGTGCAGATTTGATAGGCAAACTGGCTTCAGGAACTAAGTCCATGCAATGACTAATACTTCTAACATGTGGCAATCCATTAGGTACATTATCTAAAATGATGTCCTTATATTCTGCCAGCAAATCTCTTATCTTTGTCGAGTGTTCTCCTTTCGGTTTTGGTCTCTCACTCTTTTTAGGAATTAAGGAAAAACACACATTCTCATGTCTCAGTCCATCCATAAATTTCCTTCCATCTACTAGAAATATTTTGGTATTTGTACTGACTTCACTCTTCAAAGGTTCCTCCAAATGCAACAAGGTTTGCTTCATCCCATTGGCCACAATAGTGTATGTATTCTTCCTCCCATCATGTATTGTCTGTCTATCAAAATGTCAGGGTCTTCCCAACAAAAGATGAAAAATATCCATAGGCATAATATCACACAAAATTTCATCATGAAAATTCCCAATTTTCAATTTTACCAAACATTGTTCACTTACTAACAACTTATGTTCATCCTCAATCCATGCTATCTAGTAAGGGTTAGGGTGTTTCAATCTCGTCAATTTCAACTTATTCACCAACTCTTCTAAAACAAGATTATCTGAACTACCATTGCCAATAACAACTTTACAACACTTACTCGATACCTTACATCTGGTCTTGAATAGGTTCCTCCTCTGCAAGGGTTCTTTATCTCCTATGGTAGAACACAAAGCTCTCCTTACCATCAACAGTTCTCCATCTTCTAGTTTATTATTTGATCCGGTGGGGTTCTCCTCCACCATTGCCACTCTTCTAGTAGCCTCTTAATTCTTATATTTAAATGCACAATGTCCTTCTCCTCCACATTGAAAATAGGTTCCTTTGAATGTCCTTTTGTCTTGTTTTCCAAAGTTCTCATTCTGGTAGAAATTTATGTCATCCTTCCGATATGAATTACCTTCCTTACTCACTTCCTTATCCTTGTTCCGATCTATACTAGTTCCTCTTCCTTCAGTTTACCCTCTTCCTCCTTGAAATCTTCCTCTGGTAAACCTTCCACCTCTACCTCTCTGTCTGCACACATGCCTTTTATTCAATTTCTCTTGAGCCTTTATTGCATACTGGTAAGCCTCTTCAACACTCTCTAATTTGATCATACTGATTTCATCTTGTATAGACATCCGCAATCCATTCAAATATCTTGCAATTTGTTCAATTTCATTATCAACATGTATGGATCTGATTTCAACTTGTAAAATTCTTTGGTGTACTCCTTCACACTAGATTCCTTTTGTCTTAGATTTTGCAACTTTCATAACAAATCTACTTTATAATTTGTCAGGACAAACTTTGATTTTAAATTAGCAATCATCCTATCCCATGTCTTAATCTTTTTTTTACCTCTTCTTCGCCTATCAACTTGCAAGTGCTCCCACCAAAGAGATGCATGACCCCTTCAACTGGGTATAGGCATACTTCACCTTCCTTTGTTCTGCAATGTTTTCAAAATCAAAATACTTCTCCATCTCCAAGATACAATCTATCAATTCATCTGAATCTAACTTCCCATCATATTCTGATGGGGTAAAATGAGGTTTTATGTTCGCCCTACTCAAAACCCCTAGAAACCTTTCCTCCTCTGGATCAACTGCCGGTAGGTTCACTGTTCTATCGAGGCTTCTTATCCTTCATCTTTTCTCACATCCTCAACATGTCGGCCTCTTCTCTGGGACGTCTCCACGTCTTCTAACTGGGCTTCTATTCCTCGCAACATCTCCATTATAGCAGGGTTTGCATTCCCATGCGCTCCACAATTCCTACTTCCTCTTCACTCCATTGACCATGCTAGTCATCTGCAATTGCAGGTCGGATCTACAATCCACCACCCTACAACAAGGTTGAAGACATGCAACCTCTAGAACAAACTCTGATACTACTTGGTGCAGTCACCAGTGAGGAGGGACCTCGAGGAGATCAGTCCAAACCGGTCAGCGAGAGTAAATACAAAGAAATCAAACAGATATGATGGAGGAAATGCATAATAAATAGTTTTATTGCATGAAAGTTAATTACATCCAATTGGAAACAACCGATTTACAACATACCGACACACAGGCTTGGTTAAATAGGTCACACTGGGATCTTGAATCGAAAGATCTATCTTCTAGGCACAGTCTATCTATTTGATGTTCCTTGATTCTCTAATTTATTACATTCTAAAGTATGATTACAAATATATATATATATCGATCCAAAGGATCTGATCGGCCCAAAAGGATCAAAACTTGAAGAATAATGCAAAATGAACAAGGTCGGCCTCCACCAAGAGATTCCTCTAGAAAATCCAAGGGATGAAACATAGAAGGTCAGCCACACGCCAAGAAACATAGAGATCAACATTCAAGGCTTTGCAAGATTCAGAATGGTTTCCGGTAGATCACAAGAATAGGTCTCAGGCAATTAGTAACAAAGGAACAACCGGTAACAAGAAACTATCAAGGAAACTGGTAGAGATATCTTGCCAAAAAGTGATGCAAATGAGATGCATTTTGAAAGAAACAATGATCAAGTCTTCAAGTAGATTCCAACTCCATAGGAATTGGTGAGCCAAAACCAGGACACATGGAAAGGAAAACTGAAACTGCAAACAGGAAACAAACAAAAAAGGAAATGTTTTTGGTTGATGCAAGATTGTTGTGAACCAGGGATGCTCCTGCATCAATAACACACTTTGGTAGTGTTGGATCATGGTTTCTTGTACTTTCAATTGGTGTATGTCCTTGGTCTTTCCATAATTCCACTTGTGCTCTTGCAATAATATGCCAAGAATGATATTAGCAATTGAAACATTTTTTATTATAGAGGTCTCTTCAACTAGTTGCTTATAACTTTGTGTTTTAGTACTAAAATTATTTTCTTTTGTTCATAGTTGAAGGTTACTTGCATCGATTGATAGGAACCTATGCTTGGGTTCTTGGCCATCCCTCAATATTATCTTATCCCTAATTCTTTCTCCTAGATTCTTTATCTCTTCATTTTTACTCTATCGAGAGCATGATCGTAAGATCATACTTCGCTAAAGTGGGGGATAAATGTAGCATCATAAACTATACACATTTATTAGTGTGTCCAATTTCACACTCTCATGGCACATATTTTAGTATTTCCCTCTCCTCTATGCATTATAGGACCTTTATTGATGTAAATTAATATTATGGGTCTTATTCCACTTTATTACAACATTAAACTCTTACTTGTGCCCTTAATTCTAGTTGTGTCCTTTATCATTTTATCCTGATTTATCCTTAATCCTACCCCAATTTCAATTCTCAAAGAAAATTTTTCATACCTATGCATTACGGTTTGAGCCACCAAAATAGATTTGGCATTAGATTCTTGTTATATCACATCCCTAGAAATTCAAAAAAAGCTGATGGGACCAAGTCCTTGGGATTCCCTCTAGACCCACACTTTTTTCCCCCAATTTTGGGAGGTTAATTTGGCAATCCTATATAATTCAAATCCTGCTCCATGTAAAAATATACCTATTTTAAGTCAACCTAATGGTGATTTTAATTATGAAATCCCTATATAAGGCATCCCTCTCAATTTATTTTCATTATTATCAATCCAAGAGATTTTCTTATTCATCAAGAGTAGATCGAATTTAAGGAGCAGAAAACTTCATCAAGGCATCTTCATATTATGTTTCAATTATGATTTTATGATGGATTTTATGTGATTTATCAAGTTATTGCATCAACACATGGAATACTTATCCTAAGAGCATTTCATCATTAATTGAAGGTATAATCATCTACATTCAAACATTTAAGCCTTGCCCTCAAAAGGAAAGCTTTTTCAATTCAATTCAAGTTTAATTTCTATTTCAATTAGGGTTAATTCTAAACCCAAGGTTTGACCTAAGGAAATTTCCTATCCACAAGATAATTTCCCTTCTTTTGGTGTGTAGGTGACAAATTCGAGAGTTTTGAAAGTAGAAAAGGATAGAGGAGACAATGACAAATTGAGCTGGCTTTTGTAAAAGTTTTGGATACCTCTCAAGCCTAGGGCACTACAGAGGGACCATGGCACTCATGAAGGACTAGGGAAAATGTCATTCTGGTCCTGAGAATTCTTTTGGACATTTCACCAATGGATTCACTGTCTTGCCATTCTAAAAAATACCCAGCTTGCCTATGTTTGCAATTATCTGGATCAAGGCAAATACCAACTACCCGATCTTGACAATTTCACCAAAAATTTTAGGTGCAAGTTTTCATCCTCTTCTACTTTCTATATCTTTTTCCATGGCTCTATCTAATATCTTTAGCATCCTATTTTTGTCAATTTACTTCAACTTCTCAAATACTTGCCCTAGATTCAACTATACAATTTCAATTGCATTTTCAACTCAAACAAAAGGGGAATAAGACTTCAATCAACATTCAACCCTCTTCCCAACATAATTGAGGTTGGATCCATTGTGTTCATCCTCCTTTTAATGTGATACATGTGAAATTTAGGCCATTTCCTAGTTTACAAAGCATAATTATTGAAACCCTGATTTTGCATCCACTACACAAGGAAATCCAAAATATTAAAAATAAGAAACAAGGAGATCATATGTATGCCCCACTTTAGATGTAAACATAGACCTATGTTGATTCCTAAAGGTATAAATGAGAGACAAGGATAAAAACCTTCAAAACCAAGGAGATATCCTTTAAGCAACAATGTACATCACTCCAAGCTTTAGAGGAATAACTCTTTTAAAGCAAGAGAGAGATAGTTATAAAAGAAGTATCTTTCAACAAGTGTAAAGGGATCCTTTTGGGGTATGCATAGTGAAAGGAGGAAGAGATATTTGCCTAAATATTTCTACCTCCAACAATATAGGAGATCTTTAATAAAAATGACATCTTTGGAAGGGAAAGGAAAGTAAGAATAAGCACATTCCCTGTTGCTAGGAAAAGTGGATTTTTAGTGGAGGATGACACATAATCAGTTGTAGCATGGTAAGTTATAACCGGTACAATTCAAACCTCATGTTTGTGCTCCTACTGTAGTGTGTCCCATTTTCATTCTCCCTAGTATCATTTTGGCCCCATTTTACTCCAACCCTTGATGTCACTTGTTGACACCACTAGGTGGGCACCATCCCAGAGGTTGTCCTCTTCTATTTCTTGATTGGATAGTCTTGTTTTTAGAGTACTAGGTCATGGAGCGCCTTTGTACAAGACCAAGGCACCCTAACATGCCTCGGTCCCCCTGAAAGTGGACCCAACTTGAAATGGGGAAGGCACTCCCCTTCCCCAATGGATTTTGGTCCCTGTGGCTACACTTGATCATTAGAGGTCAGCCTAATTGGTAATTTCCCTAGAGAACCCTATTTAAAGACATCCTATAAATTCATTTTGACATCCACTAAGATTCTATACCTAACATTCATACATTCAAGCATTCATAATCAAGCATTTTTCAAAGATTCAAGCTAGCATTTCATCATTCAAGCATTATGGAGCAAAATTACATCAATCTTCATCCAAGCATGTGTATTTGATTAGGGTTTTAGTTTTCATGCGTTTTTCATGCCATTACATTCAACATTTATGATTACACTCAAAGATAATTGCATTATCAATCCTTCCATCAACAATTGTAGATCTGAGTTATATCTCATAGCATTTACTTTAGTATTTACATTATTCAATTCAAGGTTAATTCCTAAATCAGGGTTTGACCTAAGGCAAACCCCTATCCACAACCCTATTTTCTTTTTTTATGTGTACAAGGAATAAGCTCAGGAGTTGTACTCAGATATTCCGATAGAGTTGACGGTAACAAACAGCTACCCAGTCCTGAAAAATCAAGCCAAACTTTTGGGAATGGGTTCTATGATGAATTTGCTTTTATTCTAGGTAGACAACTGAGAGGGGGGGGTGAATTAGTTGTCTCAAAAACTCACACAAATTAGACTTAATCTCAGATCTGATAATAAAGCATGAAAGCATAAATCAGTAACACATCAAGAACACACATAACACCAAGATTCTTGATGTGGAAAACCCATTCAAGGAAAAACCACAGTGGGAACCTACCCACAATATGATGATACTCTATTAGAAGTATATGAAATATTAGAATGGGGAATGCACATGCATTTAGGCACACTTCCTAGAGCTTACTTTTCAAAAACAAAGAAGGGATACAATCCTGAGAAGACTCACCATCTTACAAACTGATTTGGATCACATCTGAAAGATCACAAACTGATAAAATAACATCTCCTTATGCCTGGTTACAATTCTAGTTAAGCACATTTAACTTTCTTCTTCTCACACTTCTTCTCTATCTCTGAAAGATGTATACATTATTCACTTACACATATTTTGATTCTCATCCATTCACACACACAATTACAAATATATTATATTTATTTATTCATGACATCAACCTTGTGAAGATCATCAAGGTCAACTCAACCCATACTGTATCTAGGAATTCAGGAAAATGTCAAAGCAATATCAATTAGCCAACCACAAAATCTAAATTGCGATGAAATGGATCCTAATACATTCAATAGAAGAATTGAAGATAAGATATAAGCAAGAAATGCAAACCAAATACAGTCCCCTTCAATTGACCTCCATTATTTCTCTTTCTCCTTTAAATATGTTGTCAATCTCACCTACAAAGCACAATTGCAAGTGAACGAAAGATTTGCAAGAGAAATTGATAGCGCAAGGATACTCGAAAAATGTGGTTGTTGAAAAAAAATGAGAAAAGGGCTCAATTTATAGGAAAAATGAGATTGATTGGATGGTAAAGATTACTTTGAGATTGAAAGTAATCAATGGACAAGATTAAATGAGAGGACACATTGTGTTAATTGATGATAAAAAAGGAAATTGCATTTCCAATGTTGAGGAAGAAATAGAAATGAAAATAGATAAGTGAAAATAATTATTGGAAATATTCATTTTCAACAAAAATATGCCAAACTGAAATAGAGATGTGAAAATGATTATTGGAAGTATTTTTTTTCAACAAAATATGTTATTTGAGAGGAGGAAAGGAGTAGTGATGAATAAGTTGAATGGAGAGTTAAAGGGAGATAGAAATTAGCAAGTGGAAAAGATAAGTGGGGATGAAAATTGGAAGGTGGAAGAGATAAGTGGGGTCATAAATAAATAAATAAAATTTATTTATATCAACCACACATGGTAATTAAATAAATTATAAATTTATTTAATTATAATAATTGGAAAAGGGGATTAAATAATTAAAAATAATTATTTAATCATAGAAGAATAATTAGCTTAGAATAAAGGGATTAAATAATTAGAGAATTATTCAATCGAAGAGGAATAGTTAGGATTAGTCAATTAAGATCAAGATTAATTGATTAGAAAGAGATAATGATGAATATTAATTAAATAATAAAGATTATTTAATTAATGGTTTAGAGGAAAATAATCAAATAATTAATAATTATTTTATTATAGGATATTAGAAGAAGAAAATAAGTACTAATTAAATAATTTAAAATTAATTAATTAGTTTAGATGAAAAAGGTTATTGAAAAGTATCGTCAAAGGCATAGGACAATTTTCAATGTCTACACATACCACATAATTACAAAAATATAACCACACAGACTACAATGTCACATGTGGACCAAGAAATTTCAGCTAAGACATAGCACGGACCCAAATCACATGCCTCGAACACAAAACACCTCCAAGAGTTATGCATCAAATATCCACAACATGCTACAAGCATCTAGTCAGCTAAGAACATGAATAACACCACTAGACCAAAGAGAAAATCGATTGCAAGCTCAATGATCAATGTGGACCACCAAAATAAAAGGCACATGATCGAGACGCATCCACAAGAATCATGAATTACCACCGCAACTTCCGCATCAATACAAACTACTAGAATCATCAGCATCATTAACTACAATGACTATCAACCATGAAAACTAACTTGCGGAGCACCAAACCATGACTAGCTAAATTGAAGACACACATTAATGTCCCAAACACTTCTCCAGATCCATAAATCAAGATATTACAATGCAGAGCATTGCATATCAAAATACTGAACACAGAAAAACCAACCACAACATAGATATTCATAGCTCATGAATAGATATTCATAACTCACTCAAATCTTCATGAGGACATCTGAAAATTATATTGAATCATCTATACACAATCCTCTACAAACGCTTTAATCTGCAAACTTTGATCTTCAACAAGCTAAACAAACTAACTCACTGAACTTCACTGCATCATTGTCGCGGACATAAATATGTTGACATCAATGACAACACATCTCTCCAATATCGCTTAAGAACATATTTACAACAATATCCTAACAATATATCCATACATCCAACAATATCCCCCTTTGGCATTGATGGCAACATGTGATGTGAAAAAAAATCAATGACAAATAAATCAGCAACTCTCTCATATTACTCTCTTCCCCTTTCATGACTCACTCCCAACATAAATTTTAACATGATTCTCTCCCCCTTTGACATCAATGGAAAAGGCACATATTTGCACCACAAAACTAACTCACAAAAATGACTCACTAACTACTCCCCCTGAGTAGCAGCCTCCACTCATCAATCCATATCACAAGATATGACTGTGAAATGCACCAGACTGATGCATACCAATGCAGCTTAGTTCTGATTAGGAGGGGAAATCACCTCTAACTTCCCTCTAAGATATGCAAAAGTATCTTTAGGCAAAGGCTTCATGAAAATGTCTACAAAATGTTCCTTTGCAGGTGCATACTCCAATCTGACTTCCTTCTCATTTACCTTCTCTCAAAAATTGAAATTTGAATGATATACTCTTAGTCTTGGAATGCAACATTGAATTCTTAGAAATGTTAATTGCACTTGGATTGTCACAGTAAATAGCAATAGGATCATCATACACTACTCAGATATCTTCCAACATCTGCTTCATCCAAACTACCTGAGTACAATTGTTAGCAACAACAATATATTCTACCTCATCAGTAGATAAAGAAATAGAATTCTTATTTTTGTCAACCATGAAACCAATCTTTTTGCCAAGAAAAGTGTACCACCACTAGTACTCTTCGAGTCATCCACATCTCCTACCCAATCAGCATCAGTAAAAGCACTCAAAGTAAAATCATCATCTTTAGAACACCATAAACTGAAATCAATAGTTCCTTTCAAATATCTAAAAATTCTTTTAATAGCTACAACATGAGATTCCTTAGGATCGGCTTGAAATCTAGCAACAAGAGAAACAAAATTCATGATATCCAGTCTAGTCTAAGTCAAATAAAGTAATCCACCAATCATAGATATGTATCTGGTTTGATTTGCTTTAGGGAAATTGTCATCCTTAGTCAACTTACATCCAGTCACCATAGGAGTACCAATTGGCTTTGTATCATCTAGACCAAAATTCTTCAACAATTCTCACACATACTTGGATTGAGATATAAAGATCCCTTTATCTAATTGAGCAATTTAAAATCCCCAAAAAAATTTCATCTCTCTAATCATAGACATCTCAAATTTATTTTGCATTTCACTAGCAAATTCTTTGCACAAACTATCATCCCCTTCAAAAATAATATCATCAACAAAAACTTCAACAATTAGAATGTTATCATGATCAATCTTGAAATATAGATTACTATCAGTTGTCCATTTGTTAAATACTAGCTTCAAAAAATACTTATCCAATCTAGCATATACCATGCTCTTGATGCTTTCTTCAATCCATACAATGCTTGCTTCAACCGATACACCGTATCTCCTTGACCATTCAACTTAAATCCATCCAGTTGCTCTATGTATACCTCTTCTAATTTTCCATTAAGGAATGTTGACTTGACATCCATCTAATAGACTTTGAAATCTTTGTAAATAATATAACCAAGAAATAACCTAACAACTTCAATCATTTCCACCAGAGAAATAGTTTCTTCAAAATAAATTCCTTCCATTTGAGAATATCCTTTGCAAACAAGTCTTGCTTCATTCCTAACAAATTCACCTTGCTCATTCAATTTTTTCTGGAAGACCCATTTAGTTCCAATTACATTTTGTTCTTAGGTCCAGGAACAAGAATCCATGTATTGTTCTTTTCAATCTGATTCAATTCTTCTTCCATCACTTTTACCCAATGTTCATATTTACATGCTCCACTTACATCTTTAGGTTCAATCTTTGAAATCAAACAATACTCAACTTGATCTTCCGTAGTTCTTCTCCTAGTCTGAACACCTTTATTTCTATCTTCTATAATCTGATTTTAAGATTGATTCAATCTTACATACCTGAGAGTCCTAAGATTTTCTTGATTTTCAAACTCATGACCTTTTCTTCAACACTTGCACTAGTCCCTTCTTCTTGATTTACTAGATTCATCGAAATGATTTGAACTTGACTTTGAATCTACATCAATTGCTTCCCTTTATCTGAACTGTCATTCTGATCATTTGAATCATATCCACAAGATCTGTACTGACTCTCATTGCCTTCATCTACCCTAACATTTGCACTTTCAATAATCTTTCTCGGTCTCTTATTATAACACCAATAGGCCTTGCTTTTAGTAGAATAACCAAGAAATATTCCTTCATCACATCTAGCATCAGACTTCCCTAAATCTTCATACCTTCTGATCTATAACATTTACTTCCAAATATTCTAAAATATTTAATAGTAGGAGTATGACCAAACCATAATTCATAAGGAGTCATACCAGTATCACCTTTGATATGCACCCAGTTAAGAGTGTAAACAAGAGTACTCATAGCCTCTCTCCAATAAACATGCGTAACATTTCCTTCAATCATCATTGTCCTTGTAGCTTCCTGAATGGTTATGTTCTTCCTTTCCACAACTCCATTTTGTTGAGGGGTTCTTGGAGCAGACAACTATCTTCTTATCTCATGCTCTTCATAGAATATATTAAACTCACCGGAAGTGAACTTACCACCACTATCAGATCTTAGGCACTTTAGCTTCAAACCTATTTCTATCTCAACCATAGCTTTGAAAATATTGAACTTCTCTAAAGATTAAAACTTCTCTCTCAAGAAAGTAACCTACATCATCCTTGAATAGTCATCAATTAGCAACATGAAATATTTGTCTCCTTGCAAGGTTCTAACTCTAGAAGGTCCACACATATCAATATACACAAGATCCAATAATCCATCTAAAAAATTCTTCTTACTCTTGAAAGAAATTCTTGTTTGTTTCCCTAACTGACATTCCTTGCACATGGGGTTAGTAGGTTTCATCAACTTAGGAAGATCTCTCACTACCTAAGTAGAACTTATCTTAATAATGTTATCAAAATTCACATGACACATCCTCCTATGCCACAACTAACTTTCGTCAACCTGAGAAATCAAACATATTTTACTAGCACTATTTAAGTGAAAGATATTACCTTTAGTCTTTGTACTTGATGCAATCTCAATTCTGGAGCTACCCAAGATTCTACACTTACCATTATTGAATTGAAGATCATATCCCTTGTCAACCATTTGACCAAAACTCATAGGATTATTCTTTAGGCCTTCTACATACAAGACATCATCAGTATTGTGCTTACCATCAAGAAAAATGGAACCTCTACCACAGATTACACTAGCTTTATCATCACTGAATCTTACAAATCCACCTTCTTACTTTTCCAAGCTTACAAAATTACTCTTATCACCTATCATATGATGAGAGAATCCATTGTCAATCACCCATTCATCTTTCTCTTCAACTTGTGTAGAAAAATCTCTTTCCACATTCATGCAACTAGCAGAATCAATAGGTATTGGATCATCTTCCTTGATAGTAATAAACACCCATTCATTGTCACTTGTATTTCCTTTATCTGATTCATTACTTGAAACACCTTCATCAACAACATAATAAAATATCCTCTAAAATTTAGGCTTGTAAGGTTTCTTAGGAACTCTTTCCGGACACCTTGAGGCAAAATGTCATATCTTATTGCAAGAAAAACATTTAAGAGGCAATTTTCCTTCATACTTACCGGCTCCTTTGGGTAATCTCTTGGAAATCACTGCTTCAAGCTCCTCAAGCTCTCACTCTTCTTCTTCTTCTTCTTCAATATCTTTTATCTCTTTCTCATATATGGACATCCACCTTGAATAAATTTCTCCCGGATCATATCTCTGCTTATCCTTTCCAAAAATAGTGGCTTTGAATACAGATTCTACCTTAGGAAGGGAATCACCAAACTCACTCAACTCAAAGGTTGTTAGCTTGCCAATCAACATGTCTCTAGTTACATCAATCATTGTTTGGATCTCTTCAATAGCAACAACTTTATGTTTGTAAGATGTAGGTAAGGATCTAAGAACTTTAGCAATCATCTCCGATTCTTCCAACTTTCCATTGGCACATCTGATATTGCACACCAATCTGCATAAAAGAAGTGATGTTCTCATCTTCGCTCATCCTCAACATCTCATACTTTCCTTTTAGGCTCTACAACTTAGCAATCTTTACATAATTGTATCCTTCATATAGGGTTTCCAACTTCATCCAGATCTCATGAGGAGTTTGCAATTCCATAACATTTGTCATCTCGGAATCAGTCAAAGCACCCAACAATGCTTACTTAGCCTTAATATTACATTCAAATTCCTTTATCTCATCCAGAGTTGAAGGTCCATTTGTAGGACAAGTATACTTGTTATTTTTAATAGTCTAGTAAGCCTCACCAATGCATCTCACATGAAACTCCATGTGGCTCTTCTTGATGCAGGAGAATCCTCAGTCAATGAGCAATCCTACATCAACCAAAAATATTTCCCTTCAGTTTTGTTCTTATTTGGTTCTTTGTGCAGTTTCCTGTGTTCTTACTGGTCAGTGGTCGATACTGGTAGATGCTTGTCTATTGTGGTAGATCTTAATTTTGGTTTCCAGATGGTTTCATGTACTTGATTCCAGATTTCCAATTTATTTGGGTTCTTTTTTTGGTCAGTTACCGCTTCCGGTTGACTGTTTCTAGGTTCTGGGACAGTTCTTGTGCTTACTGGTTGGTTTTCCTTCATTACCAGCGTGATTCTTAGAATGTGGATACATCTTGGGTCTTGTTTGATGTTCTTTGGCATGTGGTAGAACTTCCTGCTAAAGCACATCACTTGGTTGTTAGTTTCTAAAAATATTTCTTAAATCTTAAAGCCGATCTAATTATACGTTTCATTTTCCTGCATTGGTGAATGTAATCTTATGAGGCTGACTTGAATATGTTCTGGTGGGTATAAATATGTTATTATGTATTCATTTGGAAGGGAAGAGAAAGTAGAACTAAGAATAAGGATTGAGATTTGCATGTTGTGATCTGGTTGATTCTTGGAGTCCTAGTTGGATTGTATCTGGCTTGAAGCTTTCATGTAACCAGTTAATTATCGGATGTTATTTGATGATAATATGATGATTGCCGGATGATTGTCAGAAGTTATAAGGATTTAATATGATTTGTTTATGTGAACTTGTTATGTTTTCTTCCTGCTTTTGTTGTGTCTCTCTTGCTACATAAGTTGGTTGACTCTTTTGAGGGTTTTTACTAGTTATGGCTGCATCAAGTGGTACTGGAGCTAGTTATGGACTAGATGGTGGAATTTAGTTTGCAAACATTGAGGCATTCCTTGGGGTGTATGGATCACCGATTGGAGGCAAGTTGCATGTGTGTTCAATAGATCACCAAGGGGAGGCATTTGAAACCAATAGTTAGATCGCCAAGTTGAGGTAGTTCACCAGAGTGGAAGGAGAGATGCCGCCGAGAAGGACAAACCCTTGGAGGGTAGAACAGATGATGGAAGACTTCAAGAATGAAGTGAAGAATGAAATTCAAAATGATTTGGCTGGTTTGCAAAGAAACCTTGATTCTGAGGATGAATATGAGGAAGTTGGTGAAGATCTTGAGGAAGCTGAAGGACCGGAAGATGAAAGAGAGGAAATATTCCTAAGAGCAGTGGCGCAAGTGAGTAAAGTTCATAAAGTATGAGGTTTCCAACTTTTTTGGAATGTTGGACCTAGAGGATCTGATCGATTGGATCAGAGAGTTGGAGGACTAATTTTAGTTTGAGGATGTCAAGGACCCACAAAGAGTCTGGTTGGCATAGACTAAGTTGAAAGGGCATGCTATCTTATGGTGGAAAGAATCACAAAAAGACAAAGTAGATAATGGTAAATTGAAGATCACCCAATGGAGACAGATGGTTGCAAGATTGAAGGCCAAGTTCATACTGGGAGACTATGAATTGGAATTGTTCAAGAAGTTGCAGAACCTGAAACAAAGAAACATGATTGTGAAGGAATATACTAAGTAATTCTACAAGGTGGTGATTAGAACTGGACATAGAGAGATGGATAGAGAAAAGGTGGCAAGGTACATCAATGGACTTTCTTTTAACATTCAAGATGAGATGAGTATGTTGAAGGTTTCCATATTTGAAGAAGCTTACCAGTATGCTTTTAAGGCTAAGGAGAAGGTGAGAAGAAGACAAACAAATAAGGGAAAGGAGAAATTCAAGATGAGTGATGGTATGAAGAAATCAGTTGAAGAAGAAGAGCCAAAACCTAACTGGAGTAAAGAACTAGAACATAAGACACCGAGGAAAGGTAGCAACAACACCAGTAGAGAATTTATTGGCAAATGTTTCAAGTGTGGAGAAACCATACATAGATCCTATGAATGTAAGCAAGGAATGACAAGAAGTTGTGTGGCAAGTGAAGAAATAGATGGTACTGAATCTGACTATGCACCGAAGTAAGGAGAATCCCTTATGTTCAGAAGAAAGGATACCAGATCTACTCAAAAGAAGAGTCTTTTTTGGATTGTATGCAAATCTGGTGGTAAGTATTGTAAGGTCATTGTAGATAGTGGAAGTACTGATAATTTAGTATCTAAGGAGATAGTTGTGAAGCTTGGGTTGAAGAGGCTTAAGCACCCTTGTCCTTATGAGGTAATTTGGTTACAAGATGATCAAAAGATAGAGATAAAGGAGCAATGTTTGGTGAGTTTTAATATTGGGCCTTTCAGAGATGAGCTTTTTATGTGATGTTGTGTCTATGAGTGTTTGCCATGTCTTGTTGGGAAAACCTTGGTAGTATGATAGAGGAGCTATTTATGATTGTAGAAGAAACCTGGTTAGTATTGAAAAGGATGGGAAAAAATTCACATTTCTTTCTTTGACGGAGAAAGAGGAGGTGAAGAATTTGAGTCCTCAGAGAAGTTGCACTACTAAGAAATTGGTGGCACGGGTTATACTGGAAGGTTTGATGGAACCGGTTGCAGAGATCATACCAGAAGTTTTAAAGAAAAATATGATAGAACTAGTTGCAGAGGTTATACTGGAGGGTGACAAGAGCTTGCAAAATGATCTAATAGATGAGTTTGATGGACAGATGAAACCGGTCGACATAGAGTTGATGATGAAAAACTGGATGAATTCTTGTGGCAGAACCAAATTAGAGTTGCAGAAATAGAGCTAATGTGTAGATCTGAAGCAAAGAAAGAGAAACAAAGGGAGTCAAAGGTTAGAGAAGCCAGTTGAGGCACCAGAAGAGCTAAAGAAGAGATTGGCAGATAAAGAAGATGTTTGGATCAGAAATGAGCATGAGATCTTCATTTCAAGTCCTTTTATATGTTCATGAGTTTCCTCTCATGGAACATCTTTTTCTACCTGGGTTGTCTAATGCAAGAGCATCCATGATCAATGAGAAATCTTGCATCAACCAAAATATTTCCTTTCAGTTTTGTTCTTGTTTAGTTCTTTGTGAAGTTTTATGTGTTCTTACTGGTCGATACCGATAGTTTCTTGTCCTTCATGGCAAATCTTAATTTTTGTTTCCAGACGGTTTCATGTACTTGATTCTAGATTTCCAATTCATTTGGGTTCTTTTTCAGTCAGTTATCGCTTTTGGTTTATTGTTTTTGGGTTCTGAGATAGTTCTTGTGCTTATCAATTGGTTTTCCTTCATTACCAGCATGATTCTTGGCATGTGGATCCATCTTGGGTCTTTTCCAATGTTCTTTGGTTTGTGGCCAACCTTCCTACTGAACCACATCACTTGGTTGTTATTTTCCAGAAAGATTTCATAAATCTTAGGGCCGACCTAATTACACATTTCATTTTCCTGGATTGGTGAATATAATCTTATGAGGTCAGCCTGGATATGTTCTGGTGGGTATAAATGTGTTATTGTGTATTCATTTGTAAGGATAGAGAAATTAGAACTGAGAATAAGGATTGAGATTCGCATGTTGTGATCTAGTTGATTCTTAGAGTCTCGGTTGTATTATATTGGGCTTGAAGCCTACATGTAACTGGTTAATTACCAAATGTTCTTTGATGATAATATGATGATTTCTAGATGATTGCCAGAATTTCTAAGGCTTTAATAATATTTGTTTATGTGAAATTGTTATGTTTTCTTGTTGCTTTCATTGTGTCTCTCTTGCTACATAAGTCGATTGACTCTTTTGAGGGTTTTTACTAGTTATGGCTGCATCACTTCAAAAGAGAATAGTTAGTACCATCAAATCTTGGACTGTCCTTCTTGTAAGTTGCCATCTTGGATCACCTCAAGTGGTTAAGCTTCTCTGAAGGAACCTTCTTTGATACCAATTGATGAAATAGCTTTGATTCCAGATAGACAATTCAGAGGAAGGGTGAATCAGTTGTCTCAAAAACTCACACAAATTAAACTTAATCTCATATATGATAATAAAGCATGAAATCATAAATCAACAACACATCAAGAACACACATAATACCAAGATTTTTGATGTGGAAAAATTGATCAAGGGAAAAACCACAGTGGCAACCTACCCACAATATGATGATACTCTATTAGAGGTATATAAAATATTATAATGGGGAATGCACATGCATTCAGGCACACTACCTAGAGCTCACTGCTCAAAAACAAAGAAGGGTTACAACCCTAGGAAGACTCACTGTCTTACAAACTGATTCGAATCACATCTAGAACATCATGAATTGATAAAATAGCATCTCCTTATGCCTGTTTATAGTTTCAGTTAAGCGCATACAACTTTCTTCTTCTCACACTTCTTTGTCTCCAAAAAATGTATACATTATTCACTCACACACATTCTGATTCTCATCCACACACACACACAATTAGAAAGATATTACATTTATTTATACATTGACATCAACCTTGTGAAGATCATCAAGGTCGGCACAACACATACCACTGAATTACACAAATATAACCAAACATGCTACAATATCACATGTCAACCAAGAAATATCAGCTAAGACATAGTACAGACCCAAATCACATGCCTTGAACAAAAAACACCTCCAAGAATCATGCATCAAACATTTGCAACACACTACAAGCATCTAGTCAGCTACGAACATGAATAACACCACCAGACCGAAGAGAAACATCAATTAAGAGCTCAATGATCAATGCGAACCACCAAAACAAAAGGCAGGCGATCTAGAAACATCCACAAGCATCATGAATTACCACCACAACATCTACATCAGCACAAATTACTAGAAACACCAGTATCATCATAACGAACTTCAAGAACATTGACTGCAATGATTGTCAAGCTTGATAAATAACTTGAAGAGCACTAAACCACGAACCACCTGAATTGAAGATCCACATTAACGTCCCAAACACTTCTCCAAATCCGCAAATCAAGATATTACAATGCAAAGCAATGTAGATCAAAATACTAAACACTATCACCACTAAACACAAAAAAATGAACCACAACACAGATATTCATAACTCACTCAAATATTCATGTAGACCTCTAAAAAATATACTAAATCATCTATACACAATCCTCTACAAACCCTTTAATCCATAATCTCTGATCTTCAACATGCTGAACAGACCAACTCACTAAACTTCATTGCATCATTATCACAGATAGAGAAATAGGTTGACATCAATGACAACACATCTCTCAAATATCACTTAAGCACATATTTGCAGAAATCTCCTAACAATCTCTCCATACATCCAACATTCTAAACATCTTATTTTTCTCAAATCTCATTTGTTTGGCTCCCTGGTATATTTCTAACAATTTATTTTCATCAATCTACTTCAATTATTCATCGTTTTACCCTAATTTCACAATTCACATCCAATGTTCAACTAGAAAGAGGGTAACAAACAAATAACCAATGAATTTAATTAGATTTTCTTCCCTTTCCATATTTGGATTGTAGTTAGATCTATTGGATTCACCCCTCTTTTAATGTAGTGGTCCCTAAGGTAAAATTAGTTGTTTTACTATCTTAATTGGTGAAACCCTAGTTTTTCCACAATTACATTTTGGTGAACCCATCACTCTTAAATTTGCATTAATTATGATTTATGGCCTCATATCTAGTTTGTATGCACTTCGACATTCATGTTTTCAATCATAAATCTTATTTACAATTGAATTGCATTAATTTAGTGGTAGTTCATAAAAACCCTAATTTATTATTCTAAAATTGACTTGTGGGCTACATAATTTTTCACTTGTATTTTCACATCTGACTATTATGACATGTTAGATACATTCATTTTATAGATTTATTTAACGATAAAAATACAAAATAAAAACTTGTTTTATGCATTTTGTATGTTTGCATGCTTTATTACATTAGATAATTTCATTGCAATAGTTAGCATTTATTTTCAAAAATGTCAGATTACCCTCTACAATACTTTCATGCATTTGATAATCCATTTGCTTATGAATACTATCCTTTTGAAGAAGTATATAATGGAGAAGAACTTGAGGAGGCTCTTGATGGTCTCCTTTATCCTAAGCTCTCATATTCTAAACCATATTTTTGCTAAAGGTTGATCAACATAATGTGTAGGCCATTTATACTTAGTGATGACCTTGAGATGTTGGATGAAACTCTTAATGACTTCAACATTACCTCTAAATCTCCAAAAACTCACAAGGATATTATCATACATTACAATCCACTTTATGAACCCTTATGACAATCCTATTTATGAAGAATATTTTCTAATAAAAGAAGTTAATGTGGTTGATAATCCTCTTTATCAGGCTTAACAATCTAGAGATGAGGCCCTAATGAACCATGATAATTCAACTCCTAAATCTTCTCTTGTTCATGGGGATAATTTGGTGCAAGAAGATATTATTAACACTTCTTTTATAACTCTTCTTCTTAAGGATGAAGTTACAAAAAATGGTGTTGATATTTCTCCTAAAAATGGCCTCTTCCTTGAGAGTATCTTAGAGAAAGAGTATGATATCATAAACACCCTCCTTGATGTCACTTTACCTTCCATACATGGTATCTCTCCTAGAGATGAAGAATTGATGGGTAGTGTTAACCTTGCTCTCCAATTTTGTCCAACCTATAAAGATGTTCATGATGTTCCCTTTTATGCATGTGATGACAATTTAGCTAGCTATTATTTACCCTCTCCCAAATTCGGTCCTACCAATGAGGGCACATTGGTGCAAGAATAGGTAATGAGAACTTCTTTCAAAGATCTCTGCCCTAAGGATGAATATTTGAAGAGTGATGTTTATCCTAAAATGTACCTCCCTCATGAGGATTATTTGGTTCAAGTGGATAATATTGTAGCTACCTTTCCTAGTGTTACCATACCCTTATCATTTCGATGAATTTCCCACTAGAGATGAAGCATTAATGAGTTATGTTTATCCTTCTCCTAAAGCTTGTCTTACCCATAAAGATACCTTCAAGGAAGAGAATGAAATCATTAGAAGTTTTCTTGATGCTCTCCCTTCTAAAGATGTATCCTTGGAGAACAAATATTTTAATTATGTCAATACCATACATGTTCCTAGTTATGAGAAGCCTAAGCCCAAGAAATTTCCCAATATCATTAAACTTATAAAATGCATATGTGAAAGAGGTGATATGGAAAGACAATTAGAACAAAAATATGGCTCCTAAATACATCACACATTTAATGTTTGTGTTAAAAAGAAAGATCCCAATGTTCTTCTCACTTCCCTTCCTCCCCCCCCCCCCCGCCCCCCTCATCCTAAGAAACATGTTGATAAGGAACATAATCTTGTTGAAAAACTCCATAATTTATTAGCTAATATCTCCCTTTGGAATTTGATTCAAACTTCACCTTCATACCATAATTTGATCCAAGAAGCCTTATAAAGGGTTGTTTCTCATCCTTCTTCTAAACCAAATGATATTACATTATCACAAGATGAATTGCCTTCTATAGAGATTAAAAATAGAGATGATACCCTTATGATTACTCCTTTCATTTATGAACAAGAGATAAGAGTTACTTTAATTAGGTCAACACTTAACATTTGTTGTGTTGACTTATTAGATAAGATAAATTGGGATTATTCCTCTATTCAACTCGATCCTCTTTGTGTTCACGGCTTTGATAATTTTCTTAGAGATTCACTTGATATAGTCATATTACCTATCAAAGTAGGACCTGTGACTTTACCTACTCCTATTCATGGCATACCCAACCATCTTAATTATAACCTTCTTCTAGGTAGACTATGGATTCATGCTATGAAATTAGTCCCTTCTACTCTTCATCACATAATCAAATTCATATATAACAATGAAATTAACATAATAAGGTTTATCCTCATCCTTATAATCTCATTCATGATAAAGTGGGATGCATTTCCCCTTTTAATACTATGATACCTTCAACAACACTATCTCCTATCAATGGCACTTCCTTAGAAAAGAATTGGGGTACATTAGACTTTACACCTTCCTTCAAAGGGTATAAGATCCCTCAATATAAGAATGAAGTCTTGAAGGATCCTTGTGTGTAATTTATCCAAACTTCTTCTAAATCAATACCCACCACTCATTTCAATACATATCTTGACAATGATAAGGGCTCTTAAGACTTTGACACTAAGAATGAACTCTATCCTCTATAAATTTCAACACATATATTTGATTTTACATATGGATACAATTGATATGGTTTAGGATGTGTACAACAAAGTTTTGATGGTACGGTAAAAACTACATGACACTTTTCCAAAGAAGGTCTAGGTTTCCAAAGTCCTCCTTTGTTGGAATCCCTTCTCCCATTGTCTAATAAATCTATATCTTCTTACAACTTCTCATCACAAAAAGAGAGTATTTTGTATGAGCTTCTTAAAGCCAACTTGATTACTCTCCCTCTAAAAATTCAAAGAAACAATTGTAAGAAACATCAACACAATCCTTATTTTTGCATGTATCATCAAATCCATGGCCATTCCACTAATGAATGTCATGATTTAGTGGATAAAATTGAACAAATTGTAATTGGTATCCACTAAAACCCAATCCAATTAATTAATTTTAAACATAGCATCAATAAAAGCCAATTTAATACATTCAACAAATAAAATAGAACAAAACATCTAAAATCCCATGTTGAATCTAAACGCAATGCTTCTATTGTTCTTCTTCTTCGATGTTGGTTCTTAGAGTTGCGCTATGAAAACCTACAAGATGATAACACAAGAATTTGAAAATAGTGGTTGGTGAAAAAGGAAATTGATGCTGAATTTATAGATTCTAGAAGGATCATTTGGATGGTTGAGATTCAATGTGACAAGTTGGTAGGAGAGAATTGCTCATCTAATTGAGAGATCATCTGAATTGATTGAATTAACTGGTTTGATTGGGAGTCAAACAAAATTGATTGATTAGTTAGGGAATTTGATTAAATAGTTAATAGAATTGATTCATTAGAAGACTAATTTGATTGGTTAGATAGATGAATTGATTGGTCAGTTAGAAAAAGGTGATTGACAGTTAGACTCCATTTCAGTGGCAATTAGAAATTTGACATGTGATGTAGGAAATTATAATGAAATGTCATTCAATTTGATTTTAGATTTTTAAAAACATTAAATGAAATGAAAGTAGAATTAATGAGTTGATTTGAAATTACTTTAAAAATTTATAAAATTTACTTAATTTGGAGGACATAATTAAGATAATTTAAAGAAATTATTTAATTATGGGTAGAATAGAAATTAAATTTAATTAAATGATAAAGATCATTCAAATTAAAGTAAATAATTGCAATTAATTAAATAATAAAACTACTTAATTAATTTTAAAGGGGAATGGCCAAATAATTAAATGATTAAGATACAAATTGAATAATTTGTTTGTGATGAAAAAGGTGAATACTAGTGTAGAGGAATAAAATTAGATTAGTTAAATAATTAAGATTATTAAATTTATAGAGGAATAATTAGCAATGTTAGTAACAAAACAATTCCAAGTGCCTACATTTTGCCCCTCTTTCAGGCAATGCATTTTTAGGCATTGTTTCAAAGAATAAGTGGAAAATTTTGCCCCAATATGCCTCGATGATGGTAGGGTATAATAGGTGCCCCCTCAGATAATTGGTTGATTTTTTTTTAATTTGAAGACCAATTTAACGATAATATGACCAAGATCACATGTTTGAAGTTTGGTGAAGATTTGAGCTCGTTTGACTAACCTACAAGGTTGTTGAAGGTGGATTTGACCATGACCATAAGGTTGGAAACCCTAATTAGGGCTCAAATTTTTCTATAAATAGGTATTTTAGGGTTCATTTGGCTCATTTGCAACCTTGAAGCTTTTAGAATTCAAAGTAGTTTTTGAGAAATTTTTTAGCATTCTAGGAGTGATAGTAGGCATTGGGAGGAGACTGCACTCGTCTAAGTGCATTTGTATGTTTAGAAAACGAGAGGGCTCAGGTGTCGAGCTAAGTACATTGACCCAACTTGTCAAATTTTGTATTAATTTCTCATTCAAAAAAATTGTCTAATGTGCAATTTATAGCAATTCCACAATTGTTTTTTTATTTTTTTGCATTTGTTATATGTGCTCTGCAACTGTTAATTTTTTTGCATTCAACTGTTATTTTTACAATCATATATATGTTTTTTCGCATCTGTTATAACAATGTTGCATTTGTAATAAACCTTCCGCAATTGTTTTGAAGATTTCACATTTCTATTAATCAGTTCACATATTTTTTTAAACATTTTGGAACTATTGTAAATCTTCACAATTGGTTGTTAATATGCATATAGAAATGTTGAATTTTGCAATTGTTATTTTTGGAAAAAATTTCAAATTAGGCATGAATTTTGACATGTGCATCAGACCTTTGAGGATTTTTAGTAGATTTAGGCTCATAATGACATGTTTTTGTAGTTTATTCTTCTTTTTCTTGGTGCATGTGAGAATAGGCCTAAGGGCCTTGCATTGCAGTGTCATCTAGATGATGAGGAGTGAGATTTCTTTTGATATGTGAGTTTGAATCCTATTCTTTTCATGCCCAAGGTTACGACCAACAGGGGCTTAATCACAAAACTTGTAGAGGGATGGCAATCAAAGATGTGCTCATTTCATTTATTGATTGGAAAGGCATCAATCTCTCTTCAGGATGTGTGGCGGATTCTACACATTCCCATTCATGGAGAGAGTTACATATGATCAACGAGTATGGATAGCCACCTTGTTTGAGTTTTATGAGTGTTAGATGGATGAGGTTGAGATTGAGACACTTTATGAGATTGGATGGGGGCATATGATAAGATAGTATGATGATGTCAATGTGGTATTATATAGTTTGATTATAGGCACATTGGTTCCCGGTCATTGGAATCATGGATTTCTAGTGGGTTGGGGGAGGGTAGTGGCTTGCATGTTAGGAGACATTCAAGTGTATGCTTGGGGTTCGTGTGTTCTAGCCATGCTTTACTATCAAATGTACAAAGTTACATATTTAGGTGCACAAACAGTTAGTTGTGGTATCACGCTCCTACAGGATTGGGTGTGGGAGTACATATCTATTTTCAAGCTAGTGGTGCATGTGAACTATAGAATGAGCAACCATACACCTACAAGTATGTAGGTGCAGTTTAGCAGAGGTGCATGGGATATATATTATTCTGGAGATATGTGATTGATGTGTTACAACACTTCACATGGTGGCCATATCTAGGTTGTCTAGGTTGGGTTAATAATGCACAACACCTACCTTATTGTCAGTAGTGATGAGCACATAAACCTTGCTATTTTTACCCCTTCTTTTTCCTTCTTACCTTATACTTTGTTGTCTTCATCTCACCATTTGCTGAAGGAACTTACATATTTTATGAATTATGGATAGGAAATTAAGGTTATTAAATGCACCAAAAATCATGTTTACGCAAATTGTTTTATGGCTAAAGTTGACAGGAGTTGCAGGTGAAGGAGCATGTGGATCATGAAGAATCGATAACAGAATGAAGTTGTTAAATAATGCATTAGGAAACTGATCATTTTGTATAAAACAAATATAGTTTGTTTCATCATTATAAGTGGCCTATGACCTTTATTTCATTTTAAAACAATAATTTTTTTAATGTGACCAAAGGCTAAAACAGGCTTAATTTTGTTATTTGCAAGGATCTTATATATGTGTGTGTGATGTTAGTGAACAATGGTAACATATTTTAATATCAATAAACATATTATCAATCTAAAATCTCTCTAATAAAAAAATTATTTGCAAGATCGACTTAGCTTAAGAAGAGAAGTGGATAGTTATCACCTAGAAACCAAGGAGGTAGGCTCACTGCTTGTGTGGCTGTGTGACTTTCATTTTGCTTTGTGTGATTGTTTGTTTGTTAAATAAAGTATCGCATTTTCGTGTGTTTTTGTAGATTAAAGTTTTTTGTTTTTTTTTCATTGGTAGTAATTCAATTCCTTTGAATTGTAATTACATTATGTGAGATTTTATTTATGTTCTAGATATACATTAAATTTGAATCAGGATAGGCTTTTATTAATATTCTTTAAATTTTAATAGTTCTTGGCAAACTTTCTGTCACATAATAGAAACAGAGAAATTAGATTAAATATTTTAATTTTAATAGGCATGTGCTTAATTTCATATGACATATACTTAACTTATTTCTCTCAACCCTTCAACGGATAGCCCCAATACCTTTCTAAAGCTTACAAACTGAGGAAAACTCTTTGAAAGATCGATTAAGCTTATCTAATAAGATCATTTAACTTTAAGTTTTAGCCACAATTTTTTCTAAATATTTTGGTGTTGTTTCGAGGAAAGGCGTTAAAGGCCTAACATTGTAGTGAGCTATGTTAGGACCAGTGTGCCAAGGTGAAAGTCTATGCAATCATTGACCTTCCTAGGTGATTAACATCAGTTTGCACTATTATAGATCATATAGGTGCATGAATCACAATAGGAATAGTAAAGGAATATTTGTTAAGAAAGATATAGCAAGTAGTTCCAAACAAGAAAAAACAAAATCAGGATAAAGGCCATTGGTAGAGAAAGTGGTAGTTGAGCCTTATATGGAAAAGTGTGTTGTAGATTCTTCCATTATTTCTCCACCTAGCATATCACACATAATTCTTAAGTTCTCTCAAGAGCCACTAATTACTCCAAGTTTTCTAGATAGTTTGTTTATTCCTTTGAACTACGTAGTGGAAAGTCTATTGAAAAACCATTTTCAATCGCTTACACTCCTTGGTTATTTGAAAACAATATGGGTGAGAACAATAACAACAACAATAATGGGGGGATACTTGCACATAATAATCTTGTAACTTTTGGTTTCCCTATTGTTGACCCTACTAAAGATGCCCCAATGAAAAATATTCTTCACTCTGCCTTACTAGTATTTAGGAACTAACCATGGAAGATCCTAGTATGTTTTTATTTCAATTTGAAGTTTTGTGTAACATCTATGATGATCAGAACGAGCACAAAAACTCAAATTGTTTTCAGCCACCTTGAAGGATGTAACACTCAAGTGGTTTATGAGTCTTGGATCACTATTAGCCCACACATGGAACAACATGAAGGAAAATTTCCTTACAAAATATCAAGAGTATTGCAAGAATAAAGAGGTAAGAGATGAAAGCTTTCATATGACACATTGTGAGGAGGAAACAATGGAAGATTATTTAGAGTGATTCTTTCTCAATCTCCAATGAGCCCAAAAAAATGGTTCAAATAATGATACCATTAAAATGTTAATTCTTAGGGAAATTTGGTAATTATTGCATGGAAATATTGAATCTAATGGGTGGGGGTGATATTTCTAAAGTACATTTTGAAGACATTTGTGAAGCATGAAGGAGTTATTCACAATATGTCCAGAGAATGTGAGGATATGTAGGAGGGAGAAACTTAGTAGTATGAGGTACAACAAGCATCACTAAAAGAGAACTTGGTACATTACTCAAAGACCTAAAAAACTGATCTATTAAGTCATATGGGTAAACAAATAGATACACTTTACGCTCATAAAAAATAGGAGGAAGCTAAAAAAGCCTTGGCAATCTTTTGTCCAACTTGCAAAAAGAAGAATGCTAATGGAGAATGCCCTTATAATAGAACAAAAATTTTATCCTTAGAGGAAGCTAGTAGGCATTCTATCCTAAAGCCCCTTCTTGTAGATATGGAAGAAGTTGAATAGACTGAAAAACCTATCTACTTTATGGCTCCAAGATGCCCTTGGCCACATAGACCCATGCAACCTAGATTGTCCAATGATTATTCTACAGTCGGGCCACGCCAATCTACCTCCTTTGAAAATTAATTTAAATTGTATAGTGGATGGAAACAACCTATGCCCTACTAGAAGAAATGACCAAATCAATATGCATGAGAGCCATGACAACAAGCATGGAGACCACAATCCCCCTAATACCCTCACCAATATCCTCAATAATTCCCACCATATCTACCACCACCAGTGGTCAATCCATACCATCCACCGCAACAACTCCTTCCACCTCCACCACAAGCACAAAACAACCAATTGCCTCAACAATCACAACCATCTAAGATAAATTTGATGCCTACACAACCCACACTAAACTCAAAAAACAAAGTAGTGCAACTGGTGTATAATAGTGAAGTTGCAAGGTACCCAACCTATCTAGTGAATACATTGAAGGTTAAGGGTGTACAACCAAGGTTGAGGAAAAATCTGTAAGGATCAACTATAACAGAAGTTGAAGATTCTCAAGATTTTGTAGAGGGATCACCAAGACCTCAATTTTTTGATAGATATTACGAGAAACCGATAAGTTCTTCACCTAGTTTTGATTTTATGAATGAATTTAAAAATGTTAACGTTAAGATTCCTCTTTTGCAAAAAAATCAAGATGACCCAATATACAATAAGGTAGTCAAAGAATTATGTGGATGGAAACAAAAAAAGAAGCAAGATCCTAAAATAGTACAAGTCATTGGACAAATTATAAACTTAATGTTAGGAAGAATTTATATTCCTAAATATGTTGATCCTGGAAGTCCAATGATTCAGGTAAATATTGGCAATATGGTTATTCCAAATACATAAGTAAATTTAGGAGCAACCATAAACATAATGAGAAATGAAACAAAAGAGAGGTTGGTGTAGACACCTAAAAATGGCTCATTGATCATGTACTAATTATTCCTCTAATTGATTAAATAATTCTTTAATTATTTAATTAAGTTAATTAATCTTATTCTTCTAATTTCATATTTCCTCATAATCTTACTAATTATTCTATTTTCTATTTCTATCATCATTTTAATCATTTTTTCAATATTAATTAAGTATTTATTATTTAATTAATTATGGTTAATTCCCCAATTTAAATAATCTTTATTATTTAAATAAATTAATTCTCAATTTCTATTTTCTATTTCTATCATCATTTAATCATTTTAATCATTTTCTCAATATTAATTAAATATTTATTATTTAATTAATTATAGCTAATTCCCCAATTTAAATAATCTTTATTATTTAAATAAATTAATTCTCAATTTCTATCTCTAATCATTTAATCATTTTCTAAATATTAATTAAATATTAATTAATTAATTCTAATTAATTCCCCAATTTAAATAATCTTTATTATTTAAATAAATTGCTAATTATTCAATTTCTATCTCTAATCATCTAATCATTCAACCCTCTTCTAAATATTAATTAAATATTCATTATTTAATTAATTGTGATTTAATCCTTTAATTTAAATAATCTTTATTATTTAATTAACTAATTAATTCTTCTAGTTCCTCAAATTCTAATTTCATTTAATTATTTCTTCTAATTTCTTCCAAATTCAATTACATGTGCATGGTTACAAAAACCAAATTGAAAATCAAAGTCAAGTTCTAAATATATTCAAATACTAAATTGAATTAATAAATTCAATATTTGAATTAAAATCTCATGCAAAGATTAAATTGAAAATCTAAGATAAAATGCAAGCACATGCTAAATTAATTAATTAAATCAATTAATTAATTAAATCATTTATCTCTTCAACTTCTTTCAGTTAGCTTTTTCTAAATTAAGCTTTCTTTGTCATCCTCTTTATTTCCTCCAATCATTCTTTTTCTTCCCTCAATCAGCTTTTTCTCAATCAGTTAACTCAATTAATCTATTCAATCTATTGAGTTTCACTCCTACAATCAGTAGTTCAACTATCAATTTTCATTTGAGCTCACCTGAGTTTCACCTTTCAATCAATCTTCTCCAAAAATCTATAAATTGAGCATTCAATCCTCACAATCAACCTAAATCACGAACTTTGAATCTTTGTGTCACTTGCAGGTTACCAGCACAATATCTAAGAGCCATCATACCACAAAGAGGAGAAGAGCAATGGAAGTTCTACGCAATCACGGAATAGGGAGTTTTTATTGATTGAAATTATAATTCCTATTTTGCTTGGTTGTATCATTTCATTGTTAGTTTGTTAAATTCTTTGACTAGAAGGGATTTGTGATTTCCCTTTTGCTTCTAATTGATTGCTTGTTTTTAAAAGATGAATTTTACATGTGCACATTTTTGGTGAACCCAACGTGAACTAACAACAATTTAACCTTTTATGTATTCTGTGTGATTTTGTAGATTGTGGAGTTTTTTCATTTTTTTTGCAGGTTGCACAAATTTTGAGAAAATATTTTTCCGTCATGCTATTGAGCTTACATCATCATGCAATCGCATAGATAGGATCACGCATTCAACCCTTTGGGGTCACGCATTCATTATGACAAGGTCACACAATCGCCTTGTCACGATCGTGCAATCGCCCTTTCTAGATCACGCATTCGCAGGAAGCTTTGCTGTTTAATTTTTTCTTCCATCTGTTCTCTGTTTTATTTAATTTTGTCTTAAATTTAGTTAATCCGGGATCAAATTGCTTTTTATTTCATGATTTGATTAGCACAGTTTATGGCAAGAAAAGTTCAGTTCAAGATTTCAGGTGCAAGAAGGACAAAACAACAAAGGAGAGAAGCCAAATGCTATCAAAAGGTTCTCCAGGTAGAAAAATTGATACAGGATTCCGAAGAACAATTGGCCTTAGATAGATATAATAGCCTAGTTCTTTCTTATACAGTTAAATATGATCTAATCAATATTGAATGGATGATGAGGGATTTGGCTAGGGCTTCACAATTGGTTTCGTAGGTTCTTGATCGGATTTAGTTTTCTTTTTTTTTTTAGTTTTTAATTTTTTTTTTGTTGTCTGCATTCTGTCACACAATCGACCTATTAGTGCTACATAATCGACCAGATATAGTCATGCATTCGGTCTGTCAGAATTACGCATTTGGTCTGTCAGATTTACGCATTCAGTCTATAAGTATCACACATTCACTCAGGTAAAATTACGCAATTGCCTCTATCAAGTTTTGGGTTTCTTTTTTTTTTTGTTGGTTTAATTTTAGTACTAATCTTCTATTTATAGCCTATGGCGGATTTGCAAGGAGGATTAGATTAGTAATTTTGCATGCACATCTCACACTTCAATTTTTAGTGCTTCAAATCAAAAATGGTTAAAAAGGACATGCATGGATAATCTCACACTTCGTTGTTGGTGTTTAAAATAAACATGGGCTAAAATGGACATGCATGTATCTCACACTTGGTTTTTGGTGCTTAAAAATCAACAAATGGTTAAAATGGACATGTATGCCTTCATACTTGGATTTGGTATTTAAAATTGACATGCATATGCGTATCTAACACCTAAATTTGGGCTATAAAATGAACGTGAATTAGGATGCATTAGATTAAATCATTTTTTCATTTTCTTAAGGAAAGGGACTTTTTATTGTGTCTTGGGTGGACCTACTATTGCACTAACTAACTTTCTACCCACCATCGGGCTCTTGGGAGAAAGAAGGAAGGTGACAATGACATCCAAATTTTCTTTTATTATACGTAGTGAGGGGTATCTTTGACTGGGGATTTCATCACCCCACAAAGGTACTTTGAATTGGGATGCGTTGGGGATATCATCTCTCCCAGCGTACTCTCAAACGGGTTTTTCGAGCTACTATATAAATATACTAGTCAGGTGGCTAGAGTGTTGAGTGAATTCGACATATGTGGGGGCCTTCCCTACATCGATAAGCTCAACTAAAGCCTTAAGTGTCTTTCTCTAAGAATCCATCATTGGATCAGGACCCCTCGAAACCTAATACTAAGAACCAATCTAGTTGCCAAAAATCCTACATTCAGTGGTTTCGGGAGTGTGGATCGTACCCCATAGATACCCTTCATGTACCTTACACTATGTTACAAGAATCCCTTAGCTATAAGATCCTCGGATCTTTGGGGTAAGAGAGATTGGCATGCCCGAGAAGTGTGTGTCATGGAGTGGAGCCAGTGCTTCCAAACTCTCTATCTGTTCATTTTGTCTTGGTATTTCGTAAGGGCCTCACTGAATGGTGTCCACTATCTAGCCTAAGATTGTATTTCATGCTTTTTTATGTATCATTATGATAGACTAGTATTGAGTTAGTCCCTTGGGCTATTTCAGGCCCTATCCCATGCATCTCCGAATTTTCTGAGATTGTATGAAAATTGAGTCAGTTAGCTATACATACCTACCAGCAATTGTTCTTAGATTTGGAAAACTACAAAACATTGTCCTACACATGAAGCTACAGAAGACAAAGTCTATTTTGAAACCAAAACTCAAAAGTCCTTACATACTTGTGACCCTAGGCAGTCTTTTACATTTGCATAGTCCCACTTACATCCTCATTATTGTCCTAAGTCTTTTGCATAGTCCCACTTACGTCCTCATTATCATCCTAAGCCTTTTGCATAGTCCCACTTACATCCTCATTATCATCCTAAGCCTTTTGCATAGTCCCACTTACGTCCTCATTATCGTCCTAAGTCTTTTGCATAGTCCCACTTACGTCCTCATTATCATCCTAAGCCTTTTTCATAGTCCCACTTACCTCCTCATTATCATCCTAAGTCTTTACATATAGTCCTCATTCATGTCTTCATTATCGCCCATAGTCATTACATAGTCCTAATTTTGAGTCTGCATTATCATCCCCATATACGTCTTCATCTAGATTTCATATACGTCTATCTTAGTTCATCATCATTTGCATAATCATCCTAGAAAGTCATACCCCAAATGTCCAAATCACAATTAGAGGATCAATCAAACTCAACCTCAACTCAAACAAGTTTGTCAAGTTCAACAAATCAAACATTATCGCATCTAGAGAAATGGAGAAAACATCTTACATGTTGTGATCCTAGGTCCAAACCAATCAAGAAAACATCATGGATTGATATTATACATTTTGTAGGGAAGGAGGAGGATTCATCCCTTCCATTCCTATTCCATCACCATCCATAGAAACCTTATCTCAACAAATTAAAACTTTGTAACAACAAGTGACTAACATGACTAGTCTTGACAACCATAGGGACTGGTTAGAAAATATGATGAGAGAAGTGATGACCACGAGGGGATCAGTATCAAGCCAACCTTCTTCTTCTTGTGAGACCATTAAAATATGCCAACCTTTATTCTTCAACAAAATCATTCCTACCTTAGTTCAACCAACATTAGAGTCATGTAAACCTTCTTTTTCTTTCAACCCACTATATCAATCATACCAATCATATCAACCCAACAATCAAACCCCTTTCAACCAAAATCAAACCCCATTCAACCAAAGTCCAAATCAAAATTCATATCAACCCAACATTCAAAGTACCCCTTTCAACCAAAATCAAACCCCTTTCAACCAAAGTCCAAATCAAAATTCATATCAACCCAACATTCAAAGTACCCCTTTCAACCAAAGTCCAAATCAAAATTCACACCAACCCATCATTCAAATTCCTTTCAACCAAAATCACACCCCTTTCAACCAAAGTCCAAATCAAAATTCATATCAACCCAACATTCAAACCTCGTTCAACCAAAATCACACCCCATTCAACCAAAGTCCAAATAAAAAGTCACACCAACCCAATAGTCAAACCCTTTTCAACCAAAATCACACCCCATTCAATCAAAGTCCAAGTCAAAATTCACACCAACCCAACATTCAAACCCTTTTCAACCAAAATCAAACCCTATTCAATCAAAGTCCAAATCAAACATCTTTCAACCAAAATCAAACCCCTTTCAACCAAAGTCCAAATCAAAATTCATTCAACCAAAATCAAACATCTTTCACCCAAAATCATACTCCTTTCAACCAAAATCAAATCCCTTTCAACCAAATCCCAAATCAACCATATCTATCCACCATTTCATCATCCCCTGAAGTCGCACAAGAGCAATCCACACCATCTTTATCCAATAACACAATCTCCCAAGGGCTATCCATCATACAAATTCAATCTAATTCAAGTCATGATTCAAAGGATCTCATTCAAAATTCTTCTTCATCAGGCCAAAATGTTGAAACATTCCAAGAATCTCCTATGCGTTTCCAAAATCCTTCCCCGTGTCAAGAGGATGATCCAAAATTAGAAGAAATGAGTCCTAAAACAAATAAAGATCAAGAACAACCACTTCCACCCTACCCAATTTTTGATCAAGATCCCACTGACCAAGAATCTTATGATGATCCCCTCGCTCTTTTCTATTCCATTCATAATCAAACCCTTCCATCTCAAGAACAAAGTGTCCTTTCAAGTCCCATCCAACATCCACCTCCTAAGCAAGATCAAGAGATCCCTTCTATCCTTCATAATAATCCCTTTACAAACCAAGATCAAATCATACCTTTACCTTCATGTCCTAAACAAGATCCCATTATTTCTCCAAATTCTGATCAAGGTCCCTTCATCTCCGTGTCATAATCCTCCATGTTCTTCATAATATTTCCTCTCAAATGAACTTACCATTTCTCCTAGTCATCCTAATCCCTCTACACAAGTTGTTCATGAACCCCTTATCAATGAAATCACCAATCCAGATCATACTATATAGAGCAACTTGTTGACAATTGTATGTGTGCCATCATCAAATGCCAAAGTGGTGACAGAAACAAGCATGGCACCAACTAATGAAATCAACACTCAAATATTTCATCATCTTCTTCATGTACAAGAATAACACCAACTAATGAGATCGACACTTGGTTGATTTCATCATCCTCTTCAAGTGCATCAATAGAAACAAGCATAAAACCCACTCATGTCACAACTTCAGAACTAGAATCTATTTTCCTCATACACCAACACTTGATAGACTGGGGGCAAGAGAATCTACCACAATTGGATGTCTTTGAAAATGATAACACCATAACTGAATTCATGGATTCCAGAGCTAGATTTCCTTCTAATGATTCACAAAATCCAAAAACTAAAGAAATCAACATTGGAGATGTTAAACGTGTGCACCCAGCTAAGTCCTTATGTCCTATTGGAAAATACATCTTTATCCAACTCTTCAAACAAAGACCAATGAACTACCTACACGATATTATACCTAAGGGCTGGGTTAGTATAGGTTTTACTTTTCGCATTGCATATCATATCATTTAAAACATTGCATTACATATAGTTTCTTTTTTAAATGCATCACATTCTCAAAGTTTCGACAATTACATATAGAAACATAAATATTACAAGGCAACTGTCCAAGTTTATCATCTGTTTGCATCTAAGGAAAACAAGGGTTATCTCCTTTCTTAGATATTCAGACATGACATCTTTGAGGTTCTAAGGTCATTCATTCTCAACATTACCCTGTGATGACGCTTTACTTATGGTTGAGTAGAAATTTCACTATTTGAGACTTGTTAACCCACAATCTATCAATTTCTATATCTCACACATTAAGAAGATCTCTAATTCATTCTAGACATCTAGTTGATCATATGACTAGTGAAATATCTAAAATTCTACTTCAGCGCCGCTATAATTGTCACACCCAAGTAGGTTTCATTACTTACAAGTCAAGGCAAGAAAATAAAAAGAAAAAGAGCTATGCCAAATATCCATCTCAAGGAAAAAGAGAAATGATATATAACTGAAATATCATGCATACAAATGTGGTAAAAAAGCTTGACTATGGGAACATTGCAAGTAACTCCATCAGAGCTATGGATGCCTCTTGGAAATAGAGCAATATTTGAGAAATTACAATCTATAACCTCATCGGAGCTCTTAAGGCTTGCTGGCAGTGAGGCTCTATTTGGGATGCTTTTAAAGTTAGAAAAATCATGTAGCTAGTCATATAGGATGCTAAGGATCTTTAGTGAACACAAGAGCAGGAATTAACTCAATTGCACACACATGGGCAAAAGAAGATCAAAGTTTCAAGAACCAATGGGGAAGTTTTCCGCGTCTCCATTTGTAAATCCTAGTCACTAAGTGTGTTGAGATGAATGTTCCTAGGGACCTTAGGGATCGATTGACTGCTTATCTATGAAATGTTTTGCACCTCCATTTCAATTGGTGTATTCAAATGATAAAACAAACACAGTCAACCTTGTTTGAATATGAAATGCATCTTCATCCTGCATATTGCATTCACATAGGTCATGTCCAAAATTCATTTGTCTCTGCATACATTTTGCAGATCATCATCTCATATAGGTCTGCACTCTGGGGGCATAACTGAAAAAAACCTAAAAATCAAATAAAGTCTTGAAAAAATCCAAAAAATAATTTAAAGTCTTGAAAATATCCAAAAAATCATATAAAGTCCTGAAAATATCCAAAAAGAAAAACCTATAAATCCAAAACCATTGAAAAAATCCTAAAAATCATATAAAGTCCTGAAAAAATCCCAAAACAGTGAAAAAACAAAAAATACCAAAAGCATCCATATAATGTCCAGAAAAATCAACCAAAAACATTGGAAAATGTCTTGAAAAAATCAATCAAAAACATTCAAATATCGATCTACAAAATCCAAAAACATCGAAAAAGCTCTTGGAAAAGAACTAAAAATTGAAAATCAATCAATCAGAAAAACTTGCAATAAAATGTCTTGTGAGAAACAAATACCCTAGCGGATATCTAGCAAACACTTCACATGAAGTTAACAAAGGACACGACTATCCAGTCAAACATCTGCAATCAACTGATCAAACTGTCTTATCAATCATATCATATCCATATCAAAGTGATCATTATCTTGTTTTAAATAGAAGAGGATACACTTGAAATCAAATAGGTCAGTCTTAAACAGGGTCTGCAACTTTCTTAGATCATACATTATCAACCACCACATCAAGCTGAGAGCGAAGGCACAAGGTCAATATAGCTGCTGAATTTTGTCTGGGTTAGTCTTTATCTTTTATCAATTGACGACAAATATTGTTCCTATGCTACTTAAGGATGTCCACAAGTGACTAGAGGAGCCATGATGGGCATTATCTTTTTCTTTGTTTGTTGCTTGTCTGCTACGTGTTTGTTTCTTCAATGAGATATCTTTGCATCTTGGTTCCTTATACCCTGATGTGCTAAGCTTCATTGTTCAATAAAAAGGCTCAATGATGAATATATATTGACGCAATAAAATATATGACACAGGCTCGTGATTCTTTTTATTTCATTCTCATTATCATCTCATATGTTTATTGCTAGTTTGTTGATTCTTTTCTCATCATCTCTTTCTAAATCATTTTCTATCATCTAACATTATTCTATTTCATCAATCTATTCTCTCATATTCTATCTCAATATCATCTTCACATCACCTATCTCTATCTTTAATCAACTAACCATTCTTCTATCTTTTATCTCACATTCTTCTTTTTTCAAGAGATCATTCATGTCTTTAATGCACAAACAATCTCTCGAGGGGGCATTACACTGTAAGTATCACTGGGGCATACTGAGGCAAAATTTTTTGTTTTCTTTGAAACAATGTCATTCTGACTTTGTCTCAAAGAGGGGCAAATGTAGACACCTAAAAATGTCGCATTGATCATGTACTAATTATTCCTCTAATTGATTAAATAATTCTTTAATTATTTAATTAAGTTAATTAATCTTATTCTTCTAATTTCATATTTCCTCATAATCTTACTAATTATTCTATTTTCTATTTCTATCATCATTTAATCATTTTAATCATTTTCTCAATATTAATTAAATATTTATTATTTAATTAATTATGGTTAATTCCCCAATTTAAATAATCTTTATTATTTAAATAAATTAATTCTCAATTTCTATCTCTAATCATTTAATCATTTTCTAAATATTAATTAAATATTTATTATTTAATTAGTTCTAATTAATTCCCCAATTTAAATAATCTTTACTATTTAAATAAATTGCTAATTATTCAATTTCTATCTCTAATCATCTAATCATTCAACCCTCTTCTAAATATTAATTAAATATTTATTATTTAATTAAATTCCATTTCTAAATAATTAAAAAGTTTCTTTAAATTATTTAATTAACTAATTAATTCTTCTAGTTCTTCAAATTCTAATTTCATTTAATTATTTCTTCTAATTTCTTCCAAATTCGATTACATGTGCATGATTTCAAAAAACAAATTGAAAATCAAAGTCAAGTTCTAAATATATTCAAATACTAAATTGAATTAATAAATTCAATATTTGAATTAAAATCTCATGCAAAGATTAAATTGAAAATCTAAGATTAAATGCAAGCACATGCTAAATTAATTAATTAAATCATTTATCTCTTCAACTTCTTTCAGCTAGCTTTTTCTAAATTAAGCTTTCTTTGTCATCCTCTTTATTTCCTCCAATCATTCTTTTTCTTCCCTCAATCAGTTAACTCAATTAATCTATTCAATCTATTGAGTTTCACTCCTACAATCAGCAGGTCAACTATCAATTTTCATTTGAGCTCACCTAAGTTCCACCTTTCAATCAATCTTCTCCAAAAATCTATAAATTGAGCATTCAATCCTCACAATCAACCTAAATCACGAACTTTGAATCTTTGTGTCACTTGTAGGTTACCAGCGCAATATCTGAGAGCCATCATACCATGAAGAGGAGAAGAGCAATGGAAGTTCTATGTAGTCACAGAATAGGGAGTTTTTATTGATTGAAATTATAATTCCTATTTTTCTTGGTTGTATCATTTCATTGTTAGTTTGTTAAATTCTTTGATTAGAATGGATTCGTGATTTCCCTTTTGCTTCTAATTGATTACTTGTTTTTAAAAGATGAATTTTACATGCACACAGTTGGCTCTACAAGGTTTAAGACCGATGCCAATAGTTTTGCAAATGGTAGATCATTCTCTAGTAAAACCCAAAGGTATGATTGAATTTATTATTATTTTTATTGATTATTGGGAGTACCCAACAAATTTTATGATTTTGTAGCCCAAAATTAAGCTGGGGGGATACCCCTTAATTTCAAGATGAGCATGGTTAGCAGTCATTGTCATTTTTATCAATTGCAGGTTTGAGAGCATGGTCATCTCCAATGGTGAACAAACAAAGTAGTCAACATTTTACTCACCTGTGCAACCTTTGTTGGAGATAGATGAGCCTCTCTAGATTGACAGTGACTTAGAATATTCATCCCAATTTAGACAATTGACCAAAGTCGAGATATTGTGGGACCACCAGAAGATAATATTCTCATAAATTTTCTTGAAAATTATTATTCACTTAATATCATTTTGAAAAACTTGGTCTCTTGTTTGAACAATGATTTTCCATTTGGGAACTTTCCTAAATGATAGATGTTCATTGTAATATTTTATCACCTTACATCAGTTGTTGCCACATGATTGTCTGTAAAACCAGTTCTTGATTTTCGAGAATTCTAATCCCTCATTGGGCACTACACAATTGTTTGTTGTTAACTCACCTATTTGGTTCCAATCCATGGAAATATTACCCGTGAAGGCTCTTAATATAAATCCCAATTTGAGTAACTCCCAAATAAAATATGTAATTAATATGCTATGTTTCTACAAAGAGTCTTTTGTATTGGAATATCAAGATATGTGTGGTATACATATATTTACTTGTACTCACCATATTTATATAAAAGAAGGTAGTAGAATTGTAAGATGGCCACAATGAAGGTTAACCCCCATTTTGTATGAAAATTTTGAAGAGTAATTGCAAAAGCTATTAAATGTAGGATTTATATATCTAATTCCAGATTTCCAACCCTTTAGTGGTTGTACCTAGGAAAAATGGTAAATGGAGAATTTGTGTTTACTAGAGGGCTCTTAGTAAAGCTATGAAAAAGATCATTTTTCATTACCATTTATTGATCAAGTGTTGGATACTCTTGCAAGGAAAAAGTACTTTTCATTCTTGGATAGGTTTAGTGGATACAACCATATTCATATAGCACTTGAAGATCAAGAAAACAATACTTTCATTTGTCGATGGGGGACATTTGCTTATAATGTTCTACCTTTTGGTATATGTAATGCACCAACCACTTTCCAAAGGGTTGTTTTAAGTATTTTTGTTGATCTCATACATGATTGTGCTGAGGTATACATGGATTATTTTACTATCTATGGTGATACATATGAAGAGGCTAAGGTAAACCTTGAGACAGTGATTAAGCGATGTATTGATACTAACTTGTCTTTGAGCCATGAGAAATGCCATATTTTGATGACTAAAGGTATTGTATTGGGCCATTAAATCTCTTCAAAAGGAATAGAAGTGGATCTTAATAGGATCCAAATAATACAAGATTTGCCTATACCCACTAGTCCTAAGAATGTTTGAAGATTCCTAGGACATGTAGGATATTATAGAAGGTTTATTCAAAACTTTAGTAAAATTGCTTCACCACTTTTTATTTTCTAAGGACATTCCTTTCTCATAGATCGATGAATGCCAACATGCTTTTAAATAAATCAAGAGGAAGCTAATTTCCACTCCTATGCTATGAGGACCAAATTGGGAATTGACATTTCACATTCATACCAATGCCTCTAATAACTCAATGAGTGTTGTTCTTACACAAAAAGAAGACTTTCTCTTCTATTCCATTTATTGTATTAGCAAGAACTTCATAGATGTTGAGTTAAACTACATTGTTACTAAAAATGAATTTTAGGTCATAGTTTATGTAGTAAATAAATTTATCACTATATAACAAGGTATAAAGTCTTTATCCATATTGATAACTTTGGAATTATATTTTTAATGAATAAAATAGTACTAACAAAAAGGGTGGTTAGATGGTTATTGTTGTTACAAGAATTTGACATTACTGTACTTGATAAGCTTAGTCAAGAAAATGTAGTTGCAAATTTCCTATCTAGACTACACCAGCATGATGAACTTGTACTTGTTGATGACACTTTTCCTAATGAGCACCTCTTTGATATCTTTGCAAAAAGTTTGTAGTACATTTTGGAGGACATGTCATTCCAAACCTTGTGGAGGATATTTATTTACTCAGTAGACTGCCAATAAAGTCCTCACAACAAGATATTATTGGTTGACTGTCCACAAAGATTGCAAGAGATATGTCTAGCATTGTGATAAGTGTCAATGCATAGGCCATCCTACACATTCATATGAAATGGCTCTACATCCTCAACTCTCCATTGAACCATTTGAGAAATGGGAACTTGATTTTGTTGGGAAAATCAACTCTCCCTTCAGGAATAAATAATACATATTGGTCCATATAGATTATGTAACCAAATGGGTAGATGTCATTGCCTTGAAGCATGCATGAAACGGGAAGGTTGTTGAGTTCTTGTATTCAAATATTTTTACTTGATTTGGCATTCCCTAAGAGATAGTCACTAATTAGGGACCTCAATTCACATCGAAAGACATCTTGGCTTTGGTTCATGAATATGATAATGGGCACTACAAATCACCACCTTACCATCCACAAGCCAATGGACAAGTCAATGTAACCAATCATGAGCTTGAGAACATTCTCACTAAGACTATGGTGCTCCATAACTAGGATTGGGAAGCACAACTTCTTGAAGTTGTATGGCCATATCACACCACATGGAAGACAACAACAAGTCTTACCCCTTATGAGCTTGTCTACGATAAGAAAGCAATTTTATCCATTTAATTTGAGATAAAGACTCTTCATGTCACTCTTCAACTTGGCAAGAGTCTCATGGATGCTTAGAAGGAATGAATCACACAACTGCACTTGTTGGTTGAACTTGTTGGCAATTGACACTCAATTGGTTGGTTTCACTATGTTGTCATTGATGGCAACATGGTATCTTGTTTTGGCTTCATGTTTTAGTTCATTTGTGTACCAACAGGCACTTCAAAGACACTTCACCGGCACTGACACTGACACCGACAAGATGGAAGGATTTCTTTGGTTATCAGCAATGTTGGCCAACATGGTTTAGATTAAGGTTATTAGTAATGAAGGCCGACATCTTTTGGATCTGGCATCGGCAATTGTTTTTGATATTCATGTATTTATTTTATCTAACCGACATGTATATTGACATTGTAATTATCTTTGTAAGCCAACATAAGACATGATGAATTGTGAAGGGTATACGATTAGATGGTTAGATCATTTTGTAATGCGTAACTGGGAAGGAAATAATGAAGGAGATGCAAAATATATGAGAGAGATTATGTATGTGAGGATATTTATGTAAGGGGTATTCTGATAAAGGGTTTAGGGTTTTAGATCGGAACAGACAGAGCTTAACCAGAACTCTATTCAGGCATAGAAGATGTTATCTTAGCAGTTCAATCATTTCTCTGGATTGCAGTCTGGATTTATATGTAGTTAGTGAGGCTCCTTTTGTGATTGAGCAGTGTGCTCTAGGCTGTAAGCCTTCCTGCAAGTGCAGGCCCCTCTATTTTGTAATACCTCTTCATATGGGCAGTGAATTGATATTGTGGATCACAAATCCCATCGTGTTTTTTCCTCTTTGAGGTTTTCCACGTATAATTTTGTGTGTTATGGTATTCATTTATGTGATTGTCTTATTAGTTTCTTTACTTCTTTCAATTCTATATGTACCGGTATATTGGTTGGTGTATGCATGTTTTAATAAGGTTAAAATTGATCATTTTGGTAGAACACTGATTCACCCCCCCTCTCATTGTTCTTGGATTTCAACAATTGGTATTAGAGCCTTGTTCCTCTGAGGAAGTTTAATAGCTTGAGGTAGATCCTAAATCTGGAATCCATGGATATGGGTTTGGAAAAGCAACTTGAGATGGCACTTGAAGATTATGATGCTGAAAGGATGAAGAACTTAAATCTACAAGATGAATTGAATTCTACTAAGGAATTCATTCTTGTCCTATAGGAGAGGATATCATTTGTTCAAGCTAGGAGGAAGGAACTTTTGCAGAATAAGGATGATGAAGAGAAAGATGCACTTAAGGAACAGTTTCAGAAGCCGAGTCAGGAGAACATGGTTATGAGAAATGAAATGCAAGCTATAACTATGAGAATGTCAAAGGAGATTGAAGACCGGAAGAAAAAGGAAGAAAATATTGTTGTATCTCTGAAGAACAAATTTGAAGAATGTGGTAGGTTGGTTCATGAGAATGATATGTTGAGAACTGATTTAGTACAATCTCAGAGTAATGAACAAGAGATTGAGAGACAAATGATAATTTTGAGAGAAGATCTGACTATTGCAAGTGTGTATAAAGAAAAATTCAAGATTAGTTCAACACAACTAGATGATTTATTGAAGAGACAAAGGCAGAATGGAGATTCCAGTGGATATGGATTTGAACAAGGACAGAGTTTTGGTATTGCAAATGAAGATCAAAACCATAAGGCACCAGTAAGGTAGTTTAATGCTTATAAATTTAATGGAAGATGTTTTGTTTGTAATAAATTTGGTCACATGGCTAGGCAATGTAGAAATAGAGCAAATCAAAACCCTGATTCTGCTCTCGGTCAATGTTCTAAATACAATAAGAATGGTCATAAAATAGAAGATTGTAGAATGAATGTAAAATGTTATGCATGTGAAAAATTTGGACATATGGCTAATCAGTGTAGGTAAAATAATTACACCGGTTTTAGCAAAGCAATTCAATAGAACAATGTTACATGTTATGCATGTAATGAGGTTGGACATATTGCTAAATTTTGTAGAAGAAGAAATCCACTACTTAGTAATGGAGGATCAAATGAGAAAGGGAAAGAGAAGGTTAATGAAATCTGACAAGATCATACCTAGAGATGGGTTAGGAAGTCAGAAGATCAATATGTAGATGGTAATGCATCGATTACTTATCCAGTAGAGGAAGTTACTCTTGCACTGACAGGTAGCTCATCTGGTAACTAAGGCATATGCCTTAGGGGTAGGCAAAATTCATGAAGATGTTGCATATGCCCCGAGAAGAGGTTCTGGAAGATGTTCCAGACATTGGAGATGCTTATCTGACATAAATATGTTTTTTTCGAGATCCGGTATCTTTCACTAGAATTCATTGATGTCAATGAAAGATTAGGGTTTTTCTTGGAGGATAAAAGGTTGAATCTACTTCATCTTTTATCACCTTGCATTCAAAGCAATTTAGTGTGATCGGATATCTTCTTGAGCGATTTCACCAATGATTGGAAGAGGTCTTTAGGATTTTTCACCGGAAGCAATTCATAGGTATTTATCTTTAATTATGGAAGCAGGATCATCACCTGTACCTATCTTTGTTGCAAATCTGACTTTTGTTGAGGTCAAGGACCATCCCAGGCCGACTTGCAAGCAATATCCACATGTTGCTACCTTGTACGATTTGATTGGTGCTTTTTCTCCTGTCTCGAAAGGAGTTGTGTATGTCAAAGATGTAAGAGCTTAGATTCATTGTCACAATGAGGATTTGGGAATGACTAATATCAAAAGAATGTACATGAATGAGCTAATGGGAGATTTTGGAAAGATTAATCTCAAGTATAAGCACATTGATGATTTAGGGTTTACCGACATTCTGGACATTCTGAAATTCGAAGATGAAATTGTTAGGTGTGTTTTGAGTAGAGTGCATGGAGAGTTTATCTAGTTAGATATATCATATAAGATTACAAAGGAGGCAATTAGGGCAATTACTAGTTTACCACAGGTTGGGCAGCGTCCAGATAAGAAGGTTTCTAATGATCATGTCAACAAAATTAGTGACGCAACATCAGACTAACGATCAATGAGGATCAATTCTATCACCGACACAAACATCAAATTCAGTAGCATGGTCATCGATTACAAGGTAACTCAATCAAATAGACTGAATTATGTTTCTAGCTCCAACATTTTTGTAGCCTATAAAATGATGATGGAGAATGAGAAGATAGATCTATGTGGTTGGATGTTGGATGAATTGTTCATAAACCTAGGAAAGATTGAAGGAGAAAAGAAAGGGACTTTCCGGTATGGTAACCTAATTGTCTTTTTAATGTTATTTTTCATCAATGAGACTCCTGGTTTTGGGAAGAGACAATGGGCATTTGATATCTCAGTAGAAAGGCAACTGAGACAGTCTATTGCTACATTAGGTAGTCAAAGAGATGAGAAAGTATGGGGTTATTTTAAGGCATTCCAGAAGGCTATGAAATCTAGAGAAAGGATTCCTAAGCATATTGTTGAGAAATACTCAACTTGATGGACTTGAAAAGCACTGAGAGGGGGGGATGAATCAGTGACACCAAATAAATCACTACTTCAAACACTAACCAGTAGATGAACTTAACCAAGCATTTAAACAAAATACATGCTATCAAAAATGAAATAACAACATCCACATAAAGTAGAACATCCACCATAACACAAGTGTTTATATGTGGAAAACCCAAATAGGTAAAAACCACGGTGAGATGGAACTCACAAGTTAACTATCTGCAGTAATAGATAATTGACTGGTTAAGGTCTTCCAAAATTCTCTGCTAGGAGTGAATCTTGTTAGAGATCCCAAGCTTGATTAGAAGCTTATACCTTGTTAAGAGTACTACCCTATTAGTAGTAACCTCACTGGAGGATTTGAGAATCCAAACTAATGGATCACCTTGTTAGAGGATTTGTACAATGAAGCTTGTTAGATCTTACCCAGTTAGGGGATTTGATTCTATTGTAATGATTAGAAAACAACAAGAATGGTTTGATCTATTTTGAGTAGCACAATACTTGCTTGATCAGATCATTTTAAGTACATTCAACACTACTCTTCATCTTAACACTTATCGCTCTTCAAAAAAAGATTTCACTCTTTATGAATATCAGTATTCACATAATCTCCTCTTCTATATCAGTTATCAGTTCCAAATGATTCACTAAGATGTCTTTAAATAGACATTCAAATCTTATGTCGGCCTTAGGAAATCAAAACACAATTTCCTAGGTTTAGTGTATCTAGACAAGTAAACATAACTCATCACAAAAATGACCACCAAGAAAATGGTGCTGGTAACTCATCACAAAAACAAATACCAGTTAGGACAATCAATAATAGTTGGAACAAAATATGTGAACCGTTGTCCTAGAATCTTCCGCTTGATCTCCATCTTCATCTTCATCTCCATTTTGATTCCGACTTAGTGTAGCCACAGGTTATCTCTTATGCACATACCAATTGACACAGAGTATCGGTTAGAGATGAACCTTAAACATACCAGTTGTCAGTGTAAACCAATGAAGTTACACCGGTAGTCAATGCAATCATATGTGTGTGTGAGAGTGTTTCATCAATGACAATAAGTGATAAATACATTACAATCATCATCAAGCCAACAATCTCCCCCTTTGGCATTGATGGAAACACTTAGAAAATTTTAGAGTAATACAATACCACTAAGTGTGCATACAAACATATTTACACATGTGCTCATACTCCCCTTTAGTGCAATACTCCCCCTTAATGCATGCATAATTACAAATTTTTCAACAAAATTTTCAAAAATACACATACATATTATTACCCCCCCTTTGACAACAATGCCAAAATGATAAAGTAAAATATATACATATAGATAGAAAATCTGTATCAAAGTGTTCAACATATATTACAACTGAAAAAAAAGTTCATGCACTGGCTAATCTCATAAAAATATCATTGAAGTTCTTCTTCATCTGGGATAAAGCATTTTCCCATGATTCCAGTATGTTAGCAGTATACTCAAATGTAGACACCGACTAGGAATGGAATTCTTCCATTGAGTCTAGTGTGCAGGTTTCAGGAGTAGTAATAATAGCTTCTCATTGGAGTAGAATCTTTGAAGAATGTCGACCTGTGAGGTGAGATGACTCTTGAGCTCTCTTAGAGATCAAAATCTCTTAGCCTTCTCATTATCATGCCTAACCAATCTGTCATGCAAATCATCTATAGACCAGTTAAAGGCATGAATGGAGTCCTGGAGTGGGACATATGCCTTGTATAACCTTTCCATTTCTTGCTTGGTTTTAACTTGACTTTTAGAAATGTCAGAATAAAAGAAAGTAACATTGGAGGTAGAGGCAAGATACTTTCCTCCAGATTCAATAGCTTTCTTCAACAGACTTCTATTATTAGATAAAGCCATTTTTCCACTTTCAATGTCCTTTGTCAGTTTATATCCATATTTCTTCTTGTGGCTCTTCTCAGCAGACATTTGAGGAGCATCTTCAAGTGACTTGATTTGATTAGATGCATCTGCAACTAACTAACCAAGTTTGCTGATGGTTGTAGGAAGATGTGCAATAGGTGTTTCCGATAGTAAACCAGACAAAATTTCTACTGCATTCTAGATTGTCTCTTCTTCAATCCTTTGCTCTTTTAGTCTCTTCTTGTGTGCTTGAGATTGCATAACATTAGAAATCTTCATCATTTCAGATGTGCTCAAAGTGTTCATGTCAATGGGTCCTAAAAGACTTAAAGAATCATCATCATCATCTTCAAGTAGTTTCTGCTTCGCCAGTTCAGGGGGTACACTCTTAATGATAGCTCTTTCTATTTTCTTCTCTATTGTTTCTTCAGTTAACTGAGTGACAACTACCTTAGTAGAATCCTTTTGAGTATTTTCAATGATCAGTGGAGATTGGGGTTTCTCCAGTTGTTCTATTGCCGGTTCATCATCCACTATTAGTTGAATACTCGATTGTTCAACTAATGAAACTTGTATTTTAGTGATTGTAGGAGGATCCATATCTCGTGCAGTGATGTCTCCAGATAGGTCTACTGTATTCTGATCATCTTCATCAACAAGAATAATGGAACCATTCTTCTTCTTGATTGGATAGACTACGTCAGCTTGAACAATTTCCTCTTCATCCATTTCTGGTCGAGGAACATCATCTATAGTATCATCCTTATCGCTAGAGTGGATGACTTCTTCCCTCTTTTTGATTACACAGGCTAGCTGATGTATCTCAGTCTCAACAACTACCCTTTTTTCATTAAGAAGCTTCAATCTTCTCATTTTAAAATCAAAATATACTTTGTATTGCTCAACTGAAGAACTAATTCCATCTGATGATAAGTTGGGAAAATATTATACAAATATTTCATCAATAATCTTCTTCTCCAATTGAATTGCTTCCTCCCATTTATCTAACAGAGTATTATACAAAGAGATTGAAATATATTTTTCCAAGTCATGCGGAAATCTATTGTAATGACCCAAATAAGTTATTACCTGTTGGATTACTTGCTTATGCTCATTTTCAATGAAAGAATCAAAATATTCTTTGACATTGTCAAACCTATTTCTTCCTAATGTTTTCATTGTCCTCTCAAAAACTGTGTCAGGTTTGTAGGTAGCAATATCTATAGGTGTAGTTTCCTTTAGCACTACCTTTACCTTCTTGGGTGTTCTGCTAGTTGCTTTTTCCTTCTTTGGTTCTTCTTCAGAATCTGTACCCTTAGACTCTGGTTGCAAAATTAATTTCTGATTTCTCTTCTTTGGTGCATTCTCCTTCTTTACACATACTTTAGGTGTTGGTTCCTTCTTGGTTAGGACACTCCGAGTCACCCTTGTGGTCTTTTTCACAGGAGATTTTTCATCAGACTTCTTTCTCTTTCCTTTCACTTTGGCTACAGGTGCAGTACTGGTTTCAGTTGGTGCAACTTGGACTGCCACAATGTCCAATTTTGCCTTTTGTTTATCTTTAGGCGATGCTAATAGAGTATTAGCATAGCTGGGTAGTAAATCATGATTAACCTCATAGCTCATATCTTCCATCTCTTCCTCTCTAGGCTCAATTGCTTGCATCAAGAAAAAGTCAGTGGTAACAGTGAAGACTATGTCTTTTGCAAAGTGTTTTACCACATCTTTAGGTAGCCTCATTCTCATGCTCATCTTTTTTTGGAATTCATTAAAATACTTGTTCAAGGCAGTTGAAAAAGTATTCTTCATAGCCTTAATGTTGTTCTTGATCTATGCATTGACCAGTTGTTCTTTGGACCATTCAATGTCTCCTATACTCAGTAGGAAGTTTTGAAAATAGAAAAATAACATGGCTAATAGCTAACCATATTTGAACTTTTGTGTGTTGTCCTTAATGGATTTCAAATTTTGAAATAATTGCTCTCTGATGGCTTCACAAATATCATAATCTACATTATCAACAATCATTCTATGTGTTGTGTGAATTGCTGCAGATGGAACACTGTTAAGTCTACTGGAGTAAAATACCCGGTAGCCTATCACCATTGCTACAAGTTTCACTGCAGGTTCTCTAATATTGTTGATAGAAAAAGAACACTTATCAGGTGTATAACTGGTTAATTTGAAGACAGTATCCTTTGAAATTCTCCTTAACATAGGAACTTCACTGGTTGAGAAATAACTCATTACAGCCCTAATAGCTTCTTTGGTTATTGTGTGAGTCCTCTCCAAATACATATTTTCTCCCTGTACTCGGCTCAAAATGATTCTTATGTGTTCTTCCTCAAAATCCTCAAGAAAATAGACGACATTATGAAAACCTTTTTAAAAAACCATAGCATATTTGTTTTCAATCTTTCTGCTCTTATCATAGAGTGATTTCAGCTGAGTATAGATGTGTAGAGTTCCTAAATCTTCTATCTTACAATCTATATAGTTGGACAAGTCACCTTTGACCACAACACCACTCGGGACTTGCGAAAATGCATTATAAGAAATAATTTCATCTTCCTTTAGAGCTTCATCAGGCTCAGCAGTGATCATGAACCTTTCTACAGACTTAGAAGTAGATGCCATTGTAGTTAAACAAGATTCTAAGCGATATGCTCAAAGAAATACCTTGTATCTTGCACGATGCTCTGTTTCTCAGTTGAAATGTCCAAATGCACACCCATTCACCTCTCTATAACTTTTTATTCAACTTGATTTCTCTAAACACTGAAACAATTCGCCAATTGACAGCAAGACAATCTTGTTTTACTCTGCAATCGCTTCATGTTAGATAGGCTTAATTCACTGGTGCTAGATTCTCTTCACTGGGTGAAGGAACAATTTCTTCTCCAGGTGAGTAATCACCTTTCTTTTTCCAAATCTGATTCATATCTTCTCTAGTTTCCTCAATATCAACTTTCTGCTTGCCTTTCTAATCCTTGAAAGAGTTGACCGGTTTACTATTTCTTGATCTGCAAAATTTTGCTAAGTGCCCCAGTTTGTTGCAGTGGTAACAGACCATACCAAATGATCTCCAGGGTATTGCATTTCCTCTTCCTATTCTTCTTCTTCTATAGTTCATAGCCACATGACCAAAGTTATTACAAAAGGCGCAAACAATATTTGTTAACTTTTTTATTTTGAATGGACTAAACTAGTTGCCATAGGATCTTTGCTAGTTCCGGTTTACCCAGTTATCAAAATTCCTTATCTAGTCACCATTTGGTCTAGGATGCATGTGTGGTACAGGATTGTTTGATCCATATCTGCACTCAATATGTCTATGCCCGTACATTCCACATGTGAAGCAATGACCTTCAAATTTTCTAGACACATACCTATCATTATTATTATAATTTGTATTTCTGTTAGGTTTGTCTCTATAGACATTTGCAGTATGACCAAGCTTATGACAAACAAAGAAGATAGGTTTAAAAACCTTCTTACTAGTAGTCTTATTGACTTTAGGAGTAGTTTTTTTCTTTGGATAGTTTCTCTTTGTACCAGAGGATTCACCTTTTTCAGTTGTATGAAAACCAAGTTGAGAGATGTCACCCTTCATTCTCTGTGATTGAATTTGTTCTTCCAGCATGGTAGAACTTTTGATGAACTTCTCCAATTTCTCATTGGCTTCAGTAAGCTTTTTGACAAGATCTTCATTATTCTTAGACAGGTTCTCTTTCAAAGACGATGCCAACTCAAGGTCTAGCTTTAGGTTCTCCTTTTCTTCTATTTCAACAATCAAGTCCTCATGCATAGTGTCTTTTTCTAGTTTTAATTTTATGATCTCTTGATCTCTTACCTTGATAAGATCTTCAATAGCTCTTTTGGCTTCTAGTTCCTGACACATGTGGATAGTGAGACCTTCTAGCTCTCTCCTTAGATTCAGTTTCTCACTATTCACCTTTTCAACTTCATTAGCTAAAGATTCAATATTGGCTTCATCTGAAGAACTATTATCAGATATTTCTAACAGTTTTTCAAATAGCTCTCTCCTTGTGACTTGAGAGACTTTCAATTTGCTCCTAAGGGATTCAATTTCATTTCTTCTAGCTTCTAGCTCTCTAACCATCTCGAAGTAGCTCTTGTCCCCCATGATAGTTTTAAGTCTCCCTTCTAAGCGGTTAGGCTTCAAAGAAGTTAGGCTCTGATACCAATTGATGGACTTGAAAAGCACTGAGAGGGGGGGGGTGGGTGAATCAATGACACCAAATAAATCACTACTTCAAACACTAACCAGTAGATGAACTTAACCAAGCATTTAAATAAAATACATGCTATCCAAAATAAAATAACAACATCCACATAAAGTAGAACATCCACCATAACACAAGTGTTTATACGTGGGAAACCCATATAGGTAAAAACCTTGGTGAGATGGAACTCACAAGTTAACTATCTGTAGTAATAGATAACTGATCTATTAAGGTCTTACAAAGTGCTCTGCTAGGAGTGAATCTTGTTAGAGATCCCAAGCTTGATTAGAATCTTATACCCTATTAGGAGTAACCTTGTTGGAGGATTTGAGAATCCAAACTAATGGATCACCTTGTTAGAGGATTTGTAAAATGAATCTTGTTAGAGCTTACCCAGTTAGGGGATTTGATTCTGTTGTAATGATTAGAAAAAAAAAAGAATGGTTTGATCTGTTCTTAGTAGCACAATACTTTCTTGATAAGATCATTCTAAGTACATTCAACACTTCTCTTCATCTTAACACTTATCGCTCTTCAACAAAATCTTTCACTCTTTATGTATATCAGTATTTGCATAATCTCCTCTTCTATATCAGTTATCAGTTCCAAATGATTCACTAAGATGTCTTTAAATAGACATTCAAATATTATGTCCACCTTAGGAAATCAAAACACAATTTCCTAGGTGCAGTGTATCTAGACAAGTAAACATAACTCATCACAAAAATGACCGCCAAGAAAATGGTGCTGGTAATTCATCACAAAAACAAATACCAGTTAGGACAATCAATACCAACTGGAACAAAACATGTGAACCATTGTCCTAGAATATTCCACTTGATCTCCATCTTCATCTTCATCTTCATTTTGATGCCAACTTAGTGTAGCTACAGGTTATCTCTTATGCACATACCAGTTGGCACAGAGTACCAGTTAGAGATGAACCTTAAACATACCAGTTGTCAGTGTCAACGAATTCAGTTACACCGGTAGTCAATGTAATCATATGTGTGTGTGAGAGTGTTTCATCAATGAAAACAAGTGATGAATACATTACATTCATCATCAAGCCAACACAACTGACATATGCTTCATGGTGAAGAAATATGAAACACTCATGGAAGCAGTCAAACCCTGGAAGATCTGGATTGAGGAGATGGGCTATGAAGTTGATACACATATTTTAGATGCTTATGCAAAGATTTTGATTGATACACCTATTGATGAAGCTGAGAAACCCTATGGTACTGGTAGGCAGAAGACACAAGAGGTTGAAACTGAGTTTAACCGAAAGAAAAGAGAGAAGTGGGAAGGAAAGGGAAGTAAGTTTGTAGAAAAGGTTTCACAGGACATCAAAGCATTGATTGATGTTGTCCCAGAGAAAGTGATGTAGAGGCCTCCTTACACCTAAGGAAAAGTCCAAAAGGTTAGGGTATGATCATTCAAATGCCAAAAATGACCCTACAAGAAAGGACTCCACATCTTAAGGTTTAGAACTACTCTCCACTACTTAGGCCTAACACCTACTCGAGATGAGTAAAAGGCTTGAACTTCTCAAACATTCCTTACTAGTGACTCCTGCTCTTAGGGATTTTTAAATTGGTTTATACATGACATCTAAGAACTATTCCAAGCATTAGTTTAGGACTTAGGCATCAATTCCTTATAACTCCTTTGGAAACCTACCTCTTAGGCTAGTAGCCCTCCTATATTGGTATTTTGCCTTTAACTCCAAAATATTCCACACACTCTAAAAAACTATTCACCATTCTAGATACCCTTTTGGAAGTTACATTCATCCCCAAAATGGGTTGGCAATATCTGCAACCTAAAGGTATGATCCTCTTAGAAGCCTAGAGGCCTAATTAGGGTGATTAGGCCTAATTTACAAAGCAACTCCCTTTACTGGTATCCCAACTTAAAAAAAAAATTTATGAGCATGTGGGGGATGGTTAATAACTTCTAATTCCAGGGTTACATGCTTGTAACCCATCATTATCAGATTTTAGGATGATGCCTACCTAATTTTGCTTCTTTCTCCACACAATCAAGTCTCCCCTACAAAAAACCATGAAAAACCTAAATTACAGAGACTGCATCCCACTAAATGAAGAGTCTTCTAGTGGACTAGAATGCAAGATAAGGCCATTTTTATCCAAAACCCTCTCTAAACCCTCACTTTTCAGGTGATAGACAGAAAAATGGAGGATTCTCTCCACTCAGAAATAATTAGAACCTTAGAAAACCACCAAAACAAAGAAAATTCACCCCTCTATCTAATCCATGAATGGTGTGCTTCAATCCAATCCATATAGGCACGTGCAATCAATGCAAAGACAAAAATTTTGGGAAAACTTCAGTATTTTTGTGTTCTATTGCTTCACAACTTCACAACACAACATCATCCCCCTTGGGAATCATGTCCACAAGGTTTAAAAAACTCCCCCACTATTGCCAACTAAATTTGGAGGAATTTGGAGCCATTGAAAGGCTTCCCCAACCACATTTCAAAAAAGTTGCACTTTTGCACTCAAAAGTTGCATTTTCTAAAAGTTGCAATTTTGCAATTTTGCACAAAATGTTGTCACACTTGCTAGGGTTGGGATCCACACACTTGGATCAACCAAAAAATCCTAAAACATGTCAAAAACCTATCAAACACAAAACTAAACCATCTACTACCCCTATTGACCACATTGTCCCAATTGGCTTATCAAATTGCCTAATTGGTGACATGGGCTTACATGGTGGGGTTAATTGAATACATGAAACAAACTTGCATAAACATATGACACACTAAGACACTACAATGATCCTAGTCTTCATCCTTAGAGACATGATTGGAATTTTGATGAGGTGCCCCTGCACCATACTCCCCGGGAGAAGAGATCTCAAGCCCACTTGAGATTAGAGTTTGTAAGTTCACACCATGGTTGGAAATTTGTTCATCTATCATCCAAACTGCCTTAAAGTCTAGTTTGTCCTGCCAAGCCACCAAGTACTCAATGTACTCCTTTTTCCTTGTCTTCTTTGTGACTCTAGTGTCTAACGCTTTTCTCAACTTAGGTGATTCATGCCTTGGAATGTCATTGTCTACTGCAACCTGCATTGGTTCCTCCACTTCATTGTCACTACCTTTGAAAAGTGTAAGGTCACACACATTAAAGATGGGTGATAATCCAAGATCAGGAGGAAGCTAGATTTCATAAGCATTTTGTCCACATTTCTTCAAAGTATGACATGGTCCAACCTTCCTCTACATGAGTTTGGTGTGCTTACCCTTTGGGAGTCTCTCCTTCTTCAAATGTACCCATACCAAGTCCCCAACACTAAACTACACATCCCTCTTTTTCTTATCAGCGTAAGCCTTGTACTTCACTGTAGACTATTAGAGATGGGACTTTACTTGTTCATGTACCTCCTTGATGATTGATGCAAAAGCTTCACCATCTGCACTAATGGGCTCCTCCTTGGGCAAATCCCTTAACTCCAATACTCCCCTTGGGTGTATTCCATACACAATTTGGAAAGGAGACTTCCCTGTGCTCCTATTGATAGTGTCATTGTATGAGAACTCTGACTGTGACAATATATTGTCCTATTTTTCTCCATGTTGCCTTGTCAAACACCTTAATAGGTTTCCCAATGACCTATTGACAGCTTCAGTTTTCCCATCCGTTTGAGGATGGTAGGCTGATGAGAAAGAAAGGTTAGTTCCCAACTTCTTCCAAAGAGTCCTCTAAAAGTGACCTATGAACTTCACATCTTTGTCAGAAACAATGGTTAGAGGCAATCCATGTATCTAGACTATTTCTTTGAAGAATAGGTCTACAACATATGAGGCATCACAAGAAGTCTTACATGGCAAGAAATGAGCCATTTTACTAAATCTGTCCACCACTACAAAGACACTGTCAAATCCCCTCCTTGTCCTAGGTAGACCCAACAAAAAATCCATACTTATGCTCTCCCATGGCCTAGAAGGAATGGGTAAGGGCTGATACAAACCTGCATTAGTGGACTTCCCCTTGGCTTTTTAAAATATTACACATGTCTCCACAAACTTCCTTACATCTGTCTACAACTTAAGTCAGTAATAGTGTCTCTTCACAAGGTCTAGAGTCTTTTCAAGGCCAAAATGACCTGCCATAGCTCCACAATGCTTCTCCCTAATCATATTTAACCTCATGGAACACTTAGGAATACACAGTTGTCCTCTTTTAAATAACAATCCATCTTGTATCAAAAATTTAGAAAACTCAATATGATACCTCTCACCAAAGGTTTCACATACCTTGTATATCTCTCCAAAGTCTTCATCAGCATCATACATACTCCTCAAGGAATCAATACCAACACTCTCCATCTTGATTTGGTTGATAGTTAAGACCCTCTTTCTCAAAGCATCTACAACTTTGTTCTTGACCCCCTTCTTGTCTTTGAGGGTGAAGGTGAAGGCTTGTAGGGTCTCTACCCACATCATGTGCCGGTGGTTTAGCTTCTCTTGGCCATTTATGAAACTGAGTGCCTGATTATTAGTAAAAACTATGAACTCCTTAGGCAACAAATAGTGCCTCCCCTTCTTCAGGGATTGAACCAAAGCATACATCTCCAAGTCATAAGATTAGTATCTTTTCTTGGCATCATTTAGCTTCTGACTGAAAAAAGCAATAGGCCTTCCTTCCTGACTGAGCACTGCCCCAATAGCCATGTGGCTTGCATCACATTCCACCTGGAATATCTTGTTGAAATTTGGTAGGGCAAGGACTGGTTGTTCTACCACCTTCTTCTTCAATGTTTCAAATGAATCATCTGCCTCTTTGGTCCAACTGAACCTACACTTTTGTCCTCCCTTTATGGTGTCAAGCATGGGTGCACAAACATGACTAAATCCTCTTATGAACTTCCTATAAAAATTTTCTAAACCATGGAAGCTCTGGACATCATTCATAGTCTTTGGTGTTGGCCAAGATAATATAGCACTCACCTTCTCTTGGTCCATTTTCAACTCACCTTGTGAGATTACAAATCCCAAGCAGATGATCTCCTCCTGCATGAACAAACACTTATCCAAACTGATCATTAGTTTCTCTTCATGTAACCTCTTGAGAACCATATCTATGTGTTTGAGGTGTTCTTTCCTTGTGTGACTGAAGATAAAGATAACATCTAGGTATACTATGAAAAATTTGCCTATAAATTCCACCAAGACCTCATTCATCAACCTCATAAAGGTACTAGGGGCATTGGACAACCCAAATGGCATGACTTTCCACTCATATAGCACCTCATTGGTTTAAATTTTTTTTTTCCATTTATCCCCTGGCCTTATTCTAATCTGATGGTATTCACTTTTTAGATCCATTTTGGTGAAATGCTTAGCACTCCCCAAGCAATCAACAAAATCCTCTATTCTAGGGATTGGGAACCTATACCTTATAGTTATCTTGTTGATGGCCTTTGAGTCTGTACAAAGCCTCCAAGTGCCTTCTTTCTTGGGTGCAAGGACAACCGGTACTACACATGGTCTTAAGCTCTTGCCAATTAGGCCTGATTCAAGTAACTCTTCAATCTTCCTTGTCATTTCTGCATTCTGGTTTGGAGTGAGTTTGCAGGCTACTTTGTTTGGGAGAGTAGATCTACGGATTAGATCTATGCAATGATTGATGTCTCTCACTGGTGGAAAGGATCTTGGCATTCCATCTGAGATGATTCCTTGATGCTTATCAAGCAACTGTCTGACTATAGGGTCCATGTGCTTCTGTCCTCCTACTTTCTCTTTTCCAAACTGCTCTTTCCTTTTCACCTTGGTACTCGGCATGAGGGCATAGAAAACTGCACCTTTCTCTACAATCTCCTTCATGAACTATTTTCCTTCTACCATCAGCACTTTGGCATCTTTCCCTTTTGATTCCATCTCTTCCTCTATCAGAGGTAAGAGTTTTATCACGTTACCATCCTTGGTGATTGAATAGGTGTTTCTCACCCTATCATGATGAGCTTTCAAGTCATACTGCCATGTTCTCCCAAATAAGAGATGGCATGCATCCATCTTGGCTATATCAAATAGCAATCCATCCTTGTATGATCCAATCTAAAACTCCATCCAAGCCTGCTCTTCTACCATGGCTTGCTGACCTTGGGTGAGCCATGAGACCTTGTAGGGGTAAGGATGAGGAAACTTTCTAAGCTTAAGTTTTTCTACCATTTCAAGTGATACAAAATTTTCAGTGGATCCGGAGTCTATCAAGACCTTGCATACCTTTCCTCCTGCCTTGCAAGTGGTTTTGAAAAGAGATTTCCTTTGTGTAGGCTCCTTGTTAGGTACCTTCATGGTGGTTACTACTCTCCTCATCATTAGAGCCTCTCCTCTTTCAAGATAGCCATAGCTATCAGGAGCGTTAACACTTTGATAAGTGTTTGCACTTGCCACACTTTGACAATCAGATTCCTTAACCAAATTGCTTCTCCTTTCTCCCATGGAGCTAGAAGCTTTCTTCGGACACCTATTGGCCATGTTCCCTTTTTGGTTGAAGTTATAGCATCTGGGTGAACTCACAAAGCTGGTTCCCACTTTTTGGTACATCCTGATTTTTGCTGAAATCATACATTTTTTGGAAAATATAATTATTTAAGCTTTAGGAGGTCCCATTTGAAGTAATTAATTGAAGAGAGTTGGACCAAAGGCTCTTAGATCAAAATTTCTTGAATAGAAGCTCTCTACTTCTAAATCATACTTGCAATGGAGTCTCCTTTGCATCTATCAAATACTGATAAAAAACCAATTTTACATTAGCTTTTGAGGGGTCAAACGAATTCATTTAGATGTTTTGTTTTCTTAAGGATTTAGTCCTTATTATAAGCTTTCCAAATAGTATCATTTTTAATATATTTAAGTTTATTAATATATTTTATTTTATTTTTTATGAATGTAGGTTTTTCACTGAACATGAACTTCTTTGTTCAATGCATTGGGAAAAATAGCAAACTAATTCAAAAAAATTCTAAAAAATATCTATGCCCTAGGTTTTGATGTCTTCTTTCTAACAAAAAAAATAAAACTTAATTTTGATATATATAGAGCAAGTTATGTGTTCAAACGTACACCTATATCTAAATTATAATTAGTCGGACTTCAAAAGTTAATAAAATAAAAAATATTCAACATATCACTATCAAACCAACTGCATGCCCTAGGTATTGATGTTACAAACCAAAATTTAAAATAGATAAGTTTTTATCATTTATAGAAAAAAATTTATACATTTCGGGATGCACATCACTCTTAAAAAATGTTGTTTCCTGTAAAAAACTACTTTTGAGGGAGATGGAAAAATCAATAAAATTTTATTCAAAAAATTTTTTAAAAAAATATATTTAGAATCTTCAAAAAGGATGTTACAAATCACTAGTTTACATCATCTTCAAATTCTTAACGATTTAAAAGATATAGGTGTCGAAAAGTGAAGGTTTTTTGCAAAATGTTCATCTAAGTGTCAAAGTTGGTCAAAAAGTGGGAACCAGTATTGTGAGTTCACCCATCTAGGAGGTCCTTTGCCTTTGGATATTCCTCTAGAGGGTGGTCTTCTACCCCTAAAGTTCCCTCTTGGATTGTATCCCCCTCCTGGGTTGTAACTGCTCTCTTGTCTATTGCCTTCTTGGCTAGAGTCACCTTGGTATCCAAAACCATTTCCCCTACCACTGAAAGGGCCTCTTCCCCCTCTTTGTTGTCTCCCTTTACCACTGCCATTTTGTTCTTTCCTTCTCTTCAACTTCTCCTCCACCTTGAGTGCCAATTGAAAGAACTTTTGGACTGTCTCTGGGGTATGGAGATTCAAATCTTCTTGGATTGAAAATCTCAACCCATGGAGATATCTCGCCACCTTCTCATCTTCACTCTCTTTCACCTTGGTCCTCACACACAACTTCATGAACTCCTCTGTATAGGAACTCCCATCCATCTCCTTCTACTTCAAGTTCTGTCTTCTCCTATGCAATTGGAAATTGTAGTCCATTGGGATATATGCTTCTTTCACCAAAGCCAACATATTATTCCATGTAGCCACTTTTCTCTTTCCCTCTTTCACCCTTTCATCTTGGATGAAAGTCCACCAAGTTAGTGCAACCCCTTTCATTTTGGATTGGGCCATCTTCACCCTCTGGTGCTCTGGTATGTCTTCACTTTCAAAAAAATTATCCAAGGAGTCTATCCACTCCATCACTGTATCAGGCTCCATCTTGCCTGCAAACATTGGCAGATCCATCTTCACATCCATTGTTCTTCTTTCCATGGACTTGAGGACACTCATCAAGGGTCTCTGGTCTGCAAGAACCTCTAGTTCCTCCTACCTAGGGATCTCCTCTTCATCCCCTTCTTCTCCAGAGTCTCTCTCTCCCCTCTCCACTCTATCCTTCAACCGGTCCATCTCATTTCTCAAGGCCTGATTCTTAGCCCTGACTGCTTTGCTCTCTGCCATCTACTTCTTCACTAGGACATTCAACTCAACATTGGTCATTCTTGAAGGTACATCTTGGGATCCCTCTTCTTATGACATCTTTCCTTCTCCTTCTATCCAAAGAACACTCCCAAAACATGTCAAAAACTTATCAAACACAAAACTAAACCATCTACTACCCCTATTGACCATATTGTCCCAATTGGCTTATCAAATTGCCTAATTGGTGACATGGGCTTACATGGTGGGGTTTATTGAATATATGAAACAAACTTGCATAAACACAAGACACACTAAGACACTAAAATGATCCTAGTCTTCATCCTTAGAGCCATGATTGAAATGTTGATGAGGTGCCCCTGCACCAGAAAGGTAGAAAGAGAAATGAACCAAAAGTATTCATTGAGCCTATTGCAGTAGAGTCTACATCTATGGATGACACACCATTAGAATTCAAATATGTAATAAGGAAGAAAACAAAATAAAATAAGGTAGAGGCTAAAAAGCAACTAGTTAGGAAAAATACATTCAAGTTACCGACATAGAAACGAGCACCAAAATTAACAACTTCAGCCCCATCTGGTGCTAGAAGAAGGAAGAAGAAGGATGACTTTGATCTGGCAATTGAATATGGTAATGTAACTATTATCCCACCAAATACTTGTGTAGAGTTAGTTAATGAGATTACTAAGGATGGTATGTTAAAGAATGTACAATTTAATTATGAACATTTAGAGGATGATGAACAAAGAGAGGTAGAGGAAGCAGTATTGTTATATTTGGATATTTATAAGAAAGCCTTGATGAAATTGAAAACCAAATACTAATAGAATTGTATGATATATTATATGCTAGAAGACTATTAGCAATGCAAGAGGAAAATCATATTAAGATACAAGAGTTTTCATCTATTTATGTTTCTATTGCTCTAGAGGAGATGGATAAGACAGTTGAGGTTGCAGATAGGAAAATCTTTAAGAACAAACATAGAATAATTAGTCTTATGTTAGGAAGAGTAAATGAGATAATCAAGGAGACCCACAAGGCATGGGTTAAGTTCTTTGAAGAGAACCTTGGTTTTTATACTTCACCGGAATTAAAAATAAATATTGCAAACATCCTAGTTGAAGGAAAAGGAAAAGGTATTATGGGTGTAATTCCCACCAAAATACCCTAGAGAAACTAAACTATAACATGCAAATGGAGATAATTTTTTTCTTAATTAATATCCAAAACAAATAATGCAACACATAACATCTCCATATGTTTACATTTATTAACCATTTAACCAATATGAACATACATCATTTCTCATTTCATCAAATAATGAAAGCAAAAATGCCACAACATCATTAACCTTTCCCTATGGTACTTCGACATCCTTACTTAATTCACCACCATAATAACATACTACACACATGATAGGTATATTTCATCTTCATTTAATGCATCATATTTTAATTCTCTACCCCTGATATATGCAACCTACAACATTATTTATTCCTCATGATATGCATAATTTCCTTTCTACCAATGCATCTCTAAGAATCATTCATCTTTACTAAATCCAATCAACATCTTCTAACATATTCATCACTTATCTACGAATATTTCTCTTTCAAGATTAATTTACATTCTAACTCACCTCTAAACATTCCATGAAATAATACAAGTGAATCATAATGCAAATCCATTTCTATTCCAACTACAATTCATCTTGCAAATACAAGTACTTAAAATACATCATGACCATAGCTCTTTCTACTACAAGAATCCATCTACTATATACAAGAATATTACATTACATGCATTCCATCCTATTCATTACATAGATATTCTATGAGGTACATCCATAGTCCATCATGAAGAAGAATCCAAGATAACATCCTAATGGCTAAAAAGCACCAACCACCCAACCATGTGGAACCAAAGGAACCACCCCCCATGCTAGGAGATGACACAAGGTCCCAACCTACACTCTAAACCTAAGATGAAACTCTAACAAAAGAGACTAACCTCACAAGGAATCTCAAGCAAGAACTCACACAATACAACAATAATGAACTCTTAGAGGTGTAACAATCATCAAGACATAAATGCATCCAATAAGCACAATCATAAATCATAAAGGGGAACACATGTAGGAGTGGAGTGTCATCACATGTCATCCTCAAAACATAAATATAAGGCACTATCCTAATGGACATGTGAAACCATCTCAACCTATGAGAGAATAAGGGATATTGGCTTACTATCTTCATGGACTTCTCATGCTTATCCTAAAACATCATCGCTAGGTCTAAGTCATGAGGCTCAAATCAATTTATCATCTTTATTAATTAATCTAGCTACCCAACCCATCAATTATTATCTCATCACTTATTTACAAATCATGGTAAAATCCAATGTGCCCTGGTGGTCTAGACCTCATGCAATCCTATCTCTCATGACCCTGGTCATCACAAGGAAGCCCACTCCTCCCAACATGGCCCAACAATAAATCACAAGAGGCTTTGAACCAAGTAGGAAAAGAACATTCATATGCAGCCAATAACTTCCACACACATACTCTCACAACATATGCAAGGCTACAACAACATCAAGGATAATTAAATGAGCCTCTTGGCCAACAATAACAAAGGCATATCAAGCCATCAAAATCTGCCATCAAATAAAAGATAACTTCACAGCAAGCCCAACTCACTTGTTGGTCCAAAACAATATTATAATCATCTCAAATAACCATAGTTTATCAACAAGGAAGAGGATCCATAACATCCACAATGGTATAGAGAAATAAATACTTCAAACCACCAAAATACATCAAAACTGATCAAACCCAAAACTGGAAAATATTAGCAGACCTCAAATAAAGCCTCTGGTACAAAAAATCAACTCTGGACAACACCTCAAAAATGACAAAAACTGAGAAAACACAGAAAACAGACAGTTTAGCACTTTTATCCCTTAGAACAATGCTTCTATCCAATAGAACAACACTTTCATCTCATAGGACAACACAAACATTTCCAGAATCATGCTTATGTTGTGCAGAACAACGCAAACACAAAACAGAACAATGCATTTACATATTTAAATAGCACATTCACTGAAACAACACATTTACATATTTCACATGGTAAACTAGGAAAACTTATAGCTAAAGAATAAATTCCAAACTTAAACAAAGGGGCTCTAAAAACACATGAATAGAGATGCCCAGAAACAAGAAATACATAGGTATAAACAAGGTAAATTAATTCAGACTATAACTCAAGATCCAACCAAAATTTCTTCACGACAATAGGCATACAGAACCACTTCAAACTCATAGAAAAACTAATGAAACCAAATCCAAACACTCTCAAACTGAAAGACTCACAAAGGGGAAAAATATCCGTACACACTCCGATACAAAACAAGAGATTCAACAACCCAAGCTCATACAAAAATCTGACAAGCCATGAAATGGCATTCCCAGACAACTAGAAATTTTTTCCCAACAACTATATAAAATCCCAAATAATATAAGGTTTCCTCCCCAAATATTAATCTCCAAACAATATTTAACTATAGAATATCATAATATTCCAACCCAAGCCCAATACACTTGCAGGCACAATGCATACAGAGAGAAACCATTAAAATCAAAATGCAAGAGTAAAAGAACTCCAACTTGCAACCTGAAGTGATGGAATGAAGCTGAAGAAAAGCTCCCACAAAGCCAAACCAAAATCCAACCAAGCTCCAGCCAAAACCAAGAGTAAAAGAAATCCAAAAACAGGGAAGAATGCTTGCTGGAAAAATTTCTAGAGAATGCCCAACCCCAAAAACCATCACGAGAATTAAAATAAAAAGCAACAATAACCAAAAAATTTAGCCTCAATCTCGGCCAATCAAAATATTCCATTTTAGCATATATTTTAACAAGCCACCATATATATTATAATTTATTCTTCCATTTTGAATTTAGCCAATGAGAGTAAAGGGTAGGTATAGTAAATATAAAATGTACTTTTCGAGCTAAGTGGGAATGTTTTATTATTATTTTAATTTAATGTGTTCATACACCCCACTTAGGAAATAAAAGTTAAACTATTATATAAACATAAGCTATAAATAAATAATCCAAATGGGGATTAAGATTAAATAAACCAAAAGCTAATAAAAAAAAATAAAGAACAAAAAAAATATAAGATATCAAATAAATACTAAACCATAGAAAATCAAATAAATAATTAAACAATCAAATATCATTAAAGATTAAATCGCAAATATAAAATAAATATTAAACAACAATAAGGCTTATCAAATATTAAATAATCATAAAATCATTAAACGTTAAATTATATAAATGCCAAATAATTAAATATTTAAAACTAATAAATTAAATACATTAAAATAAAAATTACTAAATATAAAAGTGCACATCAAGAGCCACATAATTACTCTAACATAATCAAGTAAATCAACCGACAAAAACCGAACTCACAATACCAAGAAGACCAAGCTTACTAACTGACATGGCAAATTATTTCAAGACGTTGACTACTCACGGTGAACAACTTAGACCTAGAGTATGTGAAGGGAGCTCATGCCATCTCCAAACCACATAAGTCATTGGAACTAAAGATATGCTCAGACCTGTGAAGCTAGGTGGAGTCGATGTCTGGTACCTGCAAAATTTTGCAACCACAAAAAGACAATACAACATATACATATACATATATAGAACAAGCAAGTGATAGAGAATCGCGATGACACATCCTGCTTGCAATGAGTGATGTGGAATTGTCTCTATCATGAAGACAGTCAAACACATCTCATAAATATCTCATCAAATATAATCATAAAGTAGGGTTAGCATAATCATAATCATCATTGTGAGATTTTGCCAAGATCAAGGGCACAATGAAAAGTATAAAAATAGAGACAAAAGAATGACAAGAACAAACTATATTCTCATCAATATGAAAATGATCAACTGGATTCTACAATACAATGAATATAGGCCTTCTTATATAGGCAAGACCATATGGATGTACGAGCACACAATCATGACATGTGGCTTAATAAGAAACAAGGGTAGGTAAGAAATACTAGGGGTAGGTAGGAGAAATAATATAATATTTCACAAGAGGTGGATGACCCACCGAATGTGGAGTGTAACAACAAAACAAGACCACAAAAGGTGGAATTTCTCCTACAAGCTCTATCCCTATGTGCACACTTCCCTAAGTATCTCAAATCCAAACTACGAAGAAATGCATTATCCTAAGTTAACTTAAGTAAAGTGTAATAATATCTATAATGAATATTTATTTACACCAACACCCCCCCTTAAGTGCAACTTAGGGGAATGAAGACTCAATTCAACAATGCAAGATGGGTCCCAGCTACTAGGCCATGATAGGTACTCATGTACAATATACAAATGCAAGAAAAACTATGCAATGCAATCTCTCACAAACAAAGAAAGGGAGAAAACCCAGTGGGAAGAAACTCCCCCCCAAAAGAGAGATGAATGTACAAAGACTCTCAAAGAAGATGGACAAAACCTCAAAGAGGAAAAACTCCCCCCCATAAGAGAGGAAGGAGAAGTTAGCTAACCCCCCTTAATGACACATCCCGCACCCCCAAGAACGCTCGCAACTGCTGGAACTTACTCTCAGTGAAAGGTTTGGTGAATATGTCAGCAACCTGCTCCACTATAGGACAATACTACAAATCAATGACCTGCTCCTGAATGAGCTCTCAGATATAGTGCATATGAATCTTGATGTGTTTGGTCCGCTGGTGCTAGACCGGGTTCTTCGAGATTGCAATAGCACTCTAATTGTCGCAATGTAGAATTGTCAGCCGTGGAGTGGTGAACCCAAACTCTGTGAGAACCTGCTGGAGCCAAATGGTCTCAGTCGCTACGTTAATAGTGTCTTGATACTTAGCCTCAGTCGAAGAGAGAGTAAATGCATGTTGCTTCTTGCTCTGCCAACAAATGGGGCCTGAACCAAGGTGAAAACTGTAACCGAAAGTAGACTTATGATCATCAAGATCACTAGACCAATTAGAGTCTGTGTAACCAACCAAGCGAAGTCCTATGCCTGCTGCATAGTGAATCCCATAGTGATGTGTACCCTGGATGTAATGAAGGATGCATTTGGAGGCTTTCCAATGAAGCTCATGTGGTTCCTGCATGAAGTAGGAAACCATGCCAACTGTAAATGAAATATCAGGGTGTGTATGGGTCAAGTAGATGAGACCACCCACAAGCTGACGATACAAAGTGGCATCAACTAGTGGAGAAGAACACTGAGCCTCAAGCCTGACTCTTGAAAGAAAGGGAGTCAGTGCAGGCTTACAATCAGCTATATGAAAGCGTGCAAGTAGATCAAGAGCATACTTGGGCTGCAATAGTGTAATCCCAGAAGGTGACTATCAAATCTCTATCCCAAGAAAGTAGTGCAAAAGACCCAAGTCAGTCATAGCAAATCTGTCATACAAAGCAGATTTGACCCTGCTAATGATAGATACGGTACTCCCTGTAATGATCAAATCATCAACATAGAGCACACGTATCAAGTGAGAGTCATCCTGTCACAAAATGTAGACATTCAGATCAGAATGACACCTGGTGAACCCTTGTGAGACCCTACCCCGACTCAATTTGACATTTTCAGTTATTTGCATATTGAGACTATTATGGATGCTTTATTTTATGCTTTATGGATTTAGAACCTATATGATTTCATGATTTGGATCACATTGACATATATTGATGCTTTATTTTATGCATGATGATTATGAAACTTTATATGTTGCTAGAATAGAATTATTTTGAAATGGTGAATGTCATTATTGGAATCGCAGGACTTCATTTGGATAATAGAAAAATGATGTTTATTTTATGAATGGTTCAAATTTGAGAATTATGTTATTTGCTTATGTGGAATCGAATTTGAATGAATGAGATATTGAATTATTGTTCCCAATGTGTGAGTGTTTGATGTGCAATGAAATCCATGTATTTAATTATGTATAATTGTGATTATTTGGAATTAATAATGTGTTAATTGAGGTGCACAGGAAAATTATCCATGTGACCATGGAATTTATATGGAGAACCAAACCTAGACCAATGTACGTTTGTTAAGCCTGGGGTTGTCTATTTGGAGAGACAATACCCCATTTGTAATGTATTTTATTTGTGAAGTGTATGATGCTTGAGTGTTAAAATTGATTTTTATGTATATGTGTAATCCTACAAGAGACAAATTCCATGTGTGATTTTTATATTGTATTTTATTCTGTCACTTGACACATGTGATGATTAGTGTCATTGATTTTGACTTGTCTCTTGGAGGGAGTTTTGTTTCTACCAAATCCATTCAAACATATGAGTGTGGTCCCAAATTTGCCTTGGGTAGGGAGTCTTGGGAGTGGTCAACTTAGGTTTGACCCGTAGGTTAACTTCAGTTGGGTTTCTAAGGGGTTAAATGGACTCCTAGGGTCAGTTTTAGGGCTTTTCCAAAGGTCCAAAGGGTATACCTATGGATTAGGGGTATTTTGAAACATGTGACTACTGCCATGTGATTGTTTAGTCACCTCAAAAAGTGGTTTTCCCAAGGTGAGCGAAAATTCAACTTAGAAGGTTCCTCCTAGGATAGACAACTTTCCCTTTTGATGTCAAACTCTCTTCCCCATCCTCTCTCACCTTTTCCCTTTCCATTTTTAGTAGCATGTAAAAGGTTGGGAAGAGAAACCAATGGGAACTCTCACCTCACCCAAGGGGTTGGGAAGTGTGTGAGAGGCCTTCTTAGGCATGGATTAGGGACTTAGTGAGTAATCACCCACTCTCCATTGTTGGAGATTATGCACTTGTTTTGAAAATTAGTTGTAGAATAGAATTTTTGGGGAAAGATTGGTGGAAAGTTTGTGTGGATTTGGGCAGCTCATCCCCAACTAAGTCTAACATACCTATTGGCAGATTAAGGTTGGTTTTATTCCCTTTTGCTTATGTTGTTTATGTTGTTTTTGAAAGAAAGAAATGCTTGTTGAATGAGATGTGTATATGTAAATTGTTGTAGGAGAAAAATGTAAGTTTTCATTTCTATGTTTTTGTTTATGTGTTCTTGTTTTGGGAGTGTCCAAGACCTCCTACTCTTGGGAGAGTAGGATGGCCTTGGGGTGGAAGGAGTATGATAGCCTTGGGTGAGAGGCTCTCCTTAAGGAGAGTGATCTCAAGGTGTCCATTGTGACCCTTGTGTATGCATTTGGGGGTCATAAGGGGAGAAAATAAGGCCTTGAGCCTTTGGGGGACATAAGGTGTGGAGATGTATCTTTAGTTGTATTTTGTATTGCCATGAGGTGGCTTGAGTTGTAATTTGGCTTGCAATCTCCCCAATGGTACTTGGTCCACTTCCACCCTTGGAATGATCATCACAAAATGTGGTGAAAGTGTAGCTTGGGAAGGGAAGGTGCATGTTGAGTGTTTGTCTTGTTGTTGTGTTGTTTGTTTGTTTGTAACCCATCTAGTGCTTGGTTCTCCAAGATCGGGGGTGGCTTCTAGTAAGCCTAGGCTGGGAGGTGAGCTCTCCATGGTCAAGTTGTGTTTTTATTGCAGGTTTCTTGGAATAGGAAAAGAAAGAATAAAGAGCTTTGTTGTTGTTTTGTGTTGCAGAAAAATTTTAAAGAAAAAAATGTATTCAATATTGTAGCTTGTATAAAAAAAAAAAGAATGTGAGCTATGTTGTATTTATTTTCAAGAAAAGAAGTGTATTTATGTTAATCATATTCCTATGGAAGGGAAATATTTGTTGGGTTTTCAACCCATTTGTATTCTTATTTACTATGTGCTTAAATTTGCCAAAGAAATATATTTTTCCTACTAGGGTTAGTATTGCAAAAAGGGAAGAAGAAATGAATTAGTTTGTATTTAAATCTTCATGAAAAAAAAAGAAATGATGTTGCATTTATGTTTATTTGACAAATGAAATTAATTTTGTTTCTACATGTTCATTTAGCTATAGTAATGCTGCTGCAAATAAAACTATCATTATTTTTCCATTTAAAGCATAAATAAATCTTATTATAGTAGTCTATTTCTTTTCAAAAAAATTAGCATTTAGTTTTAGTTTATTTTGTTATAAAAAAAAAAGAATATATATTAAGTTACTGTTAGGATGCATTGTAAATGTTAGTTGCAGAATGCTGTTTTTAAACAAAAAAAAATAGAATATTCAACATATATTTCTTCAATTTTTTTTTAGAAAAAAAAAAATATTTTTCCCATTTTACAAACTACAAATAGTATTAGGAAAATCTTTGCATGCATTCTAAAGATATACAAGAATGATAATCTCATAAGCTTGCCTAAATGAGTTATAAGTGATAATATATATATACTTATATATATATATATATATATATATATATATATATATATATATATGTATGTATATATATATATGTATGTATATATATATATATATGTGTGTGTGTGTGTATATATATAGCTATATATATATATTTTCTTCATTTAAATGTTATTCCGAAAATCTGTTTATAAAAAAAAAAATAGTGATGTGTTTACAGATTTAATAATACAAAAAAAAAAGGAAGGAGAAAACTAATAGACTTGTTAAATAAGTCATTCAAAAACATATATATATATATATATATATATATATATATATATATATATATATATATATATATAAATAATTCATTATATGTGAAATCTGCATATTTCAAAATAAACTATATATTTTCTTACCCTTATATATATATATATATATATATATATAAAGAGAGAGAGAGAGAGAGAGGAAAATAATTAAAAAAAAAAAGTAATACGCATTTTATTTTAACGCAAAAAAAAGGGGTTTTAAAAATAACGGTTTTTTTTTTGGGCAAGTAGTGGGTCGCAGCCTTGGGCGGCGACACCCACAGTCTGCGGGAGCCCGCAGCTGTGGGCGGCGACGTCCACAGGCTGCGAGAGCTGCAGCTATGGGCGGCGCTGTCCACAGGCTGCAGAACCCTCAGCTATGGGCGGCGACGTCCACAGATTGCGGGTGCCGCAGCTGTGGGCGGCGCTGTCTGCAGCCCGCAGCACTCCCGCACCCCCCTTCTCCCACTCCCGTGTGATGAAAACCACCGCTCGGCTCTCCTCCCTCCGCCATAACAAACAAAATAAACTCCCACCTCGACCCTGCACGCGCTGCCATAAAAAAAAAAAAGAGGTTTAAAACACTGCCTTCCATGGCCACCACGCCCACACCTGCACACACACACACACACTCATAAAAAAAAAAAAGGAGTCATTCACACACACACACACAACACTTGAAAAAGGATAATAGATGTTATAACATATTTGCCCTACCCCTAGTTTCGGGTTAGGGCAAGCACACTTGGATTTTAAATAAGGAATGTGTGTGTGGGGGTTTATAAGAAGGGGATTGGGGTTACATGTGACCTTGTAAGTTTTATTTTAATAAAGGGGTTAATTAATAAAATAAAATATAAACCCCCCCCCCTTCTCTTTAGAATATATTCATAAACATATATATAAAATTTATAAGTAAATATATATATATAAGTAGTTTAACTTTTATATTTATTTGAAATCAAATCAGTTAGTTGTAAAACTAAGTATTGCACTTTTTTTTTAATTATTTAACAAATGTAGAAGAATTTTAATAAGAAGGTTTAACCTTGAACTCTTGGTAGGATTAACCTAGGAGGTTTTAAAAAAAACCCATGTGTGCCAAGTTGGCCCCCCCTTTATTTTGAAATTTATTAGACACCTTTTCATTAATGGATATTTTATTTAAGAGGTTAATTTAATCAAAGAGTTAGGGTAAATTAATTTTTAGACCCACTATAATTTAAGAACTATAAGATAAATATTGATCAATTAAATTTGAGATTAATTGTTAAGTTTGAGATTTTAATTATTTAATAATGGAAGATTAGGGATAACTCTTTTGGTGATATATTAGCTCGCTGATGACTTAGTTAATTTTATCACCAAATTAAATTAATTATTTGATTCACACAAAATATAGTTAAGACCAAACTAGAATTACATTATTTTAATTAAGTAAGTCATTCTAAGTTAAGTATTTAAAAAAAAAAAAATTATTCTGTTTGTGCCCAAAAGTTTGGGCATGACATTTTGGTATCAGAGCAAGGTTGCCAACACTAGGAACCTTACTCCATTACGTTTTGCTATAAATATTTAATTAATTAAATTATAATTATTTTTTATTATATTTATTTTTTTAAACTAGCTAAAATATTTCTCCTAAAATAGTTATTTATTTCATTTTATTTTATTTTTTTAAAAAGGATGCTTCTAGCTACGCGACAAACTCGCAAACGTGGTAGAGGCCCTAGGCGTGAATGCATGGCATGTGAAGAGGTCAATAGGGAGGAATCGGTTCCGGAGGTGAACCCAGAAGCCCCTCCCGAACAATCAGTTGACCCAAACCGAGACTTCTTGGTAGCTCTACAGAACCTGATTGGCATAGTTCAGGATAGGCTTCCGGTAGTAGAACATAATGTTGAGAACCTGAACTCAGGAAGCCACAAGACAGTGGAACAGGAATGGAGTAGGAGTCCACCTCCTAATCCCATAGAGAGTTAGGCTAGGCATGAGCCCGAGTCCGTTCACCTACCAGCACCACCTCCAATCGTAGCACTAGTGTATATTGAGAGGGCACGTCGGGATCCAAGGGATCTAATCAGAGAGGTTATGCGTCTTTAGCCACCATCTTTTGGGGGATCTACCGATGGGGTAGAAGCAGAGGAATGGCTTTTAAGCCTAGATAGGTGTTTTACATTGCACTCTTATGAGAGCAATCTAAAGGCACATGCAGCGGTTCACCTATTGCGAGGAACAACCTCCACGTGGTGGAGACAAGAAGAATATAAGTGTGGCTTAGAGATAGAAACCCTCACTTGGGAGATTTTCACAGAGAGATTCAGGGAGAGGTACTTATCAGAGCATTTCAGACAGCGTAGGGTGGATGAGTTTCATGACCTCCAATAGAAGGGTCTTTCAATGACCCAGTACGAGAACAAGTTCTTTGAACTCTTACCGTACGTAGATTACCTGAAAGATGAGAAGCTTCTCGTCAACCAATTTATCAGAGGATTGAACTCTGGCATAGCAGGACCAGTGAGAATGGCCACTCCAGGGAGCCTTCGGGTTGCCATGGAGAAGGCTTTGATAGCCGAGGAGATTCAGGTCAAACCCCAGGACTCGAGGGATCAGTTCCAGAACCATAACCCTACACCACAGACTTATGGGTTTCAGCAACCCCATTGGAAAGGTAACAATAGACACACATTGCGGTTCTCCAAACCCCCTCCTCCGCAGCAGTCACAGCAAAACCAGAGGCAAAGGCCTCCGTAGAGTCAGCAGGGCACGAAGCCCAAGCAGTGGCAGTCACAGGGTCAAAGGTGAGATTAGAGATCTCAGGCTCCTTACACACCTCCCACGAGGACTCAACAGTCCTCCAGAGGTGGGTACAGTGGTTCTAGCAGGACAAGGGGACAATCTTTCTCCAGACCACAGGGGGTGCAGTTTCAGGCATGTGGCACTTGCTTCACATGTGGAGCCATGGGACACATGGCAAGAGAGTGTCCTCAGGGTCAGATGGCAGGAAATCAGAGGGTGGCAGCATCAAAGCCGATAGTTGGGGATATGGGCAAGTCCCATAGGGTCTTCGCAGTGGTTGACAACCACCTGGTAGAGCATCAAGCCACAGTTATTGAGGTAGCAGGTATGATCAGAGGTAGCAGTGTATCTATATTATTTGATTCAAGAGATATTGACTCTTTTATATCTCCATTGGTTGTGGAGTGTTGCGGGCTAGTGGCAATTAGATAAGAGGTCAGTTGGGAAGTGGAATTAGCTTCAGGGGCTAGAGTGTCAGTGGAATCAGAGGTTAAGGGTTGTCAACTTCAGATTGGTAATACCACCACCTTAATAGACCTTAGAGTTACACCACTCGGTTCATATGGCATCGTACTTGGCATGGATTGGCTTTATGCCCACAGAGCCAAGATGGATTGTCGCCTGAAAAGGATTGAGTGTGAGGATGATCATGGCTCTCCCATAGTGATCACTGGAATTCAGAGACCCGTGTCTCTTCGTATGATCTCCGCCATGCAGCTTAAGCGGAGCATGCGAAAGGGATGTCAGTTATTTGCCATCACCATTAGTGATAGTGAAGAAGAAGAGGAAAAGGAACCATCTATTGATGACCATCCTATCCTTAAGGGATTTTCAAATGTATTTCCTTCAGAGTTACCCGGTATGCCGCCCCATAGAGAGATTGATTTTCATATAGACCTTGTTCTAGGAGTCGAACCAGTTTCCAGAGCACCATATAGAATGACCACAAATGAACTTAATGAGCTCAAGATGTAGCTTGAGGAACTCCTAGAGAAGGGCCACATTTTCCCTAGTGTATCCCCTTGGGGTGCACCAATCATCTTCATGAAGAAGAAGGTTGGATCTCTCCAATTGTGCATGGATTACCATTAGCTGAACAAAGTAACCATCAAGAACCGATATCCATTGCCCAGGATCGATGATTTATTTGACCAACTTCAGGGTGCCAAAGTATTTTCCAAGATTGATCTAAAGTCAAGGTACTATCAGTTGAGGATAGTGGATAGCAATATCCACAAGACCACATTTCACACTAGATATGGCCACTATGAGTTCATCGTGGTCCCATTCGGTCTTACGAATGCCCCAACAATTTTCATGAGTCTCATGAATGGAGTATTCCGCACATTCCTTGATCATTTTGTGATTGTGTTTCTCGATGACATATTGATATATTCACGAAATGAGGAGGAACATGAGGAGCACCTGAGACAGGTTTTGCAGTGTTTGAGGGATAATCAGTTGTATGGCAGTTTGTCAAAGTGTGCTTTCTTTAGAACAGAGGTCAAGTACCTTGGTCATGTTATATCCGGTGATGGGATCTCAGTAGACCCATCAAAGATCAAAGCCATTATGGATTGGCCAGCACCTACCAGTGTGACAGAGGTTAGGAGCTTCATGGGCTTAGCAGGTTATTACTAACATTTTGTTGAGGGATTCTCTAGAGTTGCTCATCCTATTACTTCTCTTTAGCACAAAGGGAAGAAATTTGGAGAAGTGCGAGAAGACCTTTTAGGAACTTAAAAAGGCACTTACTACCACACCTATCCTTGTAGTACCAAATCCTTCAGCTGATTTCATGGTTTGCACAGATGCTTCCCTAGAGGGTTTAGGAGCAGTACTTATGCAGAGTGGCAGAGCTATAGCTTTTGAGTCTAGGAAACTCAAGACTCACGAGCTTAATTATCCTACTCATGACCTTGAGCTTGCAGCAGTAGTGCATGCACTTGTGAGGTGGAGACATTCCCTTTTGGGTCATCATTTTGAGTTGCACTCAGACCATCAGAGCCTTCAGTACATATTCACTCAGCCAAATCTTAATGCACGTCAGAGGAGATGGATGGAATTCTTGTGTGAGTATGATTTTGACGTTCACTACATCAAAGGGAAGGAAAATGTAGTTGTAGATGCTTTGAGTAGGAGACGTCATGAGGTATACAACATGTCTATGAGCACGGATTTGAGAGATCAGATCATGCAGCAGTTGCTAGAGGACAGATGGTATTTAGAGGTTTGCTAGGCTATACGATCTCAAGAAACTTTAGAAGGGAAATATGTGGATTATTCCTTAGAGTTCGATGGTTTATTACACCATAGAGGGCGCATCTATGTACCTTCTTCTAGGGGATTGTAGGAGTTCACTATCATAGAGGCTCATAGAGCTCCTTATGCAGCACATCCCAGGGTCAAGAAGATGCATACAGATTTAAGGGGATTATACCATTGGCCAGGAATGCGACAGCTTATTGCTGAGTTGGTAACCCAATGCCTTGAGTGTCAGAGAGTCAAGGCGGAGCACCGCCACCCAGGTGGGTTGCTCCAATCTCATGTTATACTAGAGTGGAAGTGGGATACTATATCCATGGATCTCCCTATGTCATCTCGTCACCATGATACCATCTTGGTGACGATTGACAAGTTGACCAAAGTGGCCCACTTTTCACCAGTTTGTACCACCTTCACAGCACCAACAGTAGCATAGGTGTTTTTAGGAGACATTGTCAGACTTCATGGTGTTCCACGCAAGATCATTTTCGACAGGGATTCCCTCTTCACCTCTTCCTTTTGGAAGGCATTATAAGCAGCTATGGGTACCAAGCTCAATTTCAGTATAGCCTATCATCCAGAAACGGATGGATAGACAGAGAGAGTTAATCAGGTGTTAGAGGATATGTTTCGCATGTATGTCATGGATCACTAGACTAGATGGGAAGAGTACCTTCCCTTAGTGGACTTTGCCTATAAAAATGGGCATCACATGTCCTTGGGGATGCCACCCTATCAAGTATTATATGGTAGACCTTGTAGGACACCATTGAGTTGGGACTGCATAGAGGACAGAGTTGCTATTGGTCCTGAGATAGTTCGAGATATGGAGCAGCAGGTGGATTTGATTAGGCAACATATTAGAGAGGCACAGGATAGATAGAAGAAATATGCAGATGCAAAAAGGATAAATTGTAGCTACTTGGTTGGAGACAGAGTCTTCTTGAGAGTGCGACCGCATAAGAGAGTCCAATCCATTATGGAAAGGGTTCTAAGCTCGCACCTTGATTTGTAGGACCATTTGAGATCCTTGAGAGGATAGGACCAGTTGCCTACCATTTAGCATTGCCACCTACTTGTCGCGCATCCACGATGTGTTTCATGTTTCAGTTTTGAGGAAGTATATCTATGATGAGTCTCATATTCTAGATTGGGATGCCTTGTAGGTGGATTCGGATGGGTAGCTAGCCTTGGAGCCCATTCGCATTTTGGCATGCCGGATGTTGGGCCTTCGAGGTCAAGAGCTAGACCAGGTTAGGGTCCAGTGGGATTGCTATAATGACGTCACAGCCTCATGGGAGGATGCAGCACGTATGAGATCACAGTACCCCCACCTTTTTTATGAACTCCAGGAGGAAGTTCATGCCTAGAGGGGGAGGGTGTGAGGCCCTACCCCGACTCAGTTTGACATTTTCAGTTATTTGCATATTGAGACTATTATGGATGCTTTATTTTATGCTTTATGGATTTAGAACCTATATGATTTCATGATTTGGATCACATTGACATATATTGATGCTTTATTTTATGCATGATAATTATGAAATTTTATATGTTGCTAGAATATAATTATTTTGAAATGGTGAATGTCATTATTGGAATCGTAGGACTTCATTTGGATGATAGAAAAATGATGCTTATTTTATGAATGGTTCAAATTTGAGAATTATGTTAATTGCTTATGTGGAATCAAATTTGAATGAATGAGATATTGAATTATTGTTGCCAATGTATGAGTGTTTGATGTGCAATGAAATCCATGTATTTAATTATGTATAACTGTGATTATTTGGAATTACTAATGTGTTAATTGAGGTGCGCAGGAAAATTATCCATGTGACCATGGAATTTATATGGAGAATCAAACCTAGACCAATGTACGTTTGTTAAGCCTGGGGTTGTCTATTTGGAGAGACAACACCCCATTTGTAATGTATTTTATTTGTGAAGTGTATGATGCTTGAGTGTTAAAATTGATTTTTATGTATATGTGTAATCCTACAAGAGAGAAATTCCATGTGTGATTTTTATATTGTATTTTATTCTGTCACTTGACACGTGATGATTAGTGTCATTGATTTTGACTTGTCTCTTGGAGGGAGTTTTGTTTCTACCAAATCCATTCAAACACATGAGTGTGGTCCCAAATTTGCCTTGGATAGGAGTCTTGGGAGTGGTCAACTTAGGTTTGACCCGTAGGTTAACTTCAGTTGGGTTTCTAAGGGGTTAAATGGATTCCTAGGGTCAGTTTTAGGGCTTTTCCAAAAGTCCAAAGGGTATACCTATGGGTTAGGGGTATTTTGAAACATGTGACTACCCCCATGTGACTGTTTAGTCACCTCAAAAAGTGGTTTTCCCAAGGTGAGCGAAAATTCAACTTAGAAGGTTCCTCCTAGGATAGACAACTTTCCCTTTTGATGTCAAACTCTCTTCCCCATCCTCTCTCACCTTTTCCCTTTCCATTTTTAGTAGCATGTAAGAGGTTGGGAAGAGCAACCAATGGGAACTCTCACCTCACCCAAGGGGTTGGGAAGTGTGTGAGAGGCCTTCTTAGGCATGGATTAGGGACTTAGTGAGTAATCATCCACTCTCCATTGTTGGAGATTATGCACTTGTTTTGAAAATTAGTTGTAGAATAGAATTTTTGGGGAAAGACTGGTGGAAAGTTTGTGTGGATTTGGGCAACTCATCCCCAACTAAGTCTAACATACCTATTGGCAGATTAAGGTTGGTTTTATTCCCTTTTACTTATGTTGTTTATGTTGTTTTTGAAAGAAAGAAATGTTTGTTGAATGAGATGTGTATATGTAAATTGTTGTAGGAGAAAAATGTAAGTTTTCATCTCTATGTTTTTGTTTATGTGTTCTTGTTTTGGGAATGGCCAAGACCTCCTACTCTTGGGAGAGTAGGATGGCCTTGGGGTGGAAGGAGTATGACAGCCTTGGGTGAGAGGCTCTCCTTAAGGAGAGTGATCTCAAGGGTGTCCTTTGTGACCCTTGCTGCATAGCCTTGTGTATGCATTTGGGAGTCATAAGGGGAGAAAATATGGCCTTGAGCCTTTGGGGGGCATAAGGTGTGGAGATGTATCTTTAGTTGTATTTTGTATTGCCATGAGGTGGCTTGAGTTGTAATTTGACTTGCAATCTCCCCAATGGTACTTGGTCCACTTCCACCTGTGGAATGATCATCACAAAATGTGGTGAAAGTGTAGCTTGGGAAGGGAAGGTGCATGTTGAGTGTTTGTCTTGTTGTTGTGTTGTTTGTTAGTTTGTAACCCATCTAGTGCTTGGTTCTCCAAGATCGGGGGTGGCTTCTAGTAAGCCTAGGCTGGGAGGTGAGTTCTCCATGGTCAAGTTGTGTTTTTATTGCAAGTTGCTTGGGATGGGAAAAGAAAGAATAAAGAGCTTTGTTGCTGTTTTGTGTTGCAGAAAAGTTTTAAAGAAAAAAATGTATTCAATATTGTAGCTTGTATAAAAAAAAAAAGAATGTGAGCTATGTTGTATTTATTTTCAAGAAAAGAAGTGTATTTATGTTAATCATATTCTTATGGAAGGGAAATATTTGTTGGGTTTTCAACCCATTTGTATTCTTATTTACCATGTACTTAAATTTGCCAAAGAAATATATTTTTCCTATTTGGGTTAGTATTGCAAAAAGGGAAGAAGAAATGAATTAGTTTGTATTTAAATCTTCATGAAAAAAAAAGAAATGATGTTGTTGCATTTATGTTTATTTGGCAAATGAAATTAATTTTGTTTCTACATGTTCATTTAGCTATAGTAATGCTGCTACAAATAAAACTGTCATTATTTTTCCATTTAAAGCATAAATAAATCTTATTATAGTAGTCTATTTCTTTTCAAAAAAATTAGCATTTAGTTTTAGTTTATTTTGTTATAAAAAAAAAAAAGAATATATATTAAGTTGCTGTTAGAATGCATTGTAAATGTTAGTTGCAGAATGTTGTTTTTAAAGAAAAAAAAACAGAATATTCAACATATATTTCTTCAACTTTTTTTTTAGAAAAAAAAAAATATATTCCCCATTTTACAAACTACAAATAGTATTAAGAAAATCTTTGCATGCATTCTAAAGACATACAAGAATAATAATCTCATAAGCTTGCCTAAATGAGTTATAAGTGATAATATATATGTGTGTGTGTGTGTGTAGCTGTATATATATATTTTCTTTATTTAAATGTTATTCCGAAAATCTATTTATAAAAAAAAAAAAAGTGATGTGTTCACAGATTTAATAATACAAAAAAAAAAGAAGAAGGAGAAAACTAATAAACTTGTTAAATAAGTCATTCAAATATATATATATATATATATGTGTGTGTGTGTGTGTGTGTGTGAAATCTGCATATTTCAAAATAAACTATATATTTTCTTACCCTTATATATATATATAGAGAGAGAGAGAGAGGAAAATAAAAAAAAAAAAAAGTAATACGCATTTTATTTTAACGCAAGAAAAAAAGGGGGTTTTAAAAATAACGGTTTTTTTTGGGGGGCAAGTAGAGGGCCGCAGCCTTGGGCGGCGATGCGCACGGTCTGCGGAAGCCCGTAGCTGTGGGCGGCACCGTCCAAAGGCTGTGGAACCCGCAGTTGTGGGCGGCAACGTCCATAGACTGCGGGTGCCGCAGCTGTGGGCGGCACTGTCCGCAGCCCGCAGCACTCCCGCACCCCCCTTCTCCCACTCCCGCATGATGAAAACCATCGCTCGACTCTCCTCCCTCCGCCATAACAAATAAAATAAACTCCCGGCTCAGCCCTGCACACGCCGCCGTAAAAAAAAAAAAGAGGTTTAAAACACTGCCTTCCATGGCTGCTGCGCCCACACCTGCACACACACACACACTCATAAAAAAAAAAGGAGTCATTCACACACACACACAGCACTCAAAAAAGGATAATAGATGTTATAACATATTTGCCCTAACCCTAGTTTCGGGTTAGGGCAAGCACACTTGGATTTTAAATAAGGAAATATGTGTGTGGGGGTTTATAAGAAGGGGATTGGGGTTACATGTGACCTTGTAAGTTTTATTTTAATAAAGGGGTTAATTAATAAAATAAAATATAAACGCCCCCCCCCCTTCTTTTTAGAATATATTCATAAACATATATATAAAATTTATAAGTAAATATATATATATATATATATAGTTTAACTTTTATATTTATTTAAAATCAAATTAGTTAGTTTTAAAACTAAGTATTGCACTTTTTTTTTATTATTTAACAAATGTAGAAGAATTTTAATAAGAAGGTTTAATCTTGAACTCTTGGTAGGATTAACCTAGGAGGTTTAAAAAAAGACCCATATGTGTCAAGTTGGGCCCCCCTTTATTTTGAAATTTATTAGACACTTTTTCATTAATGGATATTTTATTTAAGAGGTTAATTTAATCAAAGAGTTAGGGTAAATTAATTTTTAGACCCACTGTAATTTAAGAACTATAAGATAAATATTGATCAATTAAATTTGAGATTAATTGTTAAGTTTGAGATTTTAATTATTTAATAATGGAAGATTAGGGATAACTCTTTTGGTGATATATTAGCTCGCTGATGACTTAGTTAATTTTATCACCAAATTAAATTAATTACTTGATTCACACAAAATATAGTTAAGACCAAACTAGAATTGCATTATTTTAATTAAGTCGTTCTAAGTTAAGTATTTTAAAAAAAATAAAAATTATTCCATTTGTGCCCAAAAGTTTGGGCATGACAACCCTGTGGAGAGAAGAAAGGAATCCATCTTGGCGTACCAAGCCTTGGGGGCCTACTTAAGGCCATAGAGAGATTTCCTTAATCTGCAAACAAAGGAAGTATCCTGGATGAAACCCTGCGACTGCTCTATATAAATCTCCTCATCAAGAACACTATGAAGAAAAGCACTCTTCACATCCATCTGATGTACAGCCCAACCATGAGTTGCAGCAATAGCAAGTGTCAAGCGAATGGAGTTCATCTTGGCTATGGGCGCAAAGGTCTCAGTATAGTCAACACCTGCAACTTGAGGGAAACCTTTCGCAACAAGCCGAGCCTTATACTTATCCACACTACCATCCATTGCAAACTTGGTCTGATAGATCCACTTACATCAAACCATCTTTCTCCCCTTAGGGAGATGGACTAAATCCCATGTGTGTTTCCTCATCAAGGAGCTATACTCTTCCTCCATAGCTTGGTCCCACTCAGAATCCCTGATGCTTCCTAAAATGTGTGTGGATCAGAAGCAGTAGCAATGAATGTATGTGGAAGATCGTGATGTTGTGATCGAGTTCTCCGTGTATCTGAAGGATCCCCAACAAGAGAACCCATGGACTCAAGTGTCTGTCGAGCCCAACGAGGTCTAGGTGGAGGTGGAGAACAAGGCTCCTCAACTGCAAGTGGACCCTGTGGAGGCATAACCCTGCGAGTCAGAGTTGAAGGAGTCTCATCATCTGAATCACTAACATCACTATCCATAATGGAGTAAGGTGGAAGAGGTAGAGAGGCTAGGCTAGGAGAGCTTCCTTCAAAGTGAACACTCCTCTCAATGAACACCTCATGTGTCTCATGTGTCAACTGAACCTTTGCCTTCAACCTCTACTTGTGTATCATCACCTATGTAAATGTGAGGTACCTTAGATGGCTCCAATGAAGAAAACTGCTCCTTTGTAGAACCCATGTGATATGAGGCACCTGAGTCAAGTATCCACTACTGTGAAGAACTTGTTGTAGCCACAAATGCTTGCCCTTTTCCCTTAGACTCTGAGGAAGAGGAAGGAGATGAATCCTTCTTTGTGTAGGCAGATGGCAAGTTGATGTTGTTTTTCTTAAGAAGATTAGGTAACTCATCAACTTTCTTTGTGTGGCATCGATACTCATCATGACCATACTTCTTGCAATATGCACAAGTTGGCTTATCCTTCTTAGGTGGTGTCCCCTTCTTGGAAGAGGATGAAAAATCTCCTTGTGATGGAGAGGATGATTGTCCTTTTTCCTGTTGTGGCTATGACTTAGATTGCTTCTTCTTATTGGAATCTTTGCCTTGACTTCCTTGATTCCCTTGATTAGCCACCAAAGCCTTGGACTTTGAAGACTTGAGAAGGCCCATGTTCAACAACTTAGATTGTTCCAATATCAACATTTCTGTGAAAGCATCAAATGAAGGCATAACATAGGAACTCCCCACTGTCAAACGATGAGTTTGGAAGCTAGACACAAATGCTGCATATTCTGGTGCAAGCTTGTCCAATAAATTGAATTTCAACTGAGCATCCTTTTTGTCAATTCCACAATCCTTAAGCTTTGCTCTTAGCTCATTTTCTTTGGTGACATAATCTTGGATTGTATCAAAACTCTTGGGATCCAAGTTGGTGAGCTCATTGTCAATTTTGTAACCTTTGATTTCATCAACTTGACCATACAATTTCTGAAACATATCCCAAGCCTCTTTGATTGTTGTACACTTCTCAATGTGAAAAATGAGGTCATCTGATACATATTTGCGCAAAGTTCCAAGAGCCATGCAATTCTTAGTGATTCTCTCTAACTAAGCATTAGGATTAGCCTTAGGATCAGGTGGTGTTGCTACTATTCCATCTATGTAATGCGTGAGACCTTTTTCCATTAATTTGCTCCATACTTTAATTTTCCATGATGTATAATTATGTGGAGTTAAAGGTGGAAATTTATGAGGACTCATTGCAACAAAAATGAAAGAGCACAAGGAAAGAGAGGCACAATCACACAAGACACCCCCCCAAATTCACTCAATCAAAGAACCCCCCAAAAGTGATGATTTGACACTTTATACTTAGTGCGTATACAATGGGCCACTTGCAAAAAATGGCAAAGTGGGATTTTGATTTTAATTTTACAACTGACTCAATAAGGCCAAAAGAGACTCAAACTAATAATGCAAGAGATCTAAACTAAGATCCAAGCAATTTACAAGCACCAAATAGGCCAAATAAGACCAATATCTGAAAGTACAATTTATACTTAAAATCTCTAAAATCTGATCATAGATTATGAAATTAGATGAAAAAAAATGCACTTTCAAAAAAAATGGCACCTGAAAAGGAGGTCATATGAGCTCAAACGAGGCTTTTGAAGTTGCAGAATTGAGGATTAGACAGGTATAGCTGAGAGAATCTGAAAATTCTAAAAAACCTGTTCACAAAAACCAAAAAATAGCCACACCACTATGAAGAGCACAAAAAATTAGCCCAAATAAAAAAAAATTGCACTAAAAAAGGAGCAAAATTGAGCAAGTTATGGGCCTCCAAAGTTGACCCAAAAATCCAAACTACTCAATGGAGAGGGGTCTAAAAATTTCCAAAGAAAATGTTGACTGGGCACTGACTAGGTGCTGTTGACTGGGCGGTGACTGTGCACTGCTGATTGGGCAGAAGCTGACTAGGCAGAAGGTACGGATCCAAAAAAATAATTTTCAAATTTTTTCTTTTTCTTTTTTTTTCAAAATTTTTTTTCAAATTGGAAAATAATTTTTAGAAATTTTTTTTTTTGAAAAAAATCCGAAAATTTCGTACCATACCGCCTGAATTGGGTAGAAAATTTCCTCCACACCCAAAAATTGATTTTCGCCAAAATAGGTCGAATGTATACTCGATTTTTATGGAAATAGCCTCCTGGACGCAATGGTGAGGTCGAAAACGCTCCAAGATGCCTCCAAAAAGTGCAGTTCCTCAGATCCAAAAATAGAAGCCTTCCACGATGTCTCCAAAAACCAATCAATGAAGCCCCAATGGCTCTAATACCATGTGAGATTTTGCCAAGATCAAGGGCACAATAAAAAGTATAAAAATAGAGACAAAAGAATGACAAGAACAAACTGTATTCTCATCAATATGAAAATGATCAACTGGATTCTATAATACAATGAATATAGGCCTTCTTATATAGGCAAGGCCATATAGGTGTACGAGCACACAATCATGACATGTGGCTCAATGAAAAACAAGGGTAGGTAAGAAATACTAGGGGTAGGTAGGAGAAATAATATAATATTCTACAAGAGGTGGATGACCCACTGAATGTGAAGTGTAACAACAAAACAAGACCACAAAAGGTGGAATTTCTCCTACAAGCTCTATCCCTATGTGCACACTTCCCTAAGTGTCTCAAATCCAAACTACAAAGAAATGTATTATCCTAAGTTAACTTAATTAAAGTGTAATAATATCCATAATGAATATTTATTTACACCAACAATCATCAAAACCATGATAAATCTAATCTATCAATCCACCACATAGTGAGCATATAAAATCCATCAAATACATATATCATCAAATCACATGATCAATAATGACAGTACTAACATCCATATAGATCATCAAAATAGCATATGTCCAATAGTGTCTAACATCAATAATAAGTAATTGAAGCACATGAGTAATCATCATCCAAATCATCAAATATAGTTTAGATAAGTCTATCAAGCATAATATAAAAGTCAACTCTAGTCAAAATAGGTCAAATCAAGGGTGGACACTACAATGTAGACTGTGAGATGCTTCATTCTATCCTACAGAGCATTTCCCTTCTCAGAAGGGAAATTGGATCCTGACAAGAAGTAAAATCGCCCCCAAACTAAAGAAAGATCTCTAACCTTTGTGCCCAGGATCAGAGAAAGTGGAAGGAGAAGCTTATAGGGAAACATAATATGTTGGGGAGGGGTCACAGCTTCCATGCCATCCCAGAGATGACTGGTTTCCTCTCCCCACTCAAACTTCACCCTCAATTTTGAAAAACATTAAGATAGTGGAAATTAAGCCCCCGGTAGATACAAATATACACATAAATTTTGAGATACCGATAAATACAGAGAGTGTTAAGGTTGATAATGTACAGGATACTAATGTTGAGGACAACAGTCCTCCGGATACAAATGTACAAGTTGAGGTTACAGTTCCTAGGGAGGAACTAATAGTTATAGAGTTTGCACCAAGTGGTGAAGCCACTGGTGCAACTAAGGAAGCTATAAAGGTTAAAACATTAGAGGAGAAGAAAGGGAATCCGACAGGGAATCGGTAGTGAGTCCATCATTATTGTCAATTGACACCTCACAAGTTGAAAAGAAAATCATAACCAAGATGAGCTCTACTGAACTCATTATGATGGTTGCATAGAAAATGTTCAAGGAAGGATCTATGAATAAAGGGATTTTTATCATTCTATCACTATTTTGCATAGACTAGTCTTGGAGTGCAAGTTTGATAGAGAAGCAAGCCCATCCGACAAGCTTACGATAATTACATAGCATATTTCAAAGAATTTTCAATCCTTGCAGCAGATATCAAACTGGCAAGCATTGGAGAGGTTCACACAAGCAAAGAGAGCTACATTTAATCAAATGATTGAGTCTAAAAGGAAGGAAATCAATGATAAGTTGAAATTGATAGATAATTATTTAAAGCAATGTACAAATATTTATAGAGTATGTTGTAACACCGATGTTCTTACATTTAATTTGGATCAGAATTGCAAGTATATATATATATAGCCAATTATTTTGATGGATTGAATTCATTGAATACATCCGTTGATGGTCAAATTTTTCATTTTGGAAGCCCAAGTTTCTATTTTTGAGAAAGATAAAGACAAAATCATAAGAAGACCTAGAAGTCTTAGAGATTTGGTGAGTCCCCAGTAGGATTCACTCAACGTACATAAGAAGGAGTGTATAGATATGGTTGGTAAGCCCACACTGGCAGAGTTAAATGAGAAAGAGTCATTTGCCCATATGTTAAATGGACTTGTATCTATTTATGGTACTTTCAAATATGGTTGGGATACTTATCTTGAGCTATTGGAGAAGACATATCCAAAAGTTTTCAAATATATTAAGCTCTGGTAAGGTATTTTTGGGATATTCACTATACAATATCTTGTTAGGTCCAACAATGAAAGCTAATGTATTGAGAGGGGAGGGGTGGATCAGTACTTTAAAACTTTTCTTTAAAAACAATCTTACTGATAAACATAAATTGTATATAGTTGATCTCATAATATATAAAGCCAAAACACAATCATAGAAATTACATCCATACACATTTCACTCCATAACAAAAAGATTTTGGTTACACATAAACTCTTGGTTAGAGAGAAAAATTGTGGTGGGGATGACACCCACAACTTCACTACTGCAATAATAAAGGTTGCTCGGTTAGAGCTACATGTTTAGCTATTTCTGATAGCTTACCCTATTAGGAGTATCAAGATCTTTAGATCTACCTTGCTAAAGGATTTTTACAAACACTTTTACAAAATGTTGTACCTGGTTAAAGGCTTTACAATTTATAGATCTTGTTAGAGTCTTTTACTTTGTTAAAGGTTTCTAACACAACTCAAAATAATTCAATCAAAATCTTTTACAAAATATCTACAACTTTACATCTGAAATGTTATAGAAGACTCTATTAGCTCAATATGAAATTACCATGCTCATAGCATACCTCGGTAATTGATAGATCAACTCGGTGACCTCTTCTATATTCTCTGTCCCTTAAACTATTTTCTGAAAATCTTCTCGGTGACCTCTGAATACCTCTGTTCAATCATCACAGCTTATCTTTTCACAAGATTTTTATCTTCAACTCACCATCTTTTTTTTCTTTTCTTTTTTAGATACTCAAATCACTCTATATATAGATCTCTAAGGCGGTGATCTTGTTCATACATCGATTATACAAACATGTTTTATCGAATGAATAAACATATAAATTATTTCATTGGATAAACTTCCTCAAAATAATACAAAATCCATAAGTGCAATTCCCTATGAAATAACGGTTCCCTGTTCTTGAATCTTGTAACACATTTCCACATATGTGTCCAGGTTCATTGAATCTGGTAACATGTTTCCACTCGGTTCAGATTAACTCGGTGTACCTTCTTTGCTACTCGGTGGACATAGGAAATTTACTCGGTAGACAGCTCAGTATATATCATCTCGGTGACTAGCCTTTCTTCTGTAACCGACACCCTTAGTGCTTACCGACTAAATCTTTCTGTAGTATTAACCGACTAGGGTATATAGGATGACTTTGAATATAAAACTAATGACAACTTAGTAAATAGTAACATATCTTTCATTCTTCATCCCAATTTTGGATTTTTGGTACTCTTTTTGGAAATTTTGATGGCATTGATGTCAAAGGGGGAGTGATATAGATGTGAAAAAGAAAAGGGAGTTGTATACATTAGGGGGAGATATGGAGATATGGAGTATTTTTTATTATGATCATAGATGAATATTCAACTCAGGGGGAGCAGGTTCAGGATAAAACCGACAGTTGGAAACCTTGACCATTTTTCACATGAGTGTTGCCATTAATGCCAAAGGGGGAGATTGTTGGCAATTGACACTCAATTGGTTGATTTCACTATGTTGTCATTGATGGCAACATGGTATCTTGTTCTGGCTTGATGTTTTGATTCAGTTGTGTACCGACAGGCACTTCACAAACACTTCACCGACATCGGCAGGATGGAAGGATTTCTTTGGTTACCGGCAATGTGGGCTGACATGGTTTAGAATAAGGTTATCAATATTGAAGGCCAACATCTTTTGGATCCGACATAGACAATTATTTTTTATATTCATGTATTTATGTTATCTAGCTAACATGTATGTTGACATTGTAATTATCTTTGTAAGCCGACATAAGCATGATGAATTGTGAAGGGTATATAGTTTAGCTAGTTAGATCATTTTGTAATATGTAATTGAGAAGGAAATAATGAAGGAGATGCAAAATTTATGAGAGAGATTATGTATATGAGGATATTTATGTAAGGGGTATTTTGGTAAAGGGTTTAGGGTTTCAGACCAGAACAGACGGAGCTTAACCAAAACTGTATTTAGGCATAGAAGATGTTATCTTAGCAGTTCAATCATTTCTCTAGATTGTAGTCTAGATTTATATGTAGTCAGTGAGGCTCCTTTTGTGATTGGGCAGTGTGCTCTAGGCTATAAGCCTTCCTGCAAGTGTAAGCCCCTATATTTTGTAATATCTCTTCATATGGCCAATGAAATGATATTGTGAGTCACAAATCCCACCATGGTTTTTCCTCTTTGAGGTTTTCCACATATAATTTTGTGTTTTATGGTATTTATTTATGTGATTGGCTTATTGGTTGCTTTAATTATTTCAATTCTATATGTATCGGTATATTGGTTGATGTATGCATGTTTTAATAAGGTTAAAATCGATCATTCTGGTAGATTATTGATTCACCCCCCCTTTCAATGTTTTTGGATTCCAATAGAACTTTGACAACAAACTCTTTTTCATGCCAAGATTGTTCAGAAATAGTGAGCTATTTGGAATGATCATTTCATTCAACAACAATCATTCCAGTTAGGTAACTGGACATTTCTCTATGACTCTAGATTTGAAGACTTCAAATAAAAATTCTATACGTAGTGTCTTGAGCCCTATGAGATAGAGACTATTTATGTAATAGTGTCATCATATTGTGCATTATAGACTCTAAACTTATGGCTCTAATTGTTACTAACCACTTTCTTAAGGTATACAAAAAACCCCTTTATAAGGAGACCTTTATTTTTTATTTGGGATAGGAATTTATGTTGTTCTTTAACCTTTATAGGTACTTCCTAAAGGTTTCTTGTTTGAAAAAAAAATGCACTAAAAGATCGAACAATGAAAACCTTCAGGCATTGTTGGACAATTATAATCTCATAACTAGTTTTCCAATAGATACTAACTACTAAAATAATTCTAGATGTGAAAACCAGGTTTATGACAATTCTAGGTGATATTTCATTGAAAACCACATTTGTGGCAGCCTCATATCATAAAAAAAATAAAAATAAAAATAAAAATAAAGAGAGAAGAGAAAAAACATTAAAAAAAATCCTTGTGCATCAATTAAAGCCCTATGCAACCTGCTATATCACTCTATTGGGTCTCACTTTCTTTCCTATCCCATTGTGGTTCTCTTCTTGTCTTTTTCTTAATAGGGGGTCTTTGGCGACTTTAGATCTTCCTATAATGGTGAAAAAGGTGAATGATGAAAAGATCAAGAGGAAATTTTTTCTTCCCTTCGAGGAGAGATGAAAGTTTCACTACGGATTTCCCTTCAAATACTTTATCCATATTACATTTAAAAGAGGGGGGAAATTCAATAGATCCAATCTCTTAGAAATTGAATACTAAATAGACTGATAATGAGATATAAATGATAAGCTAACCCCTCTTTTAGAATGGAAAATGATTGAATTATGTGTTGCAAGACTAAGTGTAAAAGTAGCAAAGAACTGGTTATAACTCGAGATAGAAGGATGAGATGAAGTTGTGCACTTGGATCTAGCTATAATATGTCAAGACGAAGCTACCTTGCAAATTTTAGGAAAATTTGTTGGGACCGTGTTGAAAGTGCACATGGTCCTCCAAAAAATCTGTGAAATGAAAAGGGTTTTTTTGCCTCTGCAAATGGAGTCTGAATCTACAAACACAGTTGTACACCTGCAACCTACACACAGAAAAGAGAGAAAAAAGGGGTTGGGATTGGGGGTTTGCCTTCAGGTCAAACCCCAATTTTAGAATTAACTAAATGATAAAAGAAAGTAATTGCAAGTAAATGTAAATGAAAGACTAAAATGTAATTCACCTCAAGGGAGGTTGTAGATAGAATGTAGGTAGATTTGCTTGTATTGAATTGAATGTTGAAAGGGATCTCCTCTTCAATGGTTGAATCCTTGACTTGAATGCAATACCTAGCCTCAAAGGGAGACTTGAGAATGCTCAATGCTGGAAAGGAATGCTTGAATGCTTGAACTTATGACCACCTTATCACTTCTCCAACTTCTAACTTTCTTGAACTTATGTAAATGAGAGGACAAATGCGACTTATATACTCATCAATTAGGGTTAATTGACTTATTTTTCATCACAGGCCAACATAGGGATCTCACTTTATGAAAAGTCCAATGCAAATATAGGACAGAGTGGGACCCAAAATAGGGAAGGGAAAAGGGTGCCATGCCCCTGTCCTAGGAGGACAGGGGTGCAACACCCCTGTCCTTCCCTTGTCTTAGGACAAGAAGCAGGTTCAGGTAGTGCGGAGGGAACAAAAATTGTAGTTTCTAGGGATGAGCAAGTCTCGGGTCTCCGATCAGGCTTGGGGATTCAAATCATCAATGTGAAGAACCTAATGTGGTCGCAAATTGCAAGGGTCACAATTTTATGACACTATTGTAGTCCCCACTTTAGTGGGAGTATAAGCGTATGCCAATACTGTCGGTAAATTACAAGGAAACAAGATTAAAAGACTTCTACCATCTCAAGGAGGCAAGATACACCAAGCCCCCAGTGGACTAAGGATCTTACAAGATTGATTGTCAAAGTAAAAGGGAAGATCAAGAAGGAAAAACCATGACTGCAAGTAGCAAGGTTCCCCTCAATATAAGTCATGAAAAGAAAAGATACCAAAATTATGAAGCAAAGCCAAGTTCACTAAATGACTTTAAGTATCAAGAAGGAAAATATGAGTGGAGTGTATGCCCCCATGTTAAAGAGATTGCACACACCTTATTGGGAGCGATTTCTTTAAGGTAGGATACACCCAAGAGAAGAAGAGAGAGAGGGAGCATGTTATCGCAAGGATTTAGCCCCCATTCAAGGAATAAACCCAAGGATAATGAACACAAAACATAAGATAGTTTCACTTTCCTTGAGGTCAGTATGTTGTATGATAACTCATGTATATCATATATGTATTTGCATATAATAATCGCCATTTCCCCAAGAAAAGGACACTACCTTGGAAGAAAGGGAATAGAGGATGTATTTTTGAGTCAACATGAAAGAGACCAAAATAGATCTCAATGTTTTGTATCATCCTCAGGTAGACATTAAGGAAAAAATAGAAGAATAGGGATACACATAGAAGAATAGTCACAAAGAGAAAGAGAGGAGAGAAGATCTACAATGCTAATATTGCTAATTTTGGGAAGGCGAGCGAAATGCGAGATGAGCGACATCAAGCACAATAGATGGAGCTAACGCAAGATCCAAACAAGGAATAAGCTCATGGGCTAAATCACTTTGTATAATTATACGAGCTAAGATTAGGGTTTTTTTAATTCAGTTGATAAATGCTTGTCCACATCAACATATTCATAGTCACTATCAAAAGCATTAGGACTTGTATTGCCATCATGAATAATATTTCCACTCATTTCTTCATCAAGGTTTATAGAAAGAGGAGCACTAACATGAATAGGAGTAAAACCATCACATGTTTTGTGAAACTTATGATTTGGAGATGTAGGTTCAACATCTTGCTTAGGAGAAAAGGTAATCATATCAAATATTGGAGTCTTGGGAGATTGAATGGTTTGAGGAACAACTTCACGAGCTCGAGTACGACGCCTTCATCAGCGGTCTCTTGCACAATGATTTTGTCGATTCTTAGCGGAAGAATAAGGAGGAGGAGGATTATTTATGAAAGGAGGAACAATCTCCTCTTTGATAGTTGAAGGTTTAGGTTGAGGTTTTTTAGGTTGTAGAAGAGGAGAGGTGGGCCTCTTCTCTTTAGAAGAGAAAGGAGGTGGAATTGTGCCATATAAAGGAGGAATATTAGGTGTAGGAAGGAGACCACGTCCATCATGAGGAGGTGGTATAGGTCTAACATTAAAAGGAATGTTGTTGGTCTTATTAGGAGAAGGTATAGATACATCTATATGAATAGGTTGAGGATCTTCCTTAGGATGAAGATTAGTTCTATCTATTAGGGGAAGAACTTCATCTTCAAGAATGATAGGAATGTCAAGTGTTGGGGATCTAGGTTGACTCAACGATAAAATCATATCTTTCTTCCATTTTTGATAAGATTGGAAAATAGAATTGCCCCTTTGTGGAAGAGATTGAAATTGCTTAGGCCAAAAGAGATCAATAGGAACACCTGGGCTTCTTTCGGATGGTCGAAATAAGCTATGGTTAATAGTTATGATTTCTCAATTGTGGAGAAATTTCAAACACGTATGAATTGGAGAAGAAATAGCCTTCATGGAAGATAGCCAAGGGTAACCCAACTTCACACAAAATTGCTCAGAAGAAGGAATGATAACAAAGTTGACATCCATAGATTTACTGTGAACTTCAACAAGAAGGGTGATAGAACCAATGGTAGGAAAAGAGAAGCCATCAAATAACTTCAAAAGCACATTAGTGTCATCATAGATCGGTTTATACAATCATAAAGTGAAAAGATACTCCTCAGTGATGACATTAACTATGCAAGAGGAATCAACAAGAGCACCGCGACAAGGAATGTTTGTTGGCATTGTGTTGTCATTGATGTCAACCAGTATAGGATGGAAACCAGTATATAAGATGTATGTCCAGTGTTGTCACTGATACATATAGGATGTGATGTCTTTGATGTCACCTAGCCTAGCAGGTCACTGGTACACAAGTTAGTGTTGACTTGTATTGAAGATATAAGGACTACAAACTAGTAAGTGACATGTTGGAAGTTCATTGCTCTCAACCAACAAGAGAGAAATATGTTAAGTTGTTGATTGTGATGAAGAGGTGAAATGTTACAAAAATCACATCAACACCAGAGGTGAAGTATGTGCATGCCACCAGTATGTTGTGTGGATGTCAATCAACAAGAATCGCACTGGATGAAGATGATATCACAAGATTGAAGATATGACTAACATTGAGTGTACCCAACTGGATAATATGTGCCTAATTGAAGATGTATCTGCTCAATGTCAGCTAAGGCATATTGGTGCAATGTTGGAAGTAGCTGACAAGGATCCACTCCCACCGATAAGTGGAGCTTATCTCCTATTATGCATGGAATGCATCATAGTTCTCTGAGATAAGATAGAAGAGTAGAAGACAAATGAATGAAGGCTCACACCGGATTAACTAGTGAAACACTAAGTTGCCTTAGGTGCATGAGATCAAAGATATGCACTAGATCAGTCGAGTAGACATGATGAGTTTCCGGTATAGAGAAGGAAGGATATGTTTGTCACGTTGATAAACATGTTAATAGTAGAACTAGTCCAGTGGTGAAGAAAGGTGTTTCCATAGATGCAGACAGATAGATTTTGTTGAAGTTGATGACATAGTGTCATCAAGGTGGTTACTGGTAAGTATGTCCATCGGTAATGATGGCAAAGCACAGATGCAGAAGGATCCCATCTATTAAAGATGTGCATGAGGTAGGCTGGCAAGAGTCCTAACTGGTTTAGGTGATCTACTGAAAGAGAAGCAAAGTGCAAGGGTGAAGACAAACCAGTTAGGGGATAAAGCGGTAGGGTTTGTGAACCGGTCGATGAAATCGGTTGTGTGTTATTGGTCGATGACCAAGTTGCACCGACATAGTGAGCCAAGGTGCATGTCAACAAAGATGCCATGTGAAGGTGAAGTGACATGCATGCATAGGTTGGTGAGGTTGTTGGTGACTATGAAGCTTGAGGAAGGATGGTAGGAGATTGTGGCTTGAGATCAAGGAAACAAAAGAGATCCAAGACAAACCAATCTAGCTGATCAAAGAGGATGAAGGAAAATGCATCATGCACATGATTGACTAGATACAAGGTTAAAAAACATGCTACAAATAGTTAAAGATAGAAGATGTGCGTTAAAAGGAAAAGAGCATGGTGATTATGATTGATGAGCTATAAGTCATCAATCAAGGACACAAGATCTGATTAGAGATTAGATTGGATGCAGATTCAGTGTATGCTGGAAAATCTGGCTATAAGAGTGTGAGCCAAAGATATAGTTGCTATTGCTGCATGAGTGAAAAAAATCAAATAGCCAACTATTCAAGTACTCAATGACAATCAAAGAAGAGACTGAATGTGTGAGATAGAATCAGGTTGAAGAGTTCAATCGGCAAGAGTGAGGCAACCGGTAGCTTGCCATTAAGTGTGACAGAGGAGTATACCAGTGGTGACTGAACCAGCAAAGAAGAGTCACAAAAGGTTGTAGAGAAGGCAAGCTGAGAACCAATAGTAATCAGATGGTAGACATCTGACTGAGTTATCAAGATCAGTGTTGGATAACAACAGTGTGATAGAGAGAAAAGAGAACCGGCAGAGGGCAGAACTAACAAAGAAGAAGCAGAGGCTGAACCAGTAAGGTTGTAGCAAAAAGTGAGTTGCAGTAGAAGATATGGTTGTAGTAGAGAAAAGGTAAGCAGAGAATCGACAAAGATCTATGTAGAGGTGAACTAGTGGAGAGATTTGCATGAGAGTTACAAATTTCTTTTGTAACAAGGAGATTACTTTTGTATTTGATATATGATCTTGTAATCACCGAGTTGGAGCTTGATGCAGGGGTTGGTGCTCCTTGGGTTGGTGCCCTAAATGTTGTAACCAATTGTTTTATTGTGAGGCTAGATTGGAGTAGTAGTCTCAACAACATTTCTCACTGATGTTTTTCCCATCTTGGGTTTTCCTCGTACTTCCGGTGTGATGAGATGTCCCTTTTATGTGTGGTTGCTTTTGTGTTATCCTCCCATCTAATCGGTATGTCTTCCTTATGTTAGATTTGTTAATTGGTATATACACATAGGATAGAAAAGGGAAAAGATTTGGGAAACCACTGATTCACCCCCCTCTTGGTGGCATCTTGTGTTCAACAATTGGTTTCAGAGCCTAGGTTCCTGGTTGATAAGCTTTCTCTAGCTTGGGTAGATTCAGGTATTTGAACACAATGGTTTGTTTAGTGTCAATCCCTACTCCTATATTTTATGGTTCAAATTTTCTTTTTTGGAGTTGTAGGATGGAATTCTACCTATCCTCTCTAGGGTTTGATGTGTGGATGTCGGTTGTAAATGGATGCCCTAGTAAAGTGAGTCCTCCCACTGATTCAAAAGAAGAAATTGGATACCAGTATAATGATATAGAAATGAAGGCTATATTCAGTGGGATCATATATGATATCCCCTCATAGTTGGATAGATGCAAATCAGCAAAGATCTTATGGGACAGATTGAAGAAGCTCTATGAAAATGAGCCTACCACTGTAGAATCAGTTTGTGAAGACATGATAAGAAATGCAACTCATGTACCTACAGATGATGAAAGTAGATCTGTTAACAACTGCAACAATGATGAAGAAGGAACCCACCTCTTCATGGCTCAAGAATAAAAAGATGAGAGGCACACATCTGAGAATGATCATGAAAATCATTCCTACCAGTGAGATGTGTTTGGCAGTGATAGTGAAGGAGAAGAAGAAGATGAAGCACAAGTTGATCTTGAAGGAGAACTTGTAAGTGCACTCAAAGAGCTTAGTAGAGTGAGGAATGAATACAAGTTATTTAAGAATGTTGTAGTTGTGGAACAGAGCTGGTAGATTAGATGCCTTGAAGAATCTGAGAAATATATCTCAAAGTCAAAGACTCAATAGGAAGACACCAAGGAGTTTCGGTGTAAAGATCTATCATTTGAGCTAGCAACAAAAGATAAAGACTATCTGCAGCTAGAAGGAGAAATGGAGAATCTACAAAATGACCTTGAGAAGTGTCAAGATGAGCTCAAGGTGAGAATCCAGTTTGATGGCAGAAGTGATTCCTTGGAAAAAATATTAAAGAAGAAAAAGCATTCCAAGGATACCGGAGGATTAGAAAGTGGTTCTGGTGAATGCTCCACCAGCAAGAATGTCCCCCACAATGACATTATGTTTGTCTCCTCAAATGGAGATAACAAGGGACAAACCATCACTATCTATAATTCTCCCCAAAAGTAGGTTGATCTAACCTCACCCAATGAAGACATGGATTCAAGGATGAAGATTGGTGCTACAAGAAGGAGAGAAAATGCAGATCCCAAAGGGAAAGGAAATATGGGAGAAGGAAGCTTCACCAAAAGCAAGAACAAAAGGAGACAACATAGAAGACTCCTACCAATAGAAGACAAGGAAATGATACCACCCACAAGAAAAAGAAAGTGTGGGAAAAGAAGAGATCAGATGGAAGAATTGCAAAACGTGGACAAACCAAGATCCATCCTTGGAGAAGCAAAAATGGAGATACTAAACCGATAAGATCTCCTCAAGCATGGAATAACAAATTTGTAAATTATGTGCCCCCTTTCTCTAGTTATTGTTTTGCATGCAAAGAATATGGCCATAGGGCATATGAATGAAGAATGAAGTCTAGGAATAGACAAGTTTCTCTTCCTAGAAACAATATTGTTGGTTGTCAGAGGTGTAATGGCTTTGGCCATAAAATTCATAATTGCAGAAGGATGAACTTGTAGTCACATGATAGCCAGTATAGTAGCTATGCTTAACATAGAAATGGATATAGAGCATATGGAAGTCAAATTTGTACAAGGAACCAAAGGATAAATGTCCCTACAAGATCAAGTGGTCCACCGGTTTCAGTAGCTAGGTACAATGGCATGACCAAAAGAAGAAGGTCAAACCAGTTTGACAACAGGTCCTCCAATCATGTGTATTGCATGGACACAATTTTATTCTATAGCAATGCTTCTGGTCATGATGCATAATTTGGTAGAGAAAGGACCCATTAGCAAAAGAAGCAAAGACCTACTCCCAAGACTAAAGATGGGAAGAAGAATGAGACCAAGCAGGTTTGGAGGAAGAAGCAAGAAGATGCAACCATGGACCAACATTGTGCATTCAATGCACAAGTAATATCTCCTAAGGCTTAAAGGAGATGCAAGACCTTAGGGGGAGCTACTCATTGATCACATTATTCACCCACTTAGTGAAAATGGACAGACAAAAGGATCATTTGTTGTAGGTATGAAGGAAGGAAATGAGATGGTAAGAGTGTGTAGTGGTTGCCTTGGCTACACACCTACAGATGAGTGATGGATCATTACTACATGTGTCAATGGATGGAAAATTTGTATTTGGGATCAAAAGAAAATTGACACAAGAAGACAATAGTTAGAGGTAGGTGCTCCGGTAGAGATGATGGACCAGTGCAGGAAACTAGTATGTGCAATAGGTTACTGGTATGTATACTAACCGATATTACAAGTTATGTAAGTCAATGAGGTCTAGGATCATTGCAATAACTCTGATGGTGTGATATGAAGAAGTGGTTATGTCTCAAGTGGTATTGGAAATTACCTAGATGACATATGATGGCCCAGTTGTTGGTCATGTATACATGTATCTTTTTGGGATAACCGGTTTGATATATGGCATGATAATGATATTGTATGGCATTGTGTACAGCTAGGATCATGTCATATGTTGTGGTGAAATTTGTGGATCTGATAGATCATTATATTGATCACATATGCACAGCTCAACTGGTATAAGGGATAGATTGAAGCTTTATTTTTGAACCCGACGGAAATGAGGACCTGAGATGTATGACTCAGGGGGAGTTAATAGTCAGGTTTTCTTATTTGTATTAGACCTGCTAGACACAGGGGGAGTGAGAATGTCTATGGTTGTACCGGTATGATTGTGTCTTTGAAAGTGTCTAGGGTTGTGAGATATTTCAATGTCTATCCAATTGAACTCACAAATGGACCATAGAGAGTGTTGTCTACAAAAAGGGGGAGTTACTTACATAGGAGAACATACACTTGTTATCAGAGAAGATACAATTGGTATCAGTTTCAACTTCAACACTTGGTATCAACATTTTGGGATCAGAATGGCTTTTGCATCAAGGAGAGATGATGCAATCTAACCAGAAGGTATGTTGTATTCATTGATACATGTGCCTTCAATTGGTTTCAAACTTGTATATGCATGTTTTATTGGTTTGCATATACACTTGGCTGCTAAGAAATTGGTGTCAATTGGTGGTTGATCCCTCCATCACAAATATTGTGAATTGAGAAGATGCAAAATTTGAAGGTAAATGGAGGAGAAGCATCTAGTAAACAAAGAGGGAAAGAGAAAAATCTATCAGTGCTCCATAGACACAAGGAGGAGAGAAACCTTGTCAGTGCCCTTTGCCATTGTTGTCAAAGGGGGTGAAAGATTCTATAGTATGTCACATACTACATGTGTGAGAATCTATGGAACACACAAAGGGGGGGAGAGAGAATTTGTAGTATGTTAGATGCTACATGTGTTAACATCAATGCCAAATGGGGAGATTGTTGGCATTGTATTGTCATTGATGTCAACTGGTATAGGATGGCAACCAATATAGGAGATGTATATGCAGTGTTGTCATTGATACATATAGGATGTGATGTCTTTGATGTCACCTAGACTAGCAGGTCACTGGTACACAAGTTAGTGTTGACTTGTATTAAAGACAAGGATTGTAGACTGGTAAGTGACATGTTGGTAGTGAATTATTGCCAAGTGACAAAAGAGCAAGATGTTGGGTTGTTGATTGTGATGAAGAGGCAAAATGTTACAAAAATCACATCAACATTGGAGGTGAAGTATGAGCAAGCCACCAGTATCCTCTGTGAACATCAATCAACAGGACTCCCACTGGATGAAAATGATATCACAAGATTGAAGATATGACTAATAGTGAGTGTGCCCAACCAAATCACATGTGCCTGATTGAAGATGTATCAACTCAATGTCAGCTAAGGCATATTGGTGCAATGCCAGAAGTAGATGACAAGGATCCACTCCCACCGATAAGTGGATCTTATCTCCTATTGTGCATGGAATGCATCATAGTTCTTCGAGATAAGACAAAAGAGTAGAAGGCTGGTGATTGAAGGCTCGCACCAGATGAACTAGTGAAACACTAAGTTGCATTAGGTGCATGAGATCAGAGATATGCATCGGATCAGCTGGGTAGACATGATGAATTTCTGATACAGAAAAGGAAGGATATGTTTGTCACTTTGACAAACATGTTAATAGCATAACTGGTCTAGTGGTGAAGAAAGGTATTGCCATAGATGTAGATAGATGGAGTTTTTTTAAGGTTGATGGCGTAGTGTCATCAAGGTGGTTACTGGTAAGTATGTCCATGGGTGATGTTGGAAAAGTGCAAATGTAGCACACTCCCATCTATTGAAGATGTGCATGAGGTAGGCTGGCAAGAGTGCTGGCCGATTTAGGTGCTCCACTAAAAGAGAAGCAAAGTACAAGGGTGAAGATAGACTGGTTAGGGTATAAACCGACAAGGTTTGTGAATTGGTAGATGAACCCGATTGTGTGCTATTGGTTGATGGCCAAGCTAGACTAACATAGTGAGCCAAGGTGGATGTCGACAAAGATGCTAGGTGAAGGTGAAGTGGCATTCATGCATAGGTCGATGTGGTGTTTTGGTGAGGTTGTTGGTGACTGGTCCAACATTAAATAGTGACTGGGAAGCTCGAGGAAGGATGGTAGGAGATTGTAGCTTGAGATCAAGGATATAGCAGAGATCCAGGACAGACTGGTCTACCAGATCGAAGGGGATGAAGGAAACCACATCATGCACATGATTGACCAGACACAAGGCCAAAAATCATCCTACATATGGCTAAAGATAGAAGATGTGTGTTTAAAGGAAAAGAGAATGGTGATGTTGATTGATTAGTTGCAAGTCATCAAACAAGGATATGATATTTGATCATATATGATGTGCCACGATGATGAGAGATCAGGTCGGATGCAGATTTAGTGCATGACAGAAACCCTAGCATGTCATGTTCAAACCAACATTTAGGCAGGAAAATCCAGCTATAAGAGTGCGAGCCAAAGATATAGTTGTTGATGTTGCACGAGTGAGAAAACTCAGATAGCCATCCAATCAAGTGTTCAACAACAATCAGAGAAGAGACTGAATGCATGAGAGAGAACCAGGTTGAAGAGTTCAACTAGCAAGAGTGAGGCAATTGGTAGCCTGCCATTAAGTCTGACAGAGGAGTATATTGATGATGACTGAATTGGCATAGAAGAGTCATAGAAGATTAAAAAGAAGGCAAGATGAGAACCGATAGTAATAAGATAGTAGACATCTAAATAAGATATCAAGATCGGTGTTGGATAGCAAGAGTGTGATAGAGAGAAAAGAGAATGGATAGAGGGTAGAACCAGCAAAGAAGAACCAGAGGCTAAACCGGTAAGGTTGTAGCAGAAAGTGAGTTACAGTAGAAGTTAAGGTTGTAGCAGAGAGAAGGTGAGCAGAGAATCGACAGAGATATATGTAGAGGTGAACCGATGGAGAGATTTGCATGAGAGTTAAAAAGTTATTTATTAACAAGGAGATTAATTTTGTATTTGATATATGATCTTGTAATCACTGAGTTGGAGCTTGGTGTAGGGGTTGGTTCTCCTTGGGCTGGTGCTCCTTGGGTTGGTTCCCTAAAGTAGGAGTGGTACTCCTTGGGTTGGTGCCCTAAATGTTATAACTGAATGTTTCATTGTGAGGCTGGATTAGAGAAGTAGTCTCCAACAACATTTCTCACTGAGGTTTTTCCCATCTTGGGTTTTCCTTGTACATCTGATGTTATGAGATGTCCCTTTTATGTGTGGTTGCTTTTGTGTAATCCTCCAATTTAATTGGTATGTCTGCCTTATGTTAGATTTGTTAACTGATATATACACATAGGATAGAAAAGGGAAAATATTTGGGTAACCACTGATTCACCCCCCCTCTTAGTGGCACTGTGTTTTCTACAATGTCCTTAACCTTCACAACTATGTATAAAGGTCCATCAGGTGCTCTAATGGTCTCACTAGGGTCAAATGTGACACAAGGATCCTTAGGTATCTCTTGTTTCTCTACACTGCTCACCAAATTTGAAGTTGCAGTAGTAAGATCAGAAGGAGAGAAAGAGGCTTGTTCAGTCTCAATCACATTAGAGGTATGAGAAGGAAAAGGATTAGTAAAAATCTAAAGATTTTGATGAGGAGGAGCTACTGATTTATTTCCCTTATCATTCACAATTTCCATGGATAGAGTACTATTATCAATCAAATCTTGAATCTTACTTTTCAATGCAAAACATTTCTCAGTATCATGACTAGGCTAATGATGAAATTGACAAAAGGAATTGCTATCAGAATAAGGGGTTGCAAGCTTAGATGGGTCAACTGGTTTTATAGGAGGAAGTTTGATAACATTTCTTTGTAACAACTGAGACATAATACTATGTGAAGATTCATTAAAAGGAGTAAATTGTGATTCTCTTTTAAAGGATTTAGAAATAGGAGGCACACGTGTTGTAGAATTCACATTGTTGTTGTTGATTGTATCATTGAACTTGATGAAGATTTTTGTTGGTTTGAACTTTGAAAACGGTTTTTGAACACTCTCCCCCATATCACTTGGAGCCATAGGAATAGATTGCTCCATTTGACTCATAGTCAGTTCATAATTGTGGAGTGTTGCGCACAACTACGGAAAGGAAGTAAACTCAGATAAAATAATCTTTTTCCTAATATATTTTTGCAAATTAGAAATGAATTTTTTTTGAATATCATTATCAGGTACATGAAAAGAAATTTGAGCATACAAATGCTTATATCTACCAATGAAATCAATCACTTTTTCTTTAACACCTTGTTTACAATGCATTCAATCAGTCAAAGTGATTGTAGGACCAATGCTGTTTTGAAATTGTTGAATGAAAGCATTTGCTAATTGTTGAAAAGAAGTGATAGAATAAGAAGGCAAAGAGAAATACCATTGTAAAGTCTTATCTCTTAGTGTTCTTGTAAATAGTTTTGCAAGAAATCTATGATTATAAGCATAATCAGTACACAAGGTTTGAAATGTTTTAACATGCATGAGAGGATCACCTTTTCCATTATAGAATTCCAATTGAGGGACCTCAACATACTTAGGTTGGATGACTTTAACAATATCAAGAAAAAGTGGGCTCGCAACATCAAATGTTGGCATGCTAGACTTGGATTGACTCATGCAAACAATTTGTTGTTGCAAGGAAGACACAGTTTGAGCAAGATTATTAATGGTCACTTCGGTAGAAGAATTGATGTTAGACATGGTTGATTGAGAAGGTGGTGTGATGTTATTGAAGGAAGGCATTGATTGAGAATAAGGTGGTGGGACATTATGAAAAGTAGACATAGGTGATTATTGAGTAGGAAAAGGGACACTTAAAGGAGGAATAAAATTATTGAATGAATTGACCCCTTGTGTCATATTGATTGGTTGAGGGATAATAGGAATACTTATGGAAGACATAGGTAAAGATGGAGGATAAAATGAAGAAGAGGGATTTCTCTCATGACCAATGGTTGTAGGAATGACATTTTGAGTTGATGTAGCCATGATGTTTGAAGTGAAAGTAGGAATACTAGCCATTGGAGTGGTCAAAGGAATAGAAGAATTGATTTGATTTGAAGGTTGTGAATAACCTAAATTATCAACACAACTCTTTATAGGCATGACATTGGAATCAACAATATGAGCAATGCCACACAATATATCAATTTCATTCTTATCACTTTGAATCATTTGTTTAAGGCCTTGAATTAATGGAAGAGCTTCACTATTAGGGTATTCTTGGGACATCCATTGTTGAAAGTTATCAAACTGATTGTCCAATTTTGAAAGCTGATCTATGGAAACTCTAGTTAAAGCTTCTTCATGTTCATCATGGGATTCATCAATTGGATAGACAGGGACATGATTAGGATGGGAAGAATTACCATGGTCCTCATTAAAGAAGTCACCCAAATTATGCTCCATCTCCCCAGTAATTAAACCGTGGGAAGCCTTAACGTTAATGCTTCGTCTAATGGGGATAGTGTAGGCAGGACCAATAGTGATGAAACTCATGCACTAGAAGGAAAATTTGAAATTTTGAATGTGAATTATAGGAACAAAGTGCACAAAAATTGAATAATGCAAAATTTGAGAAAATAATGATTAAAAAAATTGAACTTTGTTGAAAGAAGGAAATGACACACTTTCTAAAAATAATTTTATAATAAAGGAAAGGAAAATGGAATTTAAAATTAGGGCCAATGGGATACCACTTAATTTTAAAATTGATAAAATCAAAAATTTTAAAATCAGGGCAGATTATAATTAAACACTTAATTTTAAAAAATTTCTTGAAATTTGAAATGTTGAATTGTGAAGGTATTTTTTATTTTAGAGGAATCGAAAATTGACAAAATCAGCCAATTTTCTAGATTGAAGTTATTAAATACGGTCATAACAATCTCCCAAAATTTTGGGAAAAAAGTCAGGGACCATGTTGAAAGTGCACACGGTCCAACCAATTTTTTTTTAAATTTTCAAGGATGAAAGTTACGATGATTTTAAAGATAACCCCCCAAAATTGGTGGATTTTACAATTTCTAGATAGACGAAATTAAGGTTTGAATGTGAAAATAGGACCCTATCAGGGTTTTGAAAAAAATGAGGAATTGAATTGCAATTTTGAAAAGGGTCAAACCTAATGGATAGGAACACCTTGAAAAATGCTTGGAAAACTGAGATTGATTGAAATTGATTGAGATTTACACAAAATCCAATTAAATTTGAAAATTAAGGTTTTGGGACCTAATCGCTTAATTTTTAAAATTTTGAATTTTGAAAAAGGAGGGAAATTAAAAATTTGAATTTTAAGAAAGAGGATAATTCTAAAAATAGTCACAAATCTGAAAATTAAATAGAAATTCAAATTTTGCACAAGTTCAATATTATTTTTGAAAATTAGGGTTTTGACAATTAACCACTTAATTTTATGAATTTGATTTGCAATTTGAACAAGACAATGAATAAATTGAATTTGACAAAATATGCAATTTTCAAATCTAAGACAATAACAAGCAATTTTTACAAAGAAAAAGTTCAATTTCATTTTTAAAAACTAGGGTTTTGAATGACCTAACCACTAAGTTTGTAGATAAATTAAACTTGTAAATGAAAAATATGCAATGATTTTCAGAATAAAGCATGCAAGATGTTGAGTTCACCAAAATGTAATGGTGGAAAAGGTGAATGCTGGAAAGATCAAGAGGAAAGCTTTTCTTCCCTCTAAGGAGAGATGAAAGTTTTACTGTGGATTTCCCTTCAAACACTTTATCCACATTAAATTTAAAAGAGGGGAAAAATTCAATAGATCCAATCTCTTGGAAAAGAGATTGAATACTAAATGAATTGATAATGAGATAGAAATGACAAGCTAACCCCCTCTTTTAGAATGGAAAATGATTGAATTATGTGTTGTAAGACTAAGTGTAAAAGTAGCAAAGAACTGATTATGACTTGAGATAGAAGCATGAGATGAAGCTCTGCACTTGGATCTGGCTATAATATGTCGAGACAAAGCTGCCCTGCGAATTTGAGGAAAAGTTGTCGGGACCCTGCTGAAAGTGCACACGGTCCTCCAAAAAATATATGAAACAAAAAGGGTTTTTTTGCCTCTGCAAATGGAGTCTGAATCTGCAAACACAATTATGCACTTGCAACCTACACACAGAAAAGAGAGGAAAAGGGGTTGGGATTGGGGGTTTGCCTTCAGGTCAAACCCCAGTTTTGGAATTAACCAAATGATGAAAGAAAGTACTTGCAAGTAAATGTAAATGAAAGACTGAAGTGTAATTCACCTTAAGGGAGGTCATAGATAGAATGTAGGTAGATTTTCTTGTATTGAATTGAATTTTCAAAGGGATCTTCTCTTCAATGGTTGAATCCTTGACTTGAATGCAACACCTAGCCTTGAAGGGAGACTTGAGAATGCTCAATGCTAAAAAGGAATTCTTGAACTTATGCCCACCTTATCGCTTCTCCAACTTCCAACTTTCTTGAACTTATGCAAATGAGAGGAAAAATGTGACTTATATACTCATCAATTAGGGTTAATTGATTGATTTTTCATTAGAGGATGACACAAGGAAAATTTTCCCACTTTATGCAAAGATAGGACAAAGGGGGTGCCAAAATAGGGCAGGGACAAGGAGGACATGGGTTCCATGCCCTTGTCCTAGGAGGATAGGGGTGCCACGCCCTTGTCCTGCTCTTTTCTTGGGACAAGGAGCAAGTTCAGACAATACAAAGGGAAGAAAAGTGCAGTTTTGGGGGATGAACGAGTCTTGAATCTCCGATTGGGCTTGGGGATTCAAATCACCAATGTGAAGACCCTAATATGGTCGCAAATTGCAAGGGTCACAATTTTATGACACTACACTTCCATGTCAACCGGTAGCTCAACAAGCCTCCTTCATCATTTGTCATTTTTGCTTCCACATAGTCTTGGGCGAGCTCCATATTATGGTTCTTTTCTTTGCCTAATGATCCTATATCTAGTCGCATCATGGCACATTTCATCCACTCCTCTCATTATGTCTTGTTCCACGTTGAGTGTATCTTTTCTAAAATTCCTCTCGGCCCTCATACTTGTTGGTCGATTTGACACCTTGCAGTCATTTCACTCCTTTTTGTATGAGCACAAGCCATAACATATGTACTTCTTATCCCACTCTTATCCCCAGCCGGATCTTCTCATCGAACGTTTTGTGTTTATGGTTATCGATAAAAAAAAAATCCTTAATTTCTTTCCATTTCTTCAATATCTTTGTTTCATACATCCAGTGGTGAGTCACCCTATGGACAGGTTGATGAATTAGCTAGGGGGAGAATCCCATGATTATTTCTATAACCTTAACCTATTAATTCATCATACCTTCCCATATACTATCCATGATTTCTACCTTAACATTTATCGTTCCTACAATCCGATCACTCTTATTGCTAAATTTACTTAAATTTTGGGGTTAAACATTGTGTGTCAAAACCATTTTCTATAACCTTGTCTCTGAGAAATTTTCTTTGAACTTGTGTATTGTTCACCAGTATTCTGCTACTTCCTACAACAATTATGATAGGAAGTTGGCAACTGTGTTATGAACCCACCTCTATAAAGGAACTAAATGATGAACAGGAGGGGGGTGAATCAATGATATTCTAAAAATTTAAACAAAATGTGTATACACAAAAGATAATGCAAATAGATGAAATGCACACACACAGAGGAAGACAAATCACACAACACAAGAATTTACAAGGAAAAACCGGTGTAGGAAAAAACCTCGATGAGAATAGTTGTTCGAGTCTATTGCTCCAATCCAGCCTCACAAAAATTTCACTAATTATAATTTTTTTTAGGACACCAACCCAAGGAGCACCAACCCCTGATGATTTAGAGAACCAATTCTAGGAGCATCTACCCCTTCTTTGAGCACCCACTTAGAGATTCACATTGATATCATCTTAAAACAATACAATGAACAACCTTGTTACAAATGTGTTTTGTAACCCTTACAAAAAAAATTTGCCTTTTGACTTTTGTCCTTTATCTGTTGAATACCCTATCTCTACTAAATGCTCATCTTTCTGTTCTTTCTCTTTCTCTACAACTTATTTCTTTGCTACATGCACTTCCACAACTATTCTACACTTCTCTGTTTCTTGTTCTTTTCTCTTTTTGTTCTCTGTCTCATTGTCTACAACTGAATTTCTCCTCTCTCTACACTTTAATAGCTCTGTAATAACATCATGTTGAATGCATCTCCAAAAATTTCTTTTGTGTGCCCTTTTGATTCTCTTTACAACTATGTATTTGCAATTTTATTTTCTTCTCAACTCATCAGCATACTCAACTACTATGCAAAATATTTTCGACTCGACCTTTTAATACATTCTACATCCACCTCTATAAGGTCAGCTAGACCATAACCCATCACCGATCAAGCAAAAATGGTTTTCATTGTTATCAGTAACATATCCTCATAATTTCCTAAGCAACCTTAGAATTGTCCATATGATCTATTTGCACTCGACTTGGCATAATAATTCTACCAACTTCTGTATCTATCAACAAGCTGGCAATCCAAGTAGACTTGTTCAATTTCCTAGACCACTCTGTGATGCACCAAAATATGTTCTTGAATTTGGATCGTTGATTTTAATATATTCGACCCCTAAAAGCCACATGTCTTCAAAAATCATTGTCCATGTCACTCAGTCAACATTGGTTGACTGCCACATGTACCCCTATGTCTATCAGCAAGCATACGTGGAGTCAAAATCATCCCAGATGGTCATGTTGTTCTCAAATTCTGATTGCTTTGTTTTCCCTGCTCAAATCTTAGATATTTGTCACTTATGGAGAGAAATAATAGGAAACAGAACAAAAGCCAACATATAACAAGGTTTGTACTAAAACCTTCTACACTTCGAGCTTTCGCCTAGCTTAGGTGGGTTTACCTTCTGTGATTACTTTTCATAACTGTGATTGGAGATCTACAAAGAAGACAAATACCAACCCCTACAAACCCTATCACCTTGAACATAAAAGAAAGGCTTGTAATCATTTTTTATTGATCTCCAAGAAGCTTATAGAACCCAACAAAGTATACCAGTGCCTTATCTTGGGCTTCAGAGTCACCTAAGACTAAATAAGAATTCTAAATTGGAAATCCACATACATTTCATCATTCTAACTTCACTAAACTTACATATGCTTGACATACATAAATTTTTATCTTTATGCTAAAATCAGTTATCAGATTCAAGCAGAATTATTGATTACTATCAGAGAAATTCTAAGTATATTTAATCTCCCTCCTTGAGAGAGAAACCTAAAACATCTCCATGAATTTGCCTTGTAAATCATTCAATTAAATAACCCTAGATTATCTAACTAAACTAGTAAATCAATCATACATACAAGAAGACAACATGAATCTAGGATCAGAATGCTTTGATCTATGTATTGATGTCCATCATTGAATCTACATTAACTCAGAATGATCCTTCAAAACCAGAAAGAAGAAACCCCCAAATATATTTTGCCAGAGCTTTTTTACAAAATCTTGTGATTCTTACAAATGAGAAGAAATTGGGAATATGAAGAGGAGGGAAAAATTAGGTCTGCAACCAAAATTGCCAGATGTCTCTTTTTCCAACTGAATTTCAATTCCTTCATATTTCCCATGGAAATTTCTCTCAAAAGATCTGATCTTTGTTGAAACAAACTTCATAAGTACATTCCTCATCTCGAGAGCTTTCCAGCAATATATGATACTTGCCGTTTTGACCAAAAATGGACCTCTAGGCGAATTAATCACTCAACATGTGCACATCATTTAAATTTTTCAATTTTTAATATAGTTTCAACTATATAATAAATCTACATTTAACGTTGATTTTTGCTTTGATTGTGCCTTGCAATCCTGTCACGTGGCAATCTCTGATTGGTCGATGGGGTCCATTGGGTGCCACCTAGGATGACACCTCATCACTGCCACTTGTTTGCTTGCTTGTCTATCCACCTGTACGCCACATGTGTGCCACATCACTGCCACTGGGACGGGGCCCACCTGCTAGACAACCACCTCACCAGGACCTACCTGCTAGACCGCTGACTAGACCTGCCACCTGGCTTTCACCATTTCACAATGGGTAAGTTTCGTGCATCTTCAAGCTTCGAAATCATGCGGACCGTCGGATCATCTTGGACTTGCTCGATCTTTAACTCCTGGATTTTAGCCCTGGGCTTTTCACCATTTCGCAACCTTTAACCTTCATGCATCTCGCCTTCGCGAAGTCACGTGAGCCTTCTGATCTCCTGAACCTGCAGGGTCTTTAACCATCGCTGAGCTTTTTGCCATTTCGCCTTTTGCCATTTCGCGAAGCTTAACTCTTGATCATCTCCACCTAGCAAAATCGCGCGCACCATCGATCTTCTCCGAAGTTACTCACCAGTTAAGCCACCCTTTGTCTGCAAAACTCGCTGCCTGCCTTGAGATCCATGTCTGCGTGGGGTCCACCTATCGACATCTATTACCTCCTCGATCACCTTGGGATCCATGCCCACGCGCGTGGGGTCCGCCTTGGGTGCTCAACGGGCATTGTCTGTCAAAAGCCTAGATGGCTTTAACATTATACTTGGGTAAGGCCTTGCATATAAATAACAAAAGGTTCCCCTCCACAGTGAATGTGAGACAAATAGTTTTGCCTGGATCTTCATTTTGAAGCTTTTGCCTGACCTTTAATGGAAGATTCTTTTACATATGCGTGGAATTCGATGGCCTTTTCAACCACGCCATACTGGGAGGAGTGTATTTGCAATTTTTAATGGCCTTTGGTTAATAACCAAAGAATGCCCATCCTCCAACATCCATGCAGAGGGTTTGAACGCTTCCACGTGAGGGAGGATATTGCTATGATTTGTTTGCAATTGCTTTGCACTCCTCTGCAATCCCTCAAAAACACACCACACTGCCCAAACTCCATTGCTTATTATCAATCCATTTTTTCAGTAGGAACTTTCCTGTAAAATGAATATGCACGAGAAACAACCACATTGTATTCTTCGGAAATCTTGAACATACAAGAAGCTTTCGCATCACTGAATTTTCTACGACTCTTGTTTTAGTGTCTGCAACTTCAGATGTACTTAAATTCAATTTTTGATTATATTATCAATCATATTTTCTACAATTTCTTGTGTTCCTATCTAGGAAGTTTATGGAGGTACTATACTTGAGATTTCAACACCTGAGCAATTACGTGAGAGGGGAGGATTGGCTGGAGACCACATGATGGAGGATATTGCTAAAGCATTTGTGCTACCTCTTCACTTACCACGTTGACATGCTCTGCAAACCTTCCAACACACCATGCACACTGCAAGCTTTAAAACTTCTAAAAGCCTCTCAAACACTATGCAAGCTCAACGCATAGTAGCGGAATTTGGCATTTCATTTGCCACACTGGAGAGGGGAAGGACCGCTGCCAAAGGATTTGTTGAAAGATTCTAAATGTTGAAAAACCACACAGAGGGAGGAGGATAGGATGCTGGCACTTGCTTAAGTTTTCAACCTGCCTTCCAAACTCCGTGCAAATGGTCAAACTGTTGCTTGCATTGGCTATGGGGGGTTTTGAAACTTTCAACACCCCTTTCCAAGCACCACAGCCAGTAGAGAAGGAGATGGGTAACCACATGAGGGAGGAAGTTCCTATTGTTTGTACTCACATTCTGCTGAAGCTTCAATGCCTTCTACCAGCAAAGAGGACTTGGTATATGTTATGGAATCTAGACTCAAACTCGTCATATTGCATTTCCTTTGCACTTTGCTGCATAACACAATCTGCCACGTTGCATTTGGTCTACTCCCGATTCAACTTCAGCATGCCACATAGAAGGGAGGATTGCTGGCAAGGTTCAGCTATTTAGATTTATAATGATATCAGTTGCATTACTTATTTCATGATGTGACTGAGAGATAAATGATAAATGAAACTCTGTGGAACAACCGACCCACTTCATAGTCCCTTTCTTCATGACTATGACCATATTCGCCATATGAATAGCCTGAGTATTGTGAGTGAATAAAATTCATGTCTTACGAGACATCAAAGGACATAGCATAGAATTTTGGATATATGTCCATCCATCCATATTGTAACCAGTCAAATGAAGTCGCCTTTCACCATCCTACTGGCGAATTGCAATCGAGCCAGGTCGGGCCCCAAAGTTGGTCCGACTAAAAAAAAATTCATTTTCAATGCAACTGACCTCTGAAATGCTTCATGGACCTCAAACATACCTCTGGAAATGATCGTCATCATTTTTGAATCATAAAATTGAATTTTACAACTTTCAGGCACTTGCGCCACATTTTTGCATTTAATCACGAAGACGTATTATTCAAGCTAGTCAAAACACCTTTCTGGAGCTCGCCATCTGATAGGCATGTACTCTGATATGCAAGCATGAAATCTACCAAACGGTTTCTCAAGACGAGTCCCAAGCGAAGAGATATTAATTGGCAAAAATGACCAACTTGCTTTGCCGACACTACAAACCTGATGAAGTCAATGTTCTGGCAACACATGATGCCCTTCTCAAAAATATCAAACGACCTCTATAGATCCTCAAATTTGAAACACGAGTACCTTGAAGTACATACTAAATCGTTGAATTCTCAATTCAACCAAAAGCCTAACTGGATGCAAATGGCATGCTCATAAAAACAACTACTTTAACTGATATAGCACTGAAAGTATGGATAACTGAAAATGATGGTTAAATGAACCCTTTTGAAAAGCGATCAAATGGATTGGCAGAGGCTTGAAATTTGAAACGTATCTTTTCATCTATACTAACATTAACCTGGAAGAAACATTCTGACATGACACTCACTGAGGCAACTTTTACACTTGCGAAACAGGGCTCCGACTAGCTGTCGAAACAGGGACTAGTCAAACCACACAAACTGCAAACAAATTTGTCTTTGAAAACTGAGCAAATGGATTCATTACGACCTGGAATTTTACAAGCTAACTCACATTTATGCATGAAATTGAATCCATTTTGAAATTCTCCATGACAATCAACAGGGCAAAAGATATAATTGCTCAAATTAGGCTACTCAATAAAATCTGCATTTGTGCCTTGAATGCACTTTTAGCTCATCCCTCGAAATGGGTACCTTGTAAACTTATCCAAACTGAAATCTGAAAGTTTCACATCATTACATAGGCCAAATGAAAGGTGTAGGACATGAATACCGAGCCTTACCCCTTGAAAATCAACTGGCTCCACTTTACCCTCCCTAACTAGGCCATTCAAACTGACTTATTTGGAAATGTAAAGCAAAAATTTGAATTGGGCCTCTAAACTTGACTCAATTTTAACGAGTCCCAACAGTGGCTCTGACTGGGGATGGTTGATTGCAAGATCAACACAAGAATCCAAATATCTATGGTTAAGCAGACCACCCAAAAAATGAATCAAACTCTTCTCTTCTCAAAAATAGGGCTTCCTCATTCTACCCAAACAGCAGGGCACTTTATTGAAAACCACACAACTGAAGCAAAGCAACTATACAAGATATACAAACATACTTACAACTAATTAAAAACTGCTCCACTAATCCTCAACATTTACCTCTATCAAAAATCTGATTTTCATCTCTTGATATCGTGATCCAAACAAAGGCACCTTCCAGTAATAACTAAGCATAATCATTATAATCAACCTCTTTTATCTCATCACTGTAACAATTGGTGTGCATACCTCTTGTCTGATTCTGAACTTTACGGTCACACACTATCTCAACAAAAGTAAAACCATGAGACAACTCACTAAAGAGGCTTTCCCACAAGATACCATATATTTCACTATCCCAATTGATTCTATCTTTTGCAAGGACATCATCATGCTAAACTTCAAAAGTAAAACATTCATTCTCAACACTGTAATTCCCATCAGCACATACCTTATTATCATTTAAATCAATAGAATGAGGGACACTACTAACCAACTGATGCAAACAAGGAACATAAATGTTTTGTTTCAGATGTGATACTTCCCTATGCTGATCACGCTCTTTACCATCCTTGTTCATCAAGCTCAAAACCTCTGCATTCTCAAAATCCCATTCATGGAAAAGAATGCATACCTCTGGCTGAAGAAAATCCTCAGCTAAATCTTCTTCATTCAAACTTATATCCACTTGAAAAACTTCCATTTGTGGTATGAAGTAATCATCACACAACCCATGCCTCTTATCTTCATCATGAAACATGTCACTGCTACATGGAATGGTATCAGCATTATGGACTGGTTCATCATTTACAACATCTGGCTGATCATTTATTTCTTCATACAAAGGGTTAGAAACCAAATGAAAAATCCCTTTATGAACATTATGGCACTGAAGTGGTTGGTCTGTATCTATATCAACATTGAATAAAGCATTAGAAGAATTGCTAAAGATACCATCCGCCCTATCATCATAATCATCTTCATCAAATAAAGAAGAAATTGAAACTAGGCTAGAACAATCCTCAATGTTCCATGTTTTAAATCCATAAGATTTCATCCTATGACCATCATTCTGAAAATCAAGATAATCATACTTATCTTGCCATGATTGATCTTCTTTACCAATAGAATACTCGTCATCAGCCAAAGAACAAAGATGAATATCACTGCCATTTACTTCATCTGATGAATTTTCAGCGTGTTCACTTAAATTTTTTGTCATAAAACCATCTGTTAGATCAGCATGTTGTTCATCAAGTGTACAAGCATTCAGTTCACAGTCCTTTTCTGAAGAATCCTCTTCACCATATTGCAGAAGGTCTTCATTAACAACTCGAAGGCTCTCCAATGAACCTTCTTGTCCACAACTTCAAGAGCTTTCCTAAGTTTTGCAATCTTTTGAAATTATATTACGCTTTGCTATTCCATGTGAGATTTCATAAAAATATGTCCATCCATGTGTGCTATATTTTCATTGCAATCATGCGTACCATTGAGATTTTCTGAATTAACTTTATGCATAACTTTCAAATTAAAAAGATCATCAACATGATTACAAGAAGTGAAATCTGAAGTGAAATTTGAAAATACTTTTACTTTATCCTCAACACAAGTGACATTATCAATATTTAAGTGAGGATCAACTATTGTTTGCACCAAACAACTCTGATTTTCATCATATTGCACATTTTCACTTGCACAAACATCAACACTTGGTAATCCCTCTATATTTGGTATTTCAACATCAAATACATCAGCAGCATGTAAAACTCGATGGTCATCACCATCATTATTTTCACCATCACTAACCTTGGGAGATGCATGATTCACTTGGTAATTGGCAGTCACATAATCAACATAACCGGCATACAAATCAAATGGTACATATCCCTTGTATATATCTACCTTTGTATCAACATTTTCACAACACTTCCCACTGATCATTTTGTCATTACTGTGAGAGACAACCGACATTAACAACAGAGGTTCTTGACTCTCATTCAAATTTGAATCACATGCATCAACAAAACCTTTCAAAACTGCAGAGTTTGATGCACCTAGACAAGGAATGATTTTCTCAGCTTCACATGGTATTTCAGCATTGAAGGTACTTTGGCATGAAACAACAGCAGACATAGACCTCTTGGATATCCCAAATTTCAAGTTATTTTCCATATCCCTAGCTATGTTAAACGCTTCATACAAAGTCTTGGGTTCTTTGTTTCTCAATAAGAAACTCATCTTCTCATCAAATGCACTCATATAAACATCCAGACATACTTTATCATCAAGTTTATACTATCTGGAAATCTTGGACAAAGCTTGTGAAAATATGATATTAAATGTTGGTACCAATTCATCTTCCCTGATTTGTATATAAGTGAATTCTTTCAGCAAATCACGATCACTCAACTTTTCATCAAATTGGTCTATGAAATCTGAAACTAATTCTTCCCATGAGGAAATACAATCTACTGGCAAAAAAGAGAACCAATCCCTTGCATCCTCTTTCAATGATTGAACAAACAACTTCATGCATATATCTTCCTGACAAATTTCAAACTCTCCTATCAAATCTGAAAATCTTTTCACATGTTGACATGCTGATTCTGATTTCTTCCCACTGAAAATGGGCAAATATTTTCTAATTTATGTGGGTATGGGATTTGGGTAACCCAGAATACCTTCAAAGTTTAGAGCAGCATAATACTTCATACTGAAACTCTTCCTATTACATGGTTGTGACATTTCACTAGGCATGATCATATGTGGATAAGATTGGGGCTGAAAAAGTTCACTACACATTTCTTCCTACTCCCACAAATGATTATACAATCTTGGATTAAAAACCTCAAGCACATATCCTTATTCAAATCTATTCATTAACATTGCTTGACATAAGGTTTTCCAAATTTGCATACTACGGAAGATCATATACACTGGATATTTTAACATCATAGATATGCAAATTAATTTTGTGATTCCTCTTTCCCTCTAGACTAGTGTTGTTCACTAAATGGGAAAACAACATTACACATTCAAATTTTTAGAAGAGATGTCTTGCATTTAAAACTTCTGAAAATACCTTGAGATTTGCAGCTGTACAAAACTTGTAGATCTGAAGATTAACTTCCACTTTTAGCACGGTCTTTTATCACAGAGTCGCCACCTCTTGCATAGAGGATATTTTGAATAGCAAGACACCATTCAACACTTATTTAATTCTTTGTTTACTCCTTCGATCTCACTGCAACCAATTCACTCCAACCTATTTAACACTGGTATGAACCACAAAGTCGCCACCCAATAAGGAATTGGGGAAAAAATTGCATACAGCTGCAAAGACTTGCTCACAACTCAGCAACATAAATTCACTATTACTCCATAAAATATGACATGAAAAACATGTCATTCTACAGATCCAGAACAAGGAACATTTTCTAACATAAAATCAATTTGAAAACTCTGTGCATACACAATGGATAGACTGGCTGGATATGAAATTAGGCATTTCTTATTCAGCAATTCCCTAGCAGAGTCGCCATTTTTGTTGTTCTCAAATTCTGATTGCTTTGCTTTCCCTACTTGAATCTTAGATCTCTATCACTTATGGAGAGAAACAACATGAAACAGAACAAAATCCAACATATAACAAGGTTTGTACTAAAACCTTCTACACTTCAAGCTTTCACCTAGCTTAGGTGGGTTTACCTTCTGTGATTACTTTTCATAACTATGATTGAAGATCTACAGAGAAGACAAATACCAACCCCTGCAAACCCTATCACCTTGAACATAAAAGAAAGGCTTGTAATCATTTTTTATTGATCTCCAAGAAGCTTATAGAACCCAGCAAAGTATACCAGTGCCTTATCTCGGGCTACAGAGTCACCTAAGACTAAATAAGAATTCTAAATTGGAAATCCACATACATTTCATCATTCTGACTTCACTAAACTTACATATGCCTGACATACATAAATTTTTATCTTTATGCTAAACCTAGTTATCAGATTCAAGTAGAATTACTAATTACTATCAGAGAAATTCTAAGTATATTTAATCTCCCTCCTTGAGAGAGAAACCTAAAACATCTCCATGAATTTGTCTTGCAAATCATTCAATTAAATAACCCTGGATTATCTAACCAAACTAGTAAATCATACATACAAGAAGACAACAAGAATCTAGGATCAGAATGCTTTGATCTGTGTATTGATGTCCATCATTGAATCTACATTAACTCAAAATGATCCTTCGGAACCAGAAAGAAGAAACCCCCAAATATATTTTGCCAGAGATTTTTTACAAAATCTTGTGATCCTTACAAATGAGAAGAAATTGGGAATATGAAGAGGAGGGAAAAATTAGGTCTGCAACCGAAATTGCCAGATGTCTATTTTTCCAACTGAATTTCAATTCCTTCATCTTTCCCATAGAAACTTCTCTCAAAAGATCTGATCTTTGTTGAAACAAACTTCATAACTGAATTCCTCATCTTTAGAGCTTTCCGGCAATATATGATACTTGCCATTTTGACAAAAAATGGACCTTTGGGCGAATTAATCACTCAACATGTGCACATCATTTAAATTTTTCAATTTTTAATATAGTTTCAACTATATAATAAATCTACATTTAACTTTGATTTTTCCTCTGACTGTGCCTTGACGTCCTACCACATGGCAACCTCTGATTGGTCGATGGGGTCCACTGGGCACCACCTAGGATGACACCTCATCACCGACACTTATCTTCTTGTTTGTCTGTCCACCTGTACGCCACATCATTGCCACTAGGTTGGGGCCCACTTGCTGGACAACCACCTCACCTGGGCCCGCCTGCTAGACTACTGACTGGACCCGCCACCTGTGCGCCACCTAGCTTTCACCATTTCGCAATGGGTAAGTTTCATACATCTTCAAGCTTCGAAATTGCACAGACCGTCAGATCATCTCGGACTTGCTTGATCTTTAACTCCTACATTTTCGCCCTGGGCTTTTCACTATTTCACAACCTTTAACCTTCGTGCATCTCACCTTCGCGAAGTCATGCAAGCTGTCCGATCTCCTGAACCTACAAGGTCTTTAACCATTGCTGAGCTTTTCGCCATTTTGCCTTTCACCATTTCATGAAGCTTAACTGTCGATCATCTCCACCCAGCGAAATCACACGCACCATCGATCTTCTCCGAACTTCCACACCGATTAAGATGCGCTTTGTTTGCAAAACTCGCCTGCCTGCCTTGGGATCCATGCCTACATGGGGTCCACCTGTCGTCATCTGTTACATCCTTGATCACCTTGGGATCTGCACCCACACCCGTGGGGTCCACCTTGGGTGCTCAACAGGCACCATCCGTCAAAAGCCTTGATGGCTTTGACATTATACTTGGGTAAGGCCTTGCATATAAATAACAAAAGGTTCCCCTCCACAGTGAATGTGGGATAAATAGTTTTGCCTGGAACTTCATTTTGAAGCTTTTGCCTGACCTTTAATGGAAGATTCTTTTACATTTGCTTGGAATTCGATGGCCTTTTCAACCACGCCATACTGGGAGGAGTGTATTTGCAATTTTTAATGGCCTTTGGTTAACAACCAAAGAATGCCCATCCTCCAACATCCACACAGAGGGTTTGAACACTTCCACGTGAGGGAGGATATTGTTGTGATTTGTTTGCACTTGCTTTGCACTCCTCTGCAATCCCTTCAAACACACCATCCTACCCAAACTGCATTGCTTATTATCAATCCATTTTTTCAGTAGGCACTTTCCTGTAAAATGAATACGCACGAGAAACAACCACATTGCATTCTTTAGAACTCTTGAACATACAAGAAGCTTTCGCATCATTGAATTTTCTACGACTCTTGTTTCAATGTCTACAACTTCATATGTACTTAAATTCAAATTTTGATTATGATTATCAATCATATTTTTTGCAACTTCTTGTGTTCCTGTCTAGGAAGTTTATGGAGGCACTATACTTGAGATTTCAACACCTGAGCAATTACCTGAGAGGGGAGGATTGGCTAGAGACCACGTGATGGAGGATATTGCCAAAGCATTTGTGCTGCCTCTTCACTTACCATGTTGACATGCTCTGCAAACCTTCCAACAAACCACACACATTGCAAGCTTTAAAACTCCTGAAAGCCTCCCAAACACTATGCAAGCTCAACACACAGCAGGGGAATTTGGTATTTCATTTTCCATGCTGGAGAGGGGAAGGACTACTGCCAAAGGATTTGTTGAAAGATTCTAAATGTTGAAGAACCACGCAGAGGGAGGAGGATAGGATGCTGGCACTTGCTTAAGTTTTCAACCTGCCTTCCAAACTCCATGCAAATGGTCAAACTGTTGCTTGCATTGGCTATGGGGGGTTCTGGAACTTTCAACACCCCTTTCCAAGCACCACTGCCAACAGAGAAGGAGATGAGTAACCACATGAGGGAGGAAGTTGCTGCTGTTTGTACTCACATTCTGCTGAAGCTTCAATTCCTTCTACCAGCAATGAGGACTTGGTATATGCTATGGAATCTGGACTCAAACCCGCCATATTGCATTTCCTTTGCACTTCGCTGCATAACACAATCTGCCACGTTGCATTTGGTCTACTCCCAATTCAACTTCAGCATGCCACACAGAAGGGAGGATTGCTGGCAAGGTTCAACTATTTGGATTTATAATGATATCAGTTGCATTGCTTATTTCATGATGTGACTAAGAGATAAATGATAAATGAAACTCTGTGGAACAACCAATTCACTTCATAGTCCCTTTCTTCATGACTATGACCATATTCGCCATATGAATAGCCTGAGTATTGTGAGTGAATAAAATTCATGTCTTACGAGACATCAAAGGACATAGCATAGTATTTTGGATATATGTCCATCCATCCATATTGTAACCAGTCAAATGAAGTCACCTTTCACCATCCTACCGACGAATTGCAATCGAGCCAGGTTGGGCCCCAAAGTGGGTCCGACTAAAAAAAAAATCATTTTCAATGCAAGTGACCTCTGAAATGCTTCACGGACCTCAAACATACCTCTGGAAATGATCATCATCATTTTTAGATCATAAAATTGAATTTTACAACTTTCAGGCACTTGCGCCACATTTTGGCATTTAATCGCGAAGACGTATTTTTCAAGCCAGTCAAAACACCTTTTTGGAGCTCGCCATCTGATAGGCGTGTACCCTGATATGAAATCATGAAATATACCAAATGGTTTCTTAAGATGAGTCCCGAGTGAAGAGATACTAATTGGCAAAAATTACCAACTGGCTTTGTCGACACTGCGGACCTGATGAAGTCAATGTTCTGGCAACACATGATTCCCTTCTCAAAAATATCAAACGACCTCCGTAGATCCTCAAATTTGAAACATAGGTACCTTGAAGTACATACTAAGTATTTTAATTCTCAGTTCAACCAAAATCCTGACTTGATGAAGATGGCGTGCTCATAAAAATAGCTACTTTAACTGATATAGCACTGAAAGTACAAATAACTGAAAATGATGGTTAAATGAACCCTTTTGAAAAGCGATCAAATGGATTGGCAGAGGCTTGAAATTTGAAACGTAGCTTTTCATCTATACCAACATTAACCTGCAAGAAACATTCTGACATGACACTCACTGAGGCAACTTTTACACTTGCAAAACAGGGCTCCGACTAGCTGTCGAAACAGGGACTAGTCAAACCACACAAACTGCAAACGGATTTGTCTCTGAAAACTGAGCAAATGGATTCATTAGGACCTAAAATTTTACAAGCTAATTCAAATTTATGCATAAAATTGAATCCTTTTTGAAATTCTCCATGACCATCAACAGGGAAAAAGATATAATTGCTCAAAGTAGGCTACTCAATAAAATATGCATTTGTGCCTAAAATGCACTTTCAGCTCACCCCTTGAAATGGGTACCTTGTAAACTTATCCAAACTAAAATTTGAAAGATGCATATCATTGCATAGGCCAAATTAAAGGTGTAGGACATGAATCTTGAGCCTTACCCCTTGAAAATCAATTGGCTCCACTTTACCCTCCCTAACTAGGCCATTCAAACTGACTTATTTGGAAATGCAAAGCAAAAATTTGAATTGGGCCTCTAAACTTGACTCAATTTTAATGAGTCCCAACAGGTCAAAAAATCAATACAAAATATTTGGTGAAAAACATGAGTGTTATGTGCACATAACAACCGTCTTCGCAATTTCATCGTCGGTAACATCATTCTGATAATCACCTCCATGAAATGGCTAAAACCATCATCAAACCATCATGGGGACTACACACGTGCACATAATCCCTTCAGATCACTCACAACGAGCCAACATTACTCTATTTTAGACAAGGTAAACCATACTTTTCTGAATCAACTCGAATGTGACTAACACAATATGTTATACACATCTATAATTGCACTTGCACTCTATGGCACACTATAACTATACATATTCTTCTTCAAAATTTTGACATTAATGACAACCTAATGCCAATAATCTCCCCCTTTGGCATTGATGTCAACCACACTACTCTTCTCCCCCTTTGACAACAATGGCAAAGGGCTAGATAGACAACATGCTTAGACTTGTCCTACTCCCCCTAAGACCAAGCATGAGGTTTAAAGGCAAAAGCTGTAAGACAATATGCTCCCCCTGAACTACAAACTTCAAAAATAAAATGTTTAAGTGTTGAAGGAGGGTAGGACAACACCCAATTTTTTTCTTAGATATTCAAAGTTGTCTTTTGGTAGTGGCTAAGTGAAGATATCGGCTACTTGTTCACCAATGCACATATTCAACTTTTACCTATTTCTCTACAACCTTTTCCTTAAGGAAATGATACTTAATTGCAATATCCCTTATCTTAGAATGCATGACAAGGTTCTGATGCAGGAGCATCCCCGGTCTATGAGCAATCTTGCATCAACCAAAAATATTTCCTTTCAGTTTAGTTCTTGTATAGTACAATGTGTATTTTTTTGTGTTCTTACCGGTTGGTACTAGTAGTTTCTTTCTTTTCATTGTAGATCCTATTTTTGGTTTTCAGGTTGGTTCATGTGCTTAATTTCAGATTTTTAGTCCATTTGGACTCTATTCTAGTTAGTTATCGCTCTTGGTTGACTGATTCTGGGTTTCGAGATAGTTCTTGTGCTTACCGGTTAACTTTCCTTCATTACCAGAGCAGTTATTAGCATGTGGATCTATTTTGGGTCTTGTCCGATGTTCTTTGGTGTGTGGCTGACCTTCTTGCTGAACTGCACTTCTTGGGTGTTATTTTATGGAAGGATTTCTTTCATTCTTAGGGCTGACCTAGTTACACATTTCATTTTCCTGCATTGGTAAATGTAATATTTTGTGGCAAACCCAGATATGTTCCAAAGGGTATATATAGGGTATTATGTAATCATTTATGGGGGCAGAGGAAGTAGAAATGAGAATGAGGATTGAGATTCACATTTAGTGATTCGGTTGATTCTTAGAGTCCCGATTAGATTATATCTAGCTTGAAGCCTGCACATAACTAGTTAACTACCAAATGTTTTATGATGATTATATGATGATAACTGGTTGGTTGTCGGAAGTTCTAAGGAAATAATATGATCTATTTATGTAATCTCACTATGTTTTCTTGTTTCTTTCGTTGTGTTACTCTTTCTACATAAGCCAATTAATTCTCTTTGAGGGTTTCACCGGTTATGGTAGCATCAAGTGATATTAGATTTCATTATGAAATGGGTAGTGGAAGAGTTATTTGCGAACCCTGAGGCATTCCTTTGGGTGGATAGATTGCTAATTAAAGGCAGGCTATGCATGTGTTCAATAGATCACCGAGGAGAGGCAATTGAAACCGTTAGTCAGATTGTCGAGTTGAGGTAGTTCACCAGAGTAGAAGAGGATATGTCGCCTAGAAGGACAAACCCTTGAAGGGTAGAGTAGATGATGGAGGGCTTCAAGAATGAAGTGAGGAATGAAATCCAAAATGTTTTGGCTGGTTTGCAGAGAAACCTTGAATCTGAGGATGAGTATGAAGAAGTCGATGAAGAGCTTGAAGTAGAAGAGGTTGAAGGACTGGAAGATGGAAGAGAGGAAAGATTCCTGAGAGAAGTGGCACAAGCAAATAAATTTCATAAATTGGATGTTTCAAGATTTTCTGGAACATTGAACCCAAAGGATCTAATTGATTCGATTAGAGAGTTGGAGGACTACTTTGAGTTTGAGGATGTCAAGGACCCACAGAGAGTTTAGTTGGCATAGACTAAGTTGAAAGGGCATGTTGCCTTGTGGTGGAAAGAATTGCAGAAAGATAGAGTGGAGAATGGTGAAATAAAGATCACTCGATGGAGATAGATGGTTGCAAGATTCAAGGCCAAGTTCATATCGAGAAACTATGAGTTGGAATTGTTCAAGAAGTTCTAGAACCTGAAACAGAGAAACATGATTGTGAAAGAATATACTTAGGAATTCTACAAGGTCATGATTAGATTTGGACATAGAGAGATGGATAGAGAAAAGGTGGTGAAGTACATAAATGGACTTGCATTCAACATTCAAGATGAGATGAGTATGTTGAGGGTTTCCACAATTGAAGAAGCTTACCAATATTCTTTGAAGGATCAGGAGAAGATGAGAAGAAGATAGTCAAATAACCCTAGAGGGAAGGAGAGATTCAAGGGATAGATGAGTACCGAGAATCAGAATGTTGAGGAAGAATAAAAACCTAAGTGGAGTAAAGAACCAGAACAAAAAACATAGAAGACACTGGCAGTACCGATAGAGAATTTCTCGACAAATGTTTCAAGTGTGGAGAAACTGGACATAGATTTTATGAATGTAAGAAGGGAATGACAAGAAGTTATGTGGCTAATGAGGAACTGGAAGGTGAAGTTGCCAGACATGACTATATACCAGAGCAAGGAGAATCCCTTATGTTTAGAAGAGTCATGATGGAGCAGAGTAGTGAGGATACCGGATCTACTCAGAGAAAGAGTCTTTTTTGGACTGTGTGCAAATCAAGTGGTTAGTGTTGCAAGGTTATTGTGGATAATGGAAGTACTGATAATTTGGTATTTGAAGAGATGGTAGTGAAGCTTGGATTGAAGAGGCTTGAGCATCCTTGTCCTTACAAGGTAAGTTGGTTACAAGATGATCAAAATATTGAAATAAAGGAACAATGTTTTGTGAATTTCAATATTGGGCCTTTTAGGGATGAGGTTTTGTGTGATGTTTTATCTATGAGTGCTTTTCATGTCTTGTTTGGAAGACCTTGTCAATTTGATAGATTAGCTATTTATGACTATAGAAGAAACCTAGTCACTATTGAGAAAGATGGGAAAAGTTCACATTGACTTCTTTGAAGGAGAAAGATAAGGAGGTGAAGAATCTGAGTCTTGAGAAAAGTTGCAGTACTGAGAAACCAATTGTAGAGGTAATACCAGAAGGAGACATGAGTTTGTAGAAAGATATAATAATTAATCTTGATGGATAGATAGAACTAGATGATAGAGAGCTTATGGTGACAAACCAAATGAAGTCTTGTGGCAGAAACAAAGCAGAGTTGTAGAAGAAAGAGAGTAGTAAATAGAGACAATGTGCAAATCTGAAGCAAAGGAAGAGAAACAAATATAGTCAGGGGTTAGAGAAGCCATTTGAGGTCACAGAGAAGCTAAAGAAGAGGTTGGCAGATAAGGAAGATGTTTGGATCGAAAATGAGCATGGGGTCTTTATCCTGAATCCTTTTAGATGTTCATGAGTTTCTTCTCATGGAACATGTTTTCCTACCTAGGGTGTCTGATGTAGGAGCATCCCCGGTCTATGAGAAATCTTGCATCAACCAAAAATATTTCCTTTCAGTTTAGTTCTTGTATAGTTTAGTGTGCAGTTTTCTGTGTTCTTACCAGTTGGTACTGGTAGTTGCTTGCTTTTCATTGCATATCCTATTTTTGGTTTCTAGGTTGGTTCGTGTGCTTAAATATTCCATATTTTCAGTCCATTTGGATTCTTTTCTGGTTAGTTATCACTCTCGGTTGACTGTTTCTAGGTTCTGGGATAGTTCTTGTGCTTACCGGTTAAATTTCCTTCATTACCAAAGCAGATATTGGTGTGTAGATCTATTTTGGTTCTTTTCTAATGTTCTTTGGCATGTGGCTGACCTTCTTGCTGAACCACACTTCTTGGTTGTTACTTTCTAGAAGGATTTCTTTCATTCTTAGGGCTGACCTAGTTACACATTTCATTTTCATGCATTGGTAAATGTAATCTTTTGTGGCCAACCCAGATATGTTCTGGAGGGTATATATAGGTTATTATGTGGGGGTAGAGGAAGTAGAAATGAGAACTAGGATTGAGATTCACATTTAGTGATCCAGTTGATTCTTAAAGTCCCGGTTGGATTGTATCTGGCTTGAAGCTTGCATGTAACTGGTTAACTACTAGATGTTTTATGATGATTGTATGATGATAACCAGTTTGTTTTTAGAAGTTCTAGGGCAATAATATGATCTTATCTTGTAATTTTTCTATGTTTTCTTGTTCATTTAATTGTGTTACTCTTGCTACATAAGCCAGTTAATTCTCTTTGAGGGTTTCACCGCTTATGGCTGCATCAAGTTCTTTGATATATTGATAGCACTTGAGTAGTCACACATGATAGGAATGGGGTCTAAAAACTCTACCTGAATGTCCTTGAGTGTTTTCTTCATCCATAAAACTTGAGAGCAACATGTTGCAGCAACAATGTATTCAGCTTCAATAGTGGATAAGGAGATTGAATTTTTTTTTCTATGCCATTAAACCAACCTATTTCCATTGAAGAATACTCCACCCCTGGTACTCTTTTCTATCATCAATACAAGTAGCCTAATAAGCATCAATTTAGGCTTGTAGAGTGAACTCACCATTCTTTGGATACCATAGGCCATGATTGATTGTTCCATATAGATACTTGAAGATTCTCCTTACTGCATTGACATGTGATTTCTTAGGGGTTTCTTGAAACCTACGCACCATGCATATTGCTTGAACTATGTCTAGTCTTGCAGCAATGAGATACAATAGGCTGCCAATCATGGATCTATACAAGGTCTTATCTACACTAGGTGACTCATCATCTTTACTTAGTTTGCATCTTGTCACCATGGAGGTGCTAGCCGATTTGATGTCCTCTATTTGAAATTTCTTCAACATGTCTCTAACATACTTGGTTTGAGATATAAATATACCTTTGTCAAATTATGAAATCTGCAAACCAAGAAAGTATGACCGCTCTCCAATTAAAGATATCTCAAATTCATATTGCATTTGATTAGCAAACTCCTTGCATAGGGCATCCTTATTGCCCCCAAAGATGATATCATCTACATAAACCACAACTATGATCATATGATTACCTTTTGTTTTGATCTACAAGTTTCTATCAACACTTCCCTTTCTAAATCCTTGTTGATGTAGATACTTATCCAATCTGGAATACCATGCTCTTGTTGCCTACTTTAGACCATATAATGCTTTTTCTAAATCTGTATACAAAGTTCTCATCTTCATGTAGTTGAAACCCTTCAGGTTGTTCTATGTACACCCCTTCTTCAAGAATTCCATTTAAGAAGGCAGATTTGATATCCATTTGATATACTTTATATCCCTTGTATGCTGAAAATGCTAGAAACGTTCCAATTTCTTCAAGCCTTGCAACTGGTGCAAAGGTTTCTTCAATGTCTATCCATTCAACTTGAGCATATCCCTTGCAAACAAGTCTTTCTTTGTTCCTTATTACTTTGCATTTTTTATTCATTTTGTTCCTATACACCCATTTAGTTCCAATAACATTTTTGTCAGTAGGTCTAGGAACCAATTCCCAAGTCTTGATCTTTTCAGTCTATTGCAACTCTTCTTCCATTGATTTCATCCAATTCTCACTCCTATTAGCTTTATCATAATTCTTTGGTTCCATTTCATTCATAAGGAAAAATTTAACTTTCTCATTGGTTGTAGCATGTCTTCTTCTAGTTTGCACACCCTAATTTTTATTGCCAATGATTTGATCCTCAGGAAGGTTCTTTTGTACATACCTATTTGGGGCTTTGTTAGGTGCTTCTTCTTGTTCACTTTCATATTGCCCTTCATATTCAATGTATGGTTCTTCAATCTGATTTACTTTTTTTTTCCTTCTTTTGTGAAGATCCTCATCAATCCTGATATTTATACTTTCAACCACTCTCTTTAGTCATTTGTTGAAACACTTGTAGGCCTTGATGTGAGTATAGTAGCCCAAGAAGATACCTTCATCATATCTTGATCCAAAGCTACCTAATCCATCCTCATCTCTTTTGATAAAGCATTTACTACCAAACACCTTGAAGTACTTGACTGGGGGTTTCCTTTCATACCATAACTCATAAGGTGTCATTTTTCTATTTAATCTTATTTGTACACTCTATTTAATGTGTATACAACTGTATGGACTACCTCTTTCGAATATGCATCATGTAGATTAGATTCATTTAGCATTGTTCTTTCCATCTCCTTGACTATCCTATTTTTCCTTTCCACAAAATCATTTTGTGGTGATGTTCTAGGAGCTAAATATTGTCTTTTGATTCCATGTATTTCACAATAGTCCTCAAACTCATTTGATGTCAACTCACCTCCATAGTTTGATCTTAGACATTTCAACTTTTATCCACTTTCTTTTTCAATAATTTTTCTGAAGATTATGAATCTTTCAAAAGCTTTTGATTTATCCTGCAAGAAGGTGACCCAGGTCATTCTTGAAAAATCGTCTATGAGTAGCATGAAATAATATTCTCTATGTAGTACTCTTGTCCTTGTAGGATCATATAAATTAGTATGTACAAGCTATAGTGGCCTTGTAGTTGAATATTCTTTAGTCTTGAAGCTCACCTTATCTTGTTTTCCTCTTTGAAATTCATCACAAAAAAGTGCTTGTTGTCTTAATGATCTATGGTATGTGCTTCACATACCATCTCTTACGGACCTTGCAAGATTATCAAAATTAATGTGACCCAATATTTTGTGCCATAACCAACTCTTATCCACTTGTTCCATCATGAATTGGGACTCATAACACTCCTTCAAGTTATATACATTTCCATCAGTCCTTTTTCCTTCTGCAACTAATTTATCATTGCTCTCTTTTCTAATTTCACATCTTTTTGAGTCAAAAGTAAACTTATATCCTTTGTCACACATATGACTCACACTAAGAAGATTATATTTCAATCCTTCTACATAGTATACACCATGAGCTTTTAATTTTCCATCTATGCTAACATAACCCTTGCCTTTTATTTTTATTGAAGAGTTGTCCCCAAACCTTACTAATCCTCCATTCCAATCTTAAAGCTTAATGGATATTTTCTTGTCACCAATCATGTGGTTGGAGCACCCACTATCTACTACCCATAATTTATTTCTTTCTGCATGTAGGTCAATTTGGACAATCAAACTTGACTCTGCCTTGTCTTTCTCCTTTTCCATTCAAACTTGTTTTGTTTCTTTCTTCTTCTCTACTATCACATTCTGATCTGATTTTGTCTTTGGTTCCAATGTTGACATATTCTTCTTTTGTTTAACTATTCTAAGTTTACAATGCTTTGCTATATGACCAAAATTTTGACAATGATAACATTTAACATTCCTATTGAATGATGAACTTGAGAAACTACTATAGGGTTGAGACACTTTTCTCTTACACTCATAACTTCTATGAACAACACCATTGCAATGATAACAAATGATATCAACATTTCTAAGAGCAGAAAAATTATTCCTACTTTCAAAACTAGGAGGAGACCTAGGCATAAGCTTACAATAAAAAATTCTATGATCATATGTATTACATTTATAGCAATAGCCATGGAATTGGGGTACACACCAATTATTGTTGAATGTATTTCTCATTTGTCTCCTTGAGGCAACATAATTCGGTCTTCTTGAATTCTTCCTTAGCTTGTGTCTTTGACCTTTGTGAAGCCTCCATCATCTACCTTCGCTTTTCCTTTTGGATCCTTGTGTTTTTTCTTTGTAACATCAACATATGTCTTCCTTTTAGTGGGTTTGATGATTGTAAAAGTTTGTTTATTTCCATTTTCAATTGATGAGGTGAAGTTCATTTCTTTACTGGATGATTCTTTACCTTTAGAGCATCGACAAGCATCAAATCCAATACCTTTTATGTCTTTGGAGTGCTTTTGTTTGTTCAAAATTTTATCCAATGCATCAATGTTGCCTTCATACTTGATTCTCACCTTGAGTTCATCTTTTAACTTTCCAAGTTCCTTTTTGAAATTCATAATTTATTTCTCTATCTTTTGATACTCCTTCTCCTTATTTCCTAAGTTTGATTTTTTTAACTCATACAATCTCTTGGCTTCATCCAATTGTGTTCTTAGATCTGAAATAGTTTGTTCAGACTCTTCAAGACATTTACTCAATATGTCTTGTTCTTTAGCAACAACATACTTGACTCTTTTGTATTCTTTTCTCACCTTTATGAGTTCTTAAATTGCACTCACCAGTTCATGTTCAAGATCTACCTTAGCTACAACTTCCTCTTCATCATCACTAGCAATATTTTCATCATAGAGATTGAATTCTCTTTCATCCTCACTGCAACACTCTTTAGAGGAACTCTCTTCATCCATGGCATCATCTTCAAAAGTGTAAATAATGTTCTTTCTCCTAAATTTTATTCTCCTTGGCTTGTAGGAATTCTTCATCTTCACTTTATCCAAGGCCTTCATATTTCTCTTCCCATCTTCATCCTTCTCTCCATAAGTACATTTAGAGGAAAAATGTCCAATCTTGCCACAATTGAAACATTTTAAAGGGAGCTTACCTTTGTATTTCCCCAATCCTTTCTTGAGCTTCCTTACAAAATTTGCTACAACTACATCAGAGTCATCTTCTTCTTCATGAGTAGCTTCTTCCTTTCCTTGCTTGGTTGTGTTGAAGGCCGCCTCTCTCTTTGATGATTCTCCACTTATTATTCTCATCTCATAAGCTGATAGGGACACCAAATAATTCATCCATGGAGAAACCTTTTAGGTCTTTAGCTTCTTCTATTGTAGAGACCTTTGTGTCATACCTTGTGGTTAATGATCTCAAAACCTTCTTGACAATAACTTCATATGTGACATCCTCTCCAAGTCCTCTTATGGAATTTACAATTTCATCTACTCTTTGAATGTATTCAGCTATGTTCTCTTCTTCCTTTATTTTTAATCCTTCAAACTTACCTCTAAGATTTTGCAATTTGGCCTCCTTTACATTCATATATCCTTCATATATTCTTTGCAGTTTGTCCCATGTTTCTTTTGCAGATGTGCATTGCATAACCGTAACAAACTCTATATCAAGTAGACCACTAAATATATCAAGTAGACCACTAAATATACCATTTTTTACTGACATCCAAACATCAAAGCCTAAAGAGGATACATAAGTTTCCATTCTTCTACTCCAGAAGGCATAGTTTGTCTCATCAAAAATAGGTTCTTTATAAGAGGAGGATTCATTCCTATCCTTTGTGTTTAATAAACAAAACCTACCCAAGCTAGAGAAATATTTTTAAATAGGGAACCTAGGGCTCTGATACCAATTGATGAACATAAGTGATCACAGAGAGGGGGGTGAATTAGTGATATTCTAAAACTTAAAACTAAATGTGCATACACAGAAGATAATGAAAATAGATAAAATGCACACACACAGAGAAAGACAAATCACACAACACAATATTTTATAAGGAAAACATGGCATAGGAAGATACCTCAGTTATAATAGCTACTAGAGTCTACTGCTCCAATCCAACCTCACAAAACATTCACTAATTACAAAGTTTTTAGGGCACCAACCCCTGATGATTTACAAAACCAACTCTAGGAGAACCTACCCCTTCTCTGAGCACACACTTAGAGATTCACAATGATATCAAATTAAAACAATACAATTAACAACCTTGTTACAAATGTGTTTTGTAACACTTACAAATTCTTTCTGCCTTTTGACTTTTGTCCTTTTTTTGTTGAATACCTTCTCTCTGCTAAATTATTTCCTTTCTATTCTTTCTCTCTCTTTTTTTCCACTGAGTGCTCTCCTACCTACACTTACACAACTCTTTTTCACTTCTATGTTTCTTTTTCTTTTCTCTTTTTGTTCTCCATCTCACTATCTACAACTGAATATTCTCCTGCCTCTACACTTTAACAACTCTGCAATAACATCATGTTGAATGCATCTACAAAACTTTCTTCTGTGCACCCTTTTAATTCTCTTCACAACTTTGTATCTGCAATTTTTTTTTCTTCTCAACTCATCAACATACTCAACTACCATGCAAAATATTGGTGACTCAACCTTTTAATACATTCTACATCCACCTCTATAAGGTCGACTAGACCATAATCCATCACCAATCAGACAAAAATGGTTTGTATTGTTATTAGTAACATAATCCTCACAATTTCCTAATCAACCTTAGAATCATCCATATGATCAATTTGCACTTGACTTGGAATATAAATTCTACCAACTTCTATATATTTCAACCAACTGGCAATCCAAGTAGACTTGCTCAATTTCCTAGACCACTCTATTGACATGCCGAAATATGATCTTGAATTTGGACCATTGATTTTAATATATTCCACCCTTGAAATCCACATCTTTGAAAATCATTTTCCAAGTTTCTTAGTCAACATCGGTCGATTGCCACATGTACCCTTGTGTCTATCGACAAGCATACATGGAGTCAAAATCATCCCAGACGGTAAAAAAAACAATACAAAATCTTTGGCGACTAACACAAGTGTTATGCACATATACAATCATCTTCATTGATTCACTGTCGATAACATCATTCTAAAAGTCACCTCCATGAAATGGGGAAAACCACGCTCAAACCATCATGTGGAACACACGTACACATCATCCCTTTGGACCACTCACAACGAGCCAACATTACTCTATATTAGAAAAGGTGGACCAATGAATGTGTGCTAGATGGATTCCCATGAGCACAAAGACAAAATAGGCCCCACCTTAACCTTTATTGCTATTTCGCACCATGCTTACCTTAGTACAATATAAATCTTGTGAAACAGAAAAAAGACATTATACCTCCATGTGGACATCAAACCCTTTCTGTTGTTTCTCCAAAAGTAGTTGATAGAATGCATGTTATATGCATTCATAGTCTCGCAAAGCTCTTGGTCAAAGAAAAAAGGTTGACTATGAATTAGCGAAAATACTGGACAATCAATCAACATGTGCATTAAGCAACTTTTCACAATTTCACAAAGTATGTTAGTCAATGAATAAACTTCACTGTGAAATGGCGAAGATCGAAAACCTACATGTTATGCACTTAATGATCCAACTAAGTGCGACTAACATGACATGTTAGTCAAACTGAAACCATACTTTTATGAATCAGCCCCAATACAACTAACACAATATGTTATACACATCTGTAGCTACACTTGCATCTACACCTGAACTCTATGACACACTATAACTGTGCATCTTCTTCTTCTTAATGTTGACATCAATGAAAACCTAATGCCAATAGTAAAATTAAATCCGGATGTGTATGATATATTTAAGTGGGCCTATTGGGATGTCTACTTTAAAAGATTGAAGGGCTTTGACAAGAAAGTGGCACTAGAATTTGCAGAAAACTTTCATAGGAGCTAAGCAACTGTCTGTGGGTTGGGAATTTTGATGACCACTAAGATAATTGTAGATATTAGTGGGTTTCCATTGGTAGGAGAAAGTAATTTTACTACCAATTCTAGGATGGTTGTAGACCTAAAACCAACTTGGAAGAAGTTCCTACAAAGAGAATAGACTATGGAGATGGTTGTTGGGCAAGGTACTAAGTTGAAATCTTTACCAGATCATTCGAAGGATGTCGCCAATTTTATCATTCAATATATCACATGTGAAGGAAAGCATGAATATTTTTTTTCTCAGCATTTCAAGATAATGTTGCATTTAGGATTGTTGGTAAATTTTTCTATTTTGTTCATTGCAAAGGATGGTTAAGACTATACAAAAAGGAAAGGTTAATTGTGTGGCTCATCATCATTTGATAAAATTGTTAGTTGTAAGGGAATTAACACTACTTACTCCACCTAGTGAAGATTCTTCCGCAAAGGATTCCTCTAATGGAGATTACTCTAAGGGAGAGACTTCTACAAAAATAGAAGAACATAGTAAAAATACAAAATCTAGTGAGGAAATAGAGGAATCTGGTGAAGACAAAGAACCCCTAGTTAGGACTCTCTAAATAAATAAACAAATCCTAGACTAGAACTAGGGTAACACGAAGCACTTCTAAAGCCTCTCCCTCCAAAACCACTAAGAGTCCAAGCAAGCAAATCCCCAAATATAAAATAGATTAGTTGAACAAGTTATTACTGGTCAAACAAAAGTAGACAACCTCACTAGATGAATTAGCTCACGTTGCTAGTGACCTTGCTCAAAATAAGGATGACCCAAAAGTAAAAATTTTGTCTGAGGTTGTAAAACAACAAGGTGAATCTGCAAGAGAACATCGACAATCCAAAAGAAGTAAAATGAAAGAAGATACAATCTCTAATGTGGATACCAAAGTTAGAGTCTCCCTTGAAATTTTGGGACAAGAAATTGAACAAGGGAAGCATCTAGGCAGTCGAGATGAGCTTAAGAAAGAAAATAATCCAAAAATATCTAAATTTATTTACCCTAGTAGTCCATTAATAGAAATAGGTCTTAATAAAGGTGCTCTTGTAGACATCAAAAATATTTGTTCATCTCCTATGATCAAAACAATTGACCAACAATCAAAGGACAAGATAGAAAATGTTGAAGAAAAAATAGCTAGTGGGGATATCATTATTGGCAACCCTAAAGAAAATGTAGAACAAGAATTAGAGAAGCCATTGGATGAGTCTACTTTCACTCATTTAGAGGAAGAAATTATAGAAACATTTATGAGGGACATGGAAGAACAACATGGCGATCAGTCACCATGTGAGAATGGAAAAGATATGGGTTTTGAAAGGGATGACCAAGAGATTTTAAGAAAGAAAAAGGAGGAAACTTGGACACTCAAGAATCTAAATACTCAGCTTAAAGAGGAAATTCAAACTTTGTAGCTTCAATTACAAAAAGAACAATTAGTTAATCAGATGCAGGTCATTGAAATTGAGGAACTCAAAGTCCAGATCACTCAGTTTACCTGGTCCAATGTGAAGCAGTCACAGGTGAGGAGGGACCTCAAGGAGATCAGTTCGGGCCATTTAACAAGAGTAAACACAATGGAAACAAATAGATATGATGAAGGAAATGCATAACATATAGTTTTATTACATGAGGTTTGATTACATCCAATCAGTAACAAACAGGTTACAAAATATCGGCACACGGGCCTGGTAGAATAGGTCACAACCGGGACCTTGAATTGAAAGATATATCTTCTAGGCACTGTCTATCTATCTGATACTCTGATTGATTCTAATTGATTACATTCTAAAACATGATTATATATATATATATATCAATCCAAAGGATCTAGTCGGCCCAAAAGGGATCAAAACCCAAAGAACAAGACCTAACGTGCAAAATGAACAAGGTTGACATGCACCAAGAGATTCCTATAGAAAATCCAAAGGATGAAATGTAGAAGGTCGGCCATCCACCAAGAAACATTGAGATCAACCCTCAAGGATCTACAAGCTTCGGAATGGGTTCTGGTAGATCACCAGAATAGGTCTTAGGTAATCGGTAACAAAGGAACAATCGGTAACAAAAAATTGTCATGGAAACCGATAGTGATAACTTATCGGTAAGTGATCCAAATGTGATGTGGTCTAAAAGAAAGAAAGCTGATCAAGTCTTCAAGTAGAATCCAACTCCATAGTATCCGATGAGCCAAAACTGGGATACACAGAAAGGAAAACTAGAACTGCAAACAAAATAGAAAGGAAAATGTTTTAGGTTGATGCAAGATTGTTGTGAACCGGGGATACTCCTACATCAGACATCCGGGGTTAATTAAAAAGTGAGCCTCTCACTTTGCTAGGGTTAGAGGGAAACTAAGGAAGTCTACCTCTTCCTGAGAAATCCAAATTGATTCTTCAATTGGTCTTCTCTTCCACTTCACAAGATATTCTTTGTACCGACTATTCCGGGTACTACACCCAATCCTACTATCCAAAATATCTTCAATATGATTCGGTTCCTTCTAGGGCAATTGTTTCTCAAGTTTTGCAACACTGTCCTCATTGAATTTTGGTTCATGGTACTCATGAAGATTTGAAATGTTGAATATAGGTGAAATACTTAGGCTATCTCGTAGCCCTACTTCATATGCATTTCCAAAACTGAACTTTCTCAAAATCTTATAGGGTCAAAACTTCTTCATTTGCAACTTATTATAAGTTCCAACCGAGAATCTCTCTTTTCTTAGATATACCATCACTTCATCGCCAACTTCAAATTCCTTATGTTTCCTCTTATCTTTTTCCTTCTCTTTATATTTTTTGTTCATATCTTCCAAATGTTGTTTAACCTGAATATGCAATGCTGCCATGTCATCTACAAAATCTTCTGCTTCTAAACTCTTCTGGTCTTCACTGCTAATATCTCTCAATTCTACTATTCCTCTAGGATGTACTATGGTAACAATCTCAAAAGGTTCTTTTCTAGTACATCTATTCACTAAATTGTTGTAGGCAAACTCTTCTTGTGCAAGGATCAAAATCCAACTTCTGGTTTTATCTCCCACTAAACATCTCAACAAGTTTCCCAAACTCTGATTAACAACTTTTGTCCATCTATCTATCTGTGGATAAAAAGTAGAACTAAACTTCAAATCTGCCTTCATCTTCTTCTAGAGTAAACTCCAAAAATAGCCAACAAACTTAGTGTCTCTATCTGAAGCTATTCTCTTAGGTAATCCATGCAATCTCACCAGTTCCTTGAAAAATATATCTACTACATGTAATGCATCTGATGTCTTCTTACAAGGTATGAAATGGGCCATCTTTTAAAATCTATCCACTACCACAAATATATAATCATTCTCTCTTGATGTCTTAGGAAATCCAAGTACAAAATCCATGCTTATATCCTCCCAAGGTCTTATCGGTACTGTCAAAGTTTTATACAATCCTACATTCTAACTACTACCTTTTGCAACTTGACAAACTCTACAAATCTGCACATATCTCTTAACATCCTTATGAATCTGGGGCCAAAAGTACTACTCACTCACTAATGCAACTATTTTGTCAATGCTAAAATGTCCAGCTAAGCCTCTGCTATGTTTCTCTTTTATTAGGTTCTCTCTCATGGAACTCTTAGGTATGCACAATTGAACTCCCCTGAATAAAATCCCATCCTGAATGAAATAATCCAGCCATTTTCTCCTATCAACCATAATCGGTTCTCTACATGCTTTCCAAGGTTTTGCAAAATCTAGGTCTTCATCATATAAGGTCCTCAAATCTTCAAAACCTAATACTGTCACTCTCATTTTTGTCAGCAAATTTCTTCTCCTGCTCAATGAATCAACAACTTTGTTAGATTTCCCACTTCTATGCTTCAACACAAGGGTGTAACTCGGCAAGAATTCTACCCATCTCATATGTCTCTGATTCAACTTACTCTTATTGTTCAAATACTGCAAAGCTTGATGATCTCTATACAACACAAACTCCTTAGGCAACAAGAAGTGTCTCCATTTCTTCAAGGCTTGAACTAAGGCATAAAATTCCTGATCATACACTGAATATCTCTTTCGGGCATAATTCAATTTCTCATTGAAATAGGCTACTGCTCTCCATTCTTGACTCAAAACTGCTCCTATTTTTGCTCCACTTGCATCACAATCCACTTGAAATACCTTATTGAAATCCAGTAAAGCTAACACAGGTTGCTCAGTCACTTTCTGCTTTAATAATTCAAAAAATTTGTTTTCTCTGGTGGTCCACTTGAATTCCTTCTGATCTCCCCTCATTGTCTCATTCATAGGGTTACAAACTGAATGAAATTTTTTATAAGCGTCCGGTAAAAACTAGCCAATCCATGAAATGATCTTACCTCTCTAATGCTTTCCGATGTCGGCCACTCAACAATGGCTTTCACTTTCTTAGGGTCCATCTTCAAACCATCTTCAGATATCTCAAATCCTAAATAGACTAACTCATCCTTCATGAAAGTGCACTTCTTGATATTGATCAACAACTTTTCTTCTCTCAACCTCTATAAAACTTGTCTTAACTGCAACAATAGCTCCTCTTTTGTTCTATTGAAAATTAGAATGTCATCCAAATACACAATAACAAAATTACCCAAGAATTTCTTCAATACCTCATTCATCAACCTCATGAAAGTACTCGGTGCATTAGTCAATCCAAAAGGCATCACCAACCATTCATAGTCCTTCATTTGTCTTAAATGTTGTCTTCCACTCATGACCTTCTTTGATCCTAATATGATGATATCCACTCTTCAAATCTATCTTTGTAATGCATTTTACTCCACATCCATCCTAGGAAAAGGAAACTTGTATTTTATTGTGATCTTGTTTATTGCTCTTGAATTGGTACACATCCTCCATTCTCCATTATTCTTAGGTGCTAATACTACTGGTTTTTCACAAGGGCTCGAACTCTCCTCGATCAAACCTTTCTTCAACAACTCCTGCACTTGTCTATTTAGTTCTTCATTCTCTATTGGTGTCAACTGGTGTGCAACTTTGCTAGGCAAACTAGCTCTGGGAACCAAGTTCATGCAATGACTAATACTTCTAACAGGTGGCAATCCATCAGGTACATTATCTAAAATGATGTCCTCATATTCTATCAGCAAATCTCTTATCTCTTTCGGGTGTTCTCCTTCTAGTTCTAGTCTCTCAATCCTCTTAGGAATTAAGGCAAAACACACATTCTCATGTCTTAGTCCATCCATAAATTTTCTTCTATCTACTAAACAGATTCAAGCATTTGTACAAACTTCATTCTTCAAAGGTTCCTTCAAAAGTAACAAGGTTTTCTTCATCCGATTGGGCACAATAGTGTATGTATTCTTTCTCCCATCATGTATTTCCTGTCTATCAAACTACCAAGGTCTTCCTAATAAAAGATGACAAATATCTATTGGCATAATATCACACAAAACTTCATCATGATAATTCCCAATTTTCATTTTCACCAAACATTGTTCAATTACTAACAACTTATGTTCATCCTAAATCTATGCTATCCGATAAGGCTTGGGGCATTTCAATCTCTCCAATTTCAACTTATTTGCCATCTCTTCTTAAATAAGATTATCTGAACTACCACTATCAATAACAACTTTACAACACTTATCGGATACCTTACATCTAGTCTTGAACAGATTCTTCCTTTGCAAGGGTTCTTCATCTCCTCCGGTATGACACAAAGCTCTCCTCATCATCATTAGTTCTCCATCTTCCGGTTTATTATCTGATCTAGTGGGGTTTTCTTCCACCACTGCTGCTCTTTTGGCAACCTCTATCTTCTTACATTAAAATGCACAGTGTCCTTCTCTTAAAGAAAGTTCCTCTAAATATCCTCTTGTCTTGTCTTGCAAAGTTCTCATTCTGATAACCATCTGGTTCTCTCCTCTAGTAGAAATTTCCATCATCCTTCCGGTATGAATTACCTTCTTTTCTTACTTCCTTGTCCTTATTTTTATTTGTACTGATTCCTCTTCCTTTGGTATATCCTCTTCCTCCTTGAAATATTCCTCCAGTAAACCTTCCACCTCTACCTATTTGTCTTTGTTCATGTCTTTTGTTCAATTTCTCTTCAGCCTTTAGTGCATACTGGTAAGCCAATTCTACACTCTCCAATTTGATCATATTGAGTTCATCTTGTATAGACATCTGCAATCCATTCAAATATCTTGCAATTTGTTCAACTTCATCATCAACATGTTCGGATCTAATGTTCAATTATAAAATGCTTCGATGTACTCCATCACAATAGCTTCCTTTTGTCTCAAGTTTTGCAATTTCTAGAATAAATCCACTTGATAATTCATCGGGACAAACTTTGATTTCAACTTAGCAATCATCTGATCCCATGTCTTAATATTCTCTTCACCTCTTCCTTTTCTTTCAACTTGCAAATTCTCCCACCAAAGAGATGCATGACCTTTCAACCGGGTACAGGCATATTTCACCTTCCTCTCTTCTGTAGTGTTTTCAAAATCAAAATACTTCTCCATCTCTGAGATCCAATCCATCAATTCATCTAAATATAACTTCCCATCATATTCTGGTGGAGTAAAATAGGGTTTAGTGTTCACCATACTTAAAACCCTTAAAAACCTTTCTTCATTTGGATCAACTACTGGTAGGTTTACTTTTTTTGTCAGCCTCTTCTCTAGGCTATCTCTATGGCTTCTAACTGGGCTGCTATTCCTTGTAACATCTCCATCACAATAGGGTTTGCATTCCCACACACTCCACCATTCCTAGTTCCTCTTCATGTCATTGATTCAGGCTAGTCATCTACAATTGTAGGTCAGATCCACAATCTGCCACCCTACATCAAAATTTAGGACATGCAACCTCCAGAATGAAACTTCGCTCTAATACCACTTGAAGTAGTCACCGGTGAGGAGGGACTTCAAGGAGATTAGTCTAGACAAGTCAGCAAGAATAAACACAACATAAACACACAAATATGATGGAGGTAATCCATAACAGATAGTTTTATTGCATGAAGTTGGATTACATCCAACCAGTAACAATCGGGTTACAACATATCGACACATAGGCCTGGTAGAATAGGTCACAACCGAGACCTTGAATTGAAAGATCTATCTTCTAGGCATGAAGAAAAAGACCTCTGCTAAGAGATTCCTATGAAAAATCCAAAGGATGAAACGTAGAAGGTCATCCATGCACCACAAAACATCAAGATCAACACTCAAGGCTCTGCAAGCTTTGGAATGGGTATCGGTAGATCACCAGAATAGGTCTTAGGCAACTGGTAACAAAGGAACAACCGGTAACAAGAAACTATCATGGAAACCGATAGTGATATCTTATCGGTAAGTTATCCAAATGCGATGCGGTCTAAAAGCAAGAAATATGATCAAGTCTTCAAGTAGAATCCAAATCCACAGGATCCGGTGAACCAAAACTGGGACACAAAGAAAGGAAAACTGGAACTACAAACAAAATAGAAAAGAAAATGTTTTTAGTTGATACAAGATTGCTGTGAACTAGGGATGCTCCTGCATCACAATGAATCCCATATATCTATTGAGGAACATGAATAGTGTGTACAAGCCTTGAAGAAACATTTCTATAGCAAAATAAGTGGTACCATACAACAACTAACTGGTTTGTGCTACTCTTCATTTGCATGAGGATATGCAAATTTCTTAGCTGGGGGAAAATGATGAGCACAAAAACCTTTCTATTTTTACCCCTTCTTTGTCCTTCTTACCTTATACTTTGTTGTCTTCCTGTTACCGTTTGCTAAAGGAAATTAGATATTTTGATGAATTATGGATAGGAAATTAAGGTCATTAAACACACCAGAAATCATATTTACGCTAATTGTTTTATGGCTAAAATTGATAGGAGTTGCAATTGAAAGAGAATATAGGTCATGCAAAATCAATAAAAGAATGAAGCTATTAAATGATACATTAGGAAACCAATCATTTTGTATAAAAGAGATATAGTTTGTTTCATCATTATAAGTGTCCTACGACCTTTATTTTATTTTAAGGAAAACTTTATTTTATGGGATTGAAGATTAAAATAGACTTAAGTTTGTTATCTGTAAGGATCTTATATATATGTGTGTGTAATGTTGGTGAATAGTGGTAATGCATTTTTATATCAATGAATATATTATCAGTCTAAAATCTCTCTAATATAAGTTATGTGCAAGATCGACTTAGCTTAAGAAGAGAAGTACATAGTTATCACCTAGAAAGAAAGGAGGTGGGCCCACTACTTGCGTGGCTAGGTGAATTTCATTTTGCTTTGTGTGATTATTTGTTTGTTGATTTATGTATCTCTATTTCATGTGTTTTTGTAGATTAAAGTTATTTGTTGTTTGGTTTTGATTGGTAGTAATTTAATTCCTTTGAATTGTAATTATATTTTGTGGTATTTTATTTATGTTATCAGTATACACTAAATATAAATTAGGACAATCTTTTATTAATATTATATAAACTGTTACAGTTCTTGGCAGACTTCCTGTCACAAAATAGAAATAGAGAAATTAGATTAAATCTTTTAATTTCAATAGGTGTGTGCTTAGTTTCATATCATATATACTTAACCTATTGCTCTCAGCACTTTGTCAAACAACCCCAATACCTTTCTAAAGCTTACAAACTCCTAGATTGACACTTAGGAACAAACTGAGGAAAACTCTTTGAAAGATCGATTAAGCCTATCCAATAAGATCATTTCACTTCAAGCTTTAACCATAGTTTTGTCCAAACAAGTAGCAACATTATTTGATAGGTCAAACTATTAGCTCTTAGTGGATTATTGATGGATTATTGATGTCCAGTTACCTAATTGTGTACTTAAATAGTTTGGGGAGGTACCGATTGTCCCAGAGGGTACAACATATTTTTCTCAGTCAACATAGGAGGTCTTAGACAAAGTTTACTTTAGTGGCGAATATTCACCAATGGCAAATATTTCACGTCGATGACCTAGAAAATAGCGAATATATTTTACCAATCGGGGGTGGCCATGTCACCTGGACTTTATAAATATTTGTCAAATGCATGGCCCAATCACCCATTGTTTTATGTAATTAATTGTATCTCTATCAATATTTTGCCAATAGAATCTACGTTTTCCACACGGTAAATTCAGTATTTTTTCCTACACTTTTCGATTTTTGCCAACTCTATTATAATTGCCAATTAATTGGATGACCCATAGTCACCTCAAAAATTACATAAGACATGTTATAGTTAAGCGTGATTTGCCAAATATTTGTATACCATATAAAATTCCCACCGAATTCACCAAATAAGGATTGGTATAAATACAGTCAAAGATCAAATTTATCACTACACAAATTGGTCGGTTATGAGCTCTCAACTTGGATCACTAGCAAAGTTTTAGACTAGGAACAACCATTGCTTCTGACTACATTGGCAACTACTAGTGACCTAAAGTTAAGTGATCATATTTTTGAAGTGTTATAATACTATTCTGAATTCATCTCTATATGTTTACATTCTTGAGTTCATTATGTATTTCTCTCATGAATTTACCCGAAAATTTGAATTTGAAATGAATTTCTTTCTCCCTATATTAAAATCAAACCAAGTTACATAGAGATTAACATCATATTTTCCTAACACACTACCCATTACATCCGAACTCCATTTTTAATAGACCCTCCTATGCTAGAGACCACCCCCTCCCAAAACATAGAAAAACACATATCCTCATCCCCCTTAGATATATTGTAGAATGATGGCCAACTACTCTCCAATTTTCATCACAGCTCTAGTGGAAGCCTCTGAGAGATAATTATCCCCCCTATCAATCATCCTTTGAAATGGAGCCAAGTTATTGTTTATCACTCCTACCTGATAAACCTCCCAATATTCTTCAATGAACGATCTTTTCTCTATCTTTTATGCCTTATGCTTAATAGCCTCCTTGTCCTCCTCCTCAGACCCAATAGACCCATCCTCCTCTGGATCATCCTTAGAGTTTGACAAAACATAATTGTTGGGGTTGAAAAAGGTGTGAAACACACTAGCCCCCAAGTCAGCCTCCTCCTAAATGGAATTGGCTACTTCATGCCCATCAACTGCCCGAATGAGCCCGTCAATCCTCTAGATACACACCTCCCTGAAATCCAAAACATCTACTAGTGGGATAATTATAGCCTCATACATGAATCCATCACACTAGTGCCTGCCTACACCAAGCATGCATTCGACCAAGCTCTTCACCGTGACAAACACTCTTTTATATGTATGGAATAACCATCTGCATTTAATTCATAGAGTTTCATCTTTGCACAAACAACTCACCCCAAAATGATGAACCATTCTTCCCCTGTGATGACTCCTTTCCTCTACAACAATCTTCTCAGCATCTTCCTCCAACGTGGCTCTCCCAATCAATCTGGATAACTTTCGGATCCATCTTCCCTCCCATTTATAGCCCAACTCCTTCTTGATTCTTCCATGGATAGCACTGGGAAAGGAAAAAGTACTCTAAACCTAGGAGATGTCCCTTCCAAATCGCCCATAATCAACTTCGTGATACAACTGTCAAAACCAGCAAAGGCCATAGTGGTAGTAATATTCCTTATCTAACTAAATCCCCTATCCAACTCCTACGGATGCTTGATAATCTTTTCCTGACTTGCACTAATACTATCCTTTGGAAAATCCTCCCATTTCCACATGATATCTCAAGTTTGAACCAGAGCATATCATACGGGGAAAATAGCTATGGATGGTTTATGCTAACCAATCCCCTACCTTGGAAGTGAAGATGAATCTCCACCCTCCACGAAACCTATCTCCCTTAATTTCAATAGCTTCCTCAAAGGGAAAAACCATGGTTAAAATTTGTTTCTTTTTTTTTCTTTCTTTTATTAAAAACATTCATTTATTAAAACCTTTCATTCTTGACAGTGCTCACACATGTCTCTAAGTCTATTCTAGGGACTTTTTGAAGAAACCTGTGTCCTTCATAACTTCGGCCCTGAATAGAGCTTATTTCATCGATTAAAATTGATTAAGTATAGACTTAGAGTTAATTAAGTATACAATTTATAATAGTTAATTAATTATTAGACAATGCTTAGACATGTCTCTATTATGATGACTTTTTGAAGAAACCTTTGTTCTTCAAAATTCGGGCCGAAATAGAGCTTATGTTGTTGATCTGTGATCATCCAACAGTCATTAAGTTGATTTATTAATTTAATATTTAAATCTAAGTAATGAATAAATTTATACATTGTTTATTTCATTTTATTTTCATGTATTTTTAGTTCTCTATTGGTTAATTGTTGAATTAGTTTGTAGATCTAGCGTTAGTGGTTGGATCTTTAAGGTTTACAAATAGGTCAATATTTAGCATACATAGCTGTATGTACCTATTATGTGATAGTTACATGTATATATATATATATATACATTTTCATACTATTATGTTATAGATGATTATGGATGTATTTATGATGCCTATATGTAATAATTTTAATCCATATGCTTGTGAATATGATGCTATGGATTATGACCTAACCTTTATGTTGAAAACACCACAATATTAAGAGGGGGGTGAATTAGTCTAAACCAAATCCTAAACTTATTTAATCACAAGTACTTATTAGTTATCATTAACAAATTAAACATCAATGCAAGATGAAACAAACAAATACCAAACACATGGAAACCATAATTTTTACCTAGAAAACCCGATGTGGCAAAAACTATGGTGAGAATCACACTCACAATATAAATATAATAAAAATTGAAACTAATGACTTTCATATTTTATCCCATCGTGTACTTCCTTTGATATCAACGGTCCAAATCTTCGTGCGACTGTGCATTTAGATCAAGATGCTCTTTCACCTTAACTCTATAGCCCCGCCACACACATGGTGCATGGGCCCTGCTAACATCAACCTCTTCTTAAGTGGAGAAATAAGATTATGCATGTTATATGTCAAAGGAAACATTGAAAAGGGTTGGCCCAATATATCCTCCTTGTTAATTAAGTATATTATAATAGTTAATTAAACAATGCTTAGACCTATCTCTATTCTGGTGACTTTTTGAAGAAACCTTTATCCTTCAGAACTTCGGGCTGAAAGAGAGCTTATGTCGTTGATCTGGAATCATCCAATGGTCATTAAGTTGATTGATTAATTAATTATAGACTTATAGTTAACTAGCACTTGCAACTCATTATATGGATAGCCAAAAGAAAATTAAAGATAAAAATTACTGTAGTTTAATATTACAAGTGAATATCTTAATCTAGTATTTAAATCCAAGTAATGAATAAATTTAAAATAAAAAAGTGCCTCATTCGCACTTATAGAGGAGGAATTAATGTTGAATCATGCAGATTGATTGTAGAACAAATCTCGGACAACACATTGATGGGAGAGCATTCATGATCTTGGCTCTCGATGGTGGAGTAGGACGTGAGGAGTATTGATTATTTATTCATTTATGGTAGCCATTTTTATTAAACATGTTTACGACTTCTTTGAGAGAGTGTGTTGCAAAGAGTAGGGGCTAATATTTAATTGAAGGGGTGTTGACACTATTGCAGAGGGAACATGGAATCCAGTTTCATATTCAAAATGGAGAAGAAATTGGTGCCCTTCATGGGAAAAGTGTCGGATAAGAGATTGAAGGGCCTATTCCTATTCAAGGATGAAAGGCTTGTGGATGCAGTTCAACTCTTGCTAGGAGAGGAGATTGTCCATATTAGTCACAAATATAGGACTAATATGGAAATCTATTCCCTTATTTTTGCATGGGGATTAGAATTTGAAGAGGATGCAAACAAGGTGAAGAGGGCCTTGCAAAATTTAATTTTGGCAGAATACCTGGGAGGGATGGATTCAATTTGGGAGTAGGTTGTTCCAGGAGTGGGTTTCATCATTTCTGAAGGGTCAGCAAAGCCTATGGACCCACTACCCTTTGTTCATTGGCAAGAGGATGAGTTGAAGGCGAGATGAAAAGAGCTTGCAAGAAGAGGATGGGAGGCAAGTATTACGGTTTGTTTCGGAGTTGGCTTCGGTGGTGGTGGGTATAGATAGATGGGTTGGATGGAGGTTATTTGATGACTCCAATCTTTTTGTAATCTTTTTTGAAGATTTAAATCAATAAAATATCATATTACCTACTGGTAGGTCCAAAAAGTGACAATCTGATAAACCCTAACAGTAAATAGTTGTGCAAGGCCAGCACCCATTATAATAAATTCCCCCAAAATAATGAAAGATTCACAAAATAAATCATTTGAATAGTTTTTTTTGATAAGTGGATAGCTGGGTAGGGCTAGCACCCATTATATTAAGATTAAAAAAAGATACAATAGTATTTGTCTTGTAGCCAAAAATACATTCCTGGTAGCATTTCCAATGATCACCCATAACAATCCATAACCCACAATACAAAATTCAAGCATCAAAACATCACAAAGCATCTGCACCATACTTCAAGGCTAGTAGACATTCCCAGTCTATCGTGCCACCTCCGCAACTCCATGTTCTTCCCTAAATTTCTTGGCTTGTAAGATGAGTGGGAAATCCTATCCGCAGTTAGCATGAGCTTTCCCTACTGCAATTTCCTCCACACCGTATCTGTCATTCTTTATCCATTCCTCTCCACTCCCCAGCTCCAGCACCCCTACAATCTCATCCACATCCTCATCAATTTCATCTTCATCTACCAACCCTTCAGTGGTCAGGTAGTCTCAATGCCAATTGTCCTCCTCAGGTTTCTTGATTTTGGCTACATACATAAGGAAAATGATATTGCATAGTATATCAGTCTTTCATGCCTGCAACAACTGCGCATCTTGTGTTTGCAAAATTGGAAATTTAAAAACCCTTCCAATGTCATAGTTCTATGGGAGGGGAATAAGAAGGTTCTCATCCACATTGTCGATGACTACATTAATGTCATGCAAATATGCATGCTTGAACACCATCTGGGTGAGTTTTTTTGCCCACTTCTTGGAAACCCTAACATATAACAACATGGAAAGAAAAAAGGTCAGAATGTCTGAATTGACCCTATGCTTGTGATATGCCATTAGAAACTCCATCCCTAGCACTGTCTTGACCACATGCATTATGTACAGGTGGTCATTCACCAAGGACCCCCCTATCCATTTATCTGTGACTTCACCTACAAACGTTGCCTATGGTTTTGTTGCCTCAAGCATAATTGGCATGTCCATCACTCCCACCTGAGTGTTTCCAACTTGAACATGTAATGTGAGAATATGGTAATACCCCAATGCCCAATTTAAAGGCATTTGATCAGCTTCAGCATAAATGTCTCATTAAATGCACACTTACCATAAGTTATTAAGTTGCCTTGCATGATATATATTAATAGTATATATATTTTCTTTTTTTATTTTTCTAATTTTTGATACAAGTACATAAACCCACAAACAAAATTTCACTTTCACAAGAGATTTTCAAAGACAAATAACAAAAGTATTGATATTATTATTCATGTGAGATCAAGAACTACATTCTAGAAGTAGAGACTATATCTATAGTGATTGTCATGACAGATCATAAACTATTTAATATTGCTAAAGGAGTATATACATTCTTCACCGTGGAAGACTCCACATTCTAACTTAGACACTACTACTATACCCTTTTCCAAAGAGACCAACATTCCCCCCAAAAAACTCTCTTAATTACAGCCTTGGAATTTCTTATATAAGAGTAAGGAGTGCAATAAGCTTCAAGCTGTATACAACTTCCATGTTCTCATTTGACATATATTTGCTTTATATGCATGGAAATGATATATTCCCAATATGGAACCTAAAATAGAACATGATAACTTATCAAACCATATGACTAAAACTATCATGAAATTATCATGGACCACGCTGAAGAATCAAATACTATTAAAATTCAACTTCTTGAGTCACGCCACCATCGCGTTGTTGATAGATTTATGGATGCAAGATTCTAACTATACAAATTAGAGGAAGAGTTTTACGAGTGCAAGATTCTAGCTATAAAAACTACTGGATGAGCTCCACAAAAACTAGTGGATGAGCTCCAGAGATGGGTATTGTAATCACAACATGGGTCCAACATTAGTTATTAATTTTAACTAAATAGGCTCTTCGCTAGAGCCAACTCTTCCATGCCCTCATTGTTCTCCTCCCCGCTCCCTCTCGCTCTTAGGCTTTAGGAGATGAGGGGCCAAATGTAGGCAACCAAGGAAAGGCCATATGCAGTTGTAGATGGCCTTTGAAAATCCCTTTAGCTACCTCCTCCGATTTGAATGTCCCTTTAGCTACAAAGCAATCTGTTGTGCTATTATAAACACAACCTTCCTAAAATATTCTTCACCCAATGTTATTAAACCTATATCTTATGAACACACAAGAAACATTTACATATGTGCATTCCATTTCTAATACTGTTCTTGAAAAAGTGTAGAGGGAATATTTATAGTGCTTCTTGATCAACTCAACTGCTACCGATTTATGAAAAACCTCGAAGCTCTAAATTTAGAAGTTCTAAATATTCCTTTTCACCTTTTTGCCTTTCCCAAGAATCAGAACTCTTCATGTTGGCATGAAACTCTTCATGCCACCTAATGAAATGATTAAAACTCATCAGTCTGCTATAATCATTTAACCGCCAATTCAATATTTTCTTCAAGAACAAGCTAACATCCATACCCATGCAACTCTTCATCCAAATGACAAGCATAAAGTCCTCTCACAAGAGGAGTGTTTTATATGTGAAAAGATTTCTTAGAATCTGAGATGAAGATTTCATATGTGCTAAAAAGTACATTTCTAATTCCAATGGATATGCAGTACACTTTCTATATGGGTTATTTTCCCAAAAAATTGTGAAAGATGTGCCTTAATTATTCTATGTTTAATTGGACTTTGATTTTGATGTATTTCTAAAATAAGGAAATTGCACTTTTATTTTGATATATTTTTGAAATAAATCTCAGAGTCAAATATGAGATCAAGAATGCAAACCCAAGCAACATATAATTTTATAATAGTGAGTCACGTGAGCATTAATGCCTAGAATTAACACAACTTCATGTGTAGTTGTACAAATTATTCTTATAGATCCATTACATTACTCTAGACTTATAGTAACTTGCAAATAGAATGTAATTCCTTCCTTGAAGGAAATCCACATTCATACTACACAGTCAAACATTGACAATGAAATTTCCAAGACAAATCAAAACATCCTTAATATTATGATTCACCATTCATGTAATATCTAAAAGTACAAATGAAGACAATATTAGCAATAATAATAAATATAGTAGTTTATTCATGAACTAATTGAAAAACTACTGAAAGAAAGTGTACATTATTTCACCACAAAATCATCCTACACACTAGACAAGAGAAAGCCCTGTTTCTATTTCTACTCTCCTTAGAGATGAGAAAATTATAGAATCCTTCTTTATAACCTTGATATTCCTTTTATAATCATAAGGAATGCAACAAGCTATCGGCCTTTTACAAGAATGTGTAACATGTATTGCAACAATGCAATGTCGTAAAACCTCCAGGCCAGTATTCATGAAACCTTTGGTTTAGAGACATAGAAAGCTTCCATGAATGTGAACTACCTTATGAGCCATGCCACTATCACAAATTTGTGGTTATTGATACAGAGAATACTAGGATACAAGATTATCATTGCATTTCCTATCAAGGGAGAACTTTGAGAGTTTTGATCAAGCAGGCATGGTTGACTCCAAAATCGCATCTCCTCTGTCTTCACCCATCTTTCTCTTTGCATTCTACCCATTATAAGGGGGACATGGCAGTTGCCAGAGAGATCAAAATTATTTGCAACTGCAGCCAAAGCCTGTAGTTAAACTCGAGCCTTTTAATAACCCTCTAGCTACAAGGTAAGTCATCAATTTTCTTTACTTCATGGCATCTGCAAACCTTTAGCCAAATCTCCTTATGCCAGAATTCAGCAACACCTTCTATGCACTTCATTTTAAAACCTTTACAAGAAAGGCAATAACAATTCCTAAAAACTTATCTCTATAAAATGTCTATCTTCTACATTCTGAAATGCAACATGCAAATAATGACCCTATTTATCAATTTGCAAAGTGGCGGCAATTGATTGTGAGGTCCATACTTTGGATTATTCCATAGAATATATTAATCTATGTGAGATGTAGTTTTCTCTCATTCCACAAGAAATATTTCATTCCAATAGTCCTGACACCTATACATGACTCACAAACCTCAACACAAATTAATACTGGTAGCTTCTCATTGAGTATTAAATATGTTCTATCCTCTGTATTTTTCTTCCTCTGACACATGCAGTGTTTTAAGTTTTCTATGCAAAAGGATAGTAGAGAATCCTCAATCAAGATTTCATACGTGCAAAAAAGAGGCTTTCTACAAGATTTCATATGGATATGTTGGACACTTACAACTAAGATGTGATGTGTTTTCTATATTAGTTTTTTTCTCCAATTAGTAATGGAAGATTAGCCTTAATTATTATATTCCCCCAAAAATAATGAATGATTTGCCTTAATTTTTCCATATTTATCATGCAATATGAACAAAATTGCCAATGTAATTATAATTTTTCCCCAAAAATAGTGAAATATTTGCCTGAATTTTATTAAAAATTTCAAGCAAAAGAAAAAGATTCGCCAATAAAATTATTTTTTTTTCCCAAAAAGAATGAAAAATTTGCCTTAATTTTTCATACAATTCTTGTGCAACTGAGAAAAAAACACCAAAAAAATTAATATTTTCCCCTAAAATATTGAAAGATTCGCTAGTATTTTACACCTTTACCTAGGCGGGGTTTCTTAAAGTTATCCCTATTCTTAGATTGGGGACCATGCATTAGTCCTCAAGTTGCAACGACAAAGTTTGATAGTTTACAACCTATACAATGGGGTTGGGGTGCAGGTGTTGTTGATCTAGGGATGAAACCTAAATATTGCATATGGTGAGTGACACATAGGCCCACTCCATTGACAAATCCTACAATACCAGTTTTGGGTGGGATCAAATGGAGGATGAGGAAGTGACGTGGCAACCAAGGTGATGATGGGGTTTATGGAGGAGGTGAGGGGGGAGATGATGATGGAGGAGATAGGGGTGGTAGGAGGGGAGGGAGGATTGGTAGATGGACAGGTGGGAGTGGAGGGAGGGATAGAGGGAGAGACAGAGTTGGAGGGAGGGATAGAGGGAGGAGAGGAGGTGGAGATGATGCCCCAACGACAAGAGAGGGTGGAGATGGAGTTTGACATTCTTGTGGCCTCGGGAGAGAGTAGTGATGCATTGTTAGATTCTTCTATCTCCCATGAGTTGGGGGACTATACTAAGGAGGATCATTCAGATGAGGAGGGTGATGATGATGATGGGGGTGATGAGTAGATGGCTATTGAAAATGAGGGTATGGTAGGTGGATTTGAGGGTATAGGTGGAGGTGGTTAAGGATTGGTCCAAGGTGGGTGTAGTTGATGATCAAATGCTTGATTAAGAGGATGTTCCTATCAGGGACAATGTGTTATAGATTCTAGATCTTTAGGCCATTAGATGATAGATACATGCACTTCAAGATTAGGTGAAGGATCTTCAAATAGCATTGTCTATATCATAGTGGAATAGGCTCAAGGATAGAGCCCAATTTGTAGAGGATGAGAAGGCCTGGGTACATGAGAGAGATAGTCTTACTACTAACACGGATCAACTCAAGATCGAGTGGGACCTTGCCATAGAGGAGAGAGACCTATTCCAATGAGAGAGGGATGATGCCTCATGGAGAGCATAGTTGTGCATGAATTCTTATCAGAGATGTTTTGTAGTAGGCACTGATGCATGCCAGATGACTAACCATTTGTTTGAGGTTGGTAATGAGACAACTTACTGGTGGAGGCATTATGAGGTAGTTGTCCCATCGAATCATAGGGTGCCTAGCTATAGGGCATCTATGTCATAGGGCCCATCGTATAGCTAGTCACAGAGTCGAGCCACAACCTGTAGTGGTGGCATCATGGGTCTTCCTCCACCACCTCCAAGACATCTAAGGGCATGATCTAGTGTGTAGCCTTCAGGAGCTCCTACAAAGGATAGGGGGAGAATAGGCTAACATTTTAATATACACTTTGATTGAGCCTTCGGGCCATTTATATTATTATATTGTACTCTGACACATTTTATATATATATGAGATGTAGTTTTGGTGGTGACCTATATGCTGTGTTTGATTTTTGTATGCATTATAATCCTTTTAGCAATGTGATTTGTTATGATGATTTATGATCTACATATACATTTATATGCTCTATTTATATGATTTATGCTTCTTATCATGGATACATGCAACTATATGATGAATGTTTTATATTATGTGATGAATTTGATGTTCATGTCCTGATATGCTAAATGACATGATGATTATTTGAAGTTAACTATATATACATGCCATGCATACTAACATGACTCTTTACACAATATGGTGCATTAATTATATTGCTTATGTTTGTTATGACACTAGTATGATATGCTTAGGTTCTAAAATGAATACAAGATATTATTTTTGTGTGATAGAGTATGTAATGCATCATGACCTATTTTTTTTATAAAGGAATTGTTAGTATAGAATGAGTAATATGGAATGATAAATGTGTTGGCAACAACAATGCAGGAAAACTGAGAGGGGGGTTGAATCAGTTTTCACAAAACAACGAAATTAACCTTAACTTCAAATTTGGTCAAGAGAAACAATAGGAAAGATAGACACCAAACCAATAGTACACATAACACTTAGAATTTTGATGTGGAAAACCCAGAAAGGGAAAAACCACAGTGGGAACCTACCCACAATATGATGATACTCTGCAGTAGTTAGTGTAAATATTACAATCTGGAATGCACATGCATTCAAGCACATTGCCTAGAGCTCACTAGTCAAAAACAACAAAGGGATACAACCCTAGAAAGGCACACTACCTTACAAAGATTAGACAACAATCTAGATTACATGAACTGAAAGAATAACATCTCCAAATGCCTGATCACAGTTCCCGTTAAGCACATACTAAAACTCTACTCTTCACACTTTTGCACACTCTTTCACACTTCTTTGCTTTACTCTTCTACTACTAAAGGATCAAAATAATATTCACACATGCAGATGTATCTTTCAAATGAATATTATATGTATTTATACAATTTATCAATCTTAACCTCAAGGTCAGCTTAACACATAAGACCTAATTACAAAATTACATCACGATTAATATGTGGACCACTACAATGTTGGCAAGGACATAGAATGGACCCAAATCAAATCCTCGAATACGCAACACCATCGAATATCTTGCCAAGATCATCCATAACATGTTAGCACCAACAATGGAGGAAAAATGAGGGGGGGTGAATCAATTTTCACCAGATCTACAATCTTAACCACAAAAATAGATGTGATAAACTGTAGCAACTGTCATGAAGAAAGATAACTTGCAGAGCACCAAATCATGAACCATCTGAAATGAAAATACACAAGACCATCTCAAACAATCTTCCAAAAAATTAGATCAAGATCTGATCACACCGGAATATACCAAAGGAAATACTAAACTTTGCAAAGCACTAATTATAAAACAAACTACAAAACCAGATCATATGATATGATCAATTAAGCTTCTCGGATCACCAAAACCAATACAGAAGAATATAGTGATACTATAAATACTCCATACACCAAACCATGACCCCAATAAACCAATTTTCAATCACCAAAGAAAGAATTTGTTGACATAAATGACAACAACATATCCTAGCAGAAACAATGTCCAACAATCTCCCCCTTTGGCATTGATGGTAACATATGAATGTGAAAAAACAATCAATGCAAAGAAATAAAATAAATCCAACAAACTCCCCCTAAGATTAAGTAGATAAAACAATTTTTCACATGCTTCTATTCTCCTATGACAATAATTCCAAAGATCTCAAAACAAAAAAACAAACTCTCCCCTTTCAAACACATAACCAAACTACTCCACCAGAGGAGCAACACCAACTAATCAATCCGGATAAAATGAATAAGACTATGAAGTCCACTAGATTGATGCAACTCAATGCATCTAGTTCTCATCAGGAGAGGTGTATACCCCTAACTTGTCTCTCAAGTAGACAAATTTATCTGCAAGTAAAGGCTTAATAGTGAAAATATCAGCAATTTGTTCCTTTGTAGACACATATTGCAATTTCACCTCTTCTTCACTAACTTTTTCTCTCAAGTAATGATATTTGATTGACATATGTTTAGTCTTTGAATGTTGCACTAGATTCTTTGACATGTTAATAGCACTGGAATTATCACAGTATAGGATAGGAAGCTCATCATAGATAACTTTGATATCCTTCAACATTTTCTTTATCCAAACTACCTGAGTGCGCCTACCAGTAGTAGCAATGTACTCAGCTTTAGAAGTAAATAAGGACAATGAATCTTGATATCCCATGAAATGAATTTATTACCCAAAAAGAAAGCACCACTGGAGGTAATATTCTTGGCATCAACTTCACTAGCCCAATCAACATCAGTGTAAGCACATAACATGAAATCATCATTCCTTGGATACTGATGGGGTTCACCTGGCTTACTCAACACTTCACCTAGTTGGTGTTGCTCAATTGCACCAACTCACCAAGCCTAGTTTCTCTCTAGACCTTCAAGTCCTTCTCATTCTCTTCTATGGCTTGATTCTTGATCTCTCTAATGTGTTTTGCTTCAAGTTTTTTGGCTAGGAACCCAGCCTATTCACAATGCTTCCCATGTACTCAATTATGGCTTCTTGGCTTCAAGTTGTCAAAATGAACTCCTACCATTGTGAGATGATGTAGAGGTGTGGAGGTGTCTTCATTAATTTTTTTGATGCATTTAGGGTCCATTTGAGGTTTTCCATCAATAGTTTTCTTACCGATTCCAAAATCTTGCCTAGAAAAGGGCTACAAGGAATTAACCCAATAGGCCTCCTAAAACCGGTTTTTTAGGGCTTGAGTGAAAATGGTCCAAAAGACCCCCAAAAAATTTTGGATTTCCTTCAATTTTTCATCTAAACTCAAGTGATTTTTGTGGTTTTAGCTTCTTGTTCCACCATTCAATGTGCTAACCCCAAAATGAGGGTTTTGGAGGGTTTCTAGGCCTTCTGGGTGGCACTAATAGGTCAAGTTGGGGTTTGTACAACAAATGAAATTTTCAAGGCTCCTCCTTGCATTGGAAAATCTTTCCCAACTCCTTGGACCCCTTCAAAAACTTAGAAAGTGATTTGAAATCCACTCCTACACTTGGCATTCCATTTTCAGCTTATTTCCTCTAGCTAGGTTGCTCCTGGACTTGCCTAGAATAAGGTGACAATCATATCAAATCTCTTCTCCAAAACTTGCACCTACATATGTAAACTATACAGATGGTTTCCCTCCATTTCCCAACAAGTCATGATGTCAGCACGTGTGGAACTCATGGGGGAACCATATTTACAAGAAAACTGTTATATACAAGCCAAAACTGGCTACTTGCAAACTAAAGCAAGAAAACATGAATGAACAGTACCTAAAAAGCTCTAAATTGAACCAACAACACAATAACATGCAAGATAAAATCAATCCATTGCTAGATCAATGTATTCAATCCATCTTTAATTACAAAATGAGTAAAATCAAGCCAAAACATTGCCAACTAGTCTGAAAATGAGTAGTTTCAGATTGTTAAGCTTGCAAAACACATTCACCAACCTTGGTAACCATTTAAGAGAGGGATCTTATATATTTCCCATGTGTGGAGTCATCCTCGGGCATTGAAAAATCCCTAACTCCATCGCTAACCATTTTAGGATAAAAGTTGTCACGACAACTTTTTGCAACTTTGCAATTTTTGCACTTTTGGTCTTTCCAACCTATAAGACCTATTTCAATTCATCACAAATGACTTTTAAAACTTTCCTAATACCAATTTTTGACACTTTTTACCATCAAAAAGGTCAATTACCTACTCAAACTCGATATTTCCACAAAAATGCAAACCTAAGAAGTATGAACACAACCTAGGCCTACACTGACTCAAAACTCTAACTCTTGGACCCTCCTGGATTCCTTATTCACCACTGACTTGGCTAGGGTCATTACAAGCCAAAATTGAAAAAACTAAACAATCTAGGTCCTAGGTGCTCTTGCACCAGATACCACAAATCATAATCCACAATTCCCTTCAAGTATCTGAATATTCTCTTTATAATAGTGACATGACTCTCTTTTGGATCAACTTGATATCTAGAAACCATGCACACAACATGCATAGTGTACGACCTAGTCTAAGTAAGATATATAAGTCCACCAACCATAGATCTATACAAACTTTGATTAGCTTTAATAGATTCATCATTCATAGACAATTTGTAGCAAGTCACCATAGGAGTTCCAACCGGTTTGGAGTCATCTAACCCAAACTTCTTCAGCAATTCCTTCACATATTTCATTTGAGATATAAAAACACCTTTTTCAATCTGTGAAATCTACAAACCTAAAAAGAATTTCATTTCACCTATCATAGACATCTCAAATTTTTTCTGCATATCATCGAAAAACTTCATGCTCAAGTCATCATCTCCTCCAAAGATAATATCATCAACAAAGACTTCAACAATCAAGATGTTATCATTCTCAATCTTAAAATATATATAACTATCAGTAGTTCCTTTATTAAATCCTAATTTCAATAAATACTTATCCAATCTAGCATACCAAGCTCTAAGGGCTTATTTCAATTCATAAATAGCTTTCTTTAGTTTACATACCGTGTCACCATCATCTGATAATAAAAATCCATCAGGTTACTCAATGTAGACTTCTTCCTCAAGATCACCATTCAAAAAGGCATATTTGACATCCATCTGATATACCTTGAAATCTTTATAGGTAGCATATGCAAGCAATAGTCTAACAGCTTCAAGTTTAGCTATCAGAGCAAAAGTCTCCTCATAATCAATCCCTTCTTTTTGTGAGTATATTTTGCATACCAGTCTTGCTTTATTCCTGACAACCTCGCCAACTTCATTCAATTTATTTATAAATACCCATTTAGTACCAATCACATTCTTATCTTTAGGTCTAGACACAAGCTCCCATGTGTTATTCTTTTCAATCTGATCTAATTCTTCTTCCATAGCTTTCATCCAATTTTCATCTTTGCAAGCTTCAACAACATCTTTAGGTTCAACTTTAGAAATCAAACATGCATCTTTAGAAGCTAGCCTTCGTCTAGTCATCAGACCTTTATTTTTATCTCCAATAATCTGATTTTGAGAATGATTTAATTTTACATACCTCAGAGTCTTCTGATTGTTCTGATTTTCAAGTTCCCATACCTCTCCATCGACAACATCAACATCCAGATCTCTACCAGATCATTCTGCTTTGATTCTTCAATCCGAATAGGATTTATAACAATGTGTTGACCATCATCATATTCACAAGCTCTCATCTCTTTTCCAAGGTTCTCATCCACCTTCACATTTGCACTTTCCACTATGTTTCTTAGTCTCTTATTGTAGCACCAGTAGGCTTTTCTCTTTGTTGAATATCCCAAGAAAATTCCTTCTTCAATTCTTGCATCAAACTTTCATATGTTGTCATCTCTCTTGATGTAACATTTGCTACCAAATACTCTGAAATATCTCACGGTAAGAACATGAGCAAACCACAACTCATAAGAAGGCTTACCGGTATCACCTTTAATATGAAGGTTGAATGTGTAAACAACAGTGATAATAGATTCTCTCCAATAGATCTTCAAAACATTCCCTTCAATCAACATAGTCCTTGCAACATTCAAAACAGTCTTGCTCTTCCTTTCAACAACTCCATTCTACTGAGGAGTTCTAGGAGCATATAATTGTCTTCTAATTCCAAGCTTCTCACAAAATGAATCAAAATCACCGGAACATAATTCTCCACCTTTGTCAGATCTCAAACATTTCACCTTCAATCCTGACTCAGTCTCAACCTTTGCTTTGAATATCTTGAACTTGTCTAATGCTTCAGATTTCTCCTTTAAAAAGACAACCAACATCATCCTGGAATAATCATCAACTAGCAACATAAAATATCTATCTCCCTACACACTCCTAACATGTGTAGGTCCACATAGGTCAATATGCACAAGATCTAGCAATCCATCAGATGTATACTACTTGCTCTTGAAATAAATTCTTGTTTGCTTACCCAATTGACATTCCTTACATACTGGATTAGTAGGCTTAACAATCTTAGGAAAATATCTAAAAACTTGAATAGAACTGATCTTCATCATTGAATAAAAATTAACATGACACATTCTCCTATGCCATAACCAGCTTTCATCAATCTGAGAAATCAAATAAATTTTCTCAACAGCATTCAAATGAAAAATATTACCTTCAATCCTAGTTCTAGATGCAGTCTCTATACTGAAGGCATTTAGGATCTTATATTTACCATTCTTGAATTGCAAATCATAACCTTTGTCGACCATCTGTCCAACACTTAAAAGATTATGCTTCAGACCTTCAACGTACAAAACATCATCAATATTATGCGTACCATAAAAAGAAATAGAACCTCTACCATGGATCACACAAGCTTTATCATCTCCAAATCTCACTATTCCACAATCATACCTTTCCATACAATTTTTTTTTATCACCAGTCATATGATGTGAAAAACCACTATCAATTACCCATTCATCCTTTTCTTCAACTTTAGCAGCTAAAGCTTTCTCCTCAATAGTGTATCTAGTGGAATCAACAAGTGTCAGTCCATCTTCTTTAATGGAAAGAAACAAAACTTCATCTCCTTCTGATTCTTCATCTGTAACACCTTCATCAGTAGAAAAATAGTAGTTATTTTGATGCTTATGCTACCTATTAGACTTGTAAGGCTTATCATACTTATCATGCTTCTCATATCTATCATTTATATCATGCTTATCAAATTTATCATGCCTATCATACTTAGCCATTCTTTTCAGGCACCTAGAAGCAAATTGTCCCACCTGATTGCAAGAGAAACATTTCAAGGGAAATTTTCCATCATACTTACCAGATCCCTTAGGAAATCTCTAGGCACAATGCTTTAATATCCATCTCTCTCCTTTCTCTTTCATATCTAGATATCCTGCATTCTTTAGGTTCATAATTCTGTTTTCTGGATACAGATTCTCTAAATGTTGCCTTAGACTTTCCATATGATTCACTAAATTCACTCAACTCAAATGCAAAAATCTTTCCAACCAGCATATCTCTTGTCATTGTATTCACACTCCAAATCTCATCAATAGCAACTACCTTATGTTTATAAGTAGGAGGTAAAGATCTCAACACCTTAGCAACAATTTCATCTTCTTTAAGGGTTCCACTAGCACATCTAATACCTAGGACAAGATCATTCACCTTAGGCATAAATGTATTTATATTCTCATCTTCTCCCATCTTCAGAATCTCATATTTTCCTTTCAAGATCTATAACTTAGCAACTTAGAATTCTTTATCTCTTTCATACAAGGTCTCAAGCTTCTCCCAGATCTCATGTGCGGTCTGAAGTCGCATTACATTTTTCATCTCTGAATCAGTTAGGGTACTCAGCAATGCTTCCTTTTCTCTAATGTTATGTTCAACTTCCTTGATCTCATCAATAGTAACCGGTCCATTCGGAGGAGAAGAATAAGTATTATTTGTAATCTTACAATAATCTTCTCCAATACATCTCAAGTGCACTTCCATCTGGTTCTTCCATATAGCATAATTACTTCCATCAAATATCAGACTCTCCTTAAACATAACACTTCCACTTCCAGTTGCCATCTCAAATCTCCTCAAGAATTTAAGCTTCTTCTGGAGGGTCTAACTCTGATACCAATTGTTAGCAGCAACAATGGAGGAAAATTGAGAGGTGAAATGAATCAGTTTTCACTAGATCTACAATATTAACCACAAAAAACATATCAGATAAAATGTAGCAACTATCATGAAGAAAGATAACTTGTGAAGCATGAAATCACAAAACATATGAAATGAAGATACATAAGACCATCTCAAACAATCTCCCAAAAACTCAGATCAAGATCTGATCACACTAGAATATACCGAAGGAAATAGTGGACTCTACAAAGCACTGATCAAAAAATAAAGTGCAAAACCGAATCATATGATATGATCAATTAAGATTCCCGGATCAACAAAAATAATATAGAAGAATATAGTGATACTATAAATACTCCATACAGCAAACCGTGATCCCAATAAACCAATATGAAATCACCAAAGCAGGAATATGTTGATATCAATGACAACAGCATATCCTAGAAGCAACAATGTCCAACACAACATAGAACACCTATCGGGTTATCTAGAAAGTCATATAACATTAAGTATAACACGAGACCAATAAAATATTTAATAATGTGCACCATGATCAATGTGGGCCACAAAAATGCATGGAAAATGATCAAATAACATAAAAAAGAAACATGAATTCCTCTGCAATAACTCGAATAACTAGAATCATCATTATTTCACCACCAAAGCTCAAGAACACCAACAACAAACTGAAAGATATGCTTGTGAAGTTCCAAATCATGAACCATCCTGTTGGTGTAAATAATTATTCATCTTGGATATTATTACACTTACTTAAGTTTACTTAGGAAATGCATTTCATAATAGTTTGGATATGAGACACTTGGGTGTTTGTGCCACATTGGGATAGTGTGTGTAGGAGAATTTCCACCTTTTATGGTGTTGATCTTGTTGTTACACTCCACATTCAGTGGGTGATCCACCTCATGTGGACTATCATATTGTTTCTCCTACCTACCCACACCTATTTCCTACCTACCCTTGTTTCTTATTGAGCCACATGTCATGTTTGTGTGCTCACATATCCATATAGCCTTGCCTATATAAGTAGGCTCATATTCATTGTATGTAATTCTTAATGATCTAGTTGATCATATTTTTCATCTTGATAGAATACAGTTTATTTCTATCATCTATTTTGTTCTCTCTTATTTGTGCTTTCCATTGCCTCTTGATTTTGGCAAAAGCTCACACATCCAAACTGAGGACACACATGAACGTCCCAAACACACTCCAAAATCTGCATAACATTATGAATCAATTCCAGAGCAATAGAAACCTGAAATCACAACTCTATAATACATAACCAACAGAAAAACTAATGACCACACTAGATCACATAACTTGATCAAATCACCTTCTAGAACACTGAAACTCATATTGAATCAACTAGAGATAAGTATCTCAAAACCCATTAATCTGCATTAGTACATCTACAAACAAACCAACTCTCTGCAACACCAAAGCACAAGAACACAAGAATATGTTGACATCAACGACAACAACACATTCCAACAACTCTAATATCCAACAATCTCCCCCTTTGGCATTGATGGAAACATATGAATGTGAAAAAGAATCAATGTAAAGAAAGAAATCAACTCCAAAAATCTCCCCCAAAGATCATGCACACATAGCTCTCTACATCAGATAGATAAGACACTTTTTCACACGCTTCTCTTCCCCTTTGACAATAATGGTAGAGACACATCCAAATCATTGTTCTCATACTCTTACTAGATAATCTCTCCCTCTTAGACACACACTCACAAATCGAAACAATTGAATCACATACTAACTACTCCCCCTAAGTAGCAGCACCCACTCATCAATCTGGATATCAGGATAAGACTATGAAGGCCATTGGATTGATGCAACTCAATGCATCTATTTGACATCAGGAAGGACAATGACCCGTAACTTCTCTCTCAGATATACAATTGTATCTACAAGAAAAGGCTTTGTAAATATATTTGCAATATGTTCCTTTGTAGATACATACTCCAATCTGACTTCTTTCTCATTCACCTTCTCCCTCAAGAAATGAAATTTTATTGATATATGCTTTATCTTAAAATGAAACACCGGATTCTTATATATATTGATAGCACTAGAATTTTCACAATATATAATAGCAGTCTCATTATAAACAACTCTAATATCCTTCAACATCTTCTTCATCCAAAGTACTTGAGTACAATTACTAGCAGCAGCAATGTATTCAGCTTTTGTAGTACATAAAGAGATAATATTTTGCTTCTTACTTGCCCAGAAATCAACTTCTTTCCCAAAAATAATGCTCCACCCGTAGTGCTCTTCTGGTCATCAACATCACCTTCCTAGTTAGCATCTGTATAAGCATTTAAAGTGAAATCCACATTCTTTGGATACCAGAAACCATAATCAATTGTTCCCTTCAAATATCTGAATATCCTCTTCACAACAGTAACACGACTTTCCTTAGGATCAGCCTAGAATCTTTCAACAAGACATACAACATTGATAATGTCAGGTCTAGTCTGAGTCAAAAATAGCAGTTCACCAATCATAGATCTATACAGGTTCTAGTTAGCCTTCAGATATTCATCATCTTTTGTCATCTTGCATCCAATTACCAAAAGAGTTCCAACAGGTTTGGAACCATCTAACCCAAACTTCTTTGGTAATTCCTTCACATACTTTGATTGAGCTATGAAAATTCCTTTGTCAATATATATAATTTGCAATCCTAGAAAGAATTTAATCTTTCACAACATAGACATCTCAAACTCATTTTGCATATCATCAACAAACTTCTTACTCAAATCATCATCTCCTCCAAAAATAATGTAATCAACAAATACTTTAACTATCAAAATATTATCATTATCAATCTCTAAGTATAAGTTACTATTAGTGGTTCCTTTATAGAATCCCAACTTCATCAAATACCTATCCAATCTAGCATCTCTAGGGGCTTGTTTAAGTCCATACAATGCTTTCTTCAATTTGCATACCATGTCTTCTTCATCTATCAATGAAAATCCATTTGGTTGCTCAATGTAGACTTCCTATTCCAATTCACCATTAAAAAAGGCTAACTTCACATCCATCTGATATACCTTGAAATTCTTATGAGCAACATATGCAATAACAACTTCAATTCTAGCTATTAGAGAAAAAGTCTCCTCAAAATCAATACCTTCCATTTGTGAATATCCTTTACATACTAGTATTTCTTTGTTTCTAACAACTTCTCCATCTTCATTTAGTTTGTTCTGGAACACCCATTTAGTAACAATTACATTCTTGTCTTTAGGTCTCAAAACAAGTTCCCATTTATTGTTTTTTCCAATCTCTTTAGGCTCAATCTTGGAAATCAAACATGTTTTTTCAGTAGCAATTCTTCTCCTAGTCATCACACCTTTATTTTTATCACCAATAATCTAATTCTCTAAATGATTTAATCTTATATACTTGGGGGTCTTCTGATTATTCTAATTTTTTCATTTTCTTGAACTTCTTCACCACCAGAATCATCTAGATCTACTATCTCCTCTGGATCACTCTGCTTCATGCTCAAAGTCTGCACTTGCTTTGAAATAACATCTTGATCATTAGACTCATATCTGCATGCTCTGATTTTATTTTCATGACACTCATCAACCTTCACATTCACACTTTCCACTATCTTTCTCAGTCTCTTGTATAATACCCTAAAAATGGTCACCTAAACCATGGGCCCCTAATCTTGACATCACCAAGGTCCTAACCAAAGGCAATTAAATCAACTTTGAGCATGCAATTAATTAATTCTTCAATCAATAAATGTCACATGGCAAGTGAATTATTCTATATTAATTAAATATTTATTTAATTAACTAAATCATTCCAAAAAAATCATTTTGATTAATTATCCTATTTAATTTATTAAATATCCTAGCATATTTAATTAATTAATAAATTTGCCATTTTATCATAAAAAGGAATTAATTTATTACAAAAGAGGAATGAATATGCAAAGCAAGAGTTAAATTGAAAATAAAATAAAATAATTGAATTGAGAGAGAAATCAAACTTGAGATATTATTTCTTTCTTCTAAATTGATAACTTCAAATTAGAAAAACATTTAAAATGAATTTAATCACTCTCTAAAATTGGAACTCAAAGCTTTTGAGAAAAGAAGTTCAGTTGCATTGAAAAGACTCGTTTCTTGAATAAATCAAATAAATATGCATAGAATTACCTATTTTTATCTCAAGTGCATGGAATTAATTGAATTATATCTCTAATGCAAACTCGAACTTATAATTTGAATGCATTTCAATCAAGCTATAATTAGAATCTATCTCAAGGTTAACTTATTCTGATTTCTCTATTATTCCAATTATCCTAAAAAATATTTTTTCTTGATCTCTCTTGTGATTTTCTATAAATTCAGCTTTCATCTCTCATTCAAAACACCTTGGAGATTTATTGTTATTATACGATTTTTTCTTTGGAGTCATTGAAGATATTGTGCTTGCTTTTTGAGATTATTGCATCTTAGTTTAGCTTTTTTTTGCTTATTTAGTTCAATTATGATTGCTTGAAATCATATAGCTTACTATTCATCCATCTAGCATAATCTTGCATCCATTTAGCTTAATATCATGCTCATATAGATTGAATCCTTCATCTTGGTGTAGTCTAGTCATTGGTATTGCTTATACAAATCTGAGAGAAAGTCTATACTCACATCTTTTAGAAGGCAATTGGTCGATTTGTTATGGTTTTATTATTCATGCTTATATCTGTCTAACTATACATGTAATGAATTAATTGAAATGTTGTGTCTTGCAGCTTACAAACTTATTCCACTTTTCACACACATATTTTTGGCACCCACTGTGGAGCTGAAGACTACATCTTTCAACCTCGGAGACTAACCTTTTCTTATTTTTCAGATTTTTATTTTTTTGGATTTTTGTCCATACAATTGTTGTGAATTATCATGCGATTTTTCCCACTCTACGAAATGACAAACGAAAAATATCGTGCGATCTCGTATGAATTGTCATATGACAGGGTGAGAATTGTCGTACGGTATTCTGTGTTTCTGGGTTAAAAACAGATTTCATTCATTGAGTTTTCTCATTCAATTTTTATCATACTAATGCTGACCCTAGCTTGTTGTTCATCTGTCTGAGAAATTTTCATAGCCTAATCAGTTTTTTGCAGAACGCTTGTTGAAGAATATGCTTGTCAAACAAAGACAATATGACTATTGATTTGTTGTTTTTGCAAGTTGCCTAAGGAGATTCGAGCAAACATTGTGTATTCATTGTTAGGTCCTAGAGACAATTGAGAGGGGGGGGGATGAATCAGTTGTCATTTAAATTCAAACCAAAAATAGTTTAACGAACTTAATGCTTAATACCAGTAAACCAATCTTTTATACCGGTAGACAGTTTTATCAGTTAAATGCAATACCGGTAAGGATTAATGCATGAAACAAAAAGACAAAGTCATCCACAACACATAACACCAATATTTGTACATGGAAACCCTGTAAGGGCAAAAAACCACAGTGGGAAACCTTACCCACAATCAAATGATACTACTACAGCTAGTAAATGTATACAAATGGGGTCTGCACATGCAGAAAGGCCAAGTGCCTAGAGCTCAGTGCTCAAACACAAATAGGAGTCACACCGATTACAATTGGATGGTTAAATCCAGTAAGGATGTACTTCTCAAGTTTGCATCTTTCTATACTTGATTCAGTACCGGTGTAGTTCTGATTGTCTTCAAAAAACCTTCCTTTAACCTTAAAATGATGTCTACATGTATAGCTCTGCTTATTCTCGCATATATCTTTACACAATTCTTTTTTCGCATTCCACACTCGATCTTACAAATAAGATCTTACATTTATATCATAACCTAGGACCAATTTTAGTAGGTTGGCTCTAAAGGATAATAAAATTAGTTTACAAATAAATTAATGCCCGATGCAATAACCAAATCAACATGTCAGTTTAATGCATTTACAAAAATAATAAATCATCTCCATAGCATGCCATGCTGATCTGGAAAAGATAAGCCTGCCGGTGTATAACCTGGACCTATTTCCCAGTAACAACAAATATGCTAATACGAATATGCCACTAAACAAATCTTCAAGAAAAAGTGTCCAAATGATGTCTTCGACATAACCAAGTGTTTTCCTTGCCATTCCAAGTGTCAGTGCTTATTATATCCTGCTGGTGTACCAGACATCGATGACTGTGCATGATTCATTTGCTTGCTAGTGAATATTGTTGATTCTCCAAACTGCCAGAGTTGATAAGTGTTAGTAGGTGTTGACATCAATGACAAAACCATACCAAAATATCAACAATCTCCCCCTTTGGCATTGATGGCAACACAAGATGGAAAAACCATCAAAGTGCCAAAATAGAAATGCCAAATACCAAAAGGCAACAAAAGCCAACAATCTCCTAAAAGAGATCATAACTAGAAATTAAAATACAGATACAGAGAGTAACAATCTCTTCCCTAATGAATATTCTCTCCCCAAAAGATAATGTGTTTTTCCATATCAATCTCTCCCCCTTTGACATCAAATGCCAAAGTAGAAATAAAAAAAAAAATTCAGATACAAACTACCAACCAATTCAGTATACCAACTACTCCCCCTAAGAAGTAGCTTCCTCATCAAAGCCGGAGTAAAAGATTTCTCTGTTAATTCTGTCAGATGATGGCTATCATCAACTTCCTAAGTCTCTACCAATGGGGGTATGACCCCAAGCTGATCTCTAAGATATTCAAAAGTCTCCTTAGGTAGAGGTTTAGTGAAAATATCTACAATCTTCTCTTTAGTATTCACATAAACCATTTTAATTTCTTTTGCTTCAACATTTTCCCTTAGAAAATTTAGTTTGATAGAAACATGTTTGGTTTTAGAATGTAGTATCGGATTCTTAGATATATCAATTGTTGCAGTGTTATCACAATAGATAGTAATAGGTTCCTTGCATTTTACCTTTATATCCTTCAACATTTGCTTAAGCCATAATACTTGTGTACAGTTAGTTGTTGTTGCAACATATTCTAATTTAGCTATTGATAAAGATGTACAACTTTTTTTCTTACTCAACCAAGAAATTAATTTGCTTCCAATAAAAATGCTCCGCCAATGGTGCTTTTCCTATCATCCACATCTCCTACCCAATTTGCATTTGTGTATGCACATAATTCAAAGTTTTCATCTCTAGGATACCATAATCCAAGATTTGTAGTGCCTTGCAAGTACCGAAAAATCCTTTTTACTGTTGATTCATGATTTTCTCTAGGATTACTCTGAAATCTTGAAACAATACATACTGCATTCATGATATCAGGTCTTGTTTGTGTCAAATACATTAAACCTCCTATCATAGATTTGTATCTAGTCAGATTAACAGGTGTAGATTCATCCCTTAGTGATAATTTGCCATTTGTAGTCATAGGTGTGCTTACTGGTTTAGAGTTCTCCATCCTAAATTTCTTTAATAACTCCTTCAGGTACTTGGATTGACTCAAGAATATACCTTTATTAGTCTGTGAAATCTGCAATCCTAAAAAGAATTTTATTTCTCCAATCATAGACATTTCAAATTCTTGCTGCATTTCAATAAAAAATTCTTTACATAATCCATCTTCTCCTCCAAAGATTATATCATCAACAAAAACTTCTATAACTAAGATGTCATCATTTGTCACTTTATAATATAAGTTGTTGTCAGCATTTCCTTTAGAAAAACCAATCTTCAAAAGATACTTATCCAATCTTGCATACCAAGCTCTTGGAGCTTGTTTCAATCCATACAAAGCTTTCCTTAACCTGCAAACCATATATTTGTTATCTATCAAAGAAAATCCATCAGGTTGTTCAATGTAAACTTCTTCTTCAAGATCTCCATTCAGAAATGCACATTTAATATCCATTTGATATACTTTGTAGTTCTTGTGTGCTGCAAAAGCCAAAAATAATATAACTATCTCAATTCTAGCTATCAGTGCAAAGGTCTCATTATAATCAATTCCTTCTTTCTAAGAATATCCCTTACACAGTAGTCTTGTTTATTTCTGATAACCTTACCATCTTCATTAAGTTTGTTTTCGAATACCCACTTTGTTCCAATCACATTTTTGTCTTTAGGTTGGGGAACTAATGTCCAAGTGTTATTCTTCTCAATTTGCTCTAATTCTTCTTCCATAGCTTTGATCTAGTGTTTATCTTCACATACCTCATTAACAGATGATGGTTCAATTTGAGAAATAAGAAATACCTATTCATTTGCCAATCTTCCTCTTGTCATAACTCCTTTATGCTTGTTTCCAATTATCTGATCTTCAGAATGATTCAGTCTTACATATCGGGGTGTCTTCGTTTGTTGTTGTTCCTCAGTTACTGTGGAATTTTCAGATGATACCGATGTAACTGGATCTTCATTTTGTACTGGTGGGTTCAATGTAGGTTCATTTGTTAGAATCTCTACTGTCGGTTTAGAGTCTATGTACCTTGAAGTTTCTCTAAATTGTTCATCAATCCTCACATTTGTACTCTCAACAATTTTCTGCAATCTTTTGTTAAAACATCTATATGCCTTGCTCTTAGATGAATAACCAAGAAATATTCCTTCATCACTTCTAGGATCAAATTTGCCAATATACTCATCCCTTCTAATATAGCATTTACTTCCAAATATTCTAAAATATTTAAGAGTAGGAGTAATACCAAACCGTAGTTCATGAGGGATCTTACTGGTTTCCCCTTTGATGTGAACTTTGTTGAATGTATAGACCGTTGTACTTACTACCTCTCTCCAATACACATGTGGTAGATTTTCTTCTGATAACATACTTCTTGCTGCATCCAAGATAGTTTTATTTTTCCTTTCAACAACTCCATTCTGTTGTGGTGTCTCGGGTGCTGATAGTTGTCTTCTAATTCCATTCACTTCACAGAATGTATTAAATTCCTTAGATGTAAATTCTCCCCCTTGATCTGATCTTAGACGTTTGATTTTCTTATCGGTTTCATTTTCTACCATTGCTTTGAACATTTTGAACTTTCCAAGTGCTTCTGATTTTTCTCTGAGAAAAGTAACCCAACACATTCTAGAGTAGTCATCAATGATTAGCATGAAATATCTATCACCTTGCAAACTTTTAGTTCTAGCTAGACCACATAAATTAGTATGAATTAAGTCAAGAGCGTTATTTGATTTTTATGGAATACTTTTAAAAGTATCTCTAACTTGTTTTCCAAATTGACATTCTTACATACTATATTGTGAGGTTTGACAATTTTAAGTAAATCCCTAACTGCCTTAGTAGTACTGACTTTTACCATGCAATCAAAATTTACATGACAAAGTCTCTTATGCCATAGCCAACTTTCATCAATATGCGCAATCAAGCATGTCTTTTCATTGTTATTCAAATGAAAGATATTACCTCTAGTTTGATTACCGGTTGTAATTTCCAAACCAGTTCTATTCATGATTTTACATTTTCCATTTTTGAATTGTAACTAAAATCCTTTTTCAACTAATTGACCAACACTCAAAAAATTATGATTTAAACCTTCAACATAATAAACATTGTCAGTATTATGCTTACCATCAAGAGATATTGTACCTTTACTTTTGATCAAACAAGCTTTATCATCTCCAAATCTCACTAAGCCTCCATTATATTCCTGAAAGTTCAAGAATTTACTTTTATCTCCAGTCATATGATGTGAGCATCCTGAATCAATGATCCATTCATCCTTTACTTCAACTTTACCTACCAGGGCCTTCTTTACTGGTTGAATAGTATGTGTCAGTTGATCTTCTGTTATAGCAATAAAACCCATCCATTGTCTGTCGGATCCTCATCAAAATCATCAGTCACTCCTTCATCAGCAAGATAACAAGATTTGTCTTTATTCTTCTTAAATTTGTATCTCTGATATTCAGGGTTAGGCTTGTATGTTCTTCTAGCTTCTTCTTTTAGTCTAGCATGTCTATCAGGGCATCTACAAGCCATATGACCAATCTTATTATAGTTAAAGCATTTAAAGGGTGATTTACCTTCATACTTACTTCCTACTGGACCTTTAGGCATTTTTCTTGCAAATGGTGCTTCAAGTTCTTCAAGTTCTTCATTTTCTCTCCTGCTTTTCTCAAGTTCTCTTGCATAAAAGGCTTTCCAATTAGACTTTTCAAATGATGGTGCAGATGATATTGATGCCTTAAAAGATAAATCTATCTTTATAGTAGCAACAGGACCAAATTCCTCAATTTCAAAAGCTGAAATTTTTCCAATCAATGTGTCCCTAGTTACTGATGTATTAGGCATTATTCTTAACTCATTTATAGCAGCAACCTTCATTTTATATGTTGGTGGCAATCCTCTTAAAACTTTTGAAACAATTTCATCTTCACTTAACGTTCCTCCACAACATTTAATACCCAAAACAATTTCATTAACTCTTTCCATAAAAGAAGAAATCCTTTCATCTTCTTCCATTTTTCAGATTTTCATACCTGGCCCAGAAGATTTCAAGTTTTGCGATTTTGATTGTGGAATCTCCTTCATTCAGTGTTTCCAAATGGTCCCAAATAGCTTTAGTAGTTGATCTATTTGATAATCCCATGATTTGTTGATCTGTTAATGCGCTCAAAAGTGCTTCTCTTGCTTTGCAATCATTTTCTTCATCTTTAGCCAAGTTTGGTGGATTAGGCTGACTAGTTGTAGGAGTTGTATAGACATTCTTTGTAACATCCCAGATGTCCTTTCCAATGCAATTTAGATGTGTCTCCATTCAGATCTTCCATATTCCATAGTTGGTTCCATCAAGTTTAGGACTGTCCTTCTTGAAATAGTTAGTAGACATTGGATCTCCTCAAGTTGTTAAACTTCTGTAGAAAGAGGACTAGGCTCTGATAGCAATTGTTAGGTCTCGGAGAATTGAGAGGGGGGGTGAATCAGTTGCCAAATAAATTCAAACCAAAAATAGTTTAACCAACTTAATGCTTAATACCGGTAAACCAATATTTTATACCAGTAGATAGTTTTATCAATTAATTGCAATACCAGTAAGGATTAATGCATGAAACAAAAAGACAATGTCATCCACAACACATAACACCAATATTTGTACGTGGAAACCCTGTAAGGGGAAAAACCACGGTGGGAAACCTTACCCACAATCAGATGATACTACTGCAGATAGTAAGTGTATACAAATGGGGTCTGCACATGCAAAAAGGTCAAGCGCCTAAAGCTCACTCTCAAACATAAATAGGAGTCACACTGACTACAATTGGATGGTTAAGTCCAATAAGGATGTTCTGCTCAAGTTTGCATCTTTCTATGCTTGATTTAGTACCGGTGTAGTTCTGATTGTCTTCAAAAAACCTTCCTTTAACCTTCAAATGATGTCTGTATGTATAGCTCTGCTTATTCTCGCATTTATCTTCACACAATTATTTTTCACATTCCACACCCAATCTTACAAATAAGATCTTACATTTATATCATAACCTAGGACCAATTTTAGTAGGTTGGCTCTAAAGGATAATAAAATCAATTTAGAAATAAATTAATTCCCGATGCAATAACTGATTCAACTTGTTGGCTTAATGTATTTACAATAATAATAAATCATCTCCATAGCATGCCATGCTGATCTAGAAAAGATAAGCCTATCGGTGTATAACCTAGACCTATTTTTCGGTAACAACAAATATGCTAATACGAATATGCCAATAAACAAATCTTCAATACAAGGTGTCCAAATGATGTCTTCAACATAACCAAGTGTTTTCCATGCCATTCCAAGTGTCAGTGATCATTATATCCTATCGATGTACCAGATACCGATGACTGTGCATGAGTCATTTGCTTTCTAGTGAATGTTGTTGATTCTCCAAAGTGCCAGAGTTGATAAGTGTTAGTAGGTGTTGACATCAATGACAAAACCATACCAAAATACCAACATTCATTAAATTCATTTTTAGGCACCTAACTTGCTATCTGGTTAATGAACAAATCTATCTTTCATGTTTTAAGAAAATTTTGAGAGGTAGGAGATTATGCTCTTGTCTTCATAGAGAATCAGAAATCCAAACCCTTGAGGCCTTTTCCTAAGTTTGAGATTTGTATATCTTTAGTGGGCCTACCCTCTCGAGGAGCCTTTAAGGCCAAATCCATTAGGGCTGGTGAGAGGGGAATGACCCAAGTGGGAATGACTAAACGCCAAGTACTCCAACCAACTATAAAATAAATGTGATTTGATAAAAATCAAGTCAACGACAGTGCTTGGGAATAGCTCTCCTCTGTACCTTTAGGTATATTAAACCTTGGTTTTCAAGGCTAGGAGACCTCTTAATTGAGTTTATACCTGACACACCAAATAGATCCCTTACTAGTTCCAATTAAAATTAGAAGCTACCCGATTCACCTTTGAAAGAGGGATAATCTTTGTACAAGAGAGATAGTAACTCTCCCAAGATACTTGCCATATCATGCCCCTATTAGCATTTCAAGTCAGTTAATATGATGTTGAGAATCCATTGCGTGAGACTCAATGACCGTATTCTGATTAGCTATTGGGTGTGTACCTAAGTTAGCAAGCAAAGGTTTTCTTCTCTCACCAATTTCCATAAGGCTAGCATGTTGTGATTGGATTCATTATACATATTGTGTGTTTACTATGTTTTCATCCTTGAAATTGAAACTGAAATACCAAAACTAGAGAACACAATAAACAACTTAGTAGTCAAAACTCCGTCCATGTCAAAAACTAGTCTATCTTAGTCGAAACTCTATCCGTGTCAAAAACTACTCTATCCTAGTCAAAACTCCGTCTGTGTCAAAAACTAGTCTATCCTAGTCAAAACTTTGTTCGTGTCAAAAACTAGTCTATCCTAGTCAAAACTCAATCCATTTCAAAACTGGTCATCGTCAGTCATTAAAAACTTGGTCTATCAGAATTTGGTCTCTATCCAGTAAACTATTGTATGAGTCTTCTGATTTATTGTCTTGCTACATACCTATTGTCGTATGAAATTTTATCAGGTCTAACAGTTTGTCTTCTGAGCCTCAATTCTGTATCATACGAAATTTGATAAATTATCATCCTGCTTAGGGAATTATCATCTGGTCTTTGATTCTGTGTCATATGAAAAACCATTATGTTCATTAGTTTGTTGTCTGAGGTATACCCATCTGTCATGCGAAGATAGGAAGAAACTCGTACGAAATTTTGTTTTTGTCGTCCTGAAGATATTAAATTGTTGTCTGGTCCTTTAAAACCTGTCATATGAATCTCTGATTTTGTTAGTCCAGAATAGTCAAACTTGCCTAAAATAGTCTACAGTGAGCATAAAACTAGTTTTCATCATTCTGAGTATAAACAAATCTAAACAGTGCACTTATGTCGTAGTGTTGCACAATTTTGTCGATCATCTTTCAGCTAGTTCAATCAACCATATATCAAATTTAAGTCACTTAGATAACGTCTTACACAGGATAGATCGTTCTTGAAACCAGACTGAGTCTTAGTCACTTCTCTTAAATCAAACTAGGTAACTTAGGTAAACATCTTACATAGGATAGATCGTTCCTGAAACCAGACTAAATCTTAGTTGCTTCTCTCAATCGATACGTTAAACAAACAACTAGCTCCAAATTTGATCTTGACTTCTGCATCCCAAACAACTTTAGGTCACATCAGTCAATAAAAATGCCTATTCAAACCAAAAGTTCTCATAAGAAAGTAGCCAAGGATAAAGGACAATCCTTTTCATATCAAGATAATTCATTTTACGTAAAGGATCCTCTCACTGATAAACCTTCATCATCAGATATGCCAATTTATGATCAACCCTTGTCTCCCACCATATCTAGAACAAAACAAGAAAGACAAGTTTCTAAACACAAAAGTTATGATGATCTCAGTATCCATGATACCGACAGTGATTCCTCATCAAGTGAATTTGAAGCCTTTGAACCTCCAGAAACTGATATACAGAAATGTCAAAAAGATAAAAATTTCCAAAAAATGATGAAGATTATCATGGCTAGAGAAAAATAAGAATATTTTCTAGAACTAGCAAAGAAAGGAGCTAAACTTCCTATTGGTTATAATGTTGAGGCCCTCATCACTTAAGAGGAAGAGACACCACTAGCAGTGGTAAACAAACAATTACAAGAATTACGAATTGAGATCACAGAACTGGAAAACAAGGATAAATCATCAAAACAATATTCTTTGGACACAATATGCCCATTTCCATTTGACAAAAACATTTACATGCCTCCATTTCCTTCATGAGTGGAGATCCCAAAATTTGAAAAATATGATGGGAACTCAGATCCCCAAGACCATATCAGATAATTTTGTGCTTTATGTATGAAATTCATGCATGACCAAATGTATCTCATGCACCTTTTCCTGAGAAGTTTAGGGGGGCAAGCTATGGAATGGTTCTCAAGCCTACCTATGGGATTAAAAACTTTTGAAGAGTTAATCCAACTATTTCTACAACAATACTTCTATAATATTCGTCACCGGTCACTATGATAGAGTTTTGCAATATCAAACAGAAAATAGGAGAGCCCTTTCTCACTTTTCTCCAATGATGGAGAAAGATGTTCTCTAGATATTCACGGCCTATTCCAAATTCTGAGAAAACGGATATCTTCGTCAACAACTTAATCCCTGAATTGAAATACAATATCCAAATGCAAGTGCACCCTTCATTCAACAAAATGGTAGATAACGCCCTCGGGATGGAAGATGTGCTTATAAAGAAGGGAGATATCTCACTTTGGAAAGAAACACAACCGAGATCTAGTACCAAAGGAAAAAACAAATATTGGAAATATGGCAAAGACAACAACAAAAATGTTGTTAATGATGGAGTGGTAGACATTGTTAAAGAAAAATCAAAATCCATGATATTTAACTTGGCTAGTGGTACACAAGCACTCAAAGCAGCTGAAACTGCAGCAGAAAATCCTCCGACGAAAGTAAAAGAGTGGTTTAAAGAGAAACCTTGGATTTTGAAACCTAAATGCAACTTCACTCCTTTGGAGGAATCATATGATTCTGCTTTCAAAACTTTATTGGCAAACGATCTGATAACCTTACCAAACAATTCTAGGCCATATGATCTGGAAGTTAAACCAAAATGGTGGAGAGAAAATGAATACTATGACTACCATCAAAACAAAGGTCATAACACAAACAATTGCATGAAGCTCAAGCATGATATTCAAGATCTCATTGACGCTGGAAAAATTGTTGTTGGAAATCACACAACTAATGTTGATCACAAAGCTTTCAAAGATCTCTTTATCTTGTTTATGAACAGGGTGATTCCTCAAAGTCAAAAGGAGGTTCCAAAGTTAATTAAACCTATACCAGCAATGACAATGTGAGCAACATGATTGAGTCTTCCCAACCTGAATATTGCAATGTGATTATAATCAAAGACAAACAACATGAATCACAAAATGCAAATGTTGTGACCCGCGCTCAAAAGAAACTCACTCTCCAAGGAGCTAGTTCTTCAACTTCTTCTCAAACAACATCAAACCTACCAACCTCATCAAACAAACAAACAGATACAACATTTGCTAAATTTAAACAACTAACTTCATCATCATCCTCTGGATATAGCATTGTCGAACAACTGAAAAAGAACGAATGCTCAAAATCTCTTTTGCTCATAAAGAGATCCTGGACAAAGCATTATTCACAACTAATGTCCCAAAAGATTTAGATATCGATTGGTTTCAATCTATGAAGGGTCACCTAACTTTGCCTCATTATCTTACTTTCTCTGAAGAAGATGACAACTCACTAAATCATCCACATAACCAACCATTGCACATTGAAGCTATGATCCATAATCACTGAGTTAAACGTGTTTTGATAGATGGAGGCGTTAGTTTGAATATTTGTACCTATAATCTTCTTACACAGCTGGGCTTTTCTGAAAATGTCATTGATCTGGCCAAGAAAATAACAATCAAAGCTTATGATGAAGAAGAAAGAACCTCCAAAGGTTTGGTACTATTACCAGTCAGGGTAGGACCTATAGAAAGATGTTATTTTCCAGGTGCTTGATCTTCCTCTGTCATACAACATCTTACTGGGAAAGCCATGATTTCATGAAATGAAGGCAGTTTCAACTACATATAATCAATGCTTAAAATTTCCTTATAACGGAGTTGAAGTCAATATTCCTGCTGATACAAACTCTCCTTGTAATGCATTGACAAAGAGTGCTTATACCTTTGTGCCTCATAATAGAGCAGCCTCTACAGCTGAAAGTTCAAAAACCTTGATGAAGGACTTAGATAAGAAATTGAAAATCACAGATACTGGCATGGATGGATACAAGATAGAACCAGTAATTTCACTCATTTCTCTTCCTCCATCACCCAGATAGTTAGGGAAACCATCAGAGGTTATGAAGCCACAAACTTCCACTCCAAATGTGATATATGATGGTCTATTTGTACAATCCTCTACTTCCCTTGCAGATGAAATAGAAGAGGATGTTGTTCTCAAATAGCTTTTCAAAGAAGATAGTGAAAACAAAGAAGTAAGACATTGTGAGATTTCCTCGACACAATATGGTCCAGGATATAAAATGATTCAACACATGGGATATTCAGGTACTGGTCCTTTGGGAAAAAATCAAGAAGGTATTATTGAACCCATTCATCTACAAACAAAGTTTGCAAATGATAAAGCTAGACTAGGATATAATCCAGGAAAGACATCAGACCAAAAACATGCTTCTAAGTCTAAGTGGAAGAAATAGACACTGGCTTCACTGTCACAAGAAGTAAACACTCAACAAACTCAAGAAGAGTATGAAAAAGAAAAAAAATAAATAGCAATCAAGAGAGAAGAAACAATTAGTACTCAAGTCCCAATCGTATCAGCTACAAGATTACAAGGAGTAGAAGTCCTAGAGGATATGAGAGAAGAGGTAGAAAGAATCAGAGAATTGTTTGCACCACTGAAAATCCCAGTTACATACACTGGTAGACAACAAGTAGTCGAACGAGTATGAATGGGGTCCAAATAATCTCTCAGATACATCTAGTACATAAACTCCAGAAGAGTCCAATGATATCAAAGATGACACACAAGAGTTGATACGCTTAAAACTACAAATAGAGATAGAAGAAATCAGACTAAAAAGACAGGCAGACTATGAACAAAAGTTGAAAGAAGGAAGGACACAAGAAAATTCTTCACCTACTATGTCTCCCTCTAATAGGACAGAACAAATTAGGTATGGAACTACACAAGAAGAATTGGAAGCTACAAAAACAAAACCAGTCATTAGTCTAGAAGAAACTAAATGGAGAAGAAGACAAAAATTCATAGAGCCATCAAGGTTATGTCAACAGGTATGTCAGATACAAGTGATAAATGAACTAAATCACAAAGGAACTTGCAGCATCAAAGATGTAGATATTGACACTATACATAAATTCACTCAAACACTTGAAGAAGAGTCAGAAACTCCCTCGTATGACTCTGATGACTCTGATAATAGTCTTATTGATGATAATACCTATTCAACATCAAACTCTGACTCCTCTGTCACAGATGTCAGAAATCTATCTATTGATCTTGTTACTCTTGAACCATGATATGTAGTCCATTCTAGCGTAGAAAATGATGGTATGAGTAGGTCTATTGGATTTGGTAAACTAAATATTAACATGCACTTCCATGATGATGTTGTAACTATTCATGGTCTCGAGACATTTACGCAAGGTAGTCTTCTAGAACTCGACTTGTTGGTCCAAAGTTATGATGATAATACCATGAACTCTCTCGAACCTACCCAAAATTTATCCTTCGTACATCTTGAACTAATTGACTTTAGCCTCCAAAACCAACCTATGAATGTACCTATCTTTTCCAATGACTATACGTCAGCCTACTACCTTAATGCAGTTGAGCCAATGGACTCTTCCACAAGGGAAAAAAGTGAGAACTTGACTGAAACAAATATCAATTATCTTAGTCGCAAAAATAAAAAAAATAAAAAAAAAAGATCTGATGGTGAAAATCACATTGTGGTGGTGTCAGAGTCAAAAATAGAAAAAATAAAGGATGTACCTAAGGGTGAAAACCTCTCTGAGGCACCTGAAGGTGAGATACTTGATATAGTGCCAAGTCATTTCTAGGAAAGGTCTTCTATATTGATTGAACCAACTCAACCAGTAAATATTGGGAGTCAAGAAACACCACATATCATCCATTTAGCTCAATCATTATCAGTAGAAGAGTTAAAATATTTCAGCAATCTCTTCCTAGAAAAGAAGATCAACTTTACATGGACATACTTTGATATGCCGAGTCTAGATCCTGATCTCATCATGCACCATCTTTTTATTACACTAGGAGTTAAACTAGTCAAGCAAAAACACCGCAAGATGCACCCTCATGTGGCACTATTAGTCAAAGTTGAGCTAGAAAAATTGCTAAAAGATGGATTTATCAGAGCAATAGACTACGTAGAATGGATTTCAAACATAGTACCTATATCAAAGGCAAACAAATCTATTAGGGTTTACACAGACTTCAGGGATCTCAATAAAGCATGTTTGAAAGATGATTTTCCATTGCCTAACATTGATATAATAGTGGATATGACTGTTGGCTATGAGATGTAATCACTAATGGATGGATACTCCAGTGATAATCAGATCAAAATAGCTCCTAGAGATCAAGAAAAGATATCTTTAACCTATGCATGGGGAACCTTCTATTGGAACGTCATGCCATTTGGGCTAAAGAATGCAGGAGCAACTTATCAAAGAGCAGTAACTACTATCTTCCATGATATGATGCATAAGAATATGGAAGATTATGTTGATGACACTTTAGTGAAGACTATGAAGAGATCCACACATATTAAGGAGCTACGCCTTATACTAGATAGAATGGAAAAGTTCAAGCTCCGACTAAATCCTAAAAAGTGTGCATTCGGAGTGGCATTTGGGAAAGTAATTGGTTATATCATTTCAAAGAAATGAATTGAGGTTGATCCTAAGAAAGTCCAAGCTATAATGGAGATACCACCTCCAAATATTATTAGTCAAATGAGAAGTTTACAAGGATGTCTCTAGTCAATCAGACACTTTATTTCTCAGCTAGAAGATAAGGCTCAACCTTTCACAAAAGTATTAAGGAAAGGAGTAACATACAACTGGGATCAAGAATGTGAACAACACCTTCAACAAATAAAAGAATACCTATCTAATCCACCAATAATGATGCCACCAATTCAAGGTAAACCATTGATTTTATACATATCAGCAACTGATTTATCATTGGGTGCACTTCTGGCACAACAGGATGAAAATAAAAAAAAGAGAGAGCTATCTATTATATCAGCAGAACATTGGTGTCTTATGAAATGAACTATACTATAATAGAAAAAACATGCTTGGCATTAGTCTTTGCATCACAAAAATCGAGACACTACATGCTAGCACATTCTGTCAAGCTAGTAGCTAAGATTGATCCGCTCAAATATCTTCTCAACAAATAAACACTTACAGGAAGATTAGCTAAATGGGTCATGGTTCTTACAGAGTATGATATTGAATATGTAGAATACAAAGTCATCAAAGGACGGGTAATTGCAGATCAACTTTTTGATGCTCCACTTGAAGACACTCAACCTCTACATATAGAATTTCCAAATGAATCAATAATGCACCTTAACAATCATGGAAGATGTTCTTTGATGGGTCTTTCACTCAACATGGTTCCGGTGCTAGAATACTTTTTATTAATCCTCAAAAGTATTTGATCTTGAAGGCTTATAAGATTCTTTTCCCTTGCACAAACAACATTTTAGAGTATGAAGCTTTAGTAAGTGGGATCAAGTTGGCTATCAAATGGAAGGTTTTGGAATTACACATCTATGGAGATTCTCAACTAATTATCAACCAAATCAATGATACATATCAGACTTGAGATGAGAAACCGATGCCTTATAAGAGAATGGTAGATGATCTTAAGAAATATTTTACTTTTATATCATTCTTGCAGACTCCTCGAACCGCAAACAGAGTAGTAGATTCTATGGCCACCTTGACATCTATACTACAGTTACAAGAATCTAATTTTCGCTTTGAATTCCTAGTGGAAGAGTTACATTACCCCGCCTATGATTCTTGTGAGTCCTAGATGGTTTGTTCTATTATTGGACATGACACATCTCACTACAGCCATATTTACTCTTATCTACGAGACCAAATTGTCTCACAAAATCTTACCCATAATGAGAAAAGGAACCTAATCTTAAATGCTTCACGGTACACCATCATTGCTAACAACCTATTTAGGTGAGGTTTGGAGACTACTTTTCTTAGGTGTCTAGAAACTGAAGAGTACCAACATGCATTATCGAAAGTCCATGAAGGTATTTGTGGATCTCATTCAAATGGTCTTACTTTAGCTCGAAAACTACTAAGGGAGGGCTACTACTGGCCAGACATGGAGAAAGACGCTATAATTTTTTCTAAAACTTGTGAGAAGTATCAGCTACATGGGAATCTCATACATGCTCCAACAAGGGATCTAATACCCTTCATTACACATTGGCCTTTTCAGCAATGTTCCTTTGTTCTCATTGGTCAAATATATCTTGCATCATCCAACGGACACAAGTTTATCATAATTGCCACTGAGTACTTCACTAAGTGGGTAGAAATGGTTCCGATCATCAAAGCAATCGGTAAACAAGTAGCTCTATTCATCCTTAACTATATCATCTACAAGTATGGGATACCTTCATCCATTGTGACTGACAATGGAGGACAATTCAAGAATAAAGATCTAGATGAGCTCTGTGAGAAATTCAAAATCAAACAACATTGGTCATCTGTATATTACCCTCAAGGAAATGGACAAGCTGAAGCATCTAACAAAAACCTGCTGACTATTTTACACAAAACAGTAAACAAATCTAGGAGGGATTGGCATCTGCAGCTCAATCTTGCACTATGGGCTTATAGAGAAAGTATTAGAACACCTACTAGGGCTACACCTTTTTCTTTGGTGTATGGGTCCAAAGAAATATTGCCTATTGAGGTGGAAATACCTTCTTTGAGATTTTCTTTGCAAGGTCTTGTTACTGATGAAGACTATAGAATACCTAGATTGCAAGAACTCGAGTTGCTAGATGAACATCGACAAGTGGCATTTGATCATCTGAGAGTGTATCAAAAGAGAATGTCTAAAGGATATAACAAGAAGGTTTGACAACAAGAATTTCAGGTTGGTGACCTTTTTGTGAGAGAAAATCCTAAAAATCAATAGTTTTGAGACAACAAAGAGAAGTTTGAACCCAACTGGCTGGGTCCCTACATCGTTACTATAGTCTTTAGCTTTGGTGCCTATCAGCTCTCAACATTGGAAGGAGAACAACTCCATGAACTGATTAAAACCATCCACTTAAAAAAGTTCTTCACTTAGTAATCTCTGCTCCAGTAACCTATACAGATAAAAAGTCTTGAAAAAAATCTAAAAATCATAAAAATGTCCTAAAAAAAAATCTAAAAATCATAAAAAGTCCTTTAAAAAAAAAAGAATCTTTGCCAAGTACATGAAAATCTGGCAAATAGATGCCTCTTGTACTCAAGTGCTCCATCTATCAATGCAACATTGGCATTTCCCACTTTCCCACATCTTTGATTTTGCTTGTACATATCTTTTAGTCGCTTTTGTGACATCCTAGTTCTTTTAGAATCCTCATGGCTTGAAACTGATCAATGTCCTAGTCTTAGGGTAATCGACTGAGCAATTTACATGTCCTAAGAAATATCAACCAAGTCATCATTCTATCAGTGATACCCAGTCATCCAATCTGAGTTAGCCACCTATCTTCTAACTAGTGAAGAGTTTTATCACTAAGTACACAAGCAAAACAACATTACTGAAAACAATTACTAAACAGTTTGAGATATGCATGAAATATTTCTTTGTGTGTTGCCTTTTATATTGTTTTTTGATCATTATTCCCTCTGAGTGACTCGAGGAAGTCTATCTTGACTAAGAGGAGCAAGGATTGGGGGCATAATATTTTCTTTGTTTTCTACTTGTAGGAATAATTTTGATGATTTGGAAACATCTAATCAACTGGGTGTCTATGATAAGAGCCTTCACATCAAGGTGAAATTGCCACACATACCTCGACTCCACTTATTTGTATGCTTCAGGGAGGTTGGCATCATTTCTTTTTTTGTTTTGAGGGAATTTCTTTGAATGTGCAATCTGGATGCCTGCGTAATCTGTCCAAGGATATGAATGAAAAAAGGGTCATTGCGGACAAGATAATTAATATTGCACATGAAAGGAAGGAACTATATTATGCCTGCTATGTTTGTAAATGCTCAATGATGAAAATTAAGCATTCCAAATCCAGTGACTAGTTTAAGTTGCATTCATTTTGCATTTTCTGCATTTTGAGTGATTTCTGCATAATAACAATGATCTCTTTATCTTCTGAATGAGAGTTTGAATTATCATCATTTCTTAGCTAAGTGGTCTCTTTTTCATCATTTCTCTGATTGAGTACTTGTGTATTGAAATGTTAGCTTCATACACATGCATCTTATATAGATTCATACACTCATTTGCATTCACATTATTGCAAACAAAAATAAACAATTTTCATTACTCATTACTCATTTTCATTATTTATTTGCATATGAAAAGAAACAAAAACAAACATTCATATTCATTTGCATTACATACATCCATATTGAATAGATATGCATACATATAGAATAAAGAATGTAGAAAATCATCTCATAAATCAATTGATGTTAGTACAATGAAATCAAATCAAGATCTCGTATATATAATCATCAATATCTTGGAGTACAAGTGATATAACTATCATATACAATCTCCCATTGGAGCAAGAATCATAAGGGCTACAAAAAATGGGGTATATAACAAATCTAAGAGCTACAAAAATATATCTCTCTAACCTCTCCCTCATTTCCAGGTGGTGAAGGAGGTGGAGCCTACTGATCGGTATCTTGCCTCGGTGCCTGAGCTCCCTCAGATCGCGCCATGTACTGAGAGTAGGGGACAATCTCCTGAGCTAACGGAACATCTATGCTATACATTGACACATAATATGTTGCCCAGCTGGTCTGGTGTAAAACCTCCTGCTAAAGAGCATCTCGCTCTGCCCTCATCTCTACAACCTAACGATTGCGCTCTACTCTGAGCTTCACCAACTGTCAGTCCTGCTCTACAAGTTGTGTTTGAGCCACTCTCAACTATGACTACAAAACTACTAATCTTTCTCTCATCGATCGTGTTGCATCAGCTGCCCCCTGATCCCTCATAGGCTCTTCACCTCCATCTCCACCCTTCTCATCCCTCCTCTATCGTACCTATCTAGGAGCTTCTCTCTCCTCCTCTCCTCCACCCTCGGTTGTCCTAACACCACTCATCCTCACACCAACAACTCCTAGAGATCTGCCCTCTCCTCTCTGCTGATGTCTCTCCCCAGTTGGTACCCTGTTGCTACTCGCACTAGGATCACCACCTACCCACCTTGGAGCCTCTCCTCTCTATCCCTGTCCCTATCTCTCTCCCTATTCATGTCCTTGTGCTTGTGCAAGGGCATCATCCTCAATCTCCTCTATGAGAGGTACCTTCTCAAATGGATCTATAAACCTAGGGAACAGATGCTGCTGGAACCAATCCCTATACTGGGGCAATACCCCTGCATCTGCAATGTCATCTAAATAATCCCACCAAAGTTGTTGTAACCCTGACAACACCTATATGATCAAAGCATAGGCCAACCTAGGGGCCCATCCTCATCTCTCCTCATTTGCATAATGAGCATAGGCGATAAACTCCTATGAAATCCCTTGAGGCCTACCATACTACCTCATGACTCAAGATACAATGAATTGCTCAATAACTATCATAGATCCATCGATAAGAGGATGAGTCATGAACATATCTCTCTGCACAACTCTCTAGTCATCCCAAAGCTTGAGACCCATGTACGGTCTCCATAAAACAACAATCGGGTCATCTAGCCGTCATCTCCAGTACTTTGTCTTGCCCAGATGGGGCTGAGTAATGTATCCAGAATATCTATAGACTATCAGTTGTTGTGGATCTCTGGCATCATCCATAATAGGTCTACAAACTGGGAGATGCTCCCAGACCCATATCTATAAAATCAAGACCCCTTCTTTCATGCTCTTCCCCTCCATGTATACAACCTTATGCATTTCACGATACATGTGGGCTAATAGACAAGAACCCCATCCTAATCTCTCAGGATGATCCACCAATCTCTCCAACATCCTAACCCAGTCGCATAAGAAACCCTGTTGTCCCTTGTCTGACATAATGAAGCAACCGATTAATCCTACCAAGACACATGCCAAGGGAAACTCCTCACTGTACCTGGCCATCATATCATCCCAACTGATAGCCCACAAAAGGATGTCCTTATCATGAAAAATGCATCTCAAGGCTAATATACCAGGACATTGAGTCGAATCATAATCAACCTTATCCCCAAAAAATGGAATCCTTAGAATCCTATAAACATCCTCTGGAGTAATGGTCATCTCCCCAACTAGCAAATGAAACGTGTTATGATCAGAATGTAATCTCTCAACCAGTACAGTGAGTATCTCATGATTCACATGGATATCTGGCATCTGTAGAAGGTGGGTAAACCCACACAAGTCAATATGTGCTCTATCTATATCAAATAACTCATGAACTAGCCTCATGGTAGGAGGATAGATGCATCGGAAAAGAATATGTGGAAATATCACCTGCACGAATCAAACAATATAGCATAAGAAATTCATTCAAATTTTCTATAAGACAAAGTAAACATCACGAAAATCCAAATACATCAATTGCCAAATCAAATTTTCATGTTTTCACCCTTAAAAAGCTTATTGTTTTCCATACAATATTTCACAGTGTAGGGAGAAACTCGTACGAATCAGGAATAGCTATAGCACGACAAAAGATTTTGATATGACGAAAGACATATACCCGCACGATAAAATGGTCTTCTAAGCAAGCTTTTGTATGATACATGGGTAGGACTCACATGACAAAAGTAATGGCCTAAAATGATGAAACACTAGAGGAAAGTTTTTCATACGAGACACATTGTCGTCTCACACGACAAAATGACAACAACCAGTTTTCAATGCCACAAAAAGAAAAATTTTAACAAAAAAAATCAAAATTGATGAAATAAAAGGCATAAGATTAGTCACTCATCGCTGGCTCGTAATTCCGTGGTCGATTATGACATCTCTGGTGCTCAAATCAGTGCTCCTAGATCGGAATGACCATTTTTCTTTGCAGAGGACTTTTTTTTTAATTTCAAACTTGGAGAGCTTAAAATGAATTGAAAATGACACTTTGACCCCTTATATAGCCCAAAACCCTAATTTTTCAACTTGCTCCGATGGACATGAAAATTGTACCCTTAGCTAATTTGCCCATCTTGATTCCATTTTCAGGATCAAAATCAAAATCTAAGATCGTTCTTCTAGTCAATTTCGCACAACTAAGATCACTAAGCGCTTTCATTGCATTCTCATTCTTTTCTTCAATTTGCACTCAATTTCACATCAATCATCATAAAATATTCAAATATTCATCTAACAAAATCTTTGTGCTCAAGTAATTATCATCGCCAACAATTGCTATAATCATGTACCCTTGCTCTTTTTTGATTTCGCTCCCAAGGGGGCATACTCATGACCTCATGACCTACATCTTCAAATTCAAGATTTTTATTCAAATCTTCATCAAAAGTTGAGGAAAAATCTTTTCAACTAAAGAAAATCAAATAAATTCTTATTCGCTAGGGGCATATCAGTTTCATCACTTCAAATCAAGCTAGTGGTTTCCTTCATCTAAATCATCGCTTTTCATCAAGTTGATTATTTGTTTAAACTCAATCAAAAGTTTAAAGAGTATCTTTGATAACACACTCAATCTAAGCAGGTGTTCAGTTTCATCGCTTCAAATCAAGCTAGATAGTTTGTCTTTGCTCATCGTGTCTTGATACATCAAGTTCAAGATCGATTTTATCTTCGCTCACTGTGTCTAGTTAAATCAAGTTCTAGATTAGTAAGATCCTCTTCTTGATCAATCAAGTTCAAGTTCAGTATATTTTCTCTCTATCGGTCCTAGTTCAATCAAGTTTGGGATTGGTTTCACTTTAATCAACTTTGTTCTGCTTCATCGCTTCAAATCAAGCTAAACACCTTGCTCTTCATCTGGTTCGTGATCAATTAAGTTCGGAACTAGTATCTCCTACACATCAACTATTCTTTGAACCAACACGTTGCTCACACATTAATTCAAAGAGGGGAAAATGTAATACCCTAAAAATGGTCACCTAAACCATGGGCCCCTAATCTCGACAACATCACCAAGGTCCTAACCAAAGGCAGTTAAATCAACTTTGAGCACACAATTAATTAATTCTTCAGTCATTAAATGTCACATGGCAAGTGAATTATTCTATATTAATTAAATATTTATTTAATTAATTAAGTCATTCCAAGAAAATTATTTTGATCAATTATCCTATTTAATTTATTAAATATCCTAGCATATTTAATTAATTAATAAATCTACCATTTTATCATAAAAAAGGAATTAATTTATTACAAAAGAGGAATCAATATGCAAAGAAAGAGTTAAATTGAAAATAAAATAAAAGAATTGAATTGAGAGAGAAATCAAACTTCAGATATTATTTCTTTCTTCTAAATTGATAACTTGAAATCAGAAAAACAATTAAAATGAATTTAATCATTCTCTAAAATTGGAACTCAAAGCTTTTGAGAAAACAAGTTTAGTTGCATTGAAAAGACTCCTTTCCTAAATAAATCAAAGAAATATGCATAGAATTACCTATTTTTATCTCAAGTGCATCAAATTAATTGAATTATATCTCTAATGCAAACTTGAACTTATAATTTGAATGCATTCCAATCAAGCTATAATTGGAATCTATCTCAAGGTTAACTGATTCTAATTTCTCAATAACTCTAATTATCCTAAATTATGCTTTTTCTTGATCTCTCTTGTGATTTTCTATAAATTCAGCCTTCATCTCTCATTCAAAACACCCTGGAGATTTATTGTTATTATACAGTTTTTGCTCTGGAGTCATTGAAGATATTGTGCTTGCTTTTTGAGATTATTGCATCTTAGTTTAGCTTTTTTTTTCATATTTAGTTCAATTATGATTCCTTGAATTCATATAGCTTACTATTCATCCATCTAGCATAATCTTGCATCCATTTAGCTTAATATCATGCTCATATAGATTAAATCCTTCATCTTGGTGTAGTGTAGCCACTGGTATTGCTTATACAAATTTGAGAGCAAGTCTATACTCGCATCTTTTAGAAGGCAATTGGTCAATTTGTTATGGTTTTATTATTCATTCTTATATTTGTCTAACCATACATGTAATGACTTAATTGAAGTGTTGTGTCTTGCATCTTATAGACTTATTCCACTTTTCACACACACATCTTGTTGTAACACTGGTAGGCTTTGCTCTTAGTAGAATATCCCAAAAATATTCCTTCATCACATCTTGCATCAAATTTTCCTATATCCTCATCTCTTTTGATATAACATTTTCTTCCAAAGATTCTGAAATATCTAACTATGGGAGCATGACCAAATCATAACTCATAAGGAGTCTTACTGGAATCACCTTTTATATGCACCTGGTTAAATGTGTACACAACAGTGCTAACAACTTCTCTCCAATAGATTTGTGGAACATTTCCTTCAATCATCATAGTTCTAGCAACATCCAAAACAATTTTGGTCTTCCGTTCAACAACTCCATTCTGTTGAGGGGTTTGTGGAGCATATAATTGTCTCCTGGTTCCATGCTCTTCACAAAAGGAATTAAACTCATCGGAAGTGAATTTTCCTCCTTTGTTAGATTTTAGACACTTCAACTTCAATCCTGTCTCTATCTCCACTCTAGCTTTGAATATTTTGAATTTCTCAAGTGCTTCATATTTCTCCCTTAGAAAAGTGACCCACATCATTCTAGAATAGTCATCAATCAACAACATAAAGTATTTGTCGTCGTGCAAGATTCTCACCCTAGATGGTCCACATAAATAAATATGCACAAGATCTAATAACCCATTAGATGCATACAATTTTCTCTTGAATGAAATTATTGTTTTCTTTCCCAATTGACATTCTTTGCACACCAAATTAGTAGGCTTTACTAACTTAGGAAGATCTCTAACAGTTTGAGTAGAACTTATCTTAATCATGTAGTCGAAGTTAACATGACACATTCTTCTATGCCACAACCAACTCTCATCAATTTGAGCAATCAAACAAATTTTCTCACCAGCATTCAAATGAGAGATATTACCTTTAGTTTTGGTTCCTGATGTAATTTCTATACCAGAGATATTCAAGATCTTACATTTCCCATTCTTGAACTATAAATCATATCCCTTATCAACCATCTATCCAACACTCAAAAGATTATGCTTCAAACCTTCAACATATAAAAAATCATCACTATTATTCTTACCATCAAGAGAAATAGAACCTCTACCATAGATTACACAAGCTTTGTTGTCTCCAAATCTTACTACACCACCATCATACTTCTCCATATTCACAAATGTCCCTTTATCACCTATCATGTGATGTGAACAACCACTATTAATAACCCATTCATCTTTCTCATCAATCTTAGTAACCAAGGCTTTCTCTTCAACAATGTAGCTTGTAGAATTAGCAGGTACCAAATCATCTTCCTTGATAGAAATGAACACAAATTCATCTTCTGAATTCCATTTCTCAGACTCATCATCTATCACACCTTCATCAACAACATAATAACATTTCTTTTGATAGCTATACTTACGATTAGGCTTGTAAGGTTTATCATACTTTGTCACTCTTTCAGCTCTTTCAAGATACCTAGAAGAAAAATGTCCTATCTTATTGCATGAAAAAAAAATCAGAGGTAACTTCCCTTCATGTTAGGGTTTCAAGCAGATCCGAAGCAAATATGAACTAAGAATTGTATGTAGATTTAAATACAAAAGATAAAGAAATAAAACAAGACATAGATAACACAGAGATTTAGCGTCGTTCACCTAGAATGGGTTACGTCCACCATACACAGTGGTCCAATCTTTCTTATTATCCAGCAAAAATAGTACATCAACCTTACAATACCTTAAGCATCCCAGCCACTTATAACATGCATTTTTAGGGCAAAAACAAAGTTGGCCTTTTTAGGGTTTTATTACAATGTCGGTTCTCATCAAAAAAATACCCAAAAAAAAATTTCTTAGGGGCTCCCACCCCCGAACCCCTGCCTAAGGCCTGACCCGGCCCCGGACCCCAGTGAGGATATGTGCTGAGTGTATAGTACTTTGTTGATCAGTCACCACATTTCAACAATCTCCCACTTGGAGACTGATCAAGCTCCACACCGAACAATCTCCCACTTGGAGACTAATACTACATGACACCACTATACATACAACATCCGCTGGATAAAACACTAGGACTCGACTGGTATAAATTCCACAATTATCAATCAAGAAGACCAATAGAAACTGATGAAGAAATCAACTTCTCTTATGGAACTACCTTCATGAACATATCGACAGGATTCTCACTTGTGTGAATCTTCTCAAGCCATAACTAACCCTCCTCCAAAATAGTCCGAATGAAGTGGTACCTGAGCTGAATGTGCTTTGTCCTTGAATGAAAAGAAAAGTTCTTTGCAAGATGAATGCCACTCTAGCTATCAGTATACAATGGGCTATCCTCTTGTGTCTGACCCAATTCCTCCAGAAAACATTGCAACCAAATCATCTCCTTGCTGGCTTTTGTAGCAACAACATACTTAGCTTCAGTGGTTGAAAGTGCAACAACCTTTTGCAGCCTAGAAATCCAATTGACTATAGTTCCCCCTATAATAAAAATATACCCTGTATTACTCCTCCATGAATCAATATCACCCGCCAGATCAGAGTCAACAAATCCACTCAAAGCAGCATTAGATCCTTTGAAACATAATGCCTTCATAGTAGTTCCTTTCAAATACCGAAGAATCCATTTCACAGCATTCTAATGTTCCATACCCGACCTTGTGCATACCATTGCATACATCAAACTACCAATAGCTGATGAATATGGGATGTTAGACATTTTATTAACCTCTTCCTATGCCTTTGGGCACATCTCCTTAGTCAATTTGAAATGACTAGCCAAAGGTGTACTAATTGCTTTTGCATCCTGCATGTTAAATCTTTTCAACACCTTCTTTATATACTCACTTTGGGACAAATTCAAGGTTCTATTTTTCCTATCCCATGTAATCCTCATACCGAGAATTTGCTTAGCTGCACCCAAATCCTTCATAGCAAATGACCTGGCTAATTTTTGTTTAAGGTCATTTATATGTTGTATGTTAGACCCAGCAACAAGCATGTCATCAACATAAAGCAATAGGATTATATAACTGCCATTATCAAATCTCTTAAAATATACACAATGATCAGAATGACATCTATGATAATCGTGTTCAGCCATGAAACTATCAAATTTTAAATACCATTGTCGAGGTGCTTGCTTTAGGCCATACAAACTTTTCTTCAACCTGCACACCAAGTTCTCCTTACCTTTGACCTCATATCCCTGTGGTTGCAACATGTAAATTTCCTCCTCCAAATCCCCATGGAGAAAAGCTATTTTGACATCTAATTGTTCAAGATGTAAATCATCTGTAGCCACAAGACTAAGTACATTTCTAATTGAAGTCATTTTTACAACTGGAGAAAATATCTCATCATAATCTATACCCTTTTTCTGTGCAAAACCTTTTACCACAAGTTTGGCCTTATATCTTTTTTGACCTCCTTCCTCCTCCTTTAGCCAATAAACCCATTTGTTAGGCAAGGCTCTTTTTCCTGCAAGTAAAGGGACTAAGTCCCAAGTCTTATTTTTCATCAAGGAGTCCATCTCCTCTTTCATGCCTAGCTCCCACTGTTGTTTGGCATCTACCTACATTGCTTCTTCATATTCTTCTGGTTCACCAGAATTCGTTAATAAAATAGAATACAAAGAAGGAGAAAATATTTCAGGGGGTCTACTTGTCCTTGTAGAATGTCTAACACTTGCAGGAGTTTGTGGGACAATCTGTTGTTGCTGAGCATTAGGTACCTGTGGCATTTCATTTTCAAGAATCTCATCCAACACCACATATTCTTGTTTGTCCTGTTCATGCTTCTTTTCTTGCATTTGTTCTTTATACATGACCTTCTCATTGAATATAACATCTCCACTTCTAATTATTTTCTTATTTTCAAAATCCCATAACCGATAGCCATATTCATTTATCCCATATCCAATGAAGGTACATTTGTGAGATTTACCATCAAGCTTGGTTCTATTTTCTTTATCAACATGGACAAAAGCTTCGCAACCAAAAGTTTTTAGAAAAGAATAATTTATTTTTTTACCAGTCTATGCCTCCTTTGGAATACCACCATCCAAAGGGGTTGAAGGTCCTCTATTTATCAAATAGATAGCAGTATGTACAACATCTGCCCAAAAATGTAAGGGCAATCCATCATGCAATCTCATGCTCCTCGCACATTCCATGATAGTCCTATTCATTCTCTCTGACACACCATTTTCCTGTGGAGTTCTTGGAACTGTCTTTTTCTTTCGAATCCCATTTAAGGAGCAATAATCTTCAAATGCTTTGCTGCAATAATCACCTCCATTATCTGATCTGAGACACTTCAACTTTTTTCCTGTCTCATTCTGAACCAAAGCTTTCCATTTCTTAAAAGTTTCAAAAACATCTGATTTTTGTTTTAGGAAATATACCCATATTTTTTTGGTTGAGTCATCAATAAAAATAACATAATAACAAGAGCCACCAAGAGATGATACCTGAGTCAGTCCCCATACATCTGAATGTACAAGCTCTAACTTCTCACTCTTCTTCTCTTTCCCAACCTTGAGAAATCTGACTCTTTTCTGTTTACCATAAACATAGTTTTCACAGAACTCTAAATCAATCTTCTTTAGTCCTGGCAATAGATTTTTGGAGTGAAGGGTTTTCATCCCTTTCTCACTCATGTGCCCAAGCCTATGGTGCCACATTATCGAATCTGTTCTTGCAACATTTATTGTTGTTGTCCCTGCAGTAACTTTATCTATAGCAGCTAGGGTAAAGTAAGTGTTACCTGTACACAGATATAATGCGCCTACCTTCACACCTTTAGCTATTACTAATGATCCTTTAGCAACCTTCCACATACTATCTGAGAGGGTAACTATGCAACCTTCACTACCTAGTTGCCCTACAGAAATTAAATTTCTTCTTAAATTAGGAACATGTCTTACCTCCTGCAGAAACCAGTCATTTTCATTCTGCAACTTGATCTTTATCTTTCCTTTTCCAACAATTTCATAGGGCTCATCATCACCCAAATATACCTATCCAAAATCACCTTGAACATAATCTAGAAAATATTTTCTATGGGGTGTAGCATGAAATGAAGCCCCAGAATCTATTACCTAGGAATCATTAACATTATCCAAACATAAGATTAAAGCATCTTGTAAAGTATTACTTGCAATATTAGCTTCCTTACTATCATTTTCATTTTTGTCTCCTTCTTTGTTTTTCTGAGACCAACAGTCTTTCTTTAGATGACCAGGCTTTCTGCAATACCAGCAATCTTTCTTTCCTCTAGATTGAGAGTGTCCTTTCTTTGACTTCCCTCGTGACTTCTCATTCCCAGTGCCTTTTCCTCTTTCCTTTGATCTTCCTTTGTTCTCCACATTCAAAACACTACCCGATGATGTTGGAGTCTCACCCGTGCTTTTCCTTCGCATTTCCTTGCTTAGGATAACACCAACAATATCATCAAATACCAAAGTATTTTTACCAGAGACAGAGTTACTTACAGCCATAACCAAGCTATTCCAGCTTTCTGGCAAAGAACATAAAATCAAGAGAGCTCTAACCTCTTCAGCAAAAGTAATTTTTACCGAAGACAATTGACTGGTAATTGTATTAAATTCATTTAAGTGCTCCGCTATAGATCCTCCCTCACTCATTTTCAAATTAAACAGACGCTTCATAAGAAATACCTTATTCGAAGCTGAGGGTTTCTCATACAACTTAGCCAATGTCGGCATCAAATCTATAGTCATTTTTGCTTCTGTTATATTGAATGCTATAGACGGTGCAAGGCACAATTGAATGGATCCCAGTGCCTTTCTATCTAAAATGTCCCACTCTTCATCTGACATTGTGGTTGGTTTCTTTGCCTTTCCTTCCAATGGCCACCACAAATCCTTTTGATACAGGTAATCCTCCATCTGCATTTACCATAACTAATAATTTTGGCCATTAAACTTTTTGACCTTGAATTTGGAATCCTCTATTGCTCCCACTCAAATTTGAAAGTCCTACCAATTTACAGAAAACCTCGCTCTAATACCAATTGTTAGGGTTTCAAGCAGATCTGAAGCAAATATGGACTAACAATTATATGCAGATTTAAATACAAAAGATAAAGAAATAAAACAGGACACAAATAACACAGAGATTTAACGTGGTTCACCCAGCATGGGTTACATCAACCATACACAGTCATCCAATCTTTCTTATTATCCAACAAAAATAGTACATCAACCTTACAATGCCTTAAGCATCCCTGCCACTTATAACATGCAGTTTTAGGGCAAAAACAAAGTCGACCTTTTTAGGGTTTTATTACAATGTCGGTTTTCATCAAAAAAATACCCAAAAAAAATTTTCTCGGGGGCTCTCGCCCCTGAACCCCTACCTGAGGCCCGGCCTAACCCCGGACCCCGGCAAGGATACGTGCTGAGTGTACAGTACTTTGTTGATCAGTCACCACATTTCAACACTTCGTACTTACCATCTCTCTTAGGCAATCTTATGGCAATAGGCTCTTCAAGATCTTCCAATTCTCTTTCTTGTTCTTCCATCTCTCTCATTTCTTTTTCATATCTGGAAACCCTAGTTGAACTCTCTCCCGGATCATACTTCTACTTCTCAGATACAGTAACTTTAAATGCAGTCTCAGTTTTGCCATGTGATTAACCAAGTTTTCTCAATTCAAAATCAACAAGATTACCAACCAGCATATCTCTTGTCATAGTTGTCATAGTCCGGATCTCATCAATAGCAGCAACTTTGTGTTTATAAGTAGGAGGAAAGGATCTTAACACTTTAGCTACAATCTCATCTTCTTCAAGGACTCCACTGGCACATTTGATGTTCAGTACAAGATCATTCACTTTAGCTATAAAGGATGAAATATTCTCAGCAACCCATACTTTCCTTTCAAGCTTTGTAATTTAGAAACTTTCACATGTTTATCTCCTTCATACAAGGTTTCTAGATTCTCCCAAATCTCACGAGCAGTCTACAAACCCATCAATTATTCATCTCTACATCAGTCAAGGCACTCAACAATGATTCTTTATCTCTTATGTTATGTTCAACATCCTTGATCTCGGCTGTAGTAATAGGACCATTCAGAGGAACATTGTAGGCATTCTTTGTGATCTTCCAATAATATTCTCCAAGACAATTCAAGTGAACCTCCATTGGGTTCTTCCATATGGTGTAATTAGTTCCATCAAATCTTAGACTCTCCTTCTTGAAAATAACAACTACCATACTGGATCTCCTCAAGTAGTCAAGCTTCTTCCAGGGGATATAGCTCTGATACCAATTGTTGGCAACAATGCAGGAAAATTGAGAGGCAGGGGTGAATCAGTTTTCACAAAACTTAACCAGATTAACCTTAACTTTAAATATGATCAAGAACAATAATAGCAAAGATAGACACCACATCAACAACACACATAACACATAGATTTTTGACATGGAAAACCTAGAAAGGAAAAAACCACAATGGGAACCTACCCACAATATGATGATACTCTGTAGTAGTATGTGCAAATATTACAATGGGGAATGCACATGTATTCAGGCACACTGTCTAGAGATTACTGCTCAAAAACAACAAAAGGATGCAACCCTGGGAAGGCTCACTGTCTTACAAAGAGTGGACAACAATATGGATTACATGAACTGAAAGAATAGCATCTCCAAATGCCTGATCACAATTCTAGTTAAGCACATATACTCAAACTCTGCTCTTCACATTTTTGCACTCTTTCACACTTCTTCACTTCACTCTTCTGATACTGAAGGATCAAAACAATATTCGTACATGTAGATGTATCTTTCAAATGAATATTACATGTAACCATACAATTCATCAACCTTAACCTCAAGGTAGGCTCAACACATAAGACCTAATTACAAAATTACATCACACGATACATAAATCAATATGTAGACCAATTCAATATTTTTAAGGACATAGTATGGACCCAAATCAAATCCTCAAATATGCAACACCACCGAATATCTCACCAAGATCATCTGCAACACACAAGACCCATCGGGTCAGCCAAAAAGTCATATAACACAAAGTATACCACCGGACCAATAAAATCTTTAATAACACACACCATGATCAATGTGGACCACAAAAATGCATAGAAAACAATTGAAGAACATCAACAAGCAACGTGAATCCCTCTGCAACAACTCGGATAATCAAGGTCATCACTATTTCACCACCAAAGCTCAAGAACACAAAAAATAAATTGAAAGATACACTTGTGAAGTTAGAAATCATGAACCATCCAAACTGAGGACACACGTGAACGTCCCAAACACTCTCCAAAATCCATACAACATTATGAATCAATTCTAGAGCAATAGAAACCTAAAATCACAACTCTGTAATACATAACCAATAGAAAAAAAAATCACCACATCGGATCACATAACTCGATCAAATCGCCTTTCAAAACACTGAAACTCATACTGAATCAACTAGAGATAAGTATCTCAAAACCAATTAATCCACATCAGCACATCTGCAACCAAACCAGCTCTCTGCAACACCAAAGCACAAGAACATAGGAATATGTTGACATCAATGACAACAACACATTCCAACAACTCTAATATCCAACAAAATGATATGAAAAGATTGATCATCTTGAATTTTTGTGCCTTTATTTAGTACAACAATTTCATAATTGATCCTTATTATGTATCAATGGAATTTTGTACATGAGGGTATGAAAAAACAAGGTGTGAAAAATATCCCATTGCAATAACAAACATATGGAAAACAAGGAGTGAATCCATCCATCATAGGGTTATTCTATTAAGTTTCAAAGTATATGCAATAGTCACAAGCATAGCTATCCTTGCAAACTTCCATTTTTGCAAAGGATACTTGTCGAATAAACGTACCAACATAGACACCCAAAATACCTATGCCCCAAAACTTCATCAAATCACACCACAAACAAAAACCAAATAAAAAGGATCAAAAACCATCCTATCTCCTCTAGTCATTTGTGGACATCCTTAAGTAGCATAGGAACGTGATTCATCATGAATCAATAAAGATAAGACTAATTAGGACAAAAACTAGCAGCGATGTTGATCTATGTCATTGTTTTGATTTCTTAATGTGATGATTGATAGAAATGTTTAGCTTCAAGGTGTAAGTACCTTGTATAAGACCGACCTTTTTATTTTTGAGTGTACCCTTCCTTTCTTAAGACAAATTGATGAATGATTGATTAGGTTGGCCAGATTGATTCACAAGACATCTGATCGGCTCGATTGTGGACTTTGATTCACATGACATTTTATGATTTTTTTTCAAGGCATTTTATGTTTTGTTTTTTTTTGGATGTTTTGAAGACATTTTTATGATTTTTTTTTGAATTTTTTCAAGACTTTTTATCATTTTTTTGGATTTTTTAAAGACTTTTTATGGTTTTCTTGTTTTTTAAGGACTTTTTATGGTTTTTTTGTATTTTTTCAAGACATTTTATGATTTTTTTTGTATTTTTCCAAGACATTTTATGATTTTTTTGTATTTTTTCAGGACATTTTATGATTTTATGAATTTTTTTTCAGGACATTTTATGTTTTTCTAAATATTTTTTAGGACATTTTATGATTTTTATGGATTTTTCAGGACATTGTGTGATATTTTTGTATTTTTTTCAAGAGGTTATATGATTTAGTTTTTTTGGACTTGTTATGATTTTGTGCCCATTTCAGAACATGAGGATACTCGCATGATGATATGAAGGGGGTAACTAATGCCCTACAATGGGTTTTGTGACCAAAGATAACACATTCCAAGCCAGAGTGGGAATCATTTTTTATTGATGTGCTAGACTGCCTAACTCGATCACTACCTGATGATAAGGCAATGAATCTTCTTACAAGAAAAAGGTCAATAGCCAAAGAAACTACTATCATGCTAGACGACTAAGAAATATAAATAACCTGTGGGAAAAAAAGCGGAAGTCCCCATTTATAATGGGACAATGTACAAAAATGTCTTAACTATTATACTTATGTGAATATTATTGTCATTGATGTCAAACCAGTTATCCAGTTTGGACCGAACAGTATATGCAATTCAGTGTTATCCAGTTTGGTCCAGATGTTGTATGAAGTTAGTATGAATAGTTTTTGATATGAGCAAGTGTTGTCTATCTTAGTATTGCTATGTGTTATGATGAAGTAAGATAGAGTTGATATAATGGAGTGATTTGTAGAAGTTCCCTTCCTCCAGAGTTCTATGTTGTGGCTACATTGGTCCCGGTATCAGTTATGTATTCTGGTATCAGCTATTTTGGTCGTGTCAATTTTATACCTTCAAGTTTCATGTTGTAGTATTCTTGGTATGCTTGGAATCTGTATCTTTGGAGTTTGGAGATCTTGTGCTTGAGTTGTGTGATAATGGGTCAGCTTCTATGGGTCTGGATGACCCTGTCCCATTCCGATAATTAAGGTATATGCATCAATAAAAGAGTTATGTGAAAGGAAGTGTGTATATCTTGCAGAGGCCGACATAGTTGTTTTGTTTATGTTTTTGTTGGATAACGTGTTGAGTTAGGCCGACACATTATCCCAGTATATATGTCCTTTGATATATATGTAGAAGCATGTGATGTGTGATGTATGCGAGAGAAGAAAAAGGAAGTGTATGAGATATGTGTGTGTAGTGAAGGAGACACAATAACGAAGATAGCAGAGAAATAGTGAGTTTTGGATAGCAAAGGCAGTTAGTGTAGAATTAGAAGTATTGCAATATTGTAGTAGTCCTTTACCAGACCTACTATAAGTGCTAAAGGATAGTTGTATAGACATCTTTTACCAGATCTGTTGTATAGGTTGTGAATTGTGATCTAAGCTTAATCTAGGAATTGATCTCATGCATTTGGAGATGAAATCCTCTTCAATTCAACTATTTCTATTGCAGCAAGCATTCTAGCAGTTGGCCATCTTTTGTATCTATGTAGTGAGCATCCCACCAGTGAGCCATTTTGTAATTTGGTAGTGAGACAACCTTTTGTAAAACATCATATAACTAGTTATATTCTCTTGAGAGTTAACACTCTCTATGGTTTTTCCCATTTGGGTTTTCCATGTATAAAATCCAATTTTGTTTTTGTGGTTGTGATTTTCTTGTTTATTCTACATTTGTTGTTTCATGTGTGTTAAGAATACTTGGTTAGTTTCATTAGAAATTTTAAGTTCGATAAAAGTTTTAATACTTGAGGGAATACTAATTCACCCCTCCTCTCAATATTTTAGTCCCTTCAACCAAAGTCAACAATTGGTATCAAAGCTTTGGTCCCTTTCTTGGAAGCTTCACTGCTTAAGGGAGATCTGTGTTGGTTGAATCATGGCACCTATGTGCATGACCAAAGAATTTGAGTTGGATGAATATTTGAAGAAAACTCTTGAAGATTTAGAAAGTGTTGAATCAGAGACTGAAGAATTGAAAGAGAATGTGAAGGTAGAAAATGAAAGTGTGCAAAAGCTAAGAGAGAAAATCCAAAAATTCAAATTGAGGCATAAGGAGGTTAACAATGAGTTGAAGTAGTTGAACAAGACTATTAAATATTTGAATGTAGAAGATTGAAGAGAAAGGCAAGAGAGATAAATCCTTGAAAGAGTCAATCAAGCTGAAATTTGAAGAATGTGGAAAGCTAGAGCAAGAAGTGAAGAAGTTGAAGGCAGAAAACAATGTCCTTGACAGTAGAAAGCTCCTAGAAGATTTGATCAGCACACAGAAATCTCATTAGGACAAGATTGGACTTGGATTTCAACTCAGTATGTGTTCGAATCAGAATGATAAAGACAAAAGAAAGGAGGTTAAAGCTAAAGTTGAGAAGAAATTAGAAGATGCAGGAAAATCTCAGAATCAGAATTCAAGAAGACCACTGGTTCAACAAGATAATACACAAAGGTACCCATCTTTTAATGGTTATTATTTTTAATTCAATAAATTTGGACATAAAGTTGTAAACTATAGAAGCATTCAGTACTATAGTTGCAAGAGGTTTGGTCATAAGACAAATCACTAGATAAATCATGTTGTGAGTTAGAATTATAATCTGGTTGAAGAAAACAAGATGAATTACAACTTTCATGGATATTGCTATACTTGTAATGGCTATGGTCATAAATCTAATCAGTGCATATATAGATCTCATTGGTAAACTCTATAAGGAAGGTTATATGTTGTTTCAAGTGAAAGCAGTCCAAAAATTATGTTAATCAATGTAGAAGTGGAAATGTGGAAAAATCTGCTGAGAAGAATGTGATGAAGAATGATGAATCAAACAAGAAGTAAAATGTGGTCCGGAAAAAGAAGGAAGCGAAGAAAGGAAGTGAACCTGATGTATTGGAATCCAGTGTAAGAACCTCTTCCTCTGGTAACCAAGTATAGTGTTTTGGCTCAAGGGGAGTTATATTTCAAAGAAAAATATTTCATTATCTCCTATCTGAGTGGATCATGTCGTTGATCTATCATGATGATGTTTTAGAGGTTATCCGATAATTGAAGATATTTTTGCTGACATCATCGATAAGATAGTTCTTGGTGGCAAAACCCCAAATGAATACTTTTGGTGAGATAAGTATCATCTTTTTTAAATTTATTCATTCATTATCAGTCATTTATGACTAAGAATATTACAAAAAGTAGAGGAGCGACAAAGCAAGACAGTAGTGCAAGCAATCATGAAAAGCAAAATGATTGTTAGAAAATCTAGCAGCAAGTTTCAGGTTTTGGACAAAGTATTTGTAGATGAATTCAACCTAGAGAAAATCAGAAATGTTGAAGCTAGTCTAAGTGATGTTGAGTTGCAGATGGTCAAAAAATTTGAAAGAAAAGGTCTAAATCTATGGACAAAATTCCCTTGGCTTGACAATGCAGAAATTGTTAGGGCAATCCTTAGTAATGTGCAGGATGATAGCATTGTGTTGGATAAACCCTATCCAATCTTGAAGGAGGTTATCTCTTTGATCATTGGTTTGTGCAACAATGGAGAGGTTTCCAGTAAAAATTCAATTCTGAATAGAGAATTAGAATCCCTAACCAGCGTGAAGGGTGATCAGTGTGACCTAATTATTGAAAAGATCATTAACCCTGTGGTGAGGTATGTGGCCTATGACATATCTTATAAAATCTATTTTAAGAATAGGGAAGGTACCACTTTGGCAATTGTAGTATATATGGCACATATGCTTGTAATGGAAAACAAATTATTTGACTTGTGTGAATTGTTGAAAGAATTGTTGTTAGAAAATGTCAAGATGTCAAAAGAGAAGAATTATCCCTTCTGGTTTAGTTCATTGCTTGTGTGCTTGGTCATGTATTGTTTGGGATCCCTTCTGGCAAAAGACAATGTTATATGGGAATCTGGTGTTCCAACCATGAGGCAGATATTCAGATAATTGAACAGTTTGGATAGTAAAGAGGAAGTTTGTGATGCAATTTCAAATCTCTTTTGAACATATGAAGTGTTGGCTCGTTATCCCTTGTTTTTAGTTCTGGAGGCTCTTCCTCCTGAAAGAAGAAAAGAAGACAGTCAGTTTTTGTTGGTGTTTCAGAGTCAAAGAAAAGCAAGAAGGATTTGAAAGAGAGAGATATTGTTGTGATTGAAGATCTGGAGTCTCTTGTAGCTAGAGGGGATTTGATAGTTGCAGATCAGGAAGCTAGAGAGTTATATGATGAACCAATTTTGCTTGAATTAGTTGGAAGGTTGGATGGTATCAATAAAATTTGTGTGATGTGGTTGACTTCAGTTGAGTCAAATATAATTGAAGGTGTTATGTTGAATCATTTGATCCAGAATAGCATGATCATTGAGGATATCATTAATTTGCTTATGGAATCCCTGAGTGGAGTTCTTAAGGAGATGATATCTAAACAATTTGTTGAGGGTAGATTATCTGAAGAAAAAGGTTTTGACATGTAGAATTTTTTGAATGATTGTAATGCTATGAGGAAATTTTTATCAAAATGTATTCAGGAATTGAGAGATTGTATCCACAATGCCAGTAGATTCTACAAGTACTGTATTTCTTGGCAGGCAGCAGTAGTGAAGTACAAAGGCAAAATTTATAATATCAAAGGTAAGTTGAGTTATTTGGGTAAATCTTATCATTTTTTGGATGATAAGGATGGTGAGTAGAGGAAAAGAATAAAATTTCTTCAAGCTAAAATTTTATTCTTGAAAAGGAAGAGAGAATACTTTATAAATATGTTTTGGAAAGTAAAGGAGATTGTTGAGGCAAAGTTGGAGCACTATTTAGCTTTTCTTGGTAGTGTAGTTGAGTATGAGCAGAACCCATCTGCTCTAGATAGTTTCTCCCATGCTATTGATTTGTTGGTGGAATGTAGAAGCCTTTCAGTTAGTTTTAAATTGCCCATGGATTCTTGGGAAACTCTTCTTCTAGAATTGAAGGAGAAATACAAACTTATCTTTTTGAAAGAGAGTAGCTAAAGGTTCTTTTTGGTGTGGTATTCATTTTTTTTTTGACAATTTTGCATTTGTTTATATACTCTACTTCTTTTCTTTCTTTTCTTTTTCATCAAAGACATCCTTTGTCCTTGATGTCAAAAGGGGGAGAAAGGAATGTGGATGATATAAATAAATGTGGATTTTGGATTGAGGAAATGTATGAGTTAGGGGGAGTTGGATTATTTGCAGATATATTTTGCCAGCAATGACAAAGCGGGTGATTGTTAGACTTGTGTGAATATTTTTGTCATTGGTGTCCAACCAGTTATCTAGTTTCATCCAGACAGTATATGCAATTTAATATTATCTGGTTTGGGCTGGATGTTGTATGTAGTCAGTATGAGTAGTTTTGATATGAGAAAGTGTTGTGCATCTTGGTATTGCTATGTGTTGTGATGTATTAAGATAAAGTTGATATAATGGAGTGATTTTTGGAAGATCCCTTCCTCCAGAGTCCTATGTTGTGGTTACACTAGTCATGGTATAAGTTACGCGTTCTGGTATCAGCTATTTTGATCATGTTAGTTTTATCCCTTCAAGTTTCATGTTGTGGTATTCTTGTTATGCGTGGAATCTATATCTTAGGATTTTGGAGATGTGTGCTTGAGTTGTGTGATAATGTGTTAGCTTCTATGGGTCCAAATGAACCTGTCCCATTTTGATAATTAAGGTATATGCATTGATAAAATAGTTATGTGAAAGGAAGTGTGTAGATCTTGTGGAGGCCAACATGGTTGTTTTGTTTATGTTTTTGTTGGATAACATGTTGAGGTAGGTCACATTATCCCAGTGTATATGTCCTCTAGTATATATACATATAAGCATGTAATGTGTGATGTAAGTGATAGAAGAAAATTGATGTGTATGAGGTGTGTGTGTGTATGTGTAGTGAAGGAGACACAGAGAGGATAGCAGAGAAATAGTGAGTTGCGAACAATAAAGTCAGATAGTGTATAATCAAAAGTATTGCAGCATTGCAGTAGTCCTTTATCAAACCTGGTGCAAGTGCTAAAGGATAGTTGTACAAAGATATTTCATCGGATCTACTATAGAGGTTGTGAATTATGATCTAAGCTTAATCTAGGAACTGATCTTATGCATTTAGAGATGCAATCCTCTTTAGTTCAAACATTTCTATTGCAATAAGCATTCGAGCAGTTAGCCATCTTTTGTATCTTTGCAATGAGCAGTTTGGTAGTGAACCACACAACAGTGAGCCACCCTTTTGTATAACATCATATAACTATTTATAGTCTCTTGAGAGTTAACACTCTCCATGTTTTTTCCTATTTGGGTTTTCCACGTATAAAATCCGGTGCTCCTTTTTGGTTGTGGTTTTCATGTTCATTCTACATTTGTTGTTTCATGTGTGTTAAGCATACTTGGTTAGTTTGATCAAAAAGATTAAGTTCAGTAAAAGTTTTAATACTTGAGGGAATATTGATTCACACCCCCCCCCCTCTCAGTATTCTAGTCCCTTTAGCCAAAGTAAATGTGTAGTGCCACCTAAATAAATGTTCCTAAACATTTCAAACATAGAGACCCAATCCATACTTAGAACCTCCAAAAAATTCAACTAAACATATCAAGTGACTAAGAAGCATACTCAAAAAGGAAGAAGAATCCCAAACCAGATCAAGGTTCTTAGTCTTTTATTACCCATATGTGTGCAAATGTATTCATTTTGACTCATAAGAACATTTTAATCCTTAGAATGCATCATGACTATCTATGCGAGTTATCTTGACTCCAAAATCATCCTGAATATAGTCTTGCTGCTAGCTAGCGTTCATAGTCCTAATGAAGTTATCAATATAATCTCATGAGTATTTCTCCATTACCAGCCAAGGATCATTAGCCCCAATGGAGTTACTTGTATGTTCTTAAAGCCAAACATTTTGATATTTCATTTCATTTCAATTTTGCTTTTCTTTTCTTGATTTTTCTTTTCTTTCTTGTTTTTTCCTTTTGATCTTTTATTTTCTTTCACATATTTTCCACACTTTAACTTCTAAGAAATGAATCTCACTTGGGTTTGAGAATTATAGTGGTGTTGAAGCAAGATTTTGGATTTTTCACTAGACACGGCTTCACCTAAGAAACCACAATGATTTAGAGAAATTGATTAAGTGTGAAGTAGAGTAATCAAAAGATGTCAGTATCAAGACACAATAAGTGATTTTCTTTCAAGTCGAGTACAAATCCTCACCAAATGATAAATTTAGAGTGGAACAACCTTAGATTATAAAGTGTTTCATGGATACATATCTAGGAAATGGATCAAGCATAAGACCCAAAATGCACGAGCATGTGAGAAAACATAAATGCCTATTTCACAAATGAAGGCTCCTACTTAGACACCTAAACTAAGCAAATTGACTAACACTAAATAATCGAAGAAAACTAAGACCGAAGAAAACAAAGATAAAGTAAACAAAAACTAAATGTAGTACTTCTATAGATGCATACTATTGACTAGATCAGATAATGGCTCGCCTTCAGTTGTTGATAATTTATATGCACCATTTCTAAAAGCTCATGTAATAAAATAAGGTCCCAACTAGTTTGGTTCAAATTTACTTGCTCTTTCTCTTTTTGTAAGATTCCCTTGACTTTCTCTTAGGGTCACGTCTCCAATTTCAAATAATTGGACTCTCACCCTATTGTTATAACTTCTCTTTAGGTGGTTTTGTTATGCTTGAAAATTATTAAGGCACTTTGTCTTTTCTCATCAAACATCTCTAATTCTTGCAATCTAGCCACCCTGTAGTCTTCTTCTAAAATCATATGATGCAATGAAACCCAAAGGGATGGTAACTTGAACTCAATAGGGAGAATAGCCTTCAATCCATATACAAGAGAATAAGGAGTGACACCTATAGGGGTATGAACACAAGTTCAGTAAGCAAGGAGATAAAGTTTCATCTGTAAATGCCAATAACAACCAACATCATTGACAACCTTTTTAAGAATTTTTAGAATTGTTTTATTATTTGCCTCCGCTTGACAATTACTTTGTGGTTAATAGGGAGTGGAGAAATGATGTTGGATGTGGATTTGGTCACAAATTTTGCAGGCATCTTGGTTCTTGAAGGGACGATAATTATCTATGACTATGGTTTGTGTAATTCCATACCGACATATAATTTAATTAAGAATAAATTTTTCTATATGTTTATCGATTATGTAAGTGGAATTGCTTCCACCCACTTAGTAAAATACTTTGCAGCAGTCAGAATAAATTTGTGTCTATTAGAAGAGCTAGGGTTGATTTTCCCTGCAATGTTATGTCCCCATTGTGAAAATGTCCATAGTGATGTTATAGATTGAAGATCTTGAGTGGTCGCATTGGTCGCATGGATGAGATCACCATGAATTTGACACTATCGACATTTCTAAACAAACTTGCATGCATCTCTTTCCATGGTTGGCTAGTAATATCCACTATGCATGATTTTCTTAGCCAAAGTGGAACCACTGGAGTGAGCCCCACAAATACCTTCATGTACCTCCATAAAAGATAATTGTGTTTCTTCCACATCAAAAAATTAGAGGAGAGTTCCATCAAGAATTTTTTGGTACAAGGTATCACCAAAACCAATGTCTAATTCAAATGTATAAAGGCAACTATATAACTTTTTTGGTATAACTTTTACAATACAAAAAATTATGGCAAGGCATGCATCGTCAAATGGAATATAATTCAGCTCATAACCAACCAATATATTTTTGATATAATGGATAGCTTGATCTCTCCCTTGATCATCATGTTGTGCCAAAATTTCTCTGAGAAATGAGTTTGTTGCAAAAATATACAATAAGGGTTTGTCAAGCATTGGCGGGACTAGTACTGGTGGTGATAGCAAGTAATCTTTTAATGCTTGGAAATCTTCCTAGAATTGTTCAGTCCATTTAAATGTCACCCCTTTTCTTAGAAGATGTTGGAAAGTATAGAATTTGTCTGCTAACTGTGTGATGAATCTCTTGATGGATTGCAACTTGTCTTGTAAACTTAATTTCAGATTAGATGGAGGAGGAATCTCAATAATATCTTGTACCTTAGCAAGGTCTACCTTGATACCATAAACCCAAGGAGTTTTCCTATTGTTACACTAAAAACACACTTTTTTGAATTCAATCAGACTTATACTACTCAGTCCTATCAAAAATTTGAGCAAGAACTGCAAGGTGAATTTCTCTAGTCTTAGACTTAGCCAATAAATTATCCACATTCTTCCATGATATCATATATCATGTCATGAAACAATGTGGTCATGACTCTTTGATAAGTAGCTCTTGCGTTCTTGAGTCCCAATGGCATTAAATTCTAACAATCATATCCTAAAAAGTCATCCATTATATCCTTGATCCTTTGGGGCTATCCTTATCTGATTATATCCTTGAAAAGTCTTGTGTTGATCCTTTGGGGCTATCTTCATCTGATTATATCCTGAAAAAGCCATCCATTAAAGAAATCATCTCATTCCCAGCCATAAGATCTACAATCATGTCGATGTTAGAGAGAGGAAAGTCATCTTTGGGACAAGATTTATTTAGATCTCTAAAATCTATGCAGATGCAGATGCCTCCATTCATTTTGGTCACTAGTACTAGATTTGAAATTTATTTAGCATAGTCTATGGGTCTAATGAAACCCACAACAAGTAACTTTTATAATTCTAACCTAACCAATAGGGCTATTTGAGGATACATTTTCCTTAGTTTCTGCTTATATGGTTTAGCTCCTAGAAGCAGCGACAAGTGATGTAGAACTAATTATGGGTCTATGTTGGGCATGTTTGCATATGACCAAGCAAAATGTACTTGCCTTTCTCTACAAAATTAGATGAAGCTTTCTCTTTCTTCTGGTTGTAGCAATTCTACAAGGTGGATCTTCTTGACATTTTCATTATTTCTTATATTCATTTCTTCTAAATTTTCTACCAGTAATGAAGATCTCTCTTGATCAATGAGTAAGCTATAGATTCTTCCATCCTTTGACACCTCAAAGAAATTTTCACCATTGGATACATCATTTGTTTTTACTTTTTCATGGTCAAAGAGCGTCTTTCAATTTTCACTCTAGGATCTTTTATTTTTATTTTTGTTTTCATTTTCCTTTTGATTTTGTGATTAGAAGATGAATTAGCTTCCCCAAAATAGGCTACTCTTTTAAGATCTATTGCAAAAGGGTCTTTATGGTGCTTGTATGGTAATCCTTCATGAATGCCAAGGAATTCATCTATTGCTTCATTTTTTTCAAACCAAACTAAATGTGGTATGTCTTGTTGGGCCCAATCTACAAGGTGGGAGAATAATAGGAAAAGGTCATAATTTCTATTGGAATATGAGGTAGTTGTTAGGGTATAGACATAAGTGTCAAAGTAGTGTTTCCAAGAATTAGGGTCAAGCTCTTTGTCTTCATAGACAATACTATCATTAATAACTTCTCGGTGATCATAAGATTTGTCAACATCATAGATGCTACTGCTATGAAGGGAGTCCCATTCATAGTCATGGGAATTAAATTGGTGTAATTCTCCACATCAGATCCTCCTTCAAGAGTTACACTAATTTCTTCAAGAAGAGGCAATGGGGTATTGGTGGTGTTTAATATTTGGGGTATACTGCTTTGACTAGTGGAATCTTTCTCTGTTGGGAGGGTGATATTAGCTTCAACTGCAAGAAGCATTGGGGTATCAATGATGTTACTTGGGCTTGTTGAACTTGGATCCTTCCTCAAGAATGATAATGACTTGTTTAGGAGGAGTCATGGTGGTTGGAGGCATGTTTATTAATAACGGTACATTATTTCGGCTTGTGGAACCTTTCTTTGTCTTCTTATATCCCAAACCTTGATTTCTTGGATTCTTTTTTGGAAGGATGATGTAGTATCCACCCTTGACTTGACTTGTTTTGATTGGATTTGACTTTTATTTCATGCGTGATAGACTTCTCTCGACTATTTATGATGATTTGGATGATGATTATTCATGTGTTTTAGTTCTGCATTGTGATGATAGACATTATTGGGCATATGATATTTTGGATGATTTGTACAATGTTGATACTATCATTATTGATCATGTGATCTGATGGATACTATATTCTTACTATGTGATAGATTATCGAAACATTGTATTGATCATGGATTTGATGTTGATTATGATTACACTAACCCTATTTCATGATTACATTTGATGAGATGCTTATGAGATGTGTTTGACTTTTGTTTGACTATCTTTGTGATAGAGACGATTCCACATCACTCATTGCGAGTGGGATGTGTCATCGTGACTCTCTAGTCACTTGCCTGTTATGATGTATATATGTATATGTTGTATTATTGTTTTGTGGTTGCAGGTGCTAGACATCAACTCCACTTGGCTTCACAGGTTTGAGAGTGTCTTTAATTCCAATTACTTATGTGGTTCAAAGATGACATGAGTTCGCTTCACATTCTCTAGGTCTAAGATGTGCACCAAGTGTCATAGCGTCTTCACGTAATTCGCCACATCAGTTAGTGAGTTTGATATTTTCAGTATTCTGAGTATGTTTAGAGATGGTTGATTTATTTGATTATGTGATCCTTGATGTGTGATTTTATAATTAATAATGCTTATTTTTAATATATTTAATTTATTGGCGTTGAGTATTTAATTACTTGATATTTTATGATTATTTACTTTGTGTGATTTTAATATTTATTGTTTAATCTTTATTGAGGTTTGATCATTTATTTGATATTTAATTATTTAATTATTTATTCATTCAATGTTTATGGTTTAATTACTTATTTGCTATTTAATGTTTATTTATTTATTATTGATTTATTGTTTAATTGGAATTTATTTATTTATTATTTATTGATTAATAGTTCTTTTTTTTAATGTTGATTAATATTTATTGGAGGCTTTTAATTTATTTATTGAGCCTTGGTTATTTTTTATTTATTTATTTAGTCGACATTTATTTTATTAAGCCTTGGGAACTTGTATTTAATTATTAAATTGGTTTTATTTTAAATGGCCCTTAGATATTTAGTAGGGCATGGTCATTATTGTTTGTGCATTGGTAATCAATACTTTATAATATCTTATTACATTTCTCTTGTTACTTGGTAAATAATATTTTATATAATTTTAGTTATTTCTCTCGTTACAAGAGTAAATGAGTTTATTATATTCCCCACCTACCGTTAAATTCTATTGGCTTGATTATTTATGAGATTATATCTAATTTAATTCAATTTATTTATGGCTTATGTTTTATTTATATAGTTGACTTTATTTATTAGTGGGAGTGTATGAACACATTTGAATAAAATAATAATATTTTCCCACTTAGTTGTATTGGAAGATTTTATGTTACTTCTACCTACCCTCCATTCTCATTGGTTGAATTTGAAATGGAAAATATAAAAGTAACCTAATATGGGGTTGGTAGAAAATATTATATTTTGGATTATTTTCATTGGCTAGGGTTTTTGCTTTGGATTTATTTTTATTGGGTAGTCTGGGCTTGTTGTCGAGTTACCATTCTTGGAGATTTTTCTGCAACATTTGGATTTTGGCTTGTTTTGTTGGAGCTTGTGTTTTGGATTTGGATTTGGAGCTCTTCATCAAATTTCTTCCATAACTTCTAATTCCAGGTTGGAGCTCTTGTCTTTTGTAAAAATTATTTTATTTTATTTTTGTATTCTCCGTGTCTGCAGAAATTGTTGCTTGAGGGTTTTATTTGGGGAAAAGATTTATTATATAGTTTATACTGTAGTTTTGGAAAATATTTATGTGCATAGATTTTAATATAAAGTTGAACTATAGGGCTTTAGAAAAATAATTTATTTCCATTGGTTGGGTGTGATTGTCGTGAATGCACAGTTCTAATTTCTTTGTTTGAATCTTGGTTCTTTTTGGATTCTTAGTGTGTTTGTCTTGAAGGATTGTTGAAGGATTTGGTTGTGCTCAGCAATTTTGGGTTTATTGTGATATTGGATTACTCTTGTGAGTTTTTCTGCACGGGTACTATTGTGAAGGGAGTTCGCAGAGAGTTAACCTTATTATCCCTTGTCCTTAATTGATTCTATAAGGTATTCTTGTGGTTCTTGAGTGTGGTTTAATCTAGAGAATGTGATTTAGTCTTGGTTTGAGTTATTTGTATTAAGTTTTCTGTATATTGTGGAAGGAAAGCCCTTATGTTTGAATTGTACTTTCTCCTTCATGAATTTATGGATTTGAGTTTTGTTTGTTGCTCTTATTTAGTCTTGTCTAGGCGTCACTTATTTAGTTGGTTTTGAGACTTGGAAAAATTCCCTTGATTTTTAATTTAGACTCGTCATTTTACTCTTTCCCATGTTTTTTTGTTGTTTGATTCATATATGCTAAAATAGTTGTTTTATGCATTATTTATTCTATCATATGCACTATTCTGTTACTTGTATGTGTTATTCTGTTGTTTGTATGCGCTGAATTAATTATCATATGTGTTGAAAGATTGTTTATATGTGTTGAAGTAATTATCATATGCGCTAAATTACATGTCATATGCACTACTATGTGGTTTTGCAGTATTTGCTCAATTTTTGAATTATCGGATAGGCTTTTTCAAATCTGATTTTGTACCAGTGGTTTTTTGGATGTTTATTGATTATTTTTCTTATTGTACATTTGATCGATTGATGAATCTTTTATGGTTTCGCTTCTATATGATCTTTATGATTGATTTATACCTCTATCATGTTGAGAAGACATGGTAGAGAGAGTTATTTATTGTGCTCAGTCCAACAAGTTTATGTGCCTTATTGTTGATGTTTATTTCATTTGATGAGCATATTTGGTTATCTTATTAATGAATTTTATGCTATGAGGCTCTTGATGTTTAATTTGATTTGTGACGTTTGGATGACCATGTATGTTTATGGTTGTATGATGATTATGATTTCAGATTTGATTATTAATATGAGCCTCTTATTGTATTTATATTTTGGGCCATGTTAGGGGGATTGGGCTTCCATGTGTGTACCAAGGTCACGAGAGATAGGCTTGCATGAGGTTCCTTGTAAGGATGCATGAAGTCTAGACCGCCAGGGCACATGGGGAGTTTACCATGTTTTGTAAAAAAGTGATAACTTAATAATTAATGGGTTGGGTAGCTAGATTCATTAATAAGATAATAAATTGATTTCATCCTCATGACTTAGTCTTAGGGAGGATGTTTTAGGATAAGCATGAGAAGGTTGTGAAGACTGTTAGACTATTCAAATAATCGGAAGGCAACTAAGAGGGGGGGTGAATCAGTTGTCACCAAATTACGGGAACCTTAAGCAATTAAAACTTTAATATCGGCACCCAAAAGATCAATACCAGAATGCATAAACCAAATACCAAAATAGCAGATAAACCAATTAAGCATAAGCAATAATCAGAGAATAAATACCATCCACATGACACCAATATTTATATGTGGAAAACTTGGTAAAGGGAAAAACCATGGTGGGAAGCCTACCCACAGTTAGATAATACTTCCGCGGTAAGTATGTGAACTACAATTGAGGGGCATGCACTTGTAGGAAGGCCAATAGCCTAGAGCGCACTGCTCATCACAAAAGGAGTCTCACTGACTACATATAAATCTAGACTATAATCCATAGAAATGAATGAACTACAAAGATAACATCTCCTATGCCTGAGTACAATTTCGATTAAGCTCAATACCAGAGGAATAAATCCTCTTACATAAACCCAACTCGATCACCAATGATCAAACAAATCCTCTTCTTGAATGATTATTACATTATTCGCTCCTTACATATCCATATCCCATTCCATGATATGATCTACAATGAGATCTTACATCATATATATACAAACCCTTGACCATAAACAATCAGGTCGACCGCCAGACAATAAAATAATTACATAATTACAAAAAATGTTGGCCTAAGACCAAACAAATAATACACAACCCATAAGACATCTTGAAAACACATCGAGAGGTCCAATCCACACATTGCATTAAGTTGGGCCATAACCTAGATACAACAAGACCCAATATAGGTCCATACATGCTAAAGCAATAATCCCAATCTGCCAAGTCTCAAACATGATCACCATCAACATCTTGAATCTTCACCAGAAGCTGCACCAACACCACTTGTGCATATCATCAAAGATCTTCATCAAAGCTCTGTCGGTGAAACCCTCGCCGAAACCACAAACCAAGATTTTTAGCAAACAGGATAGCATCTGATCACTAGAATAAAACTAGCTAACTGAACATGAACATGAGTAGCATGAATAAGCCAATTCCATAACCCAAACATATTGGAGCATACCGGATCATACCAAATCAAATCCAATCAGAAACCAAACATCCTATCAGGACCAAAAGGACACCGGTAAAGAATCTTAAATAGCTAGTGTTGACATCAATGACAAAACATCAATGCAACACATAATCAGTTCCTCCAAATCGCCAACAATCTCTCCCTTTGGCATTGATGGCAACACTAGATGTGAAAAATAACCAAGTGCCAAGAAATGCCAAAACAAGTCTCCCCCAATGGAAAACAACCAGCAATCTCCCATACCAAGATATAGAAATGAAGTTCTGAAACAAAGACCAAACTCCCCCTATGAATGATCTCTCTATAAAGATCTGTTTTTTATATATATCTCTCCCCCTTTGACATCAATGCTACAAATCTGACAAAAATATCAAAGCAAAAACAAAAACCACTAAAACATAAGGCTAACTACTCCCCCTGAGTAGTACCGTCCCCACATCAATGCCATAATGAATAATATCTCTGATAATGCATACTAGACTGATCCCAAATCACATCAATCAGTTATCTGTCGGAGGGGCAGAAACCCATAATATGTCTCTCGGGTACTCAAAATATTCCTTAGGAAAAGGTTTAGTGAACATATCTACATTTTGTTATTTAGTGTTCACATAAACCAATCTAACTTTATTCTCTTCCACCTTCTCCTTCAAAAAGTTATACTTGATAGATATGTAATTTGTCTTAGAGTGAAATACTAGATTCTTTGATATGTCAATAGCAACAGAGTTGTCATAATGAATAACTACCAGTCCAGTGCAATGCACTTTAATGTCCTTCAACATTTGCTTCATCCATAGCACCTATGTACAGTTAGTAGCAGCATCAACATACTCAGCTTCAATAATAGATAAAGAAGTACATGATTTTTTCTTGCTAATCCATGAAACCAACTTCTTTCCAAGAAAGAAATCTCCACCGGAAGTACTTTTTCATTCATCAACATCACCAACCCAATCTGCATCTATGTATGCACATAAATTAAAGTCATCATCCTTAGGGTACCACAAACCATATTCAGATGTATCTTGCAAGTGTCTAAAAATTCTTTTCACTGCACTCTCATGATTTTCTCTAGGATCACTCTGGAATCTAGATGCAATACAAACAACATTCATTATGTTAGGCCTAGTCAGATTCAAATATAGCAGACCTCCAATCATATATTTCTATCTTGTAGGATTTATCGGCGCAGAAACATCTTTCCTTGTCAAAATATCACTTGTAACCATAGGAGTACTCACCGGTTTAGAATCCACCATACCAAATTTCTTCAATGATTCCCTAGCATAATTAGTTTGACAGATGAAAATACCTTTATCAGTCTAAGTAATCTGCAAACCTAAGAAAATTTTCATTTCCCCAATCATAGACATTTCAAATTGTTTTTCCATATTCTTAAGAAATTCTATGCACAACTTATCTTCACCTCCAAAAATGATTTCATCAACAAATACTTCAATAATCAGTATATCATCATTAGTGACCTTATAATATATATTACTATCAACATTACCTTTAGTGAATCCAAGCTTCAAAAGATATTTATCTAACCTTGCATACCAAGCTCTAAGTGCCTGTTTCAATCCATATAAAGCTTTCCTTAACCTACAAACCATGTTTTTATCATCTGAAAGTGAAAAACCATTAATTTTCTCAATATAAACGTCCTCATCAAGATCCCCCATTCAAAAATGCACACTTGACATCCATCTGAGAATATCCTTTACAAACCAATCTAGCTTTATTGTGCAGCATAGGCAAGAAATAATCTTACAACTTCAATCCTAGCTACAGGTGCAAAAGTTTCACCATAATCAATTCCTTCCTTCTGAGAATATCCTTTACAAACCAATCTAGCTTTATTCCTTACAACTTATCCATCTTCATTTAACTTATTCCTAAAAATCAATTTAGTTCCAATAACATTCTTATTTTTAGGCCAGGGAACTAAAGTCCAAGTGTTATTTTTCTCAATCTGATCTAATTCTTCTTCCATAGCTTTCATCCAACATTCATCTTTACATTGTTCAATTACTGATACTGGTTCAACTTGAGGAATTAAACATACCTCATTATTTGCCAATCTCCTTCTTAACATCACTCCATTGTTCTTATCCCCATGATCTAATCTTTTGAATGATTCAATCCCACATACCTTGGAGTCTTCTAACTCTCTCTTCCTCTTCTTGGTTCTTCAGTTACTGTTGAATTTTTTGATACTACTGAAGTAACTAGTTCAACATTTTGTTCTGGTAAAGGTGTTACTGATTTAGTTATGATCATTTCCACTATCATTTCTTGGTCATAAAATCTGATTTGACTTCTATTCATCACATCCACCTTAACATTAGCACTCTCCACAATTCTCTGCAATCTCTTGTTATAAAATTTATATGCTTTGCTTTCATTAGAATAACCAATAAAAATTCCTTCATCACATCTAGGATCAAATTTGCCGATGATATCATCTTTCCTGATATAACATTTACAACCAAAGATTCTGAAATACTTAACTGTAAGTGTATTGCCAAATCATAATTTATAAGGTGTTTTACCAGTTTCTCCTTTGATATGTATTCTATTGAATGTATAAACCATTGTGCTCACTGCTTCTCTCCAGTAGATATGAGGTAGACTAGCTTCCATCATCATTGTTCTAGTAGCATCCAAGATAGTTCTATTCTTCCTTTCCACAACTCCATTCTGTTAAGGTGTCTGGGGAGCAGAAAATTGTCTCTTTATTCCATGCTTCTCACAAAATTTATTAAACTCACCGGATATGAATTCTCCACCATGATCTGACCTTAAACATTTAATCTTCAATCTTGTCTCTGTCTCAACTTTAGCTTTAAAGATTTTAAACTTTTCAAAAGCCTCATATTTCTCCCTTAGAAAAGTAACCCACATCATTCTAGAATAATCATCAATGATTAGAATAAAATATCTATCACCTTGAAAACTTTTAACTCTAGCAGGGCCACACAAATCAGTATGAATAAGATCAAGAACATCATTAGATTTATCTTGAATACTCTTAAAAGTGGTTCTGACTTGTTTACCCATTTGACATTCTTTACATACTAGATTATAGGGCTTTACATTCTTAGGTTTATCTCTAACAGCCTTAGTTGAACTGATCTTTACAAAGCAATCAAAATTCACATGACATGGTCTTTTATGCCATAGCCAACTCTCATCAATTTTGTATAATCAAACATGTCTTCTTACTAGAATTCAAATGAAATATATTACCTTTTGTCTATGTACCAGTTGCAATCTCCAAACCAGATCTATTAATGATTTTGCATTTCCCATCCTTTGAACTATAATTGAAATCCCTTATCCACTAATTGTCCTACACTCAAAAGATTATGCTTTAAACCTTCAACATAATAAACATTATCAGTATTTTTCTTACCATCCAATGATATAGTTCATTTTCTATTGATCATACATGCTTTTTCATCTCCAAATCTAACTAGATTGCCATCAAATTCTTGCAAAGATAGAAACTTCCCTTTATCTCCAATCATATGATGTGAACATCGACTGTCAATTACCCATTCATCCTTATCTTCAATTTTAGCAACAAGTGCCTTCTCTTCGGGTACATTCTCTTCCAGTGCTAGAACATCTTCCTTGATAGCCAAGAACACCCATTCCTTTCCATTGTTGGAACCACTAGAAAAGTCTTTTGTTGGTTCATCATAAGAATCAGTCACACCTTCCTCATCCGCTATGTAGCATGATTTGTCTCTATTTTTCTTGTACTTATACTTGTTATGATATCCAAGGTTAGGCTTAAAAGATCTTCTAGCTCTCTCTTCAAATCTTGAATTCCTTTCAGGACATCTAGATGCAAAATGACCAATCTTATTACATGCAAAACATTTAAAAGGTGCTTTTCCTTTATACTTGCTTCCTACCAGTCCTTTAGGTACTCTTATAGAAAATAGGGCTTCAAGTTTCTCAAATTCTTCATCTTCTCTCTTTATAGCATCCAATTCCTTTGCATATAAATCTTTCCAATCTTTCTTGTCGGTTGATGATGTAGATGCATGAAAAGAAGGTTCCGTCTTCACAGCTCTAGAAGGTCCAAATTCTTCAAGCTCAAATGCAGATAATTTCCCAACCAAGGTATCTCTATTGACAAAAGTATTAGCAATTGTTCTCAATTCATTAATTGCAATAGCCTTCATCTTGTAAGCCAATGGTAAGGCTCTCAGAACTTTAGAAACTATTTCATCTTCACTCAGAGTTCCACCACAACATTGAATTCCCATCACAATCTCATTTACCTTTTTCATGAATGCAGTAATCCTTTCATCTTCTTCCATCTTCAGGTTTTCATATCTCACCCAGTAACCATCAAGTTTATCAATCTTCATAGTAGGGTCACCTTTATTAAGAGTCTCCAACTTTTCCCATATAGCCTTTGCAGATGATTTGTCAATTAATCCCATTATTTATTGATCAAAAATTGCACACAAGAGGGCTTCTCTTGCTCTACAATCATTCTCAAGCTCCTTATCCAATTTTTTCATAGGAGGATTGCTAGATGTCGTATTATGAGGTGTAACACAATTCTGTGTTATCTCCCAAATCTCCTTGCCAAGACATCTCAAATGAGTCTCCATCTAAATCTTCCATACTGTGTAATTTATTCTATCAAGCCTAGGAATATCTCTCTGAAAGATAGCTCCAGATGAACTAGATGAACTTGAACTATTAGTCACCATAGGATCTTCTTCAAGCGGTTAAGCTTTCTGTGGAGAGGACCAGTGCTCTAATACCAATTGTTAGATAGTTCAAATAACCTGAAGACAACTAAGAGGGGGGGTGAATCAGTTGTCACCAAATTATCAGAACCTTAAGAAATTAAAATTTTAATACCGGAACCCAAAAGATCAATACCGGAATGCATAAACCAAATACCAAAATAGAAGATAAACCAATTAAGTATAATTAATAATCAGATAATAAAGACCATCCACATGACACCAAGAGTTATACGTGGAAAGCCCGATAAAGGGAAAAACCATGGTGGGAAACCTACCCATAGTTAGATAATACTTCTGTAGTAAGTATGTGACTTACAATTGAGGAGCTTGCACTTGTAGGAAGGCCAACATCCTAGAGCGCATTTCTCATCACAAAAGGATTCTCACTAACTACATAGAAATCTAGACTACAATACGAAGAAATGAATGAACTACAAAGATAGCATCTCTTATGCCTGAGTACAGTTCCAGTTAAGCTCAATACCGGAGAACTAAATCCTCTTACATAAACCCAACTCAATCACCAATGATCGACTGAATCCTCTTCTTGAATGATTATTACATTATTCTCTCCTTACATAGCCATATCCCATTCCATGATATGATCTACAATGAGATCTTATATCATATATATACAAACCCTCGACCATAAACAATCAGGTCAACCACTTGACAATAAAATAATTACATAATTACAAAACATGTCAACCTAAGACCAAACAAATAATATCCAACCCATAAGACATCCAAGAAACACATTGAGAGGTCCAATCCACATGTTACATTAAGTCAATCCATAACCTAGATACACCGGGATGCAATATAGGTCCATACACACTAAAGCAATAATCCCAATTTGCCAAGTCTCGAGCATGATCACCATCAGCATCTTGAATCTTCACCAGAAGCTACACCAACACCACTTATGTATATCATCAAAGCTCTTCTCATGAAACCCTCACTGGAACCGCAAACCAAGCTTTCTAGCAAACAGGATAGCATCTGATCACTAGAACAAAACCAACTGACTGAACATGAAGATGAGTAGCATGAATAAGCCAATTCCATAACCCAAACATACCGTAACATACCAGATCATACTAGATCAAATCCAACTAGAAACCAAGTATCCTATCAGGACTAGAAGGATACTGGTAAAGCATCCAAAATAGCTAGTGTTGACATCAATGACAAAACATCAATGCAACACATAATCAATTCCTCCAAATGGCCAACAAAGATGGTAAACTAATCTCCCTTAGTCTCTCATAGGATGAGATGGCTCCACATGTCCATCAGACTAGTGCCTTATGTTATTATATTTTTGAGCATGGCATGTGATGACACTCCACTCCTAGATGTGTTCCCCTTGATGATTTATGATTATGCCTTGTTTGAAGCATTTTTTTCTTGTTGAATTGTATGCCTCTGGGAGTTTATTCTTGTAGCCAGGTGTGGGTTCTTGCATGAGAGTCCTTGTGTGGTTGGTCTCTTTGGTTAGGGTGATAGTTTAGGTTTAGAGTTTGTGTTGGGACCTTATGTCATCTCCTATCATGTGGGGTGGTTGGTTCTTTTTAGCCATTGGGATGTTCTCTTAGATTCTTAATGCATGGATGTGGATTCTCCTTCCTGATGGATTATGGATGTACCTTGTAGAAGATTTATCTAATGAATATGATAGAATGCATGTATGTAGTATCTTGTATGTAGTAGATAAAATCATGTAAAAGGAAGAGCTATGTCCATGATGTATTGTTATGTAAATGTATTCATAAGTAGTTCATAAATGGTAGCTAGGATATGTCATAATTTGTAAATGTGGCAATGAGATGTATGGATATGTTCTTGTTAAATTAAGGGAATGATTTCATGTACCCAAATTTGGTGATGGAGTTGCAATTGCAATAGATATGATTTATAATATGATCTTCTTGTATTGGTAGAAAGGAATTTTATGGTTATTCTTTAGGTTGTGATTTAACATGTGAAAGAACCTTGAGAAATAGAATAATCTTAAATGTGAGTATTGAGGATGTTAGATAATATGCATAAGGTTTAGATTATGATCTATCTATGTGTATGCATTGGTAATTAGGAAAAGTATGCATAGAATGCAAAAAGGATTATTGAAAGAAAATATTAGGAGTCTTGCATTATGCTTTGGGGTTATTGTAAAATGAAATGATCATGTTAGGAAAGTGGTTACATGTGTAATTGGATTAGGAAAGGAAACTATTGCTATTGGACTTGTGGATATGCTTTTGGTGCTATGTGAAAAACTATGATGTTATGAAGGAATTATTAATGTGAAGAGATCATGAAGCTAATAGGAAATGGCTTGATTTGCATAGTAGTGGAATGTATACCAGGCTAGATAGATAGTAAATGACTTGTATAAGATGTATGCCATGTACTTGTATCAAAAGTAATGGATTTATGTTGTTACATGTTTGTAAGTTAATAAATGAACTCTATGATTGATGGATTAGTGTGATGTTGTGCTTTCTCATGCTTAAGTAAAGAAATTGTTGGAAACCAAGAACACTAAGAGGGGGGTGAATCAATGTTTTGTAGGTATAATCAATTTTAACCTTATTAACAATTCAATTCAGTAACCAGTAAACATGAAAGAATATAACAACAAATAAAAATGAAGCAACCACAAGAGCATACACCATAACATAGAGATTTACACGTGGAAAACCTCAAAGAGGAAAGACCATGGTGGGATTAGAGACCCACAATATCTATCCATTGGATAGATGAATAAATATTACAATAGGGGCCTACACATGCAGGAAGGCCAAGACCCTGGAGAACACTGCTCATCACAAAAGGAGCCTCATTGACTACAAACACCACATATGGAGTTACAAACAAAATTTTAAACTCTAAGAGTGCATCTTCTATGTTGGATGAGTTTGATTAAAGCACAGTGTGTATCGGTTTACACTGTGTCCTTCCTTATCAATATCTTGCTTCGGTTCCCAAACCTCTAAACCAAAATCCAAGACCGACTATAGAATATTACATTCACATTATGTCGATAAAGATTTCTCATACAAATTTACATTACTATATTCCATTACCTTCTTATGCATCATTATATCTCACCAAAATAACCTAACCGGACTGACTTAAATACCCTTCCCAAACACAAACATAAATGCCTTATGTCAACTTACAAAGATATTATAGTTTATTTATATGTCGGCCTAAGAAAAAAAAAATTCATTAAACTTCAAGACCGATGCATTTGATCATTTCCGTGTAAACCTTCTGGATCAATCTCTTGTATCAGCCTCATTAACCAGTTCCTAGATTTCTAGTTTCCCTTTCCTACCAATGTTGGTTCCTTGTGTGTCAGATGACTGAATGTCAATTACCAAACAATGAATATTGGTGAGTATCGGTTAAGTGACCAACCCAAAATGGTGTGTGTTTCCATCAATGACAACACAACTAAGTCAGATGAGTGTCAATTGCCAACAATCTCCCCCTTTGGCATTGATGGCAACACTCATGTGAAAAATGGATCACTAAAGTGTTGTTCTAGTTCCCTGCTAAAACCTCCAAAACTGATCTCAAAAACTGTTGGAAGACTGCTTCCCCTGAGCTATACATTACTTCTCATGTCCCTAGACATTTTTCACATGAACCACTCCCCCTTTGACAACAATGCCAAGGCCAGGGAAAATGAATGAAAGAAATGAAATTTTGTACAAACCAAAATGTGATTACTAGATCTAGATATACTTGAAAATATCCGAGTAAGCATTCTTCAAAAATCCTAAATATGCATCCCAACCTGTCTTCAACGTGCTCAAAATGGATAAAAAACCATTAAGACTATATGCATGAAGCTCTTCTTCTAATAGGTCTATCAGAGTAGGTTTATTCATTAACTCTATGCATTCCCTCTTGTGCAGTAACAAAGTGTTCAATTGTGGACTCACCAAACCTCTTAATTCTCTTGCATGTCGGATTAACCTATCTATATCCTTCTCTAATCTAGAAATCTTAGACTCTGTAATCAAAATTTGACCATTAATGGTACTGGTCAGTGTCTGAGTACCATCAAAACTATTAGCTAAAAGATCTAATCGGGCCTTTTCCACCTTCAATTTCACCTCAAGATTCATTATTAGTTTGTCGGTATTAGTACAAGACCTATATATATTGATACACTCATTTAGATCCACATCAATCTTTGATATCTCAGCTGTCAGCTTGGCCTTGTCAGATGAAATCATGATGTCATATGTGACTTTCCAGGATGCATTATACCACTCAATCAACTGCCAGTTTGATACCTGTTGAAGAGTTTTAAACTCTTTGGAAATATAAGTCAAGCCTTTCAGTTTACCAGATGGACTACCAATCTGATCTACCTTATATTCTTATGCAAGCTGCTGCAAAATCGAAATGGTATGCTCAATAACCTGCTTGTCTTCAGTCCCTTCCTTCCTTAACTTCTGAGTTGCAATATACATCAACTCAAAACTGCTCAGCTACTCAATATTCTTCTATACAAAATCAACTTGACTGGATGAGTCAAGTGCCAACAATGAATGACTATCCAAAATCTTCCATGAAGATTCAACCTCAAGACTTGCACCGGTGGCTTCGCCACCTAGTGCAATAATATTTTCAACCCTAACCTCTTCAGTATGTACATTTGGTGTCGGAGGTTCAATATCCTCAACCTGCTTATTTCCTATTTCCACATCAATGACCTCTATATCCAGAATGATCTATTCTGGTGTATCGTGTTTGTCCTGTACAGTATCAATGTTATCTACCAGTATCTCTATATTAGGTACAAGTGATTCTACTAGAGGAATATCCTCAGTTATTTTTTGATCCAAAGCCGGTGTATCCATTTCTAATATATCTTTCCCCTTATCATCTACCAGGATATCAGGCATGTAAGACATTTGAGAGACTTTCAGTGATGTAAATAATCTTGGTTTATCTACAAAGAATTTTACCCAAGCCTCATGTGTATCTTTAACTATCTCATTCACTATACCTACCATGAGACTCACATGTCGGTGTTTGCTTCAGAAAATTGATTTATTAGAAAACTCTAAACACTGTTGCATCTCTTCATCAATTATAGCATGACACATAGTTAACAATTCTTGTACCTTTATATGTCTATCCTCTTCAACCATAGATAACCTTCTAGCATCTAGTTTACTATACAAATTTGTCGGTATCTATTTTTCAATCTCTAAAAGTGCCTTATTATATATATCTAGGTATAAAAAAACCAATTCCTCTATCTCCATTTGCTCCTTATCATCCATATGTACATAGTAATGTTGTATATTACTCAAAATTCCATCTTTAGTGATTTGATCAATCAACTCAGCAATTGAAAGAGGAGGAATGGCTTCAATACTCTTACCAGATTCAAGAGCAATATCTACATCTGATTTCTTCTTCTTGCTAGGAGTATAAGTAGACTCCTTAACTAGTTTCCTCTTCTCTATGGGCTTCCTCTCCTTCGAGATTTTCTTTGGTGCTGTTGGAGGGGTAACCTTCACTTTCTTCTTCTTTACTTCCTCAGCCGTCTTCCTTGGTATCCTGATAAAAGTATTAGGAATCTATGAGGGCACAACATCAGTGTCAAAACTGGATGTAACTGGGGCAATATAAGTCTCTGGTTTCTTCCTCTTTACTACACCCTTGTCGGTTGCAGCTACCAGTGGAGCCTGTACTACTACTAGAGATGACCCTTCAGCTAGTCCAATAATCTACTTTATCTCAGTGGACATCTTCTGCACAGCTTCCCCATTCTTCTTGATCTTTCCTTCCCTCTTCTTCTTACTGAATCTAATTTCAACTTCAGTTTCATTTTGCTTAGCAGTCCCAAAGGCTTTCTCTGCTTCATCTATTGGGGCATCAATAAGAGTCTTGGCATACAAGTCCAAGATCTCAACATCTACCTCATATCCCATTTCAGTTATCCAGATCTTCCTAGGTTGTACTGCCTCCATTAGTGTTTCATCCTTTTTCACCATAAAACATATTTTCGTTGAGTAATTATCTACAATATGTTTTGGAACTCTTTCTCTCTTCTTCATTTCCTTCTGGAATGATTTGAAATAACCCCAAAGAATGGAGTCCCTATCCTTTTCCTGTCCCATATTCCTTATAGAATCTTTCATTTGATTTGCTATAGGTATATCAAATGCCCATTGAGTCTTATCAGTTCCGAGTAACTCATTCAGAAAGAAAAGCGTTAAATAGATAGCAAGGTTGCCATACTAGAAAGTACCCTTCTTCTCACCCTTAATCTTCCCTAAGTTTATTATCAACTCATCACACATCCATTGGCATATATCTAGTTTTTCATTCTCCTTAATCATTTTATGAGCATAGAAAATGCATGAACTGGAAACAAAGTTCAACCAACTTGATTGGGTTACCTTGTAACCGATGATCATGCTTGCAAATTGAACTGCTATATCTCTGATAGTACTGATTCTCATGGACCGATTGTCAGATGTTACACCAGTCAACTTTTCCACCTAATTGTTAGATATCTTCTTCCTTCTAGAGGTTGGACCATTATGGGGTAAACCGGTGATCACACGAATAGCTTCCTTGGTGATCTTGTGGGGCTGGTCTACCATATGAATTCGCCATGGACTCGGCTTAGTGCATACCGGATCAATTTGCCCTCAAATTTTGGCATCTCCAAAATGTCGGTAAAACCCTAATCCTTCAGAATTTGAAATTATGATTTCATCAACCCATTCGGGTTCACCAAAGTGCCAATATACATGTTCTTGATCTCAATAGAACCCAAATCCTCCAAATTATAGTAAATGTATGCACAAACATCTTCAACATACAAAACTCCTTCAAGAACCCTAGAAAATGCACCAACTAAATCATTGACCTTTGCAATTTGAGGGCATTGCTTGAAAACATGGCGTGGACAGTCCTTGATATCGACAACAAGGGTAGCCACACCTGTCAGAGTGAAAGATTATCCAAAAGCCATTGCAAACAAGGATAGCTCAAAAAATTGATAAAATACCTCACAACCTTCACTGGTGAAAGCTCTTGAAAATCAACTTGAGAATGCACTTGAAATGATTTTGATCACCTCAAATCACCTTGAACTCACTCTATTTCACTCTGAATGCAGTGTGATAAAAAATGAACAAATATTTGCCTTTTATTCTGCAAAAGCCCTAATTTCTCATTGACATTAATGCATGTCGGCATATTATACCAGATTAAAAATCCATTATCTTAGCACTGGTGAATATCCAGACTGTCTTTACCAAGATCTGAAGCAGGCTTTCAAATCTTTACCAAGGGAAATGCAAGATCTGTCAATAATTTGCCTCCCCCTAAGGCTAATGCCTTAGTTACCAGATAAGTTCCATGTCGGTGCAGGAACATTATGCTCTGTCGGTTGAGTGTCTCTGTCAGTTGATCTTCATATTTCCTAACCCATTTCCTCTCATGCTCCTTTCAGATGTCTTCAACCCTGTGTTTTCCTTTCTCATCATTTCCTACCTGATTGTTCTTTCTTCTACAATATTTGGCAATTTGTCCTATTTTGTTGCATGCATAGCAAGTGACATTATTTCTTTGAATTTCCTTGTTGATTCCTTGACCATTCTTTGACCTAAATTGATTATCCATATGCCCAAACTTTCCACATGATTGACATCTGACATTCATTCTACAATCTTCTATCCTATGACCATACTTATTACATTTTGAACACTGACCGGGAATTGTATTGTTATTTTGATTTGCTTTAATTTTGCATTGACTTGGTCTATGACCAAACTTATTACAAACAAATCATCTACCATTAAATGTATGTGCATTGGGTTGCCTTACCAGTGATTTCTGATTCTGGTTGTCTGGTGGATTTCCTTGATTTGCAGTAATGGAGCTTTCTCCATGCTCAAATCCATGACATCTAGTGTCTCCAGTGTCTCTTTGATCTTTCAATAATTCATCAAGCCTTGCAGAAATGACCCTTAACTTTTCTTTGTATTCATTTGTGTCATCCAAATCACTTCTTAGAATTGACATCATTCTTTCCAGCTCTTTCTCATTGTTCTGTGATTGTACCAACTCATTCCTCAACACATCACTCTCATGTGTCAACCTAGTGCATTCCTCATATCTGTCTTTAAAAGATCTGCTAAGATTTTCTTAATTCTTCTTTCAGCCTTCAATCTCCTTGGACATCCTCATAGTCATGGCTTGTATTTCATTCTTCATCACACTATTCTCCTGACTCAGTTTCTGACATTGTTCCTTAAGGGCATCCTTCTCTTCATCATCCGAATTTTGTGAAAGTTCCTTCCTTTTAGCTTGAATAGATGGCAGTCTCTCCTACAAGGTAAGAGTGAATTCCTTTGTAGAGTTCAATTCATCTTGCAACTTCAAGTTCCTCATCCTTTTAGCATCACAATCCACAAGTGCTACTTCAAGTTGTTTCTATAGACTCATCTCCATGGATTCTAGATTTAGGATCTTCCTCAAGTTGTTAGACTTACTCCAAGGCACCAAGCTCTGATACCAACTGTTGGAATCCAATAACACTAAGAGGGGGGGTGAATCAGTGTTATGTCAATACAATCAATTTTAACCTTATTAATAATGCAATTCAATAATCGGTAAACATGAAAGAATATAACAACAAATAGAAATGAAGAAACCACAAGAGCATACACCATAACACAAATATTTATACGTTGAAAACCTCAAAGAGGAAAAACCACGGTGGGATTGGAGACCCACAATATCTATCCAATGGTCAGATGAATAAATATTAAAATAGGGGCCTGCACATGCAAGAAGGCCAATAGCCTAGAGCACACTACTCATCACAAAAGGAGCCTCACTGACTACAAACACCACATATGGAGTTACAAACAAAATTTTGAACTCTAAGAGTGCATCTTCTATGCTGGATGAGTTATGTTTAAAGCACAATTTGTATCAGTTTACACTATGTCCTTCCTTACCAGTATCTTGCTTTTCTTCCCAAACCTCTAAACCAAAATCCAAGACTGACTACAGAATATTACATTCGTATTTTATCGATCAAGATTTCTCATACAACATTACATTACTATATTCCATTACCTTCTTATGCATCCTTATATCTCACCAAAATAACCTAGCCAAATGACTTAAATACCCTTCCCAAACACAAACATAAATGCCTTATGTCGGCTTACAAAGATATTACAATTTATTTACATGTCGGCCTAAGAAAAAATAAATTCATTAAACTTCAAGACCACTGCCTTTAATTGTTTCCATGTAGACCTGCTAGATCAATCTCCTGTGTCGATCTCATATACCGGTTCGTAGATTGTATGTTTCCCTTTCCTACCGGTGTCGGTTCCTTGTGTATCAGATGAGTGAATGTCGATTGCCAAACAATGAATACCAGTGAGTACCGGTTAAGTGACCAACCCAAAATTGTGTGTGTTGCCATCAACGACAACACAACTAAGCCAAATGAGTGTCAATTTCCAACAAAAATAAGGGGATTAGTTTATCATGTGGATTGAAAAATGATAGTCTATACATTATGCGTAGATAATTATAATAGATGGAATAAGATCATGTTCCTATTAGAAGTGATTAAAGTATGTTTAAATGGATTATTAAAGATGGATTATACCCATGCATTAGGATTGCATTATCAAGGTAAATAGGAAATGATGGGTTAAAACACATTTTCTTTTGGTGAATAAAATAAATGTAGGATTAAGGGGTTGTCTTGCATTTTTAAAAGAAGAAATGTAATATGCTAGTAGAATGATAGAATGTTATGCATACCTTGATGTATAGATAAGCAAGTAGATTGCATATCTCATGATTAGGAAATTAAATATGATGCATTAATTCAAGATGGAATGTGTTTTTTGTGTGAGTAGGATGTCATTGTGGAAGTTAAATTAAGTAATGACATTGAAATACCCTAGGGGAAAGATTAATGGTGTTATGTTATTTCCACTTGCGTTAATTAATGACATGTGTATGTTAGGCCCAACATGGAAAGCTAATGTACTAAGAGGGGAGGGGTGAATTCGTACTTCAAATCCTTTTATCAACAATATCTTTACTGTTATGCATAAACCAAAATGTGTTGTAACATAACTTAAAGCTAAAACAAATAAGTAACAATCATACATGATTCACTCCATAACACATATATTTTGGTTACGCAGAAACTCTTGGATAGAGAGAAAAACTGCAGTGGGGATGGCACCCACAACTTCACTACTACAATAATAAAGAGTGCTCAGTTAGAGCTACATATTTAGCTATTTCTGATAGCTTACCTTGTTAGGAGTAACAAGATCTATTAGACCTACCTTTCTAAAGGATTTTACAACACTTTATATAAATTCTACACCTGGTTAGAGGCTTTACAATTTATAGACTTGATTAGAGTCTTTTACCCTGTAAAAGGTTTCTCTTACAACTTCAAAATATGACAATAAGACTTTACAAATATCTGCAAATTTACATCTGAAATGATGTAGTAGATTCTATGTGCTTAAAATAAGATTACCTTGCCTATAGCATACCTCGGTAACTCATAAATTAACTCGGTAAACCCTTTTGTTTACTCTATTCTTTGACTGTTCTCTAAAAACCTTCTCGGTGACCTCTGTGTCTCTGTAACAGTCATAATACTCTATGATTTCTCATGTATCACATGTCTTGCTTCATACACATATGCACACACATTTCTCTCATTCACATATATCTATAATCCTAAATTCATGTTGTATAAATAGATTTCTTATGTCAGTGATCTGATTCATTACTTCGATCTTACAAACATGCAACATATTTCATTGGTTAGATGACCTCAAAATTATACAAAATCTATATGTGCAATTTCCAATGTGATAATGGTTCTATGTGCCTCGATCTTGTAACACGTTTTCATATGTGTGTCCAGGTTTAATGAATCTGGTAACACGTTTCACTCGGTGTATTATCTTTACTACTCGGTAGACAGCTCAATGTATACTGGGCTTTGTGACTGTTTTCCTTTTGTAACTGACTAGATTGTTCATACCGACTAACTATTTTGGTAGTAGTAACCGACTAGAGTATATAGAATGACTTTGGATATAAAAATAATGGCAATTTGATAAGTAGTAACAATCTCCCCTTTTGACATTAGTTGAGATGTTTGACAAAACTACTTTCAAAGTCATTACTCAAAAATCTATATACTTTACAAAATTTGACTAAACATACAGTATATACATTAGTCAATGAAATAGTATAATCAAATATACTCCCCTTATCAATATGCTATACAAAACTCTGATTATGTGTGCTCGGTGATCAATACTCTGTAATCACTATTCTTTCCTCTATTCACTGCTCTTGGATACTCTGCTCATTGTGCTCATTCTGCTTGGTATACTCCCCCTGTATACTACACTCCGGTTGTTTGATACTTTGAATACTATACACTCCCCCTGTGTACTTTGATGCTATATATACTCTGATGATATACTCCCCCTTTTTGACAAACATCAAAATTTAGTTACCATTTGGAGGTGGCAACTAATCAAAAATGGATTTGTACTTTGTCTTGGCTTCGGTGAGAGCGATAGAGAGTGCATCCTTTACACTATCCATTAAAGAATTGTGTTCATTAATATCAGCCAATAATGAAATTAAGCCATCTAAAGTGCTTCCCTCTTGTGTAGTAGAGAGGTAAGTGGCTCGGTTGAGCTGTTCTTGAATGAATGAAAGATGAGGAAGGAATAATGTTTGAAGTGTCATTATGTCCATCCTGATCTTGTGTTCTTCATTCCTCAGTTCCAATTGTTGAGCCATGAGTTGTTGTAGCTTAGTATTAAAATTCTGAACTGAATTGTGCTTGGGGGTCAACTTATTTGAGAGATCGGTGATCTCTTTCTCAATTGCTTCTATTTTATTCTTAATGTCCTTAATGAATAAAGAAAATGTGCAGAGTTTCTGAAATAATGAAAGAATGTGCTTGAGTTGACGGGACAACTCAGCAATAAATTTGACAAGTTTTACCTTGCCAACAACAATGGATTTGTGTACTTCCTCTATCATTTTAGAAATTAGCTCCTTGTCTTTTAGTTTGCTCAAGTATTCGGATGCATCTACTCTAGATGTCTCAATCTGATTTAGGAGTTCATCCAATTGAATATGGATGGCTGCATCGATTGATACAGTAGCTGAAGGTAGCATATCTGATAGTAAGGTCTTTACCTTCTGAAGTACTTTATTCTTCTTTTGTATGGCCAGTTGCTTCTCTTGTTTGGCCTTTGCTTTGCACAATTCACCGAATTTAGTGAGTTCTTGCCCTTTCAATTTGGAGATGTCTACATTGGGCAACAATATCGGTTTCGATAAATCTATTTTGAAACTATGCTTTTTCAACTTCTTTTCTTTACCTTTCACCAAGTGAACCACAACAATAGCTTGAGAAGCTTGAGGACCCTCAGTAGGTTGCTCGGTAGAGACAACACTTTGGTTAGTTTCTTTAGCCTCAGTAGTGTCCTTCAGTGTCTCAGTGCTTGGTGTCTTAGCTGTAACATTTTTCATGCTAGAAGGTGCTTGAGAGGTTTGTTCTTGTGAAGTACCTTCTGCTATAGACTTTTGACCTTCGATTCCTTCATCTGTATCCTAAGGAGCTTCGATTGTAGCAGGTTGATTGATCAGTGGGTAAGGCTGAACTTGTTCCAAAATAGATTCACTGGAGACAAGTTTTGCATAAGCATTGCCTTCTATCATTTCTTGTTCAGGTGCCTCTACATCCATGATATCTTCATCTATTTGAATGGTGTTAGCAGGGTCTTACTCAATGACATCAGGCTCTTGGTCGGTGACATCGACTATTTCCACTGTAGATTGTTCACCAACATTCTTTCTTCGAAAGATGTCCTGCCATTGCTCTTTTGTTTCCTTCTCCACTTCTATATATAGGCCATTCATCAATTTCAAGGCCTTTTGTTTTACTATAAATTATGTTTGGTTGTTTGTTAGATGTTCTTTTATTTCATCAACCGACATATCAGGAAAGAGATGTATCAAACTTCTTTCTCTGATTTGTTTCTCTGAGTCTAGGGCATATTGCCATCTGGTTTCAATATGTGCATATAATTCCTTAGGAATAGAATTACATACTTCTAATGGGACCACTCATAATTTTAGAAGTGTGCAAATGACAGCTTCTTCAATTTGCCTCTTTTCATCAGCAGATCTGGATTCATATTTGATAAATCTGAATCCACCAAATCCACCATATTCCTTTAGATTATTACAAAAAATTTCTACACTATGTACATCTACCTTCTTTCTTTTCACAATTTGAAATTTACTTGCATCTTCAGATTTGGTATCACTTGACTCTTTTGGCAAAATGAGTCTCCGAGTAGATTTCTTGTAAGTTCTAGTTACCGTAGGAATGGCAAAAGTCTTTTGTTTCTTACTTGGTGATGCAGCAGATGCCCTTATGTTAGGTCTCTTTGTTGGAGGAGTCGATAGGGCCATTGAAGTGTCCTGTTTCTTTCTCTTCAACACTTTTCCCTTAGGCAATTTGGTGCTAAGTGTTATGGTTGCTTCTTGGGCTTTTGTCTCCTCTTCGGTGATGGCTAGAACGCCTTTGACAAGTGTGGAGGAAGACTCTTCTCCAAATTTCTCAGTTAATGCCTTAATCATCTTTGATGCCTTCCTTGTAGCTTTGGGTACTACAATTCTCATCTTTACTTTTTCTTTCACCTCTTCATAGGTTCCATACCTCAGCTTGGTAGTATGCCTTGGTAGTGTCAGAAATGCATCGATTTGTTGTTGTGTGATATCAAAATCAGTCTCATAACCCATAGGTGGCAAAGATTGAGTCCTTGATTCCACAACATTCACATAACAGTAATCGGTGTCAACTTCAAAACATATTTCATCTTTGTATTTTTCTACTAGCTAGGGTGGAATCTGGTACCTGTTATGCATTTTCTCTTGGAACTTGCTGAAGTAATCATCCATTATATCATTAAAGTTATCACCTAACTTCTTGATGAAGTCATTGATCTAATGGGTGATTGGTCAGTGTAGTTCCCAAACAACTTTACCGACTATTGGAAAAAAACTTCTCAAAGTAGAAAAACATACATACAAGTAGTGATCCAAATTTTAGAGTATTTGTCAAGTTGTTCTTCTTCGGCTTCCTGATTGTGTTCATATTTTCAAACAAGTTCTTCAACAATACTTAACACAAGTCAATTTTCATGCCTTTCTTAACAATTTTGTATGCTAAGTCCACTGCAGCATAGGGTACACTATTTTCCCTTGCCGATTGGAAGAAATAGTAACCAATTACTCTAATGGAAAATTTGAGTTCAGGATCAATGACATTGTTCAACTTCAGACCTCTGCAATCAGATTCTACTCTAGTCAAACTAATCAATTCCTTTTATGATATCATTTTCTATGCTCGGGCATGATCATAGATAGGATAATCAGTGATCAGATGAATGATTTCTTTAGTGATCTTAAACGGTTGCTCTTGTAGCCACATGAAATCATCGTTCACTCGGCTTAGTACAAACTTGACCCACTGGGGTTTGAACACACGGGGATAGGTTAGGGCTTCAGTCAATCCCTTGATTTTGATGTGCTCATACTTGCTATCCATTTTACCATCTGTGCACAATTCATCATATGCATCTTTGATCTCAACGTGACCGAGTTCTTCAACATAGTATTTGGTGAAATAATCTCACATCCTCAACTAACAAGACTCGATCCGGGATGAGTGAAAAGGCAGTTTTGTCATCCAGTTCAGATGCAATTTTGGGAGTCAAAGAGTATTTTAGTGAGGGCTTCTCTACATTCTTGACAACAATGGGGTATTGGATCTTAGGTGCCATTTTGATTTCAGATAAAAATTGACACAAGAACCTTAGGGTTTGAGAACTTAACAAATGGCATACGCTTCACACTTAGTAGATAATAACATCTTAATGAGTTCAGTAAACTAGCTTAGCAATGCGATGAGATTTGATGTAAATACCTTAGATTTTGCTTTGAAGATGGTTTGATTGCCTTTATTTGCTCTTCTCTGCTTCTCAAAAACTTGGTGAATGAAAATGACCTTGACGAATGCTTTAAGTACATAATAAACTTTATCAGGCTCCATGCAAGTTAGGTCAAAGACATTAAATGCACTCAATTCTACTTAACTTTCTTTCCCTTTTTGCGCTTTAACCGAGTAACCAAATTTCCTTCATATACCGACTTGACAGGCTTCCTGAATTCATCAACTTGATAGATTTCCTGTAAAGTGCTCAAAAGACTTTGATAGAATTTCAAACTTACTACTACATCTTACTATGCAAAGTTTGAATTCAGTACATACTAAAATAGGAACTGTTTAAGATTTAACCTTGTGAGAATGCAGTCCCTTCATACCTTTACCAATTAATTTGGAGTGGGAGCACCTAACTCGGTGGGTAAGGTTCTTTCTTTATTTGACACAATTTCCTTCTTTCTCCAAATCATCTTTAATTTCGCTTTTATTTCCTCTGTGTCTTCTCTAGGTTGATCTCTGCAATCTCTAGCCAAGTGTCCAACTTTGTGACAATGAAAACATGCCATACCAGGATTTCTCCATGATCTTTGGTTGTTCATTCCAAACCTTATAAAGAAATTGGCACTTATATGTCCATTTCTTCCACAACATTCACACCATATCCTTGTATTGTAATCCCATGGTTTTGTAGAATATTGTCGATAAGCATCTGTGTGAGTTCAATAACCTCTTGTATTTGCTCGGTGTGCAGACCACATGTGATTCTTTTGCTTAAACCAACAATTCTCAGTACTATGTCCATATCTATTGCAGTTTTTACAAAACCCTTTGAATTTTGCCTTCTGATAATTGTTAACAGACTTTGTCCTACATTGATTAGATGTGTGACCATATTTATTGCAATTGTAACAATAAACATTGGTCTTAGTAGCATTTGGTTGCTTACCTTTTCTGATTTGACACATGTTGGCAGTATGACCTTGATTTCCATAGAAGTTGCAAATAGGCTTCTTTCTTTTGATGTTCTTCTTGATTCCAGCTTGCTTTGATGATTCTCCTCTCTTGGTAGTGCAAATTCCCTTCTCAGTAGAGTCTTTTCCTTTATAACCGAGTCATCCTTCTTTGTAGGGTTGTCTCGTATTCAGTTGCTCATCCAACATCTTTGATGCTTCATAACTTTTCTTCAGTGTTTCCTTGGATTTCTTCTCTATTTCAAGTTCATTGCTCAACCTTGATACTTCAAGTTTCAATGCTTGATTCTCATCATCTTTTGGATTTTCTTCATGATGTGCATAACCTAGTTGATCTGATGATTTTGTTGAATCCCAGTCAACCTTATGATTTCATCATCCTTATCAGATACTAAAGCTTCAAGTTGTTGTTTCTCTCTTTCTAGATCTCTTACTTTGTCCTCGGTTGTCCTCAATGCATCAAGATTTTTAGTCATCTGTGTGTTGAAATGTTCATGTTCTCTTTTCATTGCTTGTAGTTGATCAGCCAGTGCTTTGTTCTTTTCTTTCAATTGTCTAATGATTTATTTAGTCTCTTCAGACATACTGTTCTCAGATGATGTCTCAATTTGTTCCACTAACTCTTGAGAGTCCTGCAAATCATCGGATAATCTTCTTCTCACTTTCAGAGATTTTTGCATTTGCCTTTGCATATCTGCAATCACTTGATTAGCATGATCCAATTCTTCTTGTAGATACACAATCCTCCAAGATTGTTTGTAGCCTTCCATTGATAAGATCTTTCTCTTTAGGCAGTTAAACCCTTTTCCAAGATTCAAGCTCTGATACCAATTGTTAGGCCCAATATGGAAAGCTAATGTACTGAGAGGGGAGGGGTGAATCAGTACTTCAAATCCTTTTATCAACAATATCTTTACTGTTATGCATAAAACAAAAACTACTGTAACATAACATAAAGCTAAAACAAATAAGTAACAATCATACATGATTCACTCCATAACACATATATTTTGGTTATGTAGAAACTCTTGGTTAGAGAGAAAAATTGCGGTGGGGATGGCACCCACAACTTCACTACTGCAATAATAAAGAGTGCTCGATTAGAGCTACATATTTAGCTATTTCTGATAGCTTACCCTGTTAGGAGTAACAAGATCTATTAGATCTACCTTGCTAAAGGATTTTACAACACTTTATATAAATGTTGCACTTGGTTAGAGGCTTTACAATTTATAGACTTGATTAGAGTCTTTTACCCTGTTAAAGGTTTCTCTTACAACTTCAAAATATGACAATATGACTTTACAAATATCTACAACTTTACATCTGAAATGTTGTAGCAGATTCTATGTGCTCAAAATAAGATTACCTTTCCTATAGCATACCTCAATAAACTCATAAAGTAACTCGGTAAACCCTTTTGTTTACTTTGTTCTTTGACTGTTCTCTAAAAACCTTCTCAGTGACCTCTGTGTCTCTGTAATAGTCATAATACTCTGTGATTTCTCATGTATCACATAAGTCTTGCTTCATACACATATGCACACACATTTCTCTCATTCACATATATCTCTAATCCTAAATTCATGTTGTATAAATAGATTTCTTATGTCAATGATATGATTCATTGCTTCGATCTTACAAACATGATTTCTCAAATGAATAACCATGCAACATATTTCATTGGTTAGATGACCTCAAAATTATACAAAATCTATATGTGCAATTTCCAATGCGATAACGGTTTTATGTGCCTAGATCTTGTAATATGTTTTCATATGTGTGTCCAGGCTCAATGAATCTGGTAACACGTTTCACTCAGTGTATATCAACTCGGTGTATTATCTTTACTGCTTGGTAGACATGAAATAAAACTCGGTAGATAGCTCGGTGTATACTGGGCTTTGTGACTATTTTCCTTTTGTAACTGACTAGACTGTTCATACCGACTAACTATTTTAGTAGTAGTAACCGACTAGAGTATATAGAATGACTTTGGATATAAAACTAATGGCAATTTGATAAGTAGTAACAGTGTAATGATGTATGTTCATAATGGGTAAATGGTTAATGAATGTAGTTAGATGGAGATGTTATATGTTACATTAGTTGTTATTAGATGTTAATCAAAAAACTTTTTATCTCCATTAGTATGTTAGATGTTCAGTTTCTCTAAGGTATTTTGGCAGGCATTACATTTGGTATCAGAGCTAGGTTGCAAACACTAGGATCTCTAGTTAAGGATGTTGCTATTAGTCTTGTGAATGTGATTTGATGTTCCTTTGAATCAAGTTATTCTTTGAGATTTGTGTTGGAAGAAGTGTCATTGGAATTTTTGGAATCTTAGGTGTCTATGCCTTGTGTTTCTCTCTAACCCTATTTAGGAATCATAATTTTAAGCAAAGTGTGTATTCATTTCATATGCATGTCTCTGAAATAAGAGAAATGTCTATATGATCCTATCCTATCTTTCTTGCTTTGTAAATTTCTAGTGCTTACCTGAATGATAAAGGTTTCTCTCCTTATATAATAATAATTATGTTGTAGAATGAGAAAAGATTGTGTGTATCCTCTTAACTAATGCTATGTTCATAAAATTATCCTGTTATGTTGAGCTTCCTACAAATAGGAAGATGAAGCATTTGTATTATGCATTTAGGAGTAATTTAGTATAAATCATGAGGTGAAATTGAAGAACTTGTATGTGATACATCTGTGCATATAAAAGTACCTTAATAATACCTTTTCCTTATTTTAATCTCCTATGTGTAATGTAAGAAAGTTAGTTAGTGATGTATGGGTACCCAATAGAACTGTCGGTCATTTATATATGTGTGAATTTTCCATGTTAGAAAAGATCATTTGAGAAAATTATATCTTTCAAGAATTTGGGATTTATAGTTGCATTTTCAATAATTAGGAGACAATATGGAAAGTTGAAATTCCATATCTTAAAAAGGATGAAAGTAGTTGCATCTGTCATGACTAGGAAATTCAAACTGATTATGCATAAATTTGTGTGTGGATTGATTGAGCGATAGTATTCTTCCTTCCTCTTCTCTTTTTTTTGGGTAAAAGATTCGAATGCTTAGGATTTTGTTGATATTAAATAAAAGGATCAAAACCATCATTGGTGGAATCAATTTGCATATATATATATTTGTGGAATTTGTGTGACATTAGATGAAAGGGGAAATTAAGTTTTTTCAGGTAGGGTTGTGATATCCTTAATTTAGATAACTAGGTGTATACTAGGAGATTACTATTGGTAAGAGGTATGGATGTGAGTATAAATTGATATCAAATTTTTGGCTTAAGTAATGAGAATTATTTTCTTGTTTAAAAATATGATTGACTAAATTTCTTAATGACTCTATGAAGGACATTCTAATCTTCTATATGCCATTAGTTGTGCATAGAGAGAAATGATGTATGTTAGAGTTTATTATCAAGTGATTAATCCGAGTTCTAACCTCTATTTCTATTATAACTTGGTTAATATGATCATGGTATAGATAAGATATCTTGAACACTAGTCATAGTATGTGTATATTCCTTGTGTGTGTATGAGTACATTAGTCGCTTTATCACTTCCTAGCATATGTTATCTTCTGTAAATAATAAATGACTAGACTTTCGTAAAAGATTGCATTGCATTAAAGATGATGTAAGGGATATGGATATATGAATAAAATAGAGGTCTTAAATATATGCCATGCACTCTCTAACACATTCAGGGCATTGCACCCTTGGATATTGTGTAACGGTTACTCCCTTTGGTGTGACTAATTTTGGTCACCTTGTGATGTGGGTTGGAAGAGTCATTTATTTTGCCTTGAATTAATTTGTGATTTGTGTGACATATCGTTGGGATTAATGTGTTTTTAAGATTTCTTTACTCTTGGGATGACCACTGAGTTCTTCTTTCTTTTATTTTGCCCTTGTGGTGGCACTCGTCACACTTAAATTTCTTGATTGATTTCGCCAACAACTTTTCTTCTCTCATAATTTAATGAATTGATTTGAGGATATTTCCTTTGAATTCCTCTTTTGTTGTCTATGGCATTCATTCTGAGTGTTGATGTATTGTGGGCCCTTATCTTGAATCAAGTGTTGTCTCTATCATGTTCATTTTGAACCTCTGATAGTGTGTGCAAGGAAGGACACCCCGGAGAAGTGCACTAGACTAAGAAAACAATTAGATAATGTTGATATTAGCTGAGTAAATGAAAGGTGTTAATAAGATGAAATGTGTTGATAATTTTTTGAATTTTATAGTAGATAGAAGTGCTTTGGAATTGTCAAGTCTGTAATTTATGGAATAGTTAAATGAAAACCAGCTATTGATTTCTTGCCTTCAAAATCTTTTGTGTATATATTGTTAGGAAACTCACAGATACTGAGAGGGGGGGTGAATCAGTATCTAACTGGTAATTAGAATTTCTCAACTTAAAACATGCAGAACATATTGTAATAGTGTACCAGTATGCAAGAAATAATGCAATAAACAGAAATGAAAGAAACCACATGAAAATCACACCATAACACAATGATTTAACGAGGAAACCCAGTGTGGGAAAAACCTTGGTGGGATTTGTGACCCACAATATTCACTTACTGGCCAATAAGAGAATATTACTTACAATAGGGGCCTGCACATGTAGGAAGGCCAAGTGCCTAGAGCTCACTGCACAAATGGGAAGTCTCACTGACTTACAATGTGGATTATACAAATCCAATAACTTGTACTGCTTTACAATAGCATCTTCAATGCTAGATTTAGTACCGGTCTCTACTTTGTTCTTTACATATACCCCTTAACCTATATTTGGCATAATAGGTCTGCCTAATCTTTTTCTCCTTTCTTCACTTACTTACAAAATGTCTACAATGATCTCTTTATATATAAGAGTCATTTTACAACTTGCCAAATTATCTTACAAGGTTTTTACAATAATAAACAAAATGTAATATAACAAAAATCCTATCGGCCTCTATACCGGTATGCTTCCTTTCTCTTTGCCAGTGCCGGTGTTTTGAGTGCCGGTGTAAAGTGTGTTTTGTTGATGTCGGTGTAATGCCTTGCTGGTGTAATGCCTTGCCAGTGCCATAGGATTGTAAGGTTGCCATCAATGACAAAACCTTCAATCACATACAATGTCTCATTGGAGTGTGCATATGCCAACAATCTCCCCCTTTGGCATTGATGGCAACACTCATGAGAAATTTCAAAAGTGTATCCAAAAATGTGAAGTCCAAAAATGTTACCAAAAATGTGTGCTCCCCCTGAGCATATGATTCTTGTGATATTGAATTTTCTCATACCACTACTCCCCCTTTGGTATCAATGACAAAGGTTGTCAAGATGTCAGTAGAGTTTGTAGTTTCAACCTTGTAACTGGGTAGTTACAATTTGAAATAGATCTGCCAAAATCAAGTTTATACTCTCCATAAACTTTTTACTATCTCTTATTGCTATCTTTGTTCTTTTAGCTGTACCAGTGAGGTCCTGCAAATGCTCTGCTGGTGTTTTCTGTCCCTGTATCAGTGCCTCAGATATTTCCTTCCATAATGATGCTAGATAGTCCAATCTTGGACTTAATTTTAATCTCAGATGCTTTTCCTTATTCACTATTCTCTCATTTTCTCTTTCTAATTTAAGTAATTCTTCCTCAAAGTTTGTTATCTTTTGCTCAAAAACTAATAATGTATCAGGTGAGTTAACAAAATTATCAGCAAGTTTATTGATTTCATCCTGTACCTTGCTTATTTTCTTATCTATTATTTTCTTATCTATGTCTACAGTCAAAAAGTTTGTCTTATAGGTGTCTTTGTATAGAGTTTTGTACTCTTTCAATAAGTTACACAGTTCTGGTAGAAGTGTGTCAAAATCCCTGGTACACTTCTTTATCTGCTCATCAAAGAATCTTTGTTTTTCAATTTCCAATTTATCCTTCAATGCCTCTTCCTTTACTTTCTCAATAGTCACTATATTTTCATTGATATACTTGGACAAAATTTCAATTTGACTTAATGAATCCTTATTGTCTATGTTACAGTTAGGAGCTAGTCTCTTCAAAATTGGTATGGTGTCATCTATTGCCTTATAAGCTTGTGAGCTGCAATTTGTTATCCTTTTAATTGAATCTAAGAGTACTTTAGTCACATTAGTTGATTTGTAGCCTGATGATGAGGAACCTACATTCTGAGTACCATTGGTGGAAGTAACCAAGCTTGTATTGACCTCTAGTAGGTCTATTTGTGTTTGCATTTCCTTAAGAAATGGTTTTTCTACTTCTCCAGTTGTTGGTTGCACTGTTTCCTCATGAACTTGTTCTTGTACCTATTGTTGTTCCTATTCCAGAGCCTTTTGCTCTGTTTGTTTCTCTGTTTGTTGCATTGTCTCAGTCTGAGTCTAATTTTCTACCTGTTGCTCTTTGACATCTGTCGGTTTCTCTTGTGTGTTTTTCAGTTTGCTCATCTACCGGAGGCTCACTAGCCATGATAGTCTTATCAGCTGTATCTTTGTCTACCACAATATTGATCTTTTGAGTATCAACATCCACTGTATATAAGACTTCAAGATCATGATTGACATCCTCTACATCCATACTTTCAACTGTTGGTTGATCTTTTATAGCTGTTGTTGTTACCAGTGGAGTAATCAAAGGAGGTGGGGGTAAGTTGTCTTTAACCTTGATACTAGGTGGTCCACCAACTTTACCTTTACCCTTGTCTCTTTCTTTTTGATATACCTTTATAGGTTTGTGGCCCATGTATTCTTCTTGTTTTTCTTTTTCCACTAGGAAAATGTCCCATGCATTTCCTATCTCCTCAGTCACCTCATTAACTCTTCCAACCATTAAAGCAATGTGTCGGTGTGCAGTAGAAAATACTGACCGGTTGGCTTCAGCAATTAAGTCATCAATTTCTTTGGGTGAATTCACCAGGTATACAACAAGTAGCTTGTCTATCTTTATTTTCTTGTCAAGTTCTATTACTGCTTGTCTTCTTGCTTCCAATCTCTTAAATAGTTCTTCAGGTAAATCATCTACTACTTCCATTAGAAATTTCTTATACATATCCATATGTAATATAACACTATTTTCTACTTGTTCTTTTTCATCAGTTGTCAGAGTGTCATATAATTTCTCTATATTCTTTAGTTTCCCTTCCTTTGTAATTTCATTCAACAGTATGTCAAAAGGGGCCATGTCCTTATTTGCCCTCTTCTTCTTCTTGGGTGTCAGTTTCTTCTTTGGTGTAGCCTTTCTTACCGGAGATCTCACTGCTTGTTGTTTTTGTCTTGTCCTCCTAGGTGAGGGTGTGGTTGCCGGTGAGGGATCTCTTTTCCTTACAACTCTCTTGAAAGTTGCAGGCATGTCATTCTCTGAAGATGTGCCTACCGGTGATAGGTGAGTTTCAGGTTGTGGAGCTGCTAACTCATCCTCTGTTATACCGGTTTGTTCCATTACTACTACTTCAACCCTTTTTACTCTTTTATGGGATTGTATTTGGCTTTCAATAGTTTCTGCACTACCAAATACTTCTTCCTTAGGTTCTTTAGAGGCTTCTAGAAGTGCTTTAGCATATGTTTCAATGATAAGGTCATCTATTTCATAACCCATTTCTATTACCCAAATTGTCCTAGGAATGACTGCTTCCATCCAGATCTCATCCTTCTTAATTACAAAGCATATGTTATCCTTATATTTGTCAACAATCTTTTGTGATAATCTGATTCTTTTCTTCATTTTGGCCTTAAGTGCTTGATAATAGTCTTGGATATTCTGATCCTTATCTTCTCCCATATTGTTGAATAGTTCTGTTAGTTGTTTACCTACCGGTATATCATATCCAAGTTCTTTGTAGCCTATACTGGGAACCTATTTGGTTATATGTAGCATCAAACATACTAGCAGATTTCCAAACCTAAAAGTTCCTTTCTTGTCCTTCTTAATCTTGCCTAAGTTGTCACTTAATTCATCCTTCAACCACTCACATATATCAATCTATGCATTATCTGTGACCATGTCATAAGCACTCTTAATGCACAGACTTGACACTAAATTGACTTTGTTTGCATGAGTTGCCTTATATCCTAATATCATGCTGATAAATCTTACATTAGTATCTTTTACATCATTGACTCTTAAGGACCTTTTATCAGATGTGGCACCAGTTAGCTGAGTAACTAGATCATTTGAGACCTTCTTAGTTTTGTCTGGCCTTTTACCGATGGTTGGTAACCCTGTGACAGCTTTCACAACTTCCTTGGTGATTTTGTGAAATGTATCTAACCAGAAAAATAGCATGTACCCTGCTTAAGACTATCATAATCAAATCCTTGGGAAATTCAGGAATGTTAAGGATCTCTGTAAATCCTAGGGTTTCAATGATCTTATGTTCATCTTTTACATTACCAGATTCATCACATATGAAAGATTTAAACATGGTTTTAATCTCTTCATCTCCTAGTTCCTCAATGTTGCAATGAATGTAAATTCTAGGGTCTTCAGCATAAACAACTCCTTTTGGAATTTGTGAGAAAGCACCTAAAGTATCATCTTTCTTTGCTACTTCAGGAAGTGGTTGAAATACGGGCCTAGGGTGTTTTATGACCTCGACTACAATAGGGTTTGCTATATATTCAAGTGTAGAGGTGGATGCCATGATAAAATACCTTTTATTGCCTTTAGGATGGATTGATTTCTTGAAGTGTTCTTGCATCTTGCTTGAAATGCCTTAGCTCAGAATCTTCGTGCTCTACGAATGTTTGAAATCACGGTGAAATGAAATGGAGCCAACACCAAAAATTTATAGTGTTAATTTTCCATCTACCACATTAAATGCATGTCGGTTAAGTATTCACTTAACATTTTCTACCGGTAATGAGGTAATTTCAAAATTCTCATCTCTAACTGAGGGAATAATAGCACGTGTCATTAGATCGCCAAACCCTCAAGGAAACTTTCTTCAATTTGATGAAGAACTTCCTACTGGTGGAGCATCACTTTTTCCTACCGATGAAGCATTGACTGGTTCTACCGGTGGAGGAGTATTCCCAATATTTAGATCAGCTTTTCTAATCCATTGTTTTGAGAACTCTTGCTTAACCTCTTCAACTTTTTCTTTACCTTTCAAGCTAGAACTTTTGTTGTTTGTCGGTGATCCTTTACTTCTACAGAATTTTGCAATATGCCCAATCTTGTTACATGCATAACAAGTTACATTATTCTTCTGAATAGATTTCCCATAACCTATGCCGGTTTGTGTTCTGCATTGATTAGATAAATGTCCAAATCTTTCACAAACATAACATCTCACATTCATTCTGCAATTCTCAGAATTGTGACCAACTTTGTTGCATTTAGAACATTGACTTGTGGGTGTGTTGATATTCTGATAATTTCTAGATCTACAATCATTTGCTCTATGACCATACTTATTACAGTTAAAATATTTTCCATTGAATTTATAAGCATTAGGTTGTCTTACTGGTTTGTTGTGATCCTATGTGTTTGCAGTACCAGAGCTTTCACCAACTTCAAAGCCAATTCCAAAAGTGTCACCTTTAGTTTTTTGATTCTTTAGCAAGGTGCCAAGTTCCTCTGAGCTTTTCTTGAATTTTTCTTTATGTTGATTTGCAGTTTCTAGTTCTCTTTCTAAGACTTCTTTCTGTCTCATCAGTTCATTGGAGTCATTCTGAGTGTGCATTAGATCTGTCTTTAATAGATCGTTTTCATAGCTAAGTCTTGTGTTCTCATTTTCTGCATCACTTAGTCTTTAGGTCAATTCTTCTTCATTCGTCTTCCTATCTTCAATCTCTTTACAAAATCTCATAGTCATATCCTGCATCTCATTCTTTGTAGTTATGTTCTCCAATTTTAGCTTACTTAACATATCATTAAGTGATTCCTTTTCATCATTCTCATTTTGCATCTTTCCACAAAGTTATCTTCTCTTATTTCTTGCAATAGTAAGATTCTCTTGAAGTGCCTGAATGATATCCTAAGCTACTTTTAGATCATCTTCTAGTTTGATATTTTTCAATTTTTCTGCATCATAGTCTGAGAGAGTTGTTTCAAGTTGCTTCATCAGATTTTCCATCTTTACCGGTGTCAAGATCTTCCTCAAGTTCTTAGGCTTCTAAAAATAGAGGACCAAGCTCTGATACCAATTGTTAGGAAACTCGTAGATACTGAGAGGGGGGGGTGAATCAATATCTAACCGGTAATTAGAATTTCTCAAATTAAAACATGCATAACATATTGTAATAGTGTACCGATATGCAAGAAATAATGCAATAAACAGAAATGAAAGAAACCACATGAAAATCACACCATAACACAATGATTTAATGAGGAAACCCAATGTGGGAAAAGCCTCAGTGGGATTTGTGACCCACAATATTCACTTACTGGCCAATAAGAGAATATTACTTGCAATAGGGGCCTGCACATGCAGGAAGGCCAAGTGCCTAGATCTCACTACTCAAATGGGAAGTCTCACTAACTTACAATGTGAATGATACAAATCCAATAACTTGTACTGCTTTACAATAGCATCTTCAATGCCAGATTCAGTACCAGTTTCTGCTTTGTTCTTTACATATACCCCTTAACCTATATTTCGCATAATAGGTCTACCTAATCTTTTTCTCCTTTCTTCACTTACTTACAAAATATCTACAATGATCTCTTTATATATAAGAGTCATTTTACAACTTGCCAAGTTGGCTTACAAGGTTTTTACAATAATAAACAAAATGTAATATAACAAAAATCCTGTCGGCCTCTGTGCCAGTATGCTTCCTTTCTCTATGTCGGTGTCGGTGTTCTAATTGCCAGTGTAATGCCTTGTCGGTGTAATGCCTTGCCGGTGCCATAGGATTGTAAGGTTGCCATCAATGACAAAACCTTCAATCAAATACAATGTCTCATTGGAGTGTGCATATGCCAACATATATCATGTATAAATAATGGATTAAAGATGCTTTTGAATGATTTGATTGGATGAAGATTGCACCTAATGTTGTATCAAGAGTAGCGCAGTGGAAGCATGGTGGAAATTAGGACATTTAAATGCCACGAATCATGTTCTTTTAAGTAAATGGGTTGTTTATGTTTGGTTATCGTGCAATCTCTTGAATGTACTTGACCTCAAGAAGCTTATTTCTGAGAATGTTTTCCCTCATTTAGGATTATGATATGAATTCTTCAATAATATAATATGTGCATATGTGTAAGATATTGTGTAAAATCTCTCTCTCTCTCTCTCTCTCTCTCTCTCTCTCTCTCTCTCTCTCTCTCTCACACAATTTGCATGCAACTAGATATCGAAGGAGTGTTACTATGAATATTGGTGTGAAATATAGTGATTTCTGCTTATTGATTCTTAACTCAGTGACTAAAATTATAGTTTTGTTTTGCAAAGTGTGGTTAAAATGAAGTTCCCTTGAAAATATTTTAACAATTTAGTGTACATATCATAATTAATAGGAGTTGGTGCTTCGTTTACCTTTTGTGTAACGTATTTATTTCAAATAATTGAAGTATAAGGAGGGAATATTGTTGTCATTATCTTGCTTGAGATAGAAAATATTATAATATGTTTATGTTAAAAGGAAGCTTTTGATTAACGTGTGCTAATTGTCACCCTAACTCTTACGACTTCCAAGAGTAAGTCAAGTCTAAGGGGAGGAGGATGTAGTGTCCACCCTTGACTTGACTTATTTTGATTAGAGTTGACTTTTATTTCATGCGTGATAGACTTATCTTGACTATTTATGATGATTTGGATGATGATTATTCATGTGTTTTAGTTCCACACATTGATGATAGACATTATTGGGCATATGCTATTTTGGATGATTTATACAATGTTGATACTATCATTATTGATCATGTGATTTCATGGATACTATATGCTTACTATGTGATAGATCATCGAAAGATTATATTGATCATGGATTTGATGTTGATTATGATTACACTAACCCTATTTCATGATTACATTTGATGAGATGTGTTTGACTATTGTTTTATTTTCTTTGTGATAGAGATGATTCCACATCACTCATTGCGAGTGGGATGTGTCATCACGACTCTCTAATCACTTGTCTGTTATGATGTATATATGTATATGATGTATTATAATTTTGTGGTTGTATGACCTTGCAGGTACCAGAAATCGACTCCACCTGGCTTCACAGGTCTGAGTGTGTCTTTAATTCTAATGGCTTATGTGGTTCAAAGATAACATGAGTTCGCTTCACATTCTCTAGGTCTAAGATGTGCCTCAAGTGTCATAGTATCTTGGCGTAATTTGCCACGTCAATTAGTGAGTTTGATCTTTTTAGTATTGTGAGTATGTTTAGAGATGGTTGATTTATTTGATTATGTTTAGATTTATTATGTGATCTTTGATGTGTGATTTTATAATTAATAATGCTTATTTTTTATATATTTAATTCATTGGCTTTGAGTAATTAATTATTTGATATTTTATGGTTATTTATTCTGTGTGATTTTAATATTTATTTGGTATTTATTGTTTAATCTTTATTGAGGTTTGATCATTTATTTGATATTTAAATATTTAATAATTTATTTATTTATTCATTTAATGTTTATGGTTTAATTACTTATTTGGTATTTAATATTATTTATTTATTATTGATTTATTGTTTTTGATTATTGGAAAACGCATTTTGAGGGGTGTTGAAACCTCGCACAATAGGTTTTAGAGGGACCCAAAACCATCAAATTTCACCAGGATCTGGAACCCACAGAAAAACATTGCCAAAGAGAATAGACCATTAAAATTAGCAGTCAAAGGACAACAAAGCTAACAAAAGCCAATCGAACACTAGCACTGCCACAAGTAGAAGGAAATAGCCAGACACTTAAGACATTAATGAAACAAAACCAGCTAGCCTCACCAGCAAGGCTAAAGCCTCACAAACAACAGGGATGTTTTTGGCTCCCTTGACCTAAGACAAAGACTTCCAACAACAAAGACAAGCCCATAACCAAAAACAACTACAATCTGAACTAGGCCCTTTAAAATTTTCAGCAGCCAGCCAGACAATAAAAGACAAGGCGGTAAAAACAACTTGATTAGGAATAGAGGGATTTTTAAAGGCTTCCCTAACCTCAATTCTAGGATTTGATATGTCTCCCAAAGTCACATCAAAGGGTTTTGAAGTGGTACCCTCAACCACCTTGAGCTGAAACAGAGGCCTAATCAAGATAGCATCCAAAAAATCATCTACCTCAAGAGAAAGATCCTTCAAAACTGAAGAGAGCTCACCAGGATCTGAGAAAACATTATCCCCCAGCATCACCACCTCAATAAGGAGCACAGGGGTAAAGTAAACAATGAGCCCACTCTTATATCCAAGCCAAACCAGAGTCTTAAGCTTCAAGGTCTCCCTCCAACTTTTGACAACAAGATTCACACCCATCGTCTCCACCTCAATAGGAAACTTCGAGTTGGTTTTTATAATGGCTCCCAAAACCATCTAGAAGAAGCCAAGAACCTCAAGGCATTTGATAACCATATCACAAACAACAAAGCTCCTTCCCACCTCTATAGGAAAGGGACCAACCTCAAAAGGGACTGAGGAGATGGACATCATCAGCATAAAGGACAAAACCTCCCACCACAAATCAAAATCCAACAACCGAAAGAAGAAGCTACCAATCTTAGCTAGAGACCTGGGTTTTGGAAGGGCTCCCAAAACCCTTCCACATGAGAAGAGGCCTAAACCAAGAAGAGTCTCAGTTACCAAGAACCACCAGAGTCTCCACCTATGAAGGAGAAAAGGGGGATAGACTCAGCAACAAGGAGAGAGCAAAATTCATCCTTCCAGCCTTGGAAAATAGGGCACCTAAAGCCCCCAATAGGAATCCCTCCCCCAATCTCAGCCAACAACCTTTCCCCTCAGGAGAAGGAAGATCCACCTCAAAAGGACAAACTGAGAGCAACAAAACAAAGAGATCTTGGGAAAAACCAAAACCCAGGGTCAAACAAACCCCCCAATCAAAAAACCCCTTGTAGCAGCATAGCTCACATTGAGGGTTAAATATGAACTTCCATAGCATAGCCTAAGGGAAGAGGAGAACCACTGAGAGATCTTTGTAGAGAAAAGGAAGGAGTAGGGTTGTCAGAAAAATCCCTCAAATAGATCAAAGAAAATTCCATCCAATCTGGGCAAGAATGGCTTTCACTGAGCCCTCTAGAAAAAGGAGCAAGGAAAAAACCAGACTAGGACACACCCATGCCCTCCAGAACCTCCCAAATCTTCAGAGTCAAAGCAAACCTGAAGTAAAGCCAACCATCAAGATCTCCACCTGGATCCCTAATCTCTCCCCCACTCCAAAACAACAAGAAGAGGGAGGGCTCACCAGAATCACCATCGACGGCAAAAAAAATAGCAAAAAAAGCCCATCCAGATCTAGCATAGGCTAGCTGCTTAGCCTTACCCACCTGAGGTAGCGCACCATCCTTAAGGGTACCTCTAGCCCTCCATTCAAAGAGCTTATCCTCCAAGGCCCCCATAAGGCCCCACACCTTGACAATAGGTGGGTCCCAACCATTAGGAAGCCAAGGAGGACCAAGCAAAGCCGCAACTCTAGTAGCCAAGCTCATAAATCTCTCCTCCCCAATGCGCAGAAGGGCAATCATCGACAAGATAGCCTTCGATGCCAATGCACAGCTCCAAAAGATGAAAAACAGCTAAAAATCCTACACCATTCCAATACCCACCAATAGGGGAAGCCGAGGAGAGGAAACATGGATAGAAGACCCAGAAATCCTCCCCATCACCATCTCCTTCTTCAAACTCCTTAGTCTCCCTAAGCAAAACCCTAACCGCAAACTTCCTCTCGCTCCAGCTAAACATCCCACTAAATGATAATTATTATTGATTTATTATTTTAATTGGCATTTATTTATTTATTATTTATTGATTAATAGTTCTTTTATATTTTAATGTTGATTGGTCACTTTTAATTTATTTATTGAGCCTTGGCTATTTTTTATTTATTTATTTAGTCGGCTTTTATTTTATTAAGCCTTGGCAACTTGCATTTAATTATTTAATTGGTTGTATTTTAAATGGCTCTTAGATATTTAATAGGATGTGGTCATTATTGTTTGTGCATTGGTAATCAATACTTTATAATATCTTACTACATTTCTCTTGTTACTTGGTAAATAATACTTTATATAATTTTAGCTATTTCTCTCGTTACAAGAGTGAATGAGTTTACTATATTCCCCACCTACCGTTAAATGATATTGGCTTGATTATTTATGAGATTATATCTAATTTTATTTTATTTATTTTTTTATGAGTTATGTTTTACTTATATAGTTGACTTTATTTATTAGTGGGAGTGTATGAACACATTTGAATAAAATAATAATATTTTCTCAATTAGTTGTATCAAAAGATTTTATGTTACTTCTACCTACACTCCATTCTCATTGGTTGAATTTGAAATGGAAAATATAAAAGTAACCTAACATGGGGTTGGTAGAAAATATTATGTTTTGGATTATTTTCATTAGCTAGGGTTTTTGCTTTGGATTTCTTTTTATTGGGTAGTTTGGGCTTGTTGTCAGGTTACCATTCTTGGAGATTTTTCTGCAACATTTGGGTTTTGGCTTGTTTTGCTGGAGCTTGTGTTTTGGATTTGGATTTGGAGCTCTTCATCAAATTTATTCCATAAATTCTAATTCCAAGTTGGAGCTCTTGTCTTTTGTAATTTTTTTTTTCTGTATTCTTCGTGTCTGCAGAAATTGTTGTTTGAGGGTTTTATTTGGGGAAAAGATTTATTATATAGTTTATACTATAGTTTTGGATAAATATTTATGTGCATAGATTTTAATATAAATTTGAACTATAGGGCTTGGGAAAAATACTTTATTTCCATTGGTTGGGTGTTATATCTATGAATGCAAAGTTCTATGGAATTCCTTTGTTTGAATCTCAGTTCTTTTTGGATTCTTAGTGTATTTAGCTTGAAGGATTGTTGAGGAATTTGGTTGTGCTCAACAATTTTGGGTTTATTGTGATATTGGATTACTCATGTGAGTTTTTTTGCACGAGTACTACTGTGAAGGGAGTTCACAAAGAGTTAATCTTATTATCCCTTGTCTTTAATTGATTCTATAAGATATTCTTATGGTTCTTGAGTGTGGTTTAATCTGGAGAATGTGATTTAGTCTTGGTTTGAGTTATCTGTATTAAGTTTTCTTTGTATTGTGGAAGGAAAGCCCTTATGTTTGAATTGTATTTTCTCCTTCATGAATTTATGGATTTGAGTTTTGTTTGTTGCTCTTATTTAGTCTTGTCTAGGCATCACTTATTCAGTTGGTTTTGAGACTTGGAAAAATTCCCTTGATTTTTAATTTAGACTCGTAATTTTATTGTTTCTCATGTTTTTCTGTTGTTTGATTCATATGCGCTATTTATTCTGTCATATACACTATTTTGTTACTCGTATGCATTATTCTTTTGTTTGTATGTGTTGAATTAATTGTCATATGTGCTGAAAGATTGTTTATATGTGTTGGATAATGAGTCAAATGCACTAAACTGCATGTCATATGTGCTATTATGTGGTTTTCTAGCATTTGCTCAGTTTTGGGATTATCTTATTGGCTTTTTCAAATCTGATTTTGTACCAGAGGCTTTTTGGATGTTTATTGATGTTATTCCAGATTGTACATTTGATAAATTGATGACTCTTTTATGGTTTTGCTTCTAGATTATCTTTATGATGGATTTATGTCTCTATCATGTTGAGAAGCCATGGTAGAGAGAGTTATTTATTGTGCTCAGTCCAGCAAATTGATGTGCCTTATTGTTTATGTTTATTTCATTTGATGAGTAGATTTGGTTATCTTATCGATGCATTTTATGATATGAGGCTCTTGATGTTTAATTGGATTTGTGACCTTTGGATGACCACGTATGTGTATGGTTGTATGATGATTATGATTTCAGATTTAATTATTACTATGAGCCTCTTGTTGCATTTATTGTTTGGGCCATGTTAGGGGGGAGTGGGCTTCCATGTGATGACTGAGGTCACGAGAGATAGGCTTGCATGAGGTTCCTTGTAAGGATGCATGATGTATAGATAGCCATGGAACATTGAGATTTTACCATGTTTTGCAAATAAGTGATAATTTAATAATTAATGGGTTGGGTAGCTGGATTCATTAATAAGATAAAAAATTGATTTGAGCCTCATGACTTAGTCCTAGGGAGGATGTTTTAGGATAAGCATGAGAAGGCCGTGAAGACAGTAAGCTAATCTACCTTAGTCTCTCATAGGTTGAGATGGCTCCACATGTCCATTAGGCTAGTGCCTTATTTTATTATGTTTTTGAGGATGGCATGTGATGACACTCCACTCCTACATGTGTTGCCCTTGATGATTTATGATTATTCCTTATTGGAACCATTTATGTCTTGTTGAGTTGTATGCCTCTAGGAGTTTATTCTTGTAGTAAGGTGTGGGTTCTTACATGAGAGTCCTTGTGTGGTTGGTCTCTTTGGTTAGGGTGCCAGTTTAAGTTTAGAGTGTATGTTGGGTGGTTCCTTTGGTTCCACATGGTTGGGTGGTTTGTGCTTTTTAGCCATTGGGATGTTCTCTTGGATTGTTCGTGTGTGGATGTGGATTCTCCTTCCTAGTGGATTGTGGATGTACCTTGTAGCAGATTTATGTAATGAATATGATGGAATGCATGTATGTAGTATCTTGTATGTGGTAGATGGAATTATGTAAAAGGAAGAGCTATGTCCATGATGTATTGTTATGTAAATGTATTTGTAAGTAGTTCAAAAATGGTAGCTAGGATATGTCATGATTTGCAAATGTGGAAATGAGATGTATGGATATGTTCTTGTTAAATTAAGGGAATGATTTCATGTACCCAAATTTGGCAATGGAGTTGCAATTGAAATAGATGTGATTTATAATATGATCTTCTTGTATTGGTAGAAAAAAATTTTATGGTTATTCTTTAGGTTGTGATTTCACATGTGAAAGAACCTTGAGAAATGGAATAATCTTAAATGTGAGTATTGAGGATGTTAGATAATATGGATAAGGTTTAGATGATGATGTCTCTACGTGTATGCATTGGAAATTAGGAAAAGTATGCATAGAATGTAAAAAGGATTATTGAAAGAAAATATTAGGAGTCTTGCATTACGCTTTGGGGTTATTGTAAAATAAAATGATCATGTTAGGAAAGTGGTTGCATGTGTAATTAGATTAGGAAAGGAAACTATTGTTATTGGACTTGTGGATATGCTTTTAGTGCTCTGTGAAAAACTATGATGTTATGTGTAATACCCTAAAAATGGTCACCTATACCTTGGGCCCCTAATCTCGACAACATCACCAAGGTCCTAACCAAAGGTAATTAAACCAATCTTGAGCACATTATTAATTCTTTAATCATCAAATGTCACATGGTAAATCAAATACTTAATATTAATTAAATATTTATTTAATTAATTAAATAATTCCAAGAATATCATTTTGATTAGTTATCCTATTTTATTTATTAAATATCTTAGCATATTTAATTAATTAATAAATTTGTCATTTAATCATGCAAAAAGGAATTAATTTGTCACAAAAGAGGAATTAAATCACAAAGCAAGAGTTAAATTGAAAATAAAATAAAAGAATTGAATTGAAAGAGAAATCAAACTTGAGATATTATTTCTTCTTCTAAATTGAGAACTTGAAAACAGAAAAGAAATTAAAAGGAATTTAATCATTCTCTAAAATTGGAACTCAAAGCTTCTGAGAAAAAGAAGTTCAGTTGCATTGAAAAGACTCTTTTCTTGAATAAATCAAAGAATTGTCTATTTTTATCATAAATGCATGGAATTAATTAATTATTATTTCTAATGCAAACTCAAACTTATTTTCTGAATGCATTTCAATTAAACTATAATTGGAATCTATCTCAAGGTTAACTGAATCTGATTTCTCAATTATTTCAATTAATCCTAAATTGTGCCTTTTCTTGATCTCTCTTGTAATTCTCTATAAATTTAGCCTTCAACTCTCATTCAAAATACCCTAGAGATTTGTTATTATACACTTTTCGCTCAGGAGTCATTGAATATATTGTGCTTGCTTTTTGAGATTATTACATCTTAGTTTAGCTTTTTGCATATTAGTTGAGTTTCTTTTTTTGAATCCATATTGCTTGAATCCATATTGCTTGAATTCGTTATTGCTTGAATCTTTCATCTATCTTGCATCCATTTAGTTTAATCTCATGCTCATATAGATTAAATCCTTCATCTTGGTGTAGTCTTGTCATTGGTATTTCTTATACAAATCTGAGAGCAATCTTATACTTTCATCTTTTAGAAGGCAATTAGTCGATTTGTTATGGTTTTATTATTCATGCTTATATCTGTCTAACCATACATGTAATGACTTAATTGACATGTTGTGTCTTGCAGCTATCAGACTTATTTCACTTTTTCACACACACATTTCTGGCACCCATCGTGGAGATCGAGATTACTTTTTTTTTTGGCCTCTAAGACTAACTGTTTATTTATTTTATTTTTTTTCAGATTTTTGACTTTTTGGATTTTTTTCCGTACAGTTTCTACGTATTATCGTATGACATTTCCTATATGCTAGAACAACAAACTTCAATTATCGTACAATCCTATACGAATTATCGTACGAATCGGTGAGAATTGTCGTACGATTTTATATTCTGTCGGGTTAAAAAGCAAGTTTCATTCTTCAAGTTTTTTATTCAATTTTTAGTACACTAACGCTGACCCTGGTTGGTTATCTATTTATCTGAAGAATTTTCATAGCCTAATCAGTTTTTGCAGAATGCTTGTTGAAGAATATGCTTATCGCACAAAGACAATATGACTACTGATTCATTGTCTTTGCAGGTTGCCTGAGGAGATTCGAGCAAACATTATGTATTCATTAAATTCATTTTTTAGGCACCTAACTTGCTATCTAGTTAAAGAACAAATTTGTCTTTCATGTTTTAAGAAAATTCTGAGAGGTAGGAGAGTATGCTCTTGTCTGTATAGACAATCAGAAATCCAGACCCTTGAGGCATTTTCTTTAAGTTTGAGATTTGTATCTTTAGCGGGCCTGCCCTCCTGAGGAGCTAATAACTCTATAGCCATTACAGTCGGTGAGAGGGGAATGACCCAAGTGGGAACAACTAAATGCCAAGTACTCCAACCCACTATAAAACAAATGTGATTTGGTGAAAATCAAGTCAATGACAATGCTCGCGAATAGCTCTCCTCTGTACCCTCGAGTATATTAAACCTTGGTTTTCAAGGCTGGAAGACCTCTTAATTGAGTTTATACCTCGACACATCGAACGTATCCCTTACTAGTTCCAATCAAAATTAGAAGCTACCCGGTTCACCTCTAAAAGGGAGGATAATCTTTGTGCAAGAGAGATAGTAACTCTCCCAAGATACTTATCATTTCGTGCCCCCATTAGCATTTGGAGTCAGCTAATACAGCATTGAGAATCCATTGCGTGAGACTCAATAGTCATATTCTTATTAGCTATTGAGTGTGTACCTAAGTATACAAGAAAAGGTTTTCTTCTCTCACCAATTTCTGTAGGGTTTGCATGTTGTGATTGGAGTTATTATTCATATTACGTGTTTTCTATGTTGTCATCCCTCAAACTAAAACTGGAATACCAAAACTGGAAATAACAAGAAACAACTCAATGATCAAAAACTTTGTCTATGTCTAAACTAGTCTATCTTAGTCAAAACTCTATCCAAAACTAGTCTATCCTAGTCGAAACTCTGTCTGTGTCTAAACTAGTCTATCCTAGTCGAAACTTTGTCCAAAACTGGTCTATCCTAGTCGAAACTCTATCCAAAACTACTCTATCCTAGTCGAAACTCTATCTAAGTCACAAAACTAGTCTATCCTAGTTGAAACTCTATCTAAGTCACAAAACTAATATACCTTAGCTGTCAAAAACTCAGTCCACCCCTAAACTACTCATCATCAGTTAGCGATCCAAAACTTAGTCCATCTCAAATCTGGTCATACTCGGTCATTGAAAACCCAGAATTTTGCCTTTGTCCAGAAAAAAGTCGTACGAGTCTTTTTATTTATCATCCTGGTTCATATTTTGTGTCATATGATATTTCATCAGTCCTAACAGTCTATCATTTGAGCCTTCATCCTGTGTCTTATGAGCTCTAATTGTTTGTCATTTGGTTCTGAGAATTGTCATTTTGCCTTGCATCTTGTGTCATATGATAAACTTTTGGACTGAACAGTCTGTCGTTCTAGACATACCCATATGTCATACGGTACTAGGCAGCAACTCGTACGAAACACTATTGTCATTATCCTGAAGCTAGCATACTATCGTCTAGTCTTATAAAACCTATCGTACGGATCTCTGATTTTGTCAGTCCAGAATAGTCAAACTTGCCTAGAATAGTCTACAGTGAGCATTAAACTAGTTATCATCATCCTGAGCATAAAATAGATCAAGACAGTGTACGTCTGCCATTTGTGTTGCATGATTTGGTCAATCATCTTTCAACTAGTTCAATCAACTACTTATCAAACCTAAGTCACTTAGATAACGTCTTATATAGGATAGATCATTCCTGAAACTAGACTGAGTCTTAGTCACTTCTCTCGGATCAACTTATATAAATGTCTTATATAGGATAGATCATTCCTAAAACTAGACTAAATCTTAGTTGCTTCTCTCAAACAATACATTAATCAAACAACTAGCTCTGAATTTGATCTTGACTTCTGCATCACAAACAACTTTAGGTCACACCAATCAATAAAAATGCCTATTCAAACCATGAGTTCTCGTAAGAAAGATGCCAAAGGCAAAGGGCAACCCTTTTCATATAAAGATAATCCATTTACAAAGAGGATCCTCTTGTAGACACCTAAAATTAATTAAATTAATATTTAATTAATTTAAGCCTATCAACATAGTTAATTGACTTAATTGTGTTATCCTTATACTTCTCAATGTTAATTAAATCTAATTTAATTAATCCTATCACTATTGTCCAATAATTAATTTATCAAATAAATTAATTATTCCCCTATTCTTCTAAAGTCCCCTCCAATAATCATTTCCTCTAAACCCACTCAGTTAATTAATTCTAATTAATTAACCTAGTCATGTGATTCCTACAAATCACTTTTCCTAATCTCATTAGCCTAACTAATCCTTCTAGAATCTCTCATAATCATGTTTATCATTATCCCTCAATTTTTAATTCCCACTCATGTCACATCAACATTGAGTCTCTCAAATAAATTCAAATTTATTTGAATCCCTCAATGCATCCATATTTAGAATTTTTAATTCCTCATATTTGAAATTCAAATTTCTCCCCCCTTTTTCCAAAGAATTTTATATTCCTGTTTATTTTCCCAAGGCACCCTTGATCCATGCCTTCTATCTAAAATCAATCTCAACCCTTCATAATCAAATGAATCTTTTCCCTCCATTGTCCTTCTCCAATCTATAAATTGGAGCCTATTCTCCTCACAAATCATCCACTTCTCATGCATTGTCATGCTTCTCTTTTCTCCTCTCTCTTCATAATCCTCTATCAGATTCATCCATCCTTAATCTTCCAATCCAAATCCAATCCATCAATCTATCTTGTTGAGCACAAAGGAGAGCATTCCACATCTAAATCAAGCAAGCAGCACATCAAGTGGAGCATCAAGGGCACATCCTCATCATCCACTTCATCAAGCTCAGACTAAAGGAGAAGGTAAAATAGCAAGTTAAAAATGATCTCTTGATGTTTTTAGTGTTTTCATGCTTATTTCATTGTCATTTTGATCATTTGACCTTTCATTCTATTTTCCCCTCTTCACCTCTGACTAATAAACCTTCATCATCAGAGATACCATTTTATGATGAACCTTTATCTCCCACTATACCTAAAACATAACAAAATAACGAAGACAACCTCAATATTCATGATACCCACAATGATTCCTCATCAAGTGAATCTAAAGACTCTAAACCTACAAAAAAAGATATTCATAGATGTCAAAAGGATAAATATTTCCAAAAAATGATGAAGGTTATCTTGGCTAGAGAAAAAGAAGACTATTTTCTAGAGCTAGCAAAACAAGGTACCAAACTTCCTACTGGATATGATGTTTAGACTCTCGTTACTAAAAATGAAGAATCACCTATAATAATGGTACACAGATAATTATAATCCTTGCGGATTGAGATCACATAACTGAAAAATAAGGATAAGTCCCCAAAATAATATTCTCTGGAGACAATATGCTCATTTCCGTTTGACAAAAACCTATACATGCCTCCATTTTCTTCATGAGTTGAGATCCCAAAATTTGACAAATATGATGGGAACTTAGATCCCTAGGACCATATTAGAGAATTTTGTGCTCTATGTATGGAGTTCATGCACGACCAAACGTATCTCATGCGCCTTTTTCCGAGGAGTTTGGGAGGACAAGCTATGGAATGGTTCTCAAGTCTACCTAAGGGAATAAATTTTTTTGAAGAACTAATCCAACTATTTTTACAACAATACTCCTATAACATACGACATCATGTTACTATGATCAAACTTTGCAATACCAAACAGAAAATAGGGGAGCCTTTTCTCACTTTCCTCCAACGTTGGAGAAAGATGTTCTCTAGGTATTCATGGCCTATCCCAGATTCTGAGAAAATGGATATATTCGTAAACAATTTGGTCCCTGAATTGAAATATAGTATCCAAATGCAAGTGCACCCATCATTTAACAAAATGGTAGATAATTCTATCCAAATGGAAGATGTTCTTATAAAGAAAGGGGATATCTCACCTTGGAAAGAAACACAACCAGGATCTCGCTCTAAAGAGAAGAACAAGTATTGGAAGTATGGCAAAGACAACAACAAGATCGTTGTTAATGACAAAGTAGTAGACACTGTTAAAACCAACTCAAAGCCCATGATATTCAACTTGGCTAGTGGCATGCAAGCACTCAAAGTAGTTGAAATGGCAGCAGAAAATCCTCAAAAGAAGGTAAAAGAGTGGTTCAAATAGAAACCTTGGCTTTCAAAACCTAGACGCGAATTCACTCCTCTGGAAGAATCATACAAATCCTCTTTTAAAACCCTATTGGAAAACAACCTGATAATGTTACCAGATAATTCTAGGCCATATGATCTGAAAGTCAAACCAAAATGGTGGAGAGAAATTGAATACTATGACTACCATCAAAATAAAGGTCATAACACAAACAACTGCATGAAGCTCAAGCATAAGATTCAAGATCTCATAGACACTGGTAAAAATTTTGTCAGGAATCACCTGACAAATGCTAATCATAAAGCTTTTAAGGATCCTTTACCTATTTATGAACAAGGTGATTCCTAAAAGTCAAAAGGAGGTGCCAAAGTAAATTACGCTTATACCAGCAATGACAATGGCATCACCATGATTGAGTCTTCCCAACCTGAATATTGCAATGTGATTATAGCCAAAGACAAACAACATGAATCACGACATGCAAATGCTATGACCCATTCTCAAAAGAATGTAACTCTCCAAGGAGCTAGTTCTTCAACTTCGGCTCAAACACCATCAAACCTACCAACCTCGTCAAACAAACAAAAAGAATCAACATTTGATAAATTTAAATAGCTAACTTCATCATCATCTTCTAGATATAGCATTGTTGACCAACTGAAGAGAACAACTGCTCAAATCTCAATCTTTGAGCTTCTTAAAATCTCTTCTACTCATAAAGAGATCTTGGACAAAGCATTGCTCACCACTAATATTCCAAAAGATTTAGATATTGATCAGTTTCAGTCTATGGTGGGTCATCTAGCTTCACCTCACTATCTAACCTTCTCTAAAGAAGATGATAACTCACTAAATCATCCACATAACTAGCCATTGTATATTGAAGCCATGATCCATAAACACAGAGTTAAACACGTTTTGATAGATGGAGACACAGGGTTGAATATCTGTACTTACAATCTACTTACACATCTAGGATTTTCTGAAAATGTAATTGATCCGGCCAAGAAAATAAAAATTAAAGCCTATGATGAAGAAGAAAGGACCTCTAAAGGTCTGGTATCATTACACACTAGGGTGGGACCTGTAGAAAGAGATATCATTTTCTAGGTACTTGATCTTCCTTTGTCATACAATATCTTATTGGGTAGGTTGTGGATTCATGAAATGAAGGTAGTTCCATCTACATATCATCAATGCTTAAAATTTCCTTATAATGGAGTTGAAGTCAGTATCCCTGCTGATACAAATCTCCCCTGTAATGCATTGACAAAAGGTGTTGATACCTTTGTACCTCATAATAGGGAAGCCTCTAAAAATGAAAGTCCAGAAGCTCTGATGAAGGACTTAGAAAAGAAATTGAAGATTAAAAATACTGGCATGGACGGATACAAGATAGAACTAGTACTTTCATTAGTCTCTCTTCCTCCATCACCGAAATAGTTGGGCAAACCATCAGAGGCTATGAGAACACAGACTTCAACTCCGAATATCATATATGATGGTCTTTTTGTACAGTCTTCTACTTCCCTGGTAGATGAAATAGAAGAGGATGTTGTTCTTAAGTGGCTTTTCAAGGAAGATAGTCAAAACGAGGAATTACAACATTGTGAGATTTCCCCAACCCAATATGGTCCCAGCTACAAAATGATCTAATGCATGGGATATTTAGGCACAAGTCCCCTGGGAAAACATTAAGAGGGTATTACTGAACCAATTCAGCTGTGAACAAAATCTACAAATGATAAGGCTGGACTAGGATACAATCCAAAAAAGACATCAGACCAAAAACATGCTTCTAAGTCTAAGTGGAAGATAAGGATATCACCTTCAACATCACAGGAAGTCGACGCTAAACAAATAAAAGTAGAGTGTAGAAAAGAACAAGAAGAACTACTAATCAAGAGAGAAGAAACAGTCAGTACTCAAGTTCTAATGGTGTCAGCTACAACAATGCAAGGAGTTGAAGTTCCAAAAGATATGAGAGATGAAGTAGAAAGAATCAGAGAATTGTTTGCACCCCTGAAAATTCCAGTCGCGTACACTGGTAGGCAACAAGTAGACAATTCAGAGACTAAGTCAAATGAGTATGAATGGGGTTCAGACCACCTCTCAAATACATATAGTACAAAAACTCCAGAAGAGTCTAGTGATATCACATATGACACTCAAGAGTTGATGCACTTAAATCTAGAAAAGGAGATATAGGAAATCAGACTAAAAAGACAAGAAGCCTATGAACAAGGGCTGAAAGAAGGAAGAATACCAAAAAAAAATTCATCTATTATATACTCCTCTAATAAGACAGAAAAAATCAGGTATGGGACTACACAAGAAGAATTGGAAGCCATAGAAGCAGAACCAGTCATTAGTCCAGAGGAAGTTGAATGGAGTAGATGACAGGGAGTCACATAACCATCAATATCATGTCAACAGGTATGTCAGATACAAATGATAAATGAGCCAAATCTTGAAGGAAATTTCAGCATTAAAGATGTAGGTGTTGATACCATACATACATTCACTCAACCACTTGAAGAAGACTCAGAAACTTCATCCAATGACTCTGGTGACTCTGAAAATAGTCCTATTCATGACAATATCTACTCAACATCAAACTCTGAATCCTTTGATGTAAATGAAGAGAATCTGTCTACTGATCTTGTTACTGTCGAACCCTGATATGAAGTCCAGTCTGGTGTAGAGAATGATACTACAAGTAGGTCTATTGGATTAGGTCAGCTAAATATTAACATGCACTTTAATAATCATGTGTTGATTGTTCTTGGTCTTGAGACATTTATGCAAGGTAGTCTTCTAGAACTTGACTTTTTGATTTGCAGTTATGATGACAATACCATGAACTCTCTCGAACCTATCCATGCTCTATCCTTGGTACATCCTAAATTAATTGACTGTAGTCTACAAGACCAACCCATGTATGTACCTACTTTTGCCAATGACTATACACTGGCCTATTACCTAAATGCAGTTGAACCCATGTACTCTTCCACCAGTGAACAAAGTGAAAATAGGACTAAAACAGATATCAAGTATCTTAGTCGCAAAAATTAGAAAAATAAAAATATAAGATCTGATGGCGAAAACCACATTGTGGCGGTGTCAAAATCTAAAAAAGAGAAAATAAAGGACGTACCTAAGGGTGAAAACCTCTCTGAGGCGCTTGAAGGTGAGATACTTGATATATTGCCAAGTCATTTTCAGGAAAGGTCTTCCATATTGATCAAGCCAACTCAGTCAGTGAACATTGGGAGTCAAGAGACACCACACATCATTCATGTAGCTCAATCATTATCAACAGAAGAATTGAAAGATTTCACTCATATCTTTTCAGAAAAGAAGATCAAATTTGCATGGACGTACTCTGATATGCCAGGCCTGGATCCTGATCTTATCATGCACCATCTTTCTATCACACCAGGAGTTAAAATAGTCAAGAAAAAACTCTATAAGATGCACCCTCACATGACACTACTAGTCAAGGCTCAGTTAAAAAAACTACTAAAAGCTGGATTTATTAGAGCTATAGACCGTGTGGAATGGGTTTAAAACATAGTACCTGTGTCAAAGGAAGACAAATCTATTAGGGTTTGCATAGCCTTCAGAGATCTCAACAAAGCTTGTCTGAAGGATGACTTTCCATTGCCAAACATTGATATGATAGTCGATATGACTATTGGGTATGAGATGTACTCACTGATGGATGGATTCTTTGGCTATAATCATATCAAAATAGCTCTTGGGGATCAAGAAAAGACAACTTTCACCTATGCATGGGGAACCTTTTGCTTTTGGGCTAAAGAACGTAGGAGCAACTTACCAAAGAGCGGTAACTACTATCTTTCATGACATGATGCATAAGAATATGGAAGATTATGTTGATGACACTTTGGTTAAGACTATGAAGAGATCCATGTATATTCAAGAGCTAGGCCCTATACTAGACAGAATGGAAAAATTCAAACTTTGGCTAAATCCAAAAAAGTGTGCATTTGGAGTAACATTTGGTAAACTACTTGGCTACATTATTTCAAAGAAGGGAATTGAGGTTGATCCTGAGAAGGTCCAAGCTATAATATAAATGCTGCCTCCGAAGAACATCAGTCAAATGAGAAGTTTACATGGATGTATCCAATCAATCAGATGCTTTATTTCTCAGTTGGCAAACAATGCTCAACCTTTCACAAAAGTATTGAGGAAAGGAGTAATATACAAATGGGATTGAGAATGTGAACAACACCTTCAGCAAATAAAAGAGTACTTATCCAATCCACCAATATTGATGCCACTAATTCAAGGTAAACCATTGGTATTATACATATCAGCTACCGATTCATCATTGGGGGCACTTCTGGCACAACAAGATGAAAATAAAAAAGAGAGAGCTATATATTACATCAGCAGAATATTGGTGTCTTATGAAATGAACTACACTATAATAGAAAAATCATGGTTGGCATTGGTCTTTGCATTACAAAAATTGAGACACTACATGTTAGCACATTCTATTAAGCTAGTAGCTAAGATTGATCCACTTAAGTATCTTCTCAACAAAGCAACACTCACTAGAAGATTGGCTAAATGGGTCATGGTTCTTATAGAGTTTGATATTGAATATGTGGAACAAAAAGCCATCAAAGGATAGGTGATTGCAGATCAACTTGCTGAGGCTCCACTTGAAGACACTCAACCATTTCATATAGAATTTCTAGATGAATCAATAATGCACCTTACTCAACAATCCTGGAAGATGTTCTTTGATGGGTCTTTCACTCAAAATGGTTCTAGTGCTGGAATATTTTTTATTACTCCTCAAAAGTATTCAATCTCGAAGGCTTATAAGATTCTCTTCCCTTGTACAAACAACATTGCAGAGTATGAAGCTCTGGTAAACGAGATCAAGCTAGCTATCGAATGGTAGGTTGTTGATTTACACATCTATGGAGATTCTCAGCTAATCATCAATCAAATAAATGATACATATCAGACTCGAGATGAGAAACTGATGCCTTATAAGAGAATGGTTGATGATCTCAAGAATTATTTTACTTTTGTATCATTCTAGCAGATTCCCAGATTAGCAAATAGAGTAGCAGATGCTATTGCCACCTTGGCATCTATACTAGAGTTACAAGAGTCTAATTTTTGCTTTGAATTCCTGGTGGAAGAGTTATACTACCCTGCCTATGATTCTTCTGAGTCCTAGATAGTTTGTTCTATTATTAAACATGACTCATCCCGCTATAGCCACATCTACTCTTATCTGTGTGAACAAATTATCCCAGAAAATATTACCCATAATAAGAAAAGGAACCTAACCCGAAATGCTTCATGTTATGTCATCATTGCTAACGATTTGTTAAGGTGAGGTTTGGATAGTACATTGCTTAGGTTTCTAGAAACTGAAGAGTCTAAACTTGCATTATCGAAAGTCCATGAAGATATTTGTGGATCTCATTCAAATGGTCTTACTTTAGCTCAGAAACTACTAAGGGATGGCTACTACTAGCCAGACATGGAGAAGGATGTTATAAAGTTTTTTAAAACTTGTGAGAAGTGGCAGCTACATGGAAATCTCATACATACTCCAGCAAGGGATCTCATACCCTTCATCACACATTGGCCTTTTCAGCAATGGGCCTTTGATCTCATGGGTCAAATATATCTTTCATCATCCAATGGACACAAGTTTATCATAACTACCACTGAGTACTTCACTAAGTGGGTAGAATTGGTTCTGCTCATTAAAGCGACCGATAAACAAGTAGCTCTGTTTATCCTAAACCATATCATCTGCAGGTATGGGATACCTTCATTCATCATGACTGACAATGGAGGAAAATTCAAGAATAAAGATCTAGACGAGCTCTATGAGAAATTCAAAATTAAATAGCATTGGTCATCCGTATATTACTACCCTCAAGGTAATGGACAAGTTGAGGCATCTAACAAAAACCTGTTGACTATCTTACACAAAATAATGAACAAATTTGGGAGAGATTGGCATCTACAACTCTATTCTGCATTATGGGCTTACAGAACAAGTATCAGAACACCTACTGGGGCTACACCTTTTTCTTTGGTATATGGGTCCAAAGCAGTATTACCTATTGAAGTGGAAATACCATCTCTAATAGTTTCTTTGCAAGGTCCTGTTACTGATGAAGACTACATAATACCTAGATTTCAAGAGCTCAAATTGGTGGATGAATGTTGGTAAGTGGTGTTTCATCATCTCAGAGTGTATCAAAAGAGAATGTCCAGAGGATATAACAAGAAGGTTTGACAACAAGAATTTCAGGTTGGTGACCTAGTTTTGAGAGAAAATCCTAAAAATCAACAGTTTCGAGATAACAAAGGGAAGTTTGAACCCAACTGGTTGGGTCCCTACATCATTACTATAGTCTTTAGCTCTGGTGCCTATCAACTCTCAACATCAGAAGGAGAACAGATCTGTGAACCGATTAACACCATCCACTGGAAGAAATTATTTACTTAGCATTCTCTGCTCCAGCAACTTGTACAGTTGAAAAATGTCTTGAAAAAAAAAAAAAGAGAGAGAGAGAGAAAAAGAAAGAAAAAAAGAAAAAAGAGAGAAAATGCCCTGGTGAAAACCTAGTAAACAGGCACCTTGGTAAAAAAAAAAAAAACTTTGCAAACTAGGTGAAAACTTGGCAAACAGGCACCTCTTGTACTCGAGCACTCCATCTATCAATGCAACGTTGGCATTTCCAGCTTTTATGCATAATTTCTTTCACTTGTACATATTTTAGTCACTTTTGTGACATCCTGCTTCTTTTAGAACCCTCATGGCTTGAAACTGATCAATGTCCTAGTCTTAGGTTAATCGACATAGCACATTACATGTCCTAAGTAGTATCAACCAAGTCATCATTCTGTCAGTGATAACCGGTCATCCACTCCGAGTCAGTCACCTGTCTCCTGACTACTGAAGAGTTTTATCACTGAGTACACAAGCAAAACAACAAAACTAAAAACAATCACTAAACAATTTGAGCTATGCATGGAAATTTTCTTTGTGTGTTGTCTTTTAAATTAGTTTTCAATTATTATCCCTCTGATTAACTCGAGGAATTCTATCTTGACTAAGAGGAGCAAGGATTGGGGGCTAATATTTTCTTTGTTTTCTACTTGTAGGAATGATTCTGATGATTTGGAAATATATAATAAGTTGGGTGTCTGTGATAAGAGCCTTCACATCAAGGTGAAATCACCACACATACCTCGACTCTTCTTATTTGTATGCTACAGGGAGGTTCACATCATTTCTTTGTCTGTTTTGAGGGAATTTCTTTATCATCCAATCTGGGTCCCTGCGTAATCTATCCAAGGATATGAAAAAAAAAGGGGTCATTGCGAACAAGATAAGTAATATTGCACATGAAAAGAAAGGAACTCTAATCTATCTGCTATGTTTGTTAATGCTCAACGATGAAACTTAAGCATTTCAAATTCAATGACTAGGTTTAGGTTGCATCTCATTTTGCATTTCATTCTACATTTTGTGAATTTAGAGTGATTTCGGTATGGTAATGATCTCTTTATCTTTTGAATGAGAGTTGGAAGCATCATCATTTCTTAGCTAAGTGGTCTCTTTTTCATCATTTCTCCAATCGATTACGTGTGTATTGAAATGTTAGCTGCATACATAAACATTTTATATAGATTCATACATTCATATTACTGCATAGAAAAAGAAAAATTTGCATTACTAGATACTTATTTTCATTAATTTTATTTGCATATGAAAAGAAACAAAAATAAACATCCATATTCAGTTGCATTACATCCATACTGAAAAGATATGCATACATATAGAATAAAGCATATAGAAAGACATCTCATAAATTGAGTGACACAAGTACAATGAAGTCAAATCAAGATCTTGTATATATAATGATAAAGTCTCAGGGTACAAAATAATGTCAACTGACATATACAAACTCCCATCGGAGAAAGAATCGTAAGGGCTACAAAAAATGGGTCTGTCTACAAAAAAATCTAAGAGCTACACAAAAAGATCTAGCTCTCTGCCTCTCCCTCTTCCCCAGGTGGTGGAGGAGGTGGAGCTTACTGACCCAGATCCTACCTAGGTGCCTGAGCTCCCTCCGATCGAGCCATATACAGAGAATACAGTACAACTTTCTGCACTACTGGAACTGCTACACTGTAAGCCGCAACATAATAGGCTTCCTAACTCGTCTAATGAAGAACCTCTTGCCGCAAATCATCTCTCTCTAACCTCATCTCTACTAGTTGTCAGTCTCGCTCTGCTAGCTGAGTTTGTGCCACTATCAGCTATGACTGTAAACCCGCTAGGTGTTCTCTCATCGACCATCCTGTGTCAGCCCCCTAATCCCTTGTAGGCTCTCCGCCTCCTCTATCTGACCTATCTCGGAGCTACTCTCTCCTCCCCTCCACCACCCTCCATCACCCTCGCTCTGCTAAGTCTCATGCCAACAGTCCCTAGGGATCCACCCTCTCCTCTTTGTTGCTGCCTACCACCAACTGGCACCCTGCTGCTGCTAGTGCCAAGATCGCCACCTGTCCACCTTGGAGCCTCGGCTCTCGGTACCTGTCTCTATCCCTATCATTGTTCCTGCATAGGGGCATCATCCTCAACCTCCTCTATATGAGGTGCCTGCTCTACTGGATCAGTAAATCTTGGGAAAGGATGTTGTTGGAACCAATCCCTATACTGGGACAATACCCCTGCATCTGCAATATCATCCAAGTAATCATATCTCAACTGTTGTAACCTAGTCATCTCCTGCATGCCTAGAGCATATGATAGCCTCGATGCCCATCCCTACCTCTCCTCATCTGCATAACACATGTATGCAGTAAACTCCTACGAGATCCCCTGAGGTCTACCATATTGCCTCATCACTCGAGTAACAACAAACTACTCAACCACTATCTATGATCTCCCTATGAGAGGCCACATCATAAATAGGCCTCTACAAATAGCTCTCCAATCACCCCAAGGCTCCAGACCCCTATACGGTCTCCATATCATGACTATCAAGTCGTCCAGCTATTGTCTCCAATAAGTGGTCTTGCCCAGATGGGGCTGCATAATATATCCAGAATATCGATAAATAATATGCTATTGTGGATCTCTAGTGTCATCCACAATCGATCAGCATACTGGGAGATGCTCCCAAGCCCATGTCTATAGTATCAAAACTCTTGCAGCCATACTCTTCCCCTCTCGATAGACAATCTCATGCATCTCATGATACATGTGTGCTAGAATACATGAACCCCATCCTAACCTCAGGGGGTGCTCCACAAGTCTCTCCAACATCCTACCCCATCCACATAAAAACCTCTGTTGTCCCCTATCTAGCATAACAAAGCAGCCGATGAAATCTACCAAGACACAAGCCAGTGGAAAGTTCTCACTGTACCTGGTCATCATCATGTCCCAACTGATAGAACCTGTCAAAATGTCTGCGTCCTTGGATACTTGTCTCACAACTAGTAGCCCAGGATGTTGTGTTGCATCATAATCTACCTTACCCCCAGCAAAAGGGATATAGAGAATCCTATATATGTCCTCAGGAGTGATCATCATCTCCCCAACTAGTAAATGAAACGTGTTATGCTCTTAATGGAACCTCTCAACTAATGCAGTGAGCATACCATGATTCACATGGATATCAAGCAACTCGAGAAGATGAGTCAATCCGTATAAATCTTTATGTGCCCAGTCAACATCAGATAATTGATGAACTAATGTCATCGTGGGTGGATATACACATCTAAATAACACATGAGGCAATCGAACCTATGAAAATCAAACAACGGCACTTCAGGAAACATTTTAAATTATCCTATAAGAGAAGCAAAACATCATGCAAATCCAACTACATCAACTACCAAATCAAATTTCAAGTTTGCACCTTCAAAAATGCTTACTATTTTTCAAACGACAAAACATCATAGAGGTAGCAACTCGTATGAGTCAGGAATAGGCCTAGGATGACAAAAGACTCTAATACAACACAATACTAGTTGTAGCACAACAAAATGGGCTCTTTTCAAGGTTCTCGTACGACATAAGGGTAGGTTTGAGATGACAAAACTAGTAGAATTAAATGATAAAACAAACTTAATTGGTTTTTCATACGAGACAAGATCCTGTCTCACACAACAGAATGATGATGTCTTTCTTTTACATGCCTAAAAAATGAAAAATTCAACAAAAAAATTTAAAATTGAAATGATTAACAGGCTTAAGATGGATCACTTACCGTTGGCTCATATTTCTAAGGTTGAATAAGTCGTCTCTGGCACTCAAATTGATGCTACCATGTGGGAACCACCATTTTTCTTCACAAAAGGTTTTTTGAATTTTCAAACTTGAAGAGGGTTAAAATGAATTGAAAATGACACTTTTACCTCTTATATAGCCAAAACCCTAATTTTTCAACTTGCTCCGATGGACATGAAAATTGTACCCTTAGCTAATTTGCCCATCCTGATTCCATTTTCAAGATCAAAATTGAAATTCAAGATCATTTTTCTAGTCAATTTCCAAAATTTGGACCACTTAGCGCTTTTCATTAAAAACTCATTCTTACTTCAAATTGAGCTCATTTTCTAATGAATCAACGCTGAATCTCAATTTTATTCTACAAATAAACTTTGCACTCAATTTCTCATCAATCAACACCAAATTTTCAAATATTCCTCTGAATAATTTATGCTCAAATAACTTATCATTACCAACAATTGCCTATAATCATGTACCCTCACTTTCTTTTGATTTCACTCCCGAGGGGGCATACTCGTGACCTTATGACCTCACATTTTCAAATGTCAAGAAAATTTTCAAATCTTCATCAAAAGTTGAGCAAAAATATTTTTCAACTAAAGAAAATTAAATTCTTATTGCTAAGGGGCATCTTACCTTCATCGCTTCATATCAATTTGAGATCTCACGATCATCTAAATCGAATCAATCGCTAGGGGCATATCAATTTCATCGCTTCAATTCAAGCTAATATTTGTCTTCATCTAAATCAATCTCTTAATGTTAATCAGTTTCATCACTTTTCATCAAGTTGATTATTTATTTAAACTCAATCAAAATTTTAAAGAGTATCTTTGATCACACGCTCAATCTAAGCAGGTGTTCAATTTCATCGCTTCAAATCAAGATGGACAGTTTATCTTCGCTCATCGTGTCTTGATCCATCAAGTTCAAGATCGATTTTATCTTTTCTCACTGTGTCTAGTTCAATCAAGTTCTAGATCAATAAGATCCACTTCTTGATCAATCAAGTTCAAGTTTGGTACCTTTGCTCTCTATCGTTCCTAGTTCAATCAATTTTGGGATTGGTATCACTTTAATCAACTATGTTCAGCTTCTTCACTTCAAATAAAGCTAAACACCTTGATTTTCATCTGGTTCGTGATCAATCAAGATCAGAACTGGTATCTCCTAGACATCAACTATCCTTTGAACCAACGTGTTTCTCACACATTAATTCAAAGAGGGGCAAATGTAATACCCTAAAAATGGTCACCTAAACCATGGGCCCCTAATGTCAACAACAACACCAAGGTCCTAACCAAAGGCAATTAAATCAATCTTGAGCACATTATTATTTCTTTAATCATCAAATGTCACATGGAAAATCAAATACTTAATATTAATTAAATATTTATTTAATTAATTAAATCTTTCCAAGAATATCATTTTGATCAATTATCCTATTTAATTTATTAAATATCTTAGCATATTTAATTAATTAATAAATTTGTCATTTAATCATGCAAAAAGGAATAAATTTGTCACAAAGGAGAAATTAAATCACAAAGCAAGAGTTAAATTGAAAATAAAATAAAAGAATTGAATTGAAAGAGAAATCAAACTTGAGATATTATTTCTTCTTTTAAAATTGAGAAGTTGAAATCAGAAAAGCAATTAAAAGGAATTTAATCATTCTCTAAAATTGGAAATCAAAGCTTTTGAGAAAAAGAAGTTCAGTTGCATTGAAAAGACTCTTTTCTTGAATAAATCAAAGAATTATCTATTTTTATCATAAATGCATGGAATTAAATAATTCTTATTTCTAATGCAAACTCAAACTTCTTTTCTGAATGCATTTCAATTAAACTATAATTGGAATCTATCTCAAGGTTAACTGAATCCGATTTCTCAATTATTTCAATTAATCCTAAATTGTACTTTTTCTTGATCTCTCTTGTAACTCTCTATAAATTCAGCCTTCAGCTCTCATTCAAAACACCCTAGAGATTTGTTAGTATACATTTTTTGCTCTAGAGTCATTGAATATATTGTGCTTGCTTTTTGAGATCATTGCATCTTGGTTTTGCTTTTTGCATATAAGTTTAATTTCCTTTTTTAAATCCATATTGCTTGAATCTTTCATCTATCATGCATCCATTTAGTTTAATCTCATTCTCATATAGATTAAATCCTTCATCTTGGTGTAGTCTAGTAACTAGTATTGCTTATACAAATCTGAGAGCAATCTTATACTCGCATCTTTTAGAAGGCAATTAGTCGATTTGTTATGGTTTTATTATTCATGCTTATATCTATCTAACCATACATGTAATGACTTAATTGACGTGTTGTGTCTTGCAGCTATCAGACTTATTTCACTTTTTCACACACACATTATGAAGGAATTATTAATATGAATAGATCATGAAGCTAATAGGAAATGGCTTGATTTGCATAGTAATGGAATGTATACCATGCTAGATAGATAGTAAATGACTTGTATAAGATGTATGCCATGTACTTGTATCAAAAGTAATGGATTTATATTGTTATATGTTTGTAAGTTAATAAATGAACTCTATGATTGATGGATTAGTGTGATGTTGTGCTTGCTCATGCTTAAGTAAAGAAATAAGGGGATTAGTTTATCATGTGGATTGAAGAATGAATTATAGTTTATACATTATGAGTAGATAATTATAATAGATGGAATGAGACCATGTTAGTATTAGAAGTGATTGAAGTATGTTTGAATGGATTATTAAAGATGGATTATACCCAGGCATTAGGATTGCATTATCATGGAAAATGATAAAGAGCGTGTAAATAGGAAATGATGGGTTAAAACATATTTTCTTTTGGTGCATAAATTGAATGTAGGATTAAGGGGTTGTCTTGAATTTTTAAAAGAAGAAATGTAAGATGCTAGTAGAATGATAAAATGTTGTGCATATCTCATGATTAGGAAATTAAGTATGATGTATTAATTCAAGATGGAATATGTTTGTCATGTGAGTAGGATGTCATTAGGGAAGTTAAATTAAGTAATGGCATTGAAGTACCCTAGGGGAAAGATTAATGGTGTTATGTTATTTTTGCTTACATTAATTAATAAAATGTGTAATGATGTATGATCATAATGGGTAAATGGTTAATGAATGTAGTTAGATGGAAATGATATGTGTTTTGGATTAAGGCAAAAATAGGTTTTGAAGGGGCCCCAAAACCCTTTACAAAATGATCTAAGAGGTATAGAATCATTTTGTTATTAGATGTTAATAAATAAAAAAATCTCCATTAGTATGTTAGATGTTCAATTTCTCTAGGGTATTTTGGTGAGCATTACAAATGAGTTCTATTACTCCTTGATGTTGTGCCCCCAAGCCAATAGTATCATCATAGCCATGTCTTTGCAACATTGTGAATCCATTTACATACAAATCTAAGGGGATTTGGACTGGTAGAACATCTTCTTTGTGCTTGTATAACCATCTACAAATGTCCTCCTCGAGTGGTTCTTCATTCAATTATCCCCATCTGATGAAAGATGAGGATGGTGTGTACTGGACTATATCTTTTCCTTTGCATTCATCCATATAATTCAGCGGTGGTCTCCCAAACAATTTTGGTGACATGGGTAGATTTATGATGTAGAAGGCCTCCGAGTAGGAATACTCCCTGCATCCCTTATCATTGATGTGAAGCTTAATATTAGGTTGGGATGTGGAAGGTGATGATGCATTTGATATTGACAGAGATTCAAGTCATGGAATAAGTGGAGCTACCTAATTTATTGGGATTTTTGTTCTATGCTTTCCCTTAGGTTATTGCAATGTTAAAATGGATTTATCACCCTGTATAGTAATTTCAATACCATTATATAAAAATTTGACATATTGGTGATAGGTAGATGGTATTTCTTGCATTGCATGGATCCAAGGGTGCCCTAAGAGCATATTGTAACCCAACTCTCGGTATAGGACCTAAAATGTTGTATTTGTCATTATCGGTCCAAACTTTACCGGTAATGTGATCATTCCTTTGGATGGGTGTTCTTCATGATCACAAGCCTTGATATTGATCTATTTAGAGGCATCAATACTATGTTTAGAGTAACCCAAGGCCTTAGATAGATTTAATGTATAGATGCTGAGATTAGCTCCACCATCTATCAATACTCTCTTGATTTTATGCTTGTGTAAAAATACTTCAAGGTGTAGGGGATCGTTATAAGAAGACTTATGTGTGGGAATGTCCTACTATGTGAAGGCAACATGGGGGGTGGTATCTAAGTTTCCCACCATTGTATGAAAATTATTCTCATCACTATCATGAGGTACTATGGATTTGTGAAGGGCTTTATCAAGGATTGCTTTGTGAGTCGATGAGATATGCAAAAGATTGAAAATGGGCATTTGTGCAAGGGTTTTCTTTAGCTGATTGACTAGGTTGTATGTTCCTGTGAGAGGAGGATTTAATGATGTTCCTTGGAGTGTTACCTTGGAGCTATGGGTAGCTACTACACAATCGGGTTTTCTGGCCTTTACTATAATGGTAGAAATAGTTTCATTGACTTGGTTGATATGGTTGATGGTGTAGTCATAGGAGGCATGGGCATAATTATCCTTATTGTCCTATGAGCCTGAACCAGAGACCTTTCCCTTATCATTATTACAAAAGGGATTATTAAATATAGTATGATTAGTGTTCGAATCTTCTTTACAATTTTCAATATTAATATCTCCCTGATTAATAAGCTCCTAAATAAAATTCTTATGTTTAGAGCAATTTGATGTCTTATTATCCTTAACTTGGTGATATTCATAGAAGTTGTTATCATTCCACCAAGCCAATTTGAGCATGATAGGCTCATATTCTTTTATTTCAAGTAATGTTACTACATTTTATTCAATTAGTTTCTTAAGGAAAATTTCAATGGGTTCTCCTAGGGGAGTGTAGTTTCACTTGAAATTGTTGTTCCTCAGTTAGCAGTGAGTATTAGATTGAGTTGTGTTTGTTGAGATGGCATTATTATTAGATTGAGTTGTGTTTTTTAGATGGTGTTATTATTAGATTGGCCAGTATTAGGTGTGGATTCATTATTGGGGACTTGAAGGGAGATGATAGGTTGGGCCCTATTAACAACTCTAGCATCCACCACCTTGTCATTAGTATCATTCTTATTTTTAGACCAGAATTTGGGTTTTTTGTTAGATGCGTTGTTTGTCGAATACCCTTCTTAGAGGTCTTCAAAATTCCTTGTGAAACAATTATCTTTTCTATAACTTGATGAAATGAATCAAGATATTGGATTTGAAGAGGATATTTCATTTGTGGGACTATATCTTTAGTGAGCATGTCTACTTGCTCTTTTTCATGTATGTGACAAGGGCTTCTCCAAGCAAGTGACCACTAATGGTGTAGGAAGGAAGAAAAATATTCCCCTTCCTTATACTTAGTTGCAAATAGGTCCATTAAGGTTACCGTATTATCAATGCTATGGGAAAAGCGTGCAATAAATTGGTTTCCTAGTTTTCCCCATGATTGAATCCCTGGTGGAAGGTGAGAGAACCATTCTAGATCTTGACCAATTAAGATTTAGGGAAAAATGTCCATAATGTATGTATCTTTGTTTGGAACCTCTATACATGCAGTGGAAAATTCTCAGATGTGACCTCTAGGATCACCCTTCCCTTATGCTTGTGAAATTTGAGAGTTTCAAATTTTGGGGGGAAGGGTAGAATATGCATTGTTTGATAGAAAGGATAAGGATAAAGATCTTACATGGGATAGCTCTTCTTTGTGTTCCTTGTTTGAAGGTTAGACATCTACCATTGTAAATTTTGAATTTGTTTTGCAAGGATTTCTGTTTGAACTAGTAACATCTGGACAACATGAATATGGTTGACCAAAGGACTGGCAATGGTATACATAGCAGGTTGTTGAAAGATTGAATGATTGAAAAGTTGACAAATGTTAGACATTCTTGGCAAAGTGAAATAGGTGAAGTGTGTGCTAACATTAGGTTGACTACCAACAAACGGGTTATGTGGGCCTTTATTGGGCTATAAAACATATTGATGGCCATATGTTGACCTTATAGAGATGGAACCAAAAGGTTGTGATCTAGTGGTCATTGATCCCCCAAGAGTAAAAGTAGAAATTTGTGAATCAAGGGAGGATTTTTTAGATGAAACACTAGCACTTAGTTGAGATGAAATGTTAGCATTTATTTGAGATGAAACATTTGTTAGGATAATCGGTGAACAACTGAGAGGGGGGGGTGAATTAGTTGTTAACAGTTATAAAATTTAATCCACAATACAACCTTAAACCGGAGCACATAAACATTCAAATACTGGTAAAGCAGAAATAGATACTGGTAGGCACAGATATCGGTAAACAATGTAACTCAACAATTAAACAGATAATCAATGCAAAGCAACCATACCACATAACACCATGATTTATACATGGAAAACCCAGAAAGGGAAAAACCATGGTGAAAAGCCTACCCACAGTCAGATGATACTTCTGCAAAAAGTATGTGATACAATGAGGGGCATGCACATGTAGGAAAGCACACTGCCTAGAGCGTACTACTCATTACAGAAGAGTCTCACTGACTACAGAGGTTAAAACCACCTCAAGATAAATGGACAACAATCCAATAAAGTGAACTACCAGAGATAGCATCTACCATGCTTGATTACAGTCTCAATTAAGCTCAATACTAGAGACCTTTGACCTCTTCCTTAATCCCAATTCAATCATCTATGATCAACCAAATCTCCTTCACATGTGATATTTCATTCCAAGACCACAATACATAATCCCATGATCTACAATGAGATCTTACATCATTTTATACAAACCCTAAAGCCTAAACCAATTAGGTTGGTCACCTAAGAGATATTACAATAAGATCATTACATACTTCCATATTACAATGATATGCCATGTCATCTTAAAACCAAAACAATAATAACAAATCCATAAATCCTCCTGAAACATCTCAATAATGTGTAGAGTACATGTTAGCATGATACTGGTCCATAACCTAGATAGGTACCAGACCTATTCTAGGTCCACCACACCAAAGCAACGTCTTCAAGTAGTTTAAGCATGATCAAAGAACATCTTCAACATCTTGAAATCCATCTAGAAGCTGCACCAACACCACTTATACATCCTATCACAATTCCTCGATGAAAGCTCTGTCAGTAAAGCCTTAAACCAACGTCAATAAGGGTTTACAAGAGTGTATGATAGTATCCAATACTAACTAACCAAAACATGCTCATGGAGCATATAACACATAAAATCAAACACACTTCACTGATCCAAACATGCCCGAAGTGTCCAATAGAAAATCTCTTCTATCAGTAACACTAGATTTTCTACTGGTAACCAAAACATGTCTATCGATAACCATCAATAACATCTAGTGTTGACATCAATGACAAAACATCAATGCAACACATAATAAATTCATCCATAATTCCAACAATCTCCCCCTTTAGAATTGATGGCAACACTAGATGTGAAAAACATCTAAGTACCAAGAAGTGCCAAACAAGTCTCCCCCTATGGAAGATAACCAACAATCTACTAAATATCAATAGCTCTCCCCCTATGAATGATATATCTATAAGGTTATGAATTGATATTTCACATCACTATCACTCCCCCTTTGACATGAATGCCAAAAATCTGACAAAAATATCAAAGCAAGAATATAAACATCTGAATCTCAAAGCTGACTACTCCCCCTAAGTAGTAGCACCACTCATCAGTGCTGGAATGAATAATGTCTCTGATAATGCATGTTGGACTGATGACAAACTTCATCAATCAAGTCTCTACTGAAGGGGTAGAAACCCCTAACCTATCTCTCAAATACTCTTATGATTCCTTAGACAGTGGTTTAGTGAATATGTTTGCAATCTATTCTTTAGTGTTCACATAAACCAATTTGACTTCCTTTTCTTCTACATTGTCCTTCAAAAAGTTGTAATTTATTGATATATGATTAGTCTTAGAGTGAAATACCAGATTTTTAGACATGTCAATAGTTGCAGAGTTATCACAGTAGATAACTACCGGTTCACTACAATTTACCTTGATATCCTTCAACATTTGCTTCATCCACAAGACTTGAGTGCAATTAGTTGTTGCTGGAACATACTCAGCTTCTGTAGTAGATAAAGAAATGCATGATTGTTTTTTGTTGATCCATGAAACCAGTTTCTTTCCAAAAAAGAAAGCTCCACCAGAAGTTCTCTTCCTGTCATCAGCATCACCTACCCAATCTGAGTCAGTATATGCGCATAAATTGAAATCATCATTTTTGGAATACCATAGGCCATATTTTGTTGTTCCTTGCAAATATCAGAATATTCTCTTTACTGCACATTCATGATTTTCTTTAGGATTACTTTGATATCTTGAAACAATACTTAGTGCATTCATAATATCAGGTCTAGTCTGAATTAGATATAATAGACCACCAATCCTAGACTTATACCTTGTCATATTTGCCGGTGTAGAAGTATCCTTGATAAATAATTTATCACTTGTCACCATAGGAGTACTTACTAGTTTGGAATTATCCATACCAAACTATTTCAACAATTCCCTTAGATACTTAGTTTGACACATAAAAATGCCTTTGTCAATTTGAGTAATCTACAAACCTAAGAAAAAATTCATCTCACCAATCATGGACGTTTCAAATTCATTCTTCATATTGTTAGCAAATTCCATGCACAATTTATCTTCTCCTCCAAAAATGATATCATCAACAAATACTTCAATAACCAAAATATCATTATCAGTGATTTTATAATATAAACTACTATCAGCACTACCTTTAGTAAAACCAAGCTTCAAAAGATATTTAGCCAACCTTGCATACCATGCTCTAAGAGCTTGTTTCAAACCATATTAAGCTTTCTTCAATCTGCAAACCATATCTTCATCATCTGTCAGTGAAAATCCATCAGGCTGCTCAATGTATACTTCTTAGCACATTTAACATCCATTTGATAGACCTTATAGTTTTTCTAAGCTGCATAGGCAAGAAATAGTCTAACCACCTCAATTCTAGCTACAAGTGCAAATGTCTCACCACAATCAATTCCTTCCATTTGAGAATATTCTTTACAAACAAATCTAGCCTTGTTTCTTACAACTTGACCATGCTCATTTAGTTTATTCCTAAAAGCCCATTTAGTTCCAATAACATTCTTATTTTTTAGGCCGGGGAACTAAAGTCCAAGTTTCATTCTTCTCTATCTGATCTAATTCATCTTCCATAGCCTTTAACCAATGTTTATCCTTACAAGCTTCAATAACAGTTTTCAGTTCAATTTTAGAAATAAGACATACCTCTTCATTAGCCAGTTTCCTTCTAGTCATAACTCTCTTGTTCCTATCTCCAATTATTTGATCTTCAGAATGATTTAATCTTACATACCTTGGTGTCTTTTGAACTTCAAGTTCATTACTCTGATCATCAGTCATAGTTGAATTTTTTGATTTTTTCGGTGTAACTGTCTCAGCTTCCTGTACCGATTGAGGCATTGTTGGTTCAATTATGATCATTTCCATTGTCGTTTCCCTTTTGTATGATATAGAATGATTTATGTACTTCTCATCCACTTTTACATTAGCACTCTCAACAATTTTTTGTAGTCTTTTGTTATAACATCTATATGCTTTTCTTTGAATTGAATAACCAAGAAATATCCCTTCATCACATCTAGGATCTAACTTTCCAATTGAATCATCTCTTTTGATATAGCATTTACTTCCAAAAATTCTGAAATACTTAACAATAGGTGTATGTCCAAACCATAGTTCATAAGGGGTCTTACCAGTTTCACCTTTGATGTGAACTATGTTGAATGTGTAGACTGTTGTACTCACAGGTTCTCTCTAGTAGATATGAGGAAATTTGGCTTCCATTATCATAGATATTGCTGCATCCAAAATGGTTCTATTCTTTCTTTCCACTACTCCATTTTCTGAGGAGTCCTAGGTGTAGATAGTTGTCTCCTAATTCCATGTGTCTCACAATAACTATTAAATTCATGAGAAGTGAACTCACCTCCTTGATCTGATCTTAGAACTTGAATTTAAATCTAGTTTCAACCTTCACTTTAATGATCTTGAATTTCTCAAAAGCTTCAGACTTCTCCCTTAGAAAAGTCACCCACATCATTCTGGAATAGTCATCAATAATCAACATGAATTACCTATCACCTTGAAAGCTTCTAGTCCTTGCTGGACCACATAAGTCAGTATGAATCAAATCAAGTACATCATTATATTTATCATGTATCCTCTTAAAATAACTTCTAACTTGCTTACCCAATTGACATTGCTTACATACCGAATTATGAGGCTTCATAATCTTAGGTATATCTCTAACTGCCTTAGTTGAACTGATCTTAACAATACAATCAAAATTAACATGACACAACCTCTTATGTCATAGCCAAATCTCATCAATATGAGAAATTAAGCATGTTTTATTACTAGTGTTCAAGTGGAAGATATTACTTCTTTTCTAAAAACCAGTTGCAATCTCCAAACCAATCTTGTTAATGATTTTGCATTTTCTATCTTTAAATTGAAGTTGGAAATCCTTATCAAACAATTGACCAACACTCAAAAGATTATGCTTTAAACCACCTACATAATAGACATTATCAATATTATGCTTTCCATCCAAAGAAATAATACCTCTACCTTTGATCATACATGCCTTGTCATCTCCAAATCTGACCTACCCACCATTGTATTCTTGCAGGGACAAAAATTTCCCTTTATCTCCAATCATATGATGTGAGAATCCACTATCAATTACCCATTCATCCTTATCTTCAACTTTTTCTTCCAAGGCCTTTTCTTCATTTTTGATAGCCGGTTCCTATTCATCTTCCTTTAAAGCCTAGAACACCCATTCTTTTCCATTGTCAAATCCACTAGCAGAGTCTTCTGTCGGTTCATCCCCAGAGTCATCGGTTACTCCTTCGTCATCTTCTATGTAGCATTGTTTACTTTTCTTGAATCTATATTTGTTCTAGTTAGGCTTATAAGATTTCTTAACTCTTTCCTCAAACCTTGCATTCCTTTCAGGACATCTAGATGCAAAATGACCAATCTTATTACATGCAAAACATTTAAAAGGTTCTTTTCCTTCATATTTACTTCTAGTTGGTCCTTTAGGTACTCTGCTAGCAAACAAGGCTTCAAGTTTCTCAAATTCTTCATCTTCTTTCCTCATGTCCTTCAATTATTTTGCATATAGGGCTTTCCAATCACTTTTGTCGGTGGATTAGAAGTGTTAGTTGCCATAGGATCTACCTCAAGCAGCTAAGCTTTTGCAAAAGAGGACCAAAGCTTTAATACCAATTGTTAGGACAATTGGTGAACAAATAAGAGGGAGGGGGGGTGAATCAGTTGTTAAAAGTTATAACATTTAATCCACAATAAAACCTTAAACCAAAGCACATAAACATTCAAATACTGGTAAAGCAGAAATAGATGTCGATAGACATAGATACCGGTAAAGAATGTAACTCAACAATTAAATAGATAATCAATGCAAAGAAACCATAACACATAACACCATGACTTGTACATGGAAAACCTGGAAAGGGAAAAATCATGGTGGGAAGCCTACCCACAGTCAGATGATACTTCTGCGAAAAGTATGTGATACAATGAGGGGCCTGCACATGCAGGAAGGCACACTACCTAGAGCGTACTGCTCATTACAAAAGAGTCTCACTGACTATAGAGGTTAAAACCACCTCAAGATAAATAGACAACAATCCAATAAAGTGAACTGATAGAGATAGCATCTACCATGCCTGATTACAGTCCCGGTTAAGCTCAATACCGGAGGCCTTTGACCTCTTCCTTAATCCCAATTCGATCACCTATGATCGACCAAATCTCCTTCGCATATGATATTGCATTCCAAGACCATGATACATAATCCCATGATCTACAATGAGATCTTACATCATTTTATACAAACCCTAAGGCCTAAACCAATTAGGTCGGCCCCCTAAGAGATATTATAATAAGATCATTACATAATTCCATATTACAATGATATGCCATGTCGGCTTAAGACCAAAACAACAATAACAAATCCATAAATCCTCCTAAAACATCCTAGTAACATGTAGAGTACACATTAGCATGATATTGATCCATAACCTAGATAGGTATTGGACCTATTCTGGGTCCACCACGCCAAAGCAATGTCTTCAAGCAGTTGAAGCATAATCAAAGAATGTCGTCAGCGTCCTGAAATCCATCTAGAAGCTACACCAACACCACTTATGCATCCTATCATGATTCCTCAATGAAATCTCTGTCGGTAAAGCCTTAAACCAATGTCGGTAAGGGTTTACAAGAGTGTATGATAGTATCCAAAACCAAGCCAATACCAACTAACCAAAACATGCTCCTGGAGCATATAACACATGAAATCAAACATACTTCACTGATCCAAACATGTCAGAAGTGTCCAACAAATAATCTCTTTTGCCAGTAACACTAGATCTTCTACCGGTAACCAAAACATGTCTGTTAGTAACCATCCATAATAGCTAGTGTTGACATCAATGACAAAAAATCAATGCAACCCATAATCAATTCATCCATGATGCCAACAACATTAACATTTGTTTGTGTTTGTAGATGGTGTACTCAGATTCACACTTTCACTGGAAGTGGTAATGGCTTGAGTTGATGCCAATTGTATACTTTGTGTGGTTCTTGAGGACATATTGTTAGTATGAATTTGGTGAGAGGATGACCCTTGTGCTTTTCATATGTTCAAAGGAAGCACAGTTTTGGGTGACATAATAGTCATGATATCAAAATTTAGTCCCAATTTAGCTCCATTGTGTGCTAGCAATAGAAGGTATCTATTTAGATCATGATTCAAAAGGTCGTTGAGAAGTGTGAGAACATGGGGATCTTTTTGTGTGGCCTCAAGTTTCTCAAGTGTTAGACTTTGTTGGAAGTTTATACCGAGAATGAGTTTTTTGAGTCTAATGGCAGGGTCACGCCCCTTCGAGCATGTCTCTACGAATAGGCTGACAAGTTCATAGTGCTTGTGGGTTTGAAATTGGGGTCATTGTTTGGATCTATTTGACTACTACCCTTTTTCCATCAAGTAAAAATCATTAAGGACCTCTAAGACACACTAAAGATGGAAAAATGAGATTATTGTGACAAAGCTAAAGGATACCTATTATTTATTTATTTTTGGATTTTTTGATGAGTATGTCAAGTGATGGTCCTAAGGGAAAGTTGTATGTTTTTGGATTTTTTTTAAGGATTATTGATGATCATGCATGATAATGACACTAACTCCTAAGAAACCCAAGGACAAGAAGACTGAGATGTTCAACCTAAGATATCAAAGATTACCTTGACCTGAAATTAATGGATATTGATTGAGAATTTTTAGAAAAGGTTTGTACTCTATGCTAGACTTATGAGAAAGAGGATTGGATGGTGAGGATTGGATAATTTATAGAGGTCTCAGTTTTTCAATAATTTATTTGGCTTGATCTTAAGGCTATTTACTTTGGTTTATTCTTGATGAAACTATGTTGATGATGTCGATGAATCTAAGGAAATTTTTATTTGCAAAAGCTAAGGGAATTCTTGTGGACACTAGAAGACTCTATTGATCACAAAGGTTTAAAGTAATCTGGATTTTTATCATCAAGTTCTAAATGACCCTAAGAAGAACTAGTTAGTTGTTAGTCGAATGTGAAATTATATCAAATACGAAACAAATTTTGGACAAATGAGGGAATGCTTTTAGACAACTATGAGACTAATTTTGGATAATTCAAGGGTTGTTTTTGGAGGATTGTAGAGTAAATACTAGACAAATGTGACACAAATTAAGGACAAATGCAAAAATTGTTTTGTATATATGCGAAAGTGATTAGTCTCGAATGCAAAAAATGTTGTTCTCATTGAGAGTCTAAAATTTTTTTAGTTTGTTTTAAGGAAATTTAGACAATTTGTGGTGATCAAACAATCAGAAAACAATAGAGATAGTATGGCTGGAAAACTTCCTAATTCTAACTACCATAACTATGTATGTTGAAGGGCCAAATTCAGCCCCAATTTTTCATTGGTCTTTACACATTCAAAAACACATAAGAAAATGCCTATTCTTATGGACATGGCTTCACTAAAATAATCGTAGCCCACAACTTGTAATCTCCATCGTCACAAGTGTAGGGACACCTAAAGGGGTATATTCAATCTTGTCTTTGTGAGAGAGGATAGGTAGGGGCCTCTAGGACTAGAAGGATGACCAAATCACCCTCTCCCCAAAAATCTACACGTAGCTTATGAAAAGTTGGGGATTTATATCTCATCTCAAGGGAGCCATATTGTGAGTATCTTGGTAGAAAAACAAGATATTCCCTTGCATTCATACTATCGCAATATTTGGTGAAAAGAAAGGGTAGGCCACTACAAAGGTTTCCGGTCACAATTTGAGGGATTACCTTGTGAGAATCCAACAAATCACTCAAGAATTTATGTTGCAGAGCCAGGCAACAAACTAGGTGAAAACCTTCTCTCACCCACAACTACTATGTCCAAAACAAGTTCTTTTGTTTGTTCAAGGTGTGAACAACACACCTACAAAATACTCAACTCACACAACAATTTGTGTGACCAAATCCATAGCGGTTTAGTATCTTCCAGTACTGGTATGATGAAAACACTCTACCCTTGTGTGAATGGCAGACAATCTTCTGATACCGGTGGGATGGAAACCTATTGGATTTTGTCTATTAGTGGTCCAACCAACACAATACACCCATAAGTGTTGGCATTTTTTATGATTATGTTCTTATTGTCATTGATAAAGACACACTTGCATTGAGATCATTTTTGTATGTATAAGTTAAAGCTCAACCAATACATGTTCTAACCAGTATGATGCATTATAGTCCTTAGACTATTGGTGTTTTGCAGAAAGTGATTATCGATCTGAAGTGGTATGTTGACCCCAAGTGGTTTGAGGATCTCAAGTGGTACGAAGGATCAAAGTGGTAGAACACATATTTCCCAATCTTCATTTTGTCAAACCGGCAAGTGGTATTTTGCTTGAACTAGTATTTTGTATGAACCGGTAATACTCTATGATGAGTTACCAACCGGCATTTTGTGATGAGTTACCATCCACTGATTGTTTGACGGTGCCAACACTTCAACGGTGCTTTTTGTGTCGTGTTATAGAATATGTCTAAATGCATTGAACCTAGGAAATTGTAATGTAATCCTATTGGACCGACATGAAATCAGATTCCTTTATAAGGACATCATGTCTAGGGTTTTAGGTTGTTGTTGTTGATGTTGTTGCGAGGGTTTAAGATGGTTGATGAGTTAGAGAGAGTATGAATGTGTAGAAGACTAAAGTAATGCTAGAATGTATTAGGAACGAGCTATCAAGGATCTAACCAAGCAATCTGTGCTATTTTCTAGATCACTCACTTGTTGATTACTCACATCTTTGACAAGTCTATAGCCCTTAACTGGGTAGGCCCAAAAGCCTTTTGTAAATCCTCTAACAAGGTGGTTCACATCTATGGATCTAAAATCCTCTAGCAAGGTCATCTTTAATCAGACTTATCTCCTAATAGAGATTGAGATTCCTAACAAGATTTGTTCTGGTAAAGAACATTGTATGACCTTAACCAGTCTGGTTCCTATTCTGCAGATAGCTACTTGTGAGTTCCATCTCACCATGATTTTTCCCATTTGGGTTTCCACGTCAAAATCTCTTGTGTTATGGTGTTTGTGCTTCTGTGGGTGAATGTATTATTTGCTATTTGGTTTGCATGTGTGCTAACCGGTTTGTCTACTAAACTATTTTACCGGTTTACTGTTAGACTAGCAAAGTGTTTAAGTACTAAGATTTTTGGCATACTAATTCACGCCCCCTCTTAGTATTCATCAATTGGTATCAAAGCAAACCTTTCTATAAGTTTAACCACTTAGAAAGACATATGGGGGAATACGCATTGAGGGAACTTACTCATCGGCTCACTCAGTCTGAGCAAGCCTATGATGATCTTATGGTCAAATATAAGGCATCTCAAGCAAAGAGGAGAGAACATGCTGAAAAGTTGATGGAGCTATCTAAAAATAGTTCTTCTGATGAAGTGGACATGGAAGCCCTGATTCAAGAAGTAGAAAAGTTGAATGAATCCAATTCCAACCTAAGAAAAGAATTGGAAGGACTAACTATTCGAATGTGCCAAGAGCTTGAGAACCAAAGGAAAGCTGAAGATCTAGTCAAAGACAGATCATGAAAACTTTAAGATGAAGCAAGAGATCAGTGCCCTAACTGACCAACTCCATGCAAGCAAAGTGGAAAAGGAAGACATACAAGGAGAATTGAACATTGCCATCTCCGAGAATGAAAACCTGATGGAAACAAATGCTGCTATTTCCAAAGAACTCTCTGAGTTAAAGGAAATACTTGCTAAGTTTAACAAGAGTACTGTCAAGCTAGAGCAAGAGCTTGAATCTGCCAAACCTATCAAGAATACTGATGGACTTGGTTATTCCGATCATGAGGAAGGTGAGACCTCTAGTACAAATGCTGGAGCATCAAAGAAACAACTAACATCAAAGGATAAAGGTAAGAAAAAGTTTAAACATGTTTGCTTTAACTGTCTTAAAGAAGGACATACTGCCAATGTGTGTAGGAGTAAGGCTTACAATAATTTTCCTTATTTTCTAAATGATAAGCCTAGATCCTATAAATTCAATGGTAACTGTTATGCATGCAACAAGTTTGGGCATAGAGCATCTGAATGCAGGTCTGTTATGAACAACACTGGAAGATATCCTTAGAGGACCCAAGGAGTTGGTCCTGAACCTTTTGTGAACTGAAATCACAACCAGTTTATTGCCTTCAATCATCAGTCAAGTAGTGGTGGCTATCAAGTGGCAACCAGATGGAGAGCAAACTGTTTGATCTATCATAATCATGGTCACACTGCTACAACATGCAGGAGGAAGTTTGGGAACATGAATAATGGACCTTGGAGAGCACCTGGAATGGTCTTCTATCATTGCAACAAACCAGGTCACATTGCCAAATTCTGCAGATCAAGAAAGAACATATCGGATGATATACCGATCACCCCGAAAGGAAAGATTGATATTGACATTGTTCAAGAAGATATGAACAAAACCTAGAAGAAGAAACCAGCGGTGTTACAAGAAGAACCGATTTCTGCACCTAGTGTGGAAATATCAGAAACAACAAACTAAGCATCAGAAAAGCTTAAGGGGAGCAAATGGCGAAATGTTTCAAACCCCCAGTTTACACCGGTAAAAGATCTTAACCGATATGTGATACCTGTCATTTGGCAGAAGACCAGAAATGGTAAAAGGCAAATTAGGGTTTACGCCCTAATGGTAGAGCATTAATTATGGTAGGTGAGGAATATGTTTAAAAAGAATTTTCAAATCATTTCTCTCTATCATTTTTTCGAGCGAAGAAGGTTTTCAAGTGCAGAGTGACGAAAAAGTGATTTGTGCTACGATTCACAGAAATTTAGAAACCTTGAAGGAGATTCAAAAGCAAAAAACAAACGGTCAAGAGAAGAACGCAAAGCAGTATTTTAGCAACCGACGAAGTGGAAGGCGAAGTGGAATTTGCAAGCCCTAAATTCTTAATTTCTGAAAGGTATTTCTTGAGTTTTCTATTTTGTCATGGCTTCCGCATCTCATGATAGTTCTAGTGCAATTGTCGATTCTATGCATTTCATTCAAAGAAAATCAAAATATAATGCTTTGTCACAAGTACCGGCTGGGGTTATAGTAGAAGAAGGGATTTTAGATTATATAGACTGCAAAATCGAAGACCTAGGGTCTCTTGTGATCCATTTGCAGCTAGGTCTATTCTGTGGGAAGGATAAAAAGATCAAACCAGAGTATAGCATTTTGGAGAAGAAGAAACTTCACAATGCGGTTTACTTCCTAGAGGATTTCACAGATGACCACATTAGAATCATTTTGAGAAGAGTTCATGGTGACAAGATGTACTTGGATAGAATGCATGATATCACTCCATAAACTATTCATGACATCACCAATTTCTGCAATACAGGGGAAGTGCCAGCCCTTAGGAAGGTCAACAAGACGGAAATGTCCAAGCTCACTGATTCAGTGAGTGACTCACAAGGAATGATTGTTAATTCCATCAAGGATGACCTCATGAAATATGCATGCATGGTGATTGGATACCGGACATTCTCTGCTAGGAGAATTAACTCTGTATCTGCTATAGTGGTAAATGCCACTTACCGGATGATCAAGAAAGATGCATCATTTGACCTCTACACTGATATGCAAAGGCAACTCCTATTGAATCTTAAGTCAATCAAACACAATAATGCATTAAAATTCAAGTTTGGACAACTTCTAGTAGGACTATTTTTCTACTTCCAAGGTTACTTTCTCAGAGTGGGAGATATTCAGTGGTCTGCGGACCAACCGGTTACCAAGCAGATCAAAGAAAGCCTACAAGCAGTTGGAACCAGCTACCCTGATGTTTTGAACAAGTACTTTGATGAGTTCAGAAGAAAGATGAGCCTAAGGATGAGGATATCCAGTGACATTGTCAAGAAATATGAAGATGATATCTGCTTTATCATCAATGTGGATCAATGCATAATGGAGGTTGTTGAGCCCAGATAGGAAGAAGTGGAGCCTATGGGCTGTGAGGTGATGTATGATATGCTGGATGGGTATGCCTCTACCCTAATTGCCTCACCCCTAGATCCCAAGGTAAAGAGAGCCGACACCTATCTGGAAAGGGTTGCACCGGTTGAAGAATCCCCTGACAAGAAAGGAAAGGCAGTGCCCTTGACATCGGTACCAGTTACTGCAGCCAGTCCTAAAGTGACCAAGCGGTCACCTGCAAAGAAGAAACCGGTAGCAGCACTTGCCAAAGTCTTCGAGAGAAAGAGGAAGACAAGGAATAACTTACCAAACTCAGAAGAAACTATGCTTGAGGAAAAACCTAAGAAGACAAGACAAGCAAAGAAAAAGAAAAAGAATGAACCGACATCATCGACATCGGTAAATATTGACATTTCCTCCTACAAACCTTTGACACATTGTCAAAGAACTATCAAAAATATTAGGAGAAAAGTGCTTAATGATTTGATTGATTGTTTTGATGATTTCAATGATGATGAAAAAGAAGCAGTTGAAAAAGAAATCATTAAGTATTTATGTGTTAATGACCGGTCGCCTTCAGAAATAAGATTTGAGACACCGGATTCTTTGTATAATTTCTTAGACAATAAATGGCGCATTGCCATAAAGAAGGAACAGGAAATGAGAGAAAGTTTTTGCTGAACATTTTCCTAATGTATCAAATTCAGACCTGTTCGAAGTAATGAATAAATACAAAGGCCTCTTCTTCATGAGGAGAAGAAGACTCCTGTTACTGGAAGGAATGGGTCAAGAAGTGCTCAAGAATACACACACTCTTGCTCTAGAAGCTCTTAAGATGCATCGAGTGGCTCAAGCCAATAGGAAGGTTGAACAAGAACCAGCAATAACTAAACCGGATGAAGTGTTTGACAATGAAGGAAACCCGGTTACTGAACCCATAGACACTATTGATGTCGATGCTCTGGATGGAGAGGATGTTGCTCAAGGTACACCATCAGAAGCAATAGGATAGGAGAAGCAGGCAGAACAGGTAGATAAGCAAAAGGAAACTAAGGACAAAAAGGAGGAAGCAAAGAAGCAAGCAGAGAAGAAGAAAGTAGAAGAGGAAAAGAAGAAGGATGAAGAGGAGAAGAAGAAGAAGGAAGAGGAGAAGAAGAAGAAGGATGAAGAGGAGAAGAAGAAGGAGGAGGAAGAGGAGAAGTGAAAGGAAGCAAAAAAGAAGAAGGAAGAGGAAGATAAGGCATAGGAGAAGAGGAAGGAAGCAGAGAAGAAGAAGGCAGAGGAGGATAAGGAAGAGGAAAAGAGAAAAGAAGTAGAGAAGAAGAAGGCAGAGGAAGACATGGAAGTAGAAGCGGCAAAGAGCATGCAAATGGAGACTCCAAAGGCAACCGGTAGTCAAGCCAAACCGGCTGATCTCACCAGTCCCATTGACCTCTAGTCTGTAAGTGAAATGGAGCTGCTATAGAGCATTAAGGTTTCTCAAGAATGCCTTGAGGTGTTAAGGAGGAAGAAGGAGGAAGATGTGATCCAAGTTGCGGTGGACACTCTTACCGATTTGTTACCTGGCACAAACCACCCCTGTACTAACTCATCATTGGCCCAATTGAAGCTCCTATGCACAGTAGTGGATGATCAAGTGCAGAGCTTAGAGGAGGTAGTAGAGGCAAATGCCAAGAAAGAGCATCAAAAGGCTCTCAACATTGCCCTAGTGAAGAAGCTTAATGAGCTCCAGTCTGAACTACAAAAAGCACAAAAAGACATAAGGAATGCTCTGGATGAGGGGAATCTACTACTAAGTAAGATTTACCAACCCCATCTCTTCTATGATGATGTGCTTACACAGAAGCAAAAGCTTTAGACTGACTTGCAATTGTATATGAGTACCTTCAAGCTGCCATATGACTCTTTTACAACTTATGGGCAAACCGTTCACCGGTTTCACATTCAGTCTGCCAAAGTAGAGTTGGAAATAAGCAACCAGACTCAAGATTTGCAGGAACTCCAACTGGTTCTACTCCCACACCAGCAAATACTTCAAAAATGTTATTTAAATCTAGATGCCTTAACAGTGACTCAAGAGATGAGCACACTAGATGCCATGGAAGAACAGGTCTCCCAGATGTAGACAGAGAAAGAAGTGGCAACCTCCCTACTTGAGTCATCGTCCTTATCTATGAAACAATTTTTGCAAGACTTCAAATCAGTTTTTGACAAGTTTTATTCTTTACTGTCATAAACACTTATTATTTTAATGAAACAAGGGTTAGCCTGTAATATTATTTTTGTCATTGTTGGCAAAGGGGGAGAAGTATAAATTTTGAATGTTTTGATGTATACTTTCATGTTATTTTGTAGTATACATTGCATTTTCTGCAAAAGGGATAGTGCATATGCTTAGGGGGAGTAATTTTGATTCTGGCATATTTTTGGTGTAAAACACTTAGATGTCAAAATTTCCTAAGTGTTGCCATCAATGCCAAAGGGGGAGATTGTTGGCATTTTTGATATAGTCCTTAGACTATTGGTGTTTTGCAGAAAGTGATTACCAATCTGAAGCGGTATGTTGACCCCAAGAAGTTCGAGGATCTCAAGAAGTACGAAGGATCAAAGTGGTAGAACACATATTTCCCAGTCTTCATTTTGTCAAACTAGCAACCCGTATTTTTCTTGAACCGGTATTTTGTATGAACTGGTAATACTTTGTGATGAGTTACCAACCGACATTTTGTGATGAGTTACCATCCACCAATTGTTTGATGGTGCTAACACTTCAACGGTGCTTTTTGTGTCATGTTACAGAATATGTCTAGATGCATTGAACCTAGGAAATTGTAATGTAATCCTATTGGACCAACATGAAATTAGATTCCTTTATAAGGACATCATGTCTAGGGTTTTAGGTTGTTGTTGTTGATGTTGTTGCGAGGTTTTAAGGTGGTTGATGAGTTAGAGAGAGTATGAATGTGTAGAAGATTGAAGTAATACTGGAATGCATTAGGAACGAGCTATCAAGGATCTAATCAAGCAATCTGTGCTATTTGCTAGATCACTCACTTGTTGATTACTCACATCTTCGACAAGTCTGTAGCCCTTAATCGGGTAGGCCCAAAAGCCTTTTGTAAATCCTCTAACAAGGTGGTTCACATCTATGGATCTAAAATCCTCTAGCAAGGTAGTCTTTAATCGGACTTATCTCCTAATAGAGATTAAGATTCCTAATAGGATCTGTTCTGGTAAAGAACATTGTATGACCTTAACCGGTCTGGTTCCTATTCTGCAGATAGTTACTTGTGAGTTCCATCTCATCGTGGTTTTTCCCATTTGGGTTTCCATGTCAAAATCTCTTGTATTATGGTGTTTGTGCTTTTGTGGGTGAATGCATTATTTTCTATTTGGTTTGCATGTGTGCTAACCGGTTTGTCTACTAAACAGTTTTACCGGTTTACTGTTAGACTAGCAAAGTGTTTAAGTATTAAGATTTTTGGCATACTAATTCACCCCCCCCCTCTTAGTATTCATCAATAAGATCTAGCTATTATATGTGTTAGGTAATACTTGTCTCACAACTGCCCTATTGTCTAGTAGCCCTACTGGTAGCCTAGTAGCCCTACCGGTTGAGTTCTCCAAACACAACTTAATAGAATTCCAAAGGACAAGAAAAACTAAAGGTAGATTCAGATACCCTTTATCTAGTTATACAATTCCCCAAAGGCTTAGACTCTAGCCACAAGTTGAAAGGTGTGTACCCTTACTATCCTGCCAGACCTAATTAAGCCAATTAAGGGCATCTTTACGGTGAAACCCTAGGTGTTGGCAGGGTTTGTGACCAATCTAGTTAGATTTGGATTGATCCCTACAACCCGATTGTTACAAAACCTCAAACTTGATTCAAATGAAAGGTATGACACTTCCCTAACTCATCCAATTGGTTTCATACATCCACCAATCCGTACTGATCATAAATTAACAACAAAAACACAAAATTTCATAAAACTCCAAGTATATTTTATTGCTCCAAACTCCAAAATATCATCAAATTTTATCAACTTTAACAACTACGCCAACAAAAATTTGGAATCAATCCAAGTAGGCATAATATAGCCTCCCTAATGGTTTCCAACCACTTTTCAAACTTTGGAATTGTTGGAGGATTAGTTATCCCTTCTTACAACATTTTGCAATGACAACAAAAGTTGTCAACTTGCACTTTTCAAATTTGGTGACTCCAAGGTGTATTGGACCTATTCCAAGGATTGGTCTGATGTTTCTAAGACCAATATTTATTTTCTTGACTCATGCCTAGACTCCTACTGACCCACATTGTCATTTACCCATGGTGGCTTATAAAATGCAACCATGACAATGCCTTACATCAATTGGATCTTATTGACTCACAAAACTATCAACCTATTACAAATGATCATTTTCACCTCATGGGTGATATTAGGCTCTTTCAGACTTTATTTTTGTCTTTGGGTGTTCATGCACCATACTCCCCAGGTGATTGAATATCAAGTCCACTTGAGATGAGTTCCTGCAATGTATTCCCATGTTTCTTCATCTAGTCTTCATCCATCCATACTGCATCTACCTCAGGGAGTCCTTGCCACTTGACAAGGTATTGTTTGTAGACCTTATTCCTAGTTTTCTTCACAATATTGATGTCCAATATCCTTTCAAGTTTGGGTGGCCCTTGACTTGGAAAGTCTTTCACTATGTCTACAGCATCCTCCACCAAAAATGTACCATCTTCCTACACTATACCTTTGAATGGCATTAGATCTGCAACATTAAAGATTGGGGATATACCTATATCTGAAGGTAATTTGATTTCATATGCATTTTTCCCAAACTTCTTGAGTATTGGACAAGGTCCAACCTTACTCATCATGAGCTTTGTGTGTTTCCCTTTTGGCAATCTCTCCTTTTTCAGATTTGCCTATACCATGTCTCCAACTTGGAACTGCACATCTCTCTTTCTTATGTCAGCCTACTCCTTGTACTTCTCTGTACTTCTCTGCAATTGCATCCTAACTTGGTCATGAATCTCCTTTATCCCTTCAACAAATTCTTTTCCACAAGCACTGATATGTTTCGTTGAGGGTAGATTTCTCAATTCCAATACACCTCTTGGATTCAATCCATATACAATTTGGAAAGGGCTCCTTCCGGTACTCCTATTGACATAATCATTATTGGAATATTTTGCTTGGGAGGTGATGGAATCCCACTTTTCACCATGCTGCTTGGTGAGGCACCTTAATGAATTTCCAAGTGACCTATTGACCACTTCTATTTGGCCATCCATTTGGGGATGATAAGCTGGACTAAAAGACAAGTTTATGCCTAACTTCCTCCATAAAGTCCTCCAAAAATGTTCTACAAATTTCACATCTCTGTCTGACACAATATTCAAGGGTAAACCATGTATTCTCACAACTTCATTAAAGAAAAGGTTTGCAACATATGTAGCATCACTTCTGTTCTTGCATGGCAAAAATGTACCATCTTGCTAAACCTATCAACAAAATCCATCACAAAATCCATGCTCACACTTTCCCAAGGTCTTGAAGGAATGGGCAATGGCTGGTATAGTCCTGTGTTTGTTGTTGTCTCTTTGGCCTTTTGACACACCACACATGAATCCATAAATTTTCTGGATTTGTCTGCAATTTAGGCCAATGATAAAATCGTCTCACCAGATCAAGAGTTTTATCTAATCCAAAGTGTCCCCCCATACAACCACTATGCTTCTTCTTAATTATGTTATCCCTCATTGAACATTTAGGAATGCACAACTGGCATCCTTTGAAAACAAGACCATCTTTAATCAAATAATCAGAATACTCTAAATGATATCGGATACCAAACTCAGTGCATACCTTGTAGATGTCTTTGAAATCTTCATTTGTAACATACATACCCTTGAGGGAATCAACTCTTGTACTCTCCAACTGGATTTCTAAATCTGTTAGTGCCCTCTTGCTAAGAGCATCTGCAACTTTGTTTGAGACACCTTTCTTGTGTTTGATTGTAAAGGTCTAGGCCTGAATGGACTCAACCCACTTCATATGCCTATGGCTCAATTTCTCCTGACTATTTAGGAAGCTTAGTGCCCAATTATCTATATACAAAACAAACTCTTTGGGAAGAAAATAATGCCTCCACTTCTTTAGTGCTTGAACTAATACATACATCTCCAAACCATAGGAAGAATATTTCTTTTTAGCATCATTCAATTTTTCACTAAAAACTGCAATTGGCCTACCTTCTTGACTAAGTACTGCACCTATTGCCAAATGACTTGCATCACATTCATTCTGAAAGATTTTGTCAAAATTAGGTAAGGTAAGAATTAGTTGTTGTGATACCTTTTTCTTTAACATTTCAAATGCTTCATCCGCCTCCTTGGTCCATGAAAATTTACACTTCTGTCCACCCCTGATGGTCTCTAACATGGGAGCACAAATCTGGCTAAAATTCCTGATAAAATTCCTATAAAAGGTAGCTAGGCCATGAAAACTCCTTACATCACCAATTGTACTAGGAGTTGGCCATGTGAGAATGGCATTCACTTTATCAGCATCCATTTTCCTATTTCCTCTAGAAATCACAAACCCAAGGTAAGTCAGTTCTTCCTACAAAAACACACACTTTTCCATGTTTATCATTAGTTTCTCTTCATTCAACCTTCTCAAGACCATATCCAAATGTTTTAGGTTCTCCTCCTTTGTCTTACTAAACACTAGGATGTCATCTAGATACACTATGACAAACTTACCAATGAACTCCTTCAACACCTCATTCATGAGTCTCATGAAAATGCTAGGGGCATTTGACAACCCAAATGGCATCACCCTCCATTCATACAATCCTTCATTTGTTTGAAAACAAGTTTTCCATTCATCATTGGCTCTAATCCTTATTTGGTGATAACCACTTTTTAAATCAATCTTGGAATAATACCTTGCACCTCCTAAACAATCAATCAAATCTTCTATTCTAGGAACAGCGAATCTATACCTGATGGTTATATTTTTAATGGCCCCAGAATCAGTGCACAATCTCCATGTCCCTTCCTTCTTTGGTGCTAAGACATTCGGTATTGCACAAGGGCTCAAGCTCTTCCCTATCAAACCTTTATCAAGCAACTCTTGGATCTGCCTTGCAACTTCCTCATTTTGTTGGGGAGTCATTTTGAAGGCTGGCTTATTTAGTAAGGTGGCACTGGGAATGAAATCAATGTAATGGCTTATCTCTCTTATTGGTGGTAGGGTTCTTGGAAAATCTTCTAAAACTATGTCCTTGTATTTACTCAACATTTCCTCCACCTCCTCAGGGACTGTCACCCTTTTCTTTTCTACCTTGCCATCTGAAATGGGCTCTTCTTCTTGCCTTGGTAATGACTTCATTGCAAAACAAGGTGTTCCCTCTTCCTTGATTTCCTTGAGGAACTATTTTCCTTCCATGATCATGATCTTGGCCTCCTTCTCCTTTTGATCTTCACTATTATTAGGTAGGGGTATCAATTCAATCACCTTTTTCATCTTTGGTGATGGAATAGGTCTTCTTGTGTCCATCGTGATGAGACTTGAGGTTATATTGCCATGGTCTCCCAAAAATAAGATGACAGGCATCCATCTCAAAAATATCAAATAGGATTTTGTCTTTGTATGCTCCTATCTGAAATTCAACCCATGATTGCTCTTCTACCAAGGTCTATTTTCCTTTAGTAAGCCAAGAAACTTTATATGGAAATGGATGAGGAATTCTTCTCAATTTTAGTTTCTCTAACATTTCTAAGGATACTAAATTTTCAGTTGAACCTGAATCTTTATAACCTTACATACCTTGCCTCTTTCTTTGCATGTGGTCTAGAAGAGTGTCTTCCTTTGTGGAGGTTTAGTATTGCTTGGCACCTTCAACAATGTTCTCCTCATCATCAAGTCTTCTCCTCTCTTTGGAAGTCCATAGGAATCAAGTGAATTGACACTCTGACAATCAGTGTCTTGAACCAAATGTGTTCTCCTCTCTCCTTCAAAGATTGATCTGGTCTTCTCAGGGCACTTAGCTACGGTATGACCTACTTGATTACATTTGTAGCATCTGAAAGGCTTTGAGCTTCTTCCACCAAATCTACCTCTATGGTTGGGTCTTCTTCCTCTCAAACCCCCTCTTGTGTTACCATCCCCATGCTGGCTTTCTTGATTAGCCTCTCCTTGTGGCCTAGGACTCTGTCCTCTACCATTCATAGGGCCTTTGCCTATGAAGTTTTTGCCCCCTCTACCTATGTTATTCTGATCATTATTTCTCTTTAGCTTCTCCTCTGCTCTTAGTTCTAGTTGAAAGCACTTGTTCACTGTCTCCGGTGCTAGTATGCTAACCTCATCTTAGATACTATAGTTCAATCCACTAAGATATCTTTCCACTTTCTTTGGTTCCTCCTCATGGTGTTTGTTCCTTAGACTCAACCTATGTAGATACTTGGTATATGTACTCACATCAAGGTCTTTTTTCCTCAAACCTTGCAACTTCTTGTATCCTTCGACTTCATAATCTACCAGGATGAATTGTGCCTTCACTTTCACCAACATTCTATCCCATGAGGTTATCATACCTCTACCTTCCTTCACCGTCTCGCCTTGGAGGTAATTCCACCAAGTAAGCACTTCTCCTTTCATCTTGGACTTAGCAAATATAACCTTCTTATTCTCAGGGGTCTCTTTGCATTCAAAATGGTTGTTCAATGCCTCAATCCAATCCATCACTTCTTCTGCATTCATTTTCCCACTAAACATAGGGATGTCATCTTTATCTGATGAGGATTCTCTGCCAATGGACTTTAGGACCTCAACAAATTCTCTCTGATCTATAGGTAACTCAACTTCCTTCCTTGGGGTCTCTTCTTCTCCCCCTTGTTCTTCTTCTTCTTCATCAGAGTCACATTCACCCACCTTTCCTTTGCCTTTGGCCTTCTCTAACTCCCTCACTCTATTTTCAAACATCTCTTCAAACAAGTTCTTGATGACATCTTGGGCATAATCTTAGGAGGCATGTTGCTATCCTCTCCCTCACTTTCTTCTATGGACATACACCACAAATCACTTTCCCAAGCGATCCAACTCACATTCTAATACCAATATAATGTAGAGCCAGGGAACAAATTAGGTGAAAACCTTCTCTCACCCACAACTACTATGTCCAAAACAAGTTCTTTTATTTTTTCAAGGTGTGAACAACACACCTACCAAATACTCAACTCACACAACAATTTGTGTGACTGGATCCATACCGGTTTAGTATCTTCTGGTACCGGTATGATGAAAACACTCTACCCTTATGTGAATGGCAAACAATCTTCCAATACCGGTGGGATGGAAACCTATTGGATTTTTTCTATTGGTGTTCCAACCAACACAAAACACCCATAAGATCTGGCCATCAGATGTGTTAGGGAATACTTGTCTCACAATTGTCCTATTGTCTTGTAGCCCTACTGATAGCCTAGTAGCCCTACCGGTTGAGTTCTCCAAACACAACTTAATAGAATTCCAAAGGAAAAAAAAAACTAAAGGTAAATTAAAATACCCTTTATCTAGTTACACAATTCCCCAAAGGTTTAGACTCTAACCACAAGTTGAAAGGTATGTACCCTTACTATCCTTCCAGACCTAATTAAGCCAATTAAGCCTAATTTACAAAGCAAGTACCCCTTGTATTAGTCCCCTAGCTAAAAAAACACTTTTGAAAGGTGGGGTAAGGTTTAAAACCACCAAATCCAAGGTTTCAAGACTTTATCCCATCTTCTTTATCTTTTGCAAGTGATTTCCACTTCTACAGTTCAGGCGGTCACATAAAGATGCCCGCCTAGGGTCAATTCAATCTCTTCAAGCTTGGAGCCTCCCTAGAAACCAACACTAAAATATTATGATACAATTTCCCTTCTAACATTTTACCATAGGTTGTTTGGTCCTCTAGTGAAAATGTCATATTAAGGGCATCTTTATAGTGAAACCCTAGGTGTCGACAGGGTTTGTGACCAGTCTGGTTAGATTTCAATGGATCCCTACAACCCGATTGTTACAAAACCTAAAAATTGATTCAAATGAAAGTTAATAGACTTCCTTAACTCATCCAATTTGTTTCATACATCCACCAATCCGTACTGATAAAAAATGAACAGCAAAAACACAAAATTTCAGAAAACTCCAAGTATATTGTATTGCTCCAAACTCCAAAACATCATCAAATTTCATCAACTTCAACAAATATGCCAAAAAAAACCTGGAATCAATCCAAGTGGGCATAATATATCCTCCCTAACAGTTTCCAACCACTTTTCAAACTTTGGAACCGTTGGAGGATTAGTTATCCCTTTTTACAATATTTTGCAATGACAACAAAAGTTGTCAACTTGCACTTTTCAAAGTTGGCAACTCTAACATGTATTTGACCTATTCCAAGGATTGGTTTGATGTTTCTAAGACCAATATTTATTTTCCTGACTCATACCTAGACTCCTACTAACCCACATGGTCATTTATCCATGGTGGCTTACAAAATGCAACCATGACAATGCCTTACATCAATTGGGTCTTATTGACTCACAAAAATTTCAACCTATTACAGATGATCATTTTCACCTCATGGGTGATATTAGGCTCTTTTAGACTTCATTTGTGTCTTCATTTGTGTCTTTGGGTGCTCCTACACCACTTTAATTATCCCTACTCAAAGTATAAAATACCTCACATAAATGTGGGTACGAGGTCTCCTTTTGGACTAACACTGTATAGTGAAAGATAATAGCAGTTAGAGCTTGACTTTAGTCTCAATCCATTTATATAGCATCCTGAAGGAAAGATCCACTTAGGATCATCCCCTAGAGTCATCACTTCTCTAGGCAGGCCCTTCTAAAAAAGTAAAATGGGGTTCTACAATAGAATGTGAAAGCGCACCAACCACTTTCAAGCAAAATTGTTCTATTTATTGCAACAATTCGAAATATTTTCTACTTTAGAAAACATAGATAGTTTCATAAGATACCCTTGCAAAAACACATGATTAGTAGTTTTCCTAATTTTTTTTGTCTTCAAATTATGAGTGCCATAGGCTAAAGATTAACATTAGTAGCCAAAGAAAAAATAGTATAGGCAACAAATGATAGAAAATAGAATAGAAACTAAAAAAAGGATTTTTAACAGCCAAATGTGAAATTCAAGACTTACAAATATGAAATTGTAAGCTAACAAATGCGAGATAAAATATTAACAAATGCATGAAATCTTACAGACAAATGTGAAAATCCCTATTAATGAATGTGAAACTCTCGAGTGATGCCTACAAAAATTTGCAAACAAATAGTGTATTTCCAAAAAACAAATTCAAAACATTAGAATTGGCATCAAATACATGTTGTATTTCATTCTATATGCTACCATGCGAATCTGGTATTGTGTAAGTTCTATTTATTCATTTGGCTCATTGAGTTGTTGTTCCATGTGTAATAATTATTGGTGTTGTCTCCTTAAGCATTATTTCACTGTTCTCAAATGGTATCCTGGAAATTTTGGTTTAACTATGTGAGGCATCCTATTATTACTACAAGACACATTATCTAGAAACAAGTAAAAATTGTATAAATCAAAATGCTAGAAAACAGAATTGAAATTGTAAATCGTTTATACCTTCTTATAGTACCTAACAAATGTGAAGCTACAGGTGATGATTGCAAAAATTTCAGTGAGTGATTACAAAATTAAGTGAAGATAATTGCAAAGTTCTAGATGTGATTGCAAAGAATATGTTGTACTAATGCAAAAATCTAGAATTGCTTGTGAAATCCTAATCCTATACCTGCAAAACATAGAAGAATTCAAAAATTAGAATGTTATCACTTTCACATAATGTTCACTAGAATGTGTATGGGAAAATTCATCAAATTTAAATAGACTATCTAGTTAACCACTAAAACCCAATATCCAATTACTTAATTATGAGTGTAACATCAATAAAAGCCAATTTAATAGATTCAACAAATGAAGTAGAACAAAACATTTAAAAGCCCTAATTGAATCTAAATGCAATGCTTCTATTGTTCTTTTGGTTCTTGCATGATGTCAGTTCTTATAGTTGAGCTATGAAAACCTACAAGATTATGACACAAGATTTCGAAGATAGTGGTTGTTGAAAAAGGAAATTGATGATGAATTAAAAAATTCTAGAAGGATTGTTTGGATGGTTGAGATTCACTTGAGAATTGAATCAATCAATGATTGAGATTCAATGTGACAAGTTGGTAGAAGAAAATTGTTCATCTAATCGAGAGATCAACTAAATTGATTGAGGAGTTAACTGGTTTGCTTGGGAGCCAAACATAATTCATTGATTAGTCAGAGAAATTAATTGAATAGTTAACAAAATTGATTAATTAGAAGACTAATTTGATTGATCAGTTAGCTAAATTGATTGGTCAGTCAGAAAAAGGTGATTGAGAGTTAGACTCAAAGTTAGTGGCAATTCTAGGGATCACCCCACAATGCGGTGGTAGCCGCGAGCTTTGTTATACGAGTGGCCTTGAGTTCAACCCCTACTTCTGACTACCAACATGGTCCGTGGTTGATTGCAGGGACTCCTTTCCTATGTTCAATGGTCCTATTGGAACCCTAAAATTTTCAAATTTTAGAGTTCCAGATTTATGCCAAAAGGCAGATTTCTATGCTCAATCATCTGTAACATCTATAATCAAGTAAGTTCATTCAATTCTAACTTGCAGAGACCATGTCTGATGCATCCATCAAGAGGTCAACTTGAGGTATGTATATGTTTCACAAATTCTGGAATCAAGCCAGGTATACCTTTTTGAACCATAATTATTTTTCATCTCAACACTTCAGGTCAAATTAACTATTCCTTTGTATTTCATGTATATCTCAAGACCTACGTTTCGAATTTCGGATTCATATGAGATTATTTGATATGTTTTCTAAAGGCAAATCTAAATTCAGATATTTTTCAGTCGGATGTTAGTAAATCGTTTTGCAGAAGCATAACTGAAGAACATGGAGCTGCATCAGAAGAGGGAAAGCCTTTATCCCACATTGTTTGTGGGATAGGCTCTTTTAACACTTAAATCCAAAATGGCCCGTATGATAACTGTCAAAAGACAAATGGCTTTTAGCATGAAGAAGCTTGAACCCAGTGGAACCCATGCATGTGGATGCGCATCTCGAGGCAACTAGAGTTTTGCGATAGACTGGCGAGGATGGAGGCTAAAGATCAAGCAAGTCAGACAGATCTAACAATCGGGCGAATGATCCAACGGCAGTCACTATACCGAAATAGGAAGTTGCACGACCTATATCCCCGATGACATAGCGATTGCCAAGGTGGTAGATGAGGTGTCATCTCGATGGATCTGCAAGTGAATCAAGATGTGCCACGTGGTGGAGTGCAAAAGAACCCAGGTCCAAGTGGTGGGTAGGTGGATCCGCGGGCAAACCAAATAGTGACACACGACATGGATGGATAAAGAGACGAGAGAGCTACTCAGGTCAGGTTAAAGGTCGAGCAAATAAGGAAGATCAGATGGTCGGCCGAGTCGATCCGACGGAGGTCGCTATACCACGATCGGAAGATGTGTGATCTTTATTTGCCGCGACATGGCGACCAAGTGGTGGGACCCACTAAGGAAGTAATTCGGAGGAGACAACGTGTGAGAAGGTTGGAAAAGATCCAATGGTTGTCGCTGATCCGCTATGCAAAGATGCATGATGAATATCCATCGCAACTAGGCGACAAGGGAGAGCTTCATTCCGACGGTTAGTGAGGCCATGCTAAGGTGGCAAGGCAAAGACCACAGAGCTAATCCAGAGGTGATATGCGGTGGATCTAGTCAAAATGAGTTAGCAGCTGAAGTGGAAGTCAGGTGGCATGTCATCAAAAAATGACTTATCGAACAAACCTAAGCTACGATGGATCTCTAAAAGGACTCACCAAAAGCAGCAATTTCATCGACATGAAGTTCATCGAAGAAATCAGAAGTGGTTCCATCAAAAATACAAGGTATCGATGAAACTACATAATCGATAGGACATGAGAACAACTCATCGAGGGAGAAAGTTTGTCCGAAATAATAATAAAAGGGAAGTATTTCTTATCATATCACACTGCCTAATCTATTATTTGAATGTGCGCTAAAGATGAAGTTTATGTATATTTGTCCTAAATAAGTGCTTTGAATATATATTTTAGGATAAAACATTATTTTATATAAATGGATGTTATGTTCGCAAAATTATTTTCTTAAAGATGAAAATACTTTGATTTTAATGAATTATTTTAAACAAATATTTTCAAACTAAAATCTAAAGTGGAATGCATTTTATTTTCAAATCAAGGAATATGATTGGCTTATCTTGTGTGCAGAAAATAATGAGAAGATAATGAATACTTGCTGAGCAATTTTATCAAGGCGGAGAATAAAGCACACATTATTGAAGAATCATTTAGTATTTGTAGGGTTTTAATTTGTAAATTATTTGTTAAACCAAAGGGTGTGTCCTTTGGAATGAAATTGTCTGTAACTCCCTTCTATGTATGAAAGGGCGTGTCCTTTCATATATACCTTTTGATTTATATACTTATAGGGAGTTCTTTTTGTCTGTAATAGAGGGGGGGAGTCATAAGAACAAGATATTGTTGTAAGGATTGAATATCATTTTGTATTAGAGAAGTCTATAAAAAGAAGAAGTATCATTTTGTGCAAGCAGTTTGTAATGGAGTATCTACAAGTACAGCTTGTGTATGCAATTATTTCCTGAAGATTAATATGCAAGCTTCATTGTTTCTTTTTCTAGATATTGTGTACACTTTTGTGTTGATGATTATCTTTGTCCTCTTGTTAAATCTGTTTATAGATTTACTATGATGTGAATCACATGTCATTGCATTAAGTGAAAGATTGAGTTCTTATTGTTTGTGTAATGCATACTGAATCTTCATAGTCAATGAGAAATTGTCTCTTGAGTTGATAAGATATTTTGTCCACAAAGTGTCATATATATATCCCTGGATAGAGGCACTGGTCTGTTATTGATCCTTTAAGGTTTTGATCTATATGCATTCAAGGTCCTTGATAGAGAAATGTTCTTCCCAAATCCTATATGAACTGATCTATGCAGATTTCATTTAAGTCCTAAAAGGAATCTCATTTTCAATATACATTCACAATCATTTCTTTTCAAAGCATTCAATTAAAGCACATAATAAAGTATAGTTGCAGAACAATAATTTGCTAGTTGTGTAAACTTGCTAAAAGGTTTAAATCCACTATAAATAACCTCTTTTGTGCTTGAGAGGAAGAGGCATACCCACCTAGGTTCAATGGAGCCTAAAGTGTAGAGGGATTTGGTCTTTGACCATCCCTATTAGTTGGCCAAGGCTGATTAGACTAGTTGAGGATTTGGCAAGTCTTTGGGTTTTCCAATTTGTGGTTTTGGGAACCAACAGATTGGCGACTCTGCTAGGGAGTTGTCATACATAGTTTGACATTCACCTAGAAGCTCTGGTGTTTTTCATAGAAGATTTGATAAGTTTTGTTTTCCCCATCCGAGTCACACAACAGATTGGCGACTCTGTTGGGGAGTTGTCTGTAAAACATCAATTCCAGAATCTCATTTAAGGTGCTCTATTGGAAGGAAGAACCCAGGAGCTTAATAAGTATTTTTTCCTCCATAGGAGGTGGCGACTCTACCTAATAAGAAGTTTTATTTCAATTGGTGACTCTACTAAGGGAAGAGACCTAGAGGGAGATGAAAAATTTCCTTTTTGAAAATGTTTCAAAGAAAGCCTTTTATTCCAGATGGCATCAAGCCATTGGATCTCAGTAGCTTTCAACGTATTCCAAACAAGTTGTTCCCTAAGCTTTCACAACTTGTACCAAAATTCCATGGGGAATATGATGAATCAGCAATTGTTCATTTGGATGTATTTTATACCTTTGTAAAGGATTATGAGGTTTATGCAGAAGATTATGTGATGAAATTATTTGTCAGGACTTTGAAGGACTCTGCAAGAGAAGCTTATGAATCACTCCCTACACATAGCATCTCACCATGGAGGGAGTTGGAGCAATGGTTCCTTTATGTGTTTTATGATGCAAGTGAAGAGGGAAGTATGAGCTATGAGCCAGAGGAGGACCAACAATACATAATAGAAGCAGAAGTTTGTATGTCTCCTTTGGATGAATTTCTTGACATAGAAAAATAGGAAGATGAATCTACAGCACAATTATTTATGAGGATGTTCAATATATACACAAAAATACCTTCAAACATCAAGCCCCCATTTTCAAGAAAAATGCATCAGTTGGGGGTTTATCATGATCCTTAGGTAAGGCTTCTACTTGAGATTTTATATGAAAACATGTTAGAGGAAGAATCTGATGATAAAGAAGAAATTATGGATTCAAGTAGGGAAGAATCCATATGTGTAGATATAGACATAAATAATAAAGAGGAAACATTCCTCGGTCCAAAAGAAATTTCGTATTTGTTAGATAAAGAATATCAAAGATATGTTTAGAAGAATGATCCAAATTTTTTCAGAATAAATAAGCTAATGGATTAGAACACATTCAGAGCCTATTTGATGAAGAAAATGATGACTCTGAGGAAAATAATACATCAGGGGAATACATACATAGTGAGTAGTGTAATAGGAAATGTGTCCTTGAAAATCCTTTTGAAATTTTTTTAAATCCTCAGTATCATGAAACTCCACATGAATGTGAGGAAATGATTTTTTGTGAATCATTTTTTAGTCCCTCCTGTGAAATTATTGACTATCCAGGAAGTGAAGGCAAAATGGATTTACATTCAGTATACATACATGAAGAAACTTCAGCAAATAGCAATTATGAAGATATTGTTCCTATCAATGAGATGGATAGCAATTATTAGGAGAATACTTTCAATAAAGGTATGCAGTATGATAATCTTTTGTGTAATGAACCAGAAGAGGGTTTGCAGAAAAAAATGCATACATATTATATGTTTTCAAGCCCATTATTTGAAAGATATAAGGAAAATATACCCCTGAATAGTTGTTCAGAAAAATCATATAACACAACATTGGGAAAAGGCGTTACATACAGAGAAAAGAATGAAATATTTTTACATGACTTTTATGAAAGTGATATATGTTTGGAAACCTTATCTAAAAAGAAAGAAAAAAATATTTCCAAAGATCAAAAAATTTCAGGACCACTATGTAATTCATCATCATTGCATGTTTCAAGCTATTTGGTAATAAACACCTTTTGTAATCATTATTAGTTGTGGAATCTCAATTGGTTTTCGTATGTCTACTGTTGGGGTTTATGTGAGTCATCTTTCCTTAGTTTTATGTTTTCTCCTTTATGTACTCTTAGGTTAAAGGTACACAAAAATCTCAAATACCCCCATCATACGAGGGAGTTGCCTCTCTCAAATGCAGAGGAAGATTGTGGTTTTACTACAATCTCTCCAACTATTGGAATGTTTGTCACTGCTCTTCGGGCAAACAGGGTCAGTTTCAAATAAACAACCGTAGTGACAAATATGTTTACCAACACAACCTAAAAGGGTAGTTATATCACTCAACTCCATTTTGTGAGTCATTCTCAAAAGATTCTTACATGATGTGTCTGATGCGGGAGCATCTAGGTGCATGAATTATCTTGCATCAACCAAAAACATTTTAGGCTAGCTTTTTGTTTCTAATTTAGTTTTGGTTCATTTTGATGAGTGTTTCAAGTAGGTTATATATTAGTTTTACAAGTCTAGAGGAAATTTGCAAGATAAATCTAGCGAAGTGAAGGTTTCATCATGTAGAGGGACGAGGTGAAAATTTGTGGCCAAAATGTTGTGAAATTTGGCTAAGTATCAACCAAGATATGAAGTTTAAGTAGTTCCTTAGGTTCGTGAACCACTTGGTTCATCAAAAAATGACTTCATCAATGTTCATTTTTATTAGAACATGAAGTCTAAATAAGTTCAATGGTTCAACGGTTCACCAAAGCACAAAATTACTAAAAGGCTAACTTTATTTCATTTTTGGTGGAACATTTGGTTCTCAAACTATTCTTCCCCAATAGACTCATAGGTTTGAAGTTTGGATGAATGGCCAATCATCAAAAAGGAAAGGAGAATGAAGATTCAATTTATTTTTAAAGGTTTGTGCAAAGAAAACAATATTGGAACTTTCATTGGTTTGCAAAATTCTATAGATGTCAAAAGAGGTTTGTATTCACTCATTTACACTAAAGAAGAAGTTTTCAAAGTTCTTGACAATGCCAATCTGTTGAAAGAGCACTATAAGAAAAGTTAAAGGTTTTTTTAGGAAATATTTTGCTAAAATGCCAACTATTTGGAGTTTAACATCGCTAGGTTACCAAACTATTCATATATTTCATTCTTTATTAATGACAATTCAATTAAAAATTATTTAATTTCCAAAACTAATATATGTATATGGGAGAAAGATATTGTTAATAAATGTGTTGATTTAGTTTGTAACTAAAAAAATTATTTAAATTCCTCTTCTAACAATTGAACGACCACATGAAAAGTATAAAGGAAGATCAAATATTTTAGGAAGGGTATTTTTCTTTCTAGGGGGGCATAAGAAAAGGCATAGCAAGAGGATCTATGAGGATAGGGCTACTGAAGAATCATAGAAGAAGACATAGATTCACAATATAGAAATAAAATATGAATATGTATTTTTGAACAAACATGTTAATGAATAATATAATAAAATTCTTGATGTGATTGTAGATATTTGAAATTTTATGACAGTGTAATTTTTATGACTACAATATTAGATTGTACGGTAATACAACCTGATATTAATTTGCATCAACTCATAACCAAAATTTCTACCCTTTTAATCTTAAAATTACTTCATCAATAAAATGTTTTTTTTTTTAAATCTTAATTCTTTTAATAAAAAATTTAATTAAAATATTAAATAATTAACATTCAATGCAAATAAAATGTCTCTTCATATATTTTAAAATTATTCTCAAAATAATTCTCAAAATAATATTTAGAGATACATTTTCTTACAAAACCTTCAATTAATAAATATTAACAGTAGTCCACAAATATTATGCATTTACAATTTTATTGGTCTAGTCGCGCATGACATTTTATGTATAAAAAAATGAAAGGAAGAGAGTGAATTCTCTAAAAAAAATTAATCATTTGGAAAGACCGCCTTTTCAGTTATTGTTTATTATATAAACATTTTTCCATCTTTTTAATCATTTGGAAATTGGAAAGACCACATTCTTGAACTCTTTGTTTCCTATGTAGAAACAATGATTTCTTTAAAATATAGAGGTGCTCACAATAGTAAAGGGCATCAAACAAAATTTTAGATCTATATCATTTTGTGGAGCAACATCAACAAGCTAAATGATTAAAATTGTATGTCTCTCAAAATAGTTGAGAGATTTATGATATAAAGATAATATAAGGTGGTACATTCAATTATATTTGTTATAAAATAGATTTAAGAATGTAGAATTATGGAATTTAAAAAGTAAGGGAATTTTATTCGGATTTTTTTTGCTATTAATAGTATTTTATTGATGTAAAGTTTGAGGTATAAATATAATAAAATTGAATTGGAGATAAATAAATAAGATTAAGTAGTTAATGATATATAGTCTCAAAACTAAAATATTGGTTTCATATTAGATATTATTAGTCATTGAATGTGCTTATCTATTAAGGACATTAGCATTTATTTGAATGTTAAGCTATCTAAATATAATAAAGAGCTTGAAATTCAATCCCTAGCTCAAAATAGAAACATAGAAAAACTTAAGTAGAATATAAGGTGCATGGATGAAACAAAATATAAAATGGATTAGTAAATGGAATATTAGCATGTACAGTGTCCAAACATCAATGGAGAAATTAAAGGACATCTGAGAAAAATATCAAGACAACCATATGAATACATTAGCTCAAGTAAAAGAGAGAACACCCTGTCAAAGAATCTGGAAATGGTTATCCAGCCTCTAGGATACACCAATGTATAAGTTATGTGTATGAGGGTAACATATGCATTGGTGCATCCTAGGGGCTAGATAGTATTTGGAAGAATTTTTCCTCGATTGAATTCATGAAATTTCCACAATCCATATTGATATGTTTGTAATTCTTCTGGATTCAACTGTGTACTATTTTTCCTCACTAATGATTAAGAGAAAAAGCATATATAAAATAAAATAAATTGAAAATATTGATAGCTTAACTAAAGACTACCTTACATTGTCTTTAGGTGAAAGGCTAGAAGATAGACAACGCTTGTATAAAATTGAACAAATATAATGCCTACTTTTTCCATTTTGAAATTAGTGAAAAAAAAAAAGCACACTGTATCATGGAATCAGGCCTGGAATTTGACAGGCTATATGGCCGTTTTTTCACTTTTAGACCGTATATTACAACTAATAAAATTAGTGGACCGTAAGTAGCGACATGCTATTTTTTCCACAAACTGTATATATGACACTTAAAATTATTAATAAGCCGTAAAATATTATAATAGGTAATATATATTGATATATATTATTTTACAATGTTTATTATAAATATATGAATTTATTTAGAATATTTTAAAATGGTATGATTAAGATATAATTATTTCTAATTTTATATTATTTTTATATGAATTTTTAGTATGTTTTTCTTATATAAATTTAGAAACTTTGTCAATTTAGTTTTTAATATTTTTTAAAGATTGTCTTAAATATCAATATAGAAACTTCTAACAATTGAAATGATAGGATATAATCATTTCTAATTTTTTTAAATATTGTAATAAAAAAATCTAAATGGTTTCTATTTTTATAATAAACAAGATTTTTGGGTTGAATTTAGAAACTTACAAGTAAATTTAAAATTTTTTAAGTGCATTACTAATTTATCATTGTTTTTCAAAGTTTTACTTTTTTTTATGGAATTATTTCTTTTCACCTCAATTGAATTTTATTGGAACTTCAATTCTATGAAGCTTAAAGAATTTATATTAAACTATTCACAAATTAAAAAAAAATTGACACTTAACATTTTTTTAAAAACGTAAAATGAAAGGCATTAAAATTACTAAACTGTCATAAAAAATTATATGACAGGTAGGGGTGGCCGTCAAATTCCAGGCCTGCATGGAATATCTAGCTTCCAAGAATATTTTAATCAAATATATCAATATCTTGATATTTGAATCCTTGACTATACTATAGAAAGAAGATAGACTAACAAAATAATAGACTTTTTAGTTAAAATTTATAAGTTCAATACTTAAAAAGAAAATAGAGATCACTCAAGTATATTTTAGACATCATCTATCAAGATTTTCATACATGCAACAATTTTCTTGCCATTCTTAGGTTCTATAGATTATTTGATTGCATAAAAATTATTAAAAACACACGTTTGTTCATTCATTCCTAACACTATATTACTATAATATGTCATTATATTAAACATAATTATTTTAAAAAGAATTCATAAATTCAATGATGTAGGGACTTCGTGGGGTCATAACTTTTGACTCAATTGTCCGATTGGGCTGAAATCTTATGTGGACATGTATCTTGAGGAGTTGATTGGATTGCCAACCGAACCTAGTTCAGTAGGGCCTAAAAAAATTAAAATTTTCAAGGCCAGATTCCTTCATCTAAGGCCTCAAAGTTGGCTTTTACTTCTTTTTTTTTCGGGTTTTTAGAAAGTTGGTTTTTTAGTTAATTTTGAAGTCATAATCTTTATGAGGTTAGAAAGTTGGCAATTTGCGTCATAGGAATGTTTTTTAGATTTCCAAAAGATTTCGTGATTTTTGAGATAGATTTGGAAATTTCCATAAAAGGCAAATTTTAGATTTTGTAAAAATCTGCCTAAAATGGAAATTTTTGGTTGTTGATTAAAATAGGAACTTTTTCATTGTAATAGCAAAATGGTTGGAATTTGCGGAAAAGATAATGAAGAACATTTGAACCAGACTTGTATTAATTCTTGGGTTCTCATTTATTATATTGATTATGTTTTAAATGGCTATATCATTTAAATATTATAAAAGATAAGATAACTATATATCATATTAAAACATAATTAAATACCTCTTACATAAATTAAAAAATTCACATTTGTTATCTATAAATTAAATTGCTTAACATTATAAACTTTTGTTCCTTTTTATAATATAAATGAAAGGTAGTGTTACCCAATTGTGCAAAGTTGGGAAGAAAATTAATTCTTATTTGAAATTTTATTGAAATGATTTGACAATCCAACATAAGAGAACGTAATAACAAATTTCCTTTAAGAGTGGGCATATAAGACAAGATATGCTCTAGTTTATTATTAGAAAACAATAAAATATTACTTCCCACTACCAATAATTGATTTGTCGTGGACTTAGGAACATTGTTAAGATAATGACACATCGTGCATGCAACTCCATCATACGGCAAAGGATATCAATTTTTTAAGCATATTATATATTTAATTTATAACAAATGTGCATACCCTACTTACTTTATAATGTGATTCAGGGGAGGTTTGCTCTATATATATATATATATGGTTTAGGATAGGCATGCTATTAATTTTGATAAAGAAATTAAGATACAAAGAGCATAAGGAAATGTGAGAATATTTTATATATATATATATATTAATTAGGTTTAGGGTAGGCATGCTATTAATTTTGATAAAGAAATTAAGATACAAAGAGCATAAGGAAATGTGAGAATATTTTTTTATTTTTAAAATATGTTTATGTTTAAACTTTATATAGTTTTCAGTATTTAGATTTGTATTAGTTTAGTCTTAATAGATTATTTTAATAAATGTTCTTTATTTTAATTACATTTTGTATTTATAAATTTGATTTATGTTCTTGTGATTTTGAATTTAATTTGTAAATTTGATCTAATAATTGTAGTTTTGAATATATTGTTTGTTATTTTAAAAATTTGTTTGTCTATAATAATTTTAGTAAGGTGGTATTAATGAGCATTGATAAAAAAATTTGAGTTGGGGGAGGAAGATGACTAGTTCCTCATATTTTTTCTTAATCTAAAGCGTAGATCAATTTAATGATTTTGAACAAATTTGTAGAGATGCCAAAGATAATATGCATATGTCTAGATCTATCTTTATGACTAGATAATGTTTTCTAATTGTTCTAATAGTGAGTGATAGTAAATGATCTCATGATGTTTAATTAGATTAGGTATTTTTCTATTCATTAATGTGTGATTTTGAATGTTTTACGCTCAAGTCAATGGTTAACAACTAATTGGGATTAAGATAGCTTGGGCCTATGATTAATTTGAGTTTTGGAATTTGCAGAGTCAAAACTACATGTATAGTTCTAAACCAAGTTTAAAATGACTTATGTGGGTTTGTATCAAGATTGGAAATGGGAAAGATAAAGATTATATCAAAATCCTTGGGATGTGTAGTAATGTTTGGCAATCAAAGCTTAGATATAAATGCCAACTTTAACATAAAATTACAAGATTACATTATATATCAAAATATTAGCTTTTGTTCTATAAAATAATATCACAATATTAGAAAAGTAGTGGATGCAAGTTAACTAATGAAAAAATAGAACAAAAAATAAATTTAGAAGTGAAATATAAAATAGTAACTATAAAACAAGTTGGTGCTTTACTAATTGAAGTGAGGGTAGATCAAGTACTTATTTTTCGTAACTAGTTAAACTATTTTCCCTATAGCTTATAGACCCTCCTTGGATGGATTCAAATTATTCACCCTCTACTGAATTTAGAAAAAGGATAACAAATGAGGAAGGAAATCATCTATATATTTGAAAGTATATGGCTTCACAATCTAAGAATTAATCTGAAAGTGAAAGAATGGTGTGAAATTGAAGTGGGGGATTGTGATGTTTGAAATTGTAAAGAATTTAAAACTTATGAAGAACAATATAAAAAAAAAAAAAATCTAATTCTTGGAATACTTTTTCACAAAACCACTTTTTAAAAGCACAAGAGGTACTTTGAAATCAAACTCAAGCCTTTTGTATGAATTAATACTCTTCTGTGAAAGAACATTTTTCTCAACAAATACCATTCTCTAGTTGTCATGGAAGAGTACTATGGTTGAAAGAGGGTGATCATCGAAACTCTATGCTTTTTCATCTTACCTCCCTCAAGCATTTGTCCTCAAATAAAATTATAAATGCTTATACATAGTGTGGAGCCTCCTCTTCCAATGAAGAGTTCTTAGGGAGGAAGATTTTATTTTACTAATATATTGAAATATGACAATGTTTGTGATCCCAATTAATTTGTGAAACCTCTGGAGAACATCCCCTTTATTATGTCATGGAAGGATAATGAGCCCTAGCTATCCCCCATCACCTTGGAATAACTCAAGTTTGTGGTTTTTTGTGAAGACCCTAACTTAGATGGATTCCCCCTTTTGTTTCTAAATATTTTGAAATATTATTCATTTTGATGAAGTAGTGTGATTGTGCAAGAATTTTTTACTTTTGGAAAGGTCTTAAGTGAGAATAATATTAATTCCCCTATTAATACTATTAGATTTCTACAATCCATGTCAATGTTGTATACAAGCTTCTGGATTTGATTGTGTGCAATATTTTCAATCATCGATGTTTTGGATCACACTTTGTAATCTTTCATCTCCTTCAACTCTCATACATCTTGATGATGGATCACAAAGTGTGATCTAAAATGTCAATGTTAAAAAATATTGCACGCAATTAAATCCAAAAAGCTTGTATACAATTTCCTTGTTCTCATCCTAAAAAGGCTAGAACTTCAAAATTTAGAGAATTTAGAGCAATAAGCCTCTATAACTTAATTTTTTTAAAGTTTACCAAACTTTTGGCTCTTAAGCTTTGAACTATCCTTTTGCACATGATTTCTCCTAAAAAAAGGTAGTTTCAAGTAACCTATAAGAAGATGAATTGCATTCTCAAGATACATGAAGTTATTCAATCCATGGATTCATCTTAATATGAATAAAGCATATGACAAGGTGTCTTGGTCTTTTTTGGATACGACCTTAGGGAGATTCGACTTCAACCAAAGATTCTAAAGATTGACTTTTATATGTATTTATTTTCTAATGTTCTTGAGTTTGGTCAATGGTCTTTCAACAAGGTTCTTTGCACCTACTAGATGTGTGAGGTAAGGTAACACCATCTTTCCCTTTTATCTATACTTTTTACTAAATCCTTATGTATAATATTTTTCATGGAATCTTGTTTGAACAAGTTAAAAGGTTCTAAATCATCATCTTTGGTTGGCCTTGTCACCCATCGACATTTTTTCTACTATACCCTTATTATTGGAAGGTGGGGGGGGGGGCATTTTCTAGTTGATATCAAAGTGGTTAAGGATTTAAAACTTAAATATGAGAAATCTTTGGGTAAAGAAAAAAGTAGATACGAGCTATATTTTCTATCTAAATACCTTATTATTTAGCTAACTTAATATCACTAGTTTAACGAGCTAGTATATCAATCAAATTCCTTACATGTATGTAGGATTGATATTGTTCAAGGGTCATTTACCAAATTTCTTCTAATCTCATATTTTAGAAAAAATCCAAATAAACCTTGTTGGTTAGAAAGGTTGTGTTGTCACATGATTTATATCCTTTGTTGGATTCTAGATCCAACAACTCAATGGAACATTGGATTGATATCAAGGTGTGAGACTCTACAAATGAGATCAAGCCTTTGGTGAAGGCTAGATTCCTTTCTAACCTAGATACAACAATGTTGGTACAATCCAACACTATATAAATATAAAATAATCTTTCTGCCACACTCTATATAAATGTTGGTACCCAAAGCCAATAACATCTACCAAATGTTGGCACGGTTCTTTCTAGCTCTATTACTCTCATGATTTGTAAAAGGTTCGGGTTCCTTTCAAAAACCTGTTTTTACTTAATCAAAACATCTACCAAATGATGGAAAGGTCAAGATTGACTCATGAGATCCCTGCCATTATACCTCCAGCCACTTCAATATGGGAGCTTATGAAAGGGTCATGAGTATCCATCACAACAAGAAATGTCATTGCAAGATTTGTACAAAATGGTTTGTTGATTTGTGAATAAAATTCAAACGTCCTTCAAAGCTTAAAGCCGCACAGAAATGTCAGAAGGCAAGTGAATTGTTGACAAAATTCATCAAATAAATGTGGTCACATACTTCAATATGGGAGCTTATGAAAGGGTCATGAGTATCTATCACAGGAAGAAATGTCATTGCAAGATTTGTACAAAATGGTTTGTTGATTTGTGAATAAAATTCAAATGTCCTTCAAAGCTTAAAGTCGCGCAGAAATGTTAGAAGGCAAGTGAATTGTTGACAAAATTTATCAAATAAATGTGGTCACATACTTCAATATGGGAGCTTATGAAAGGGTCATGAGTATTCATCACAGGAAGAAATGTCATTGCAAGATTTGTACAAAATGGTTTGTTGATTTGTGAATAAAATTCAAATGTCCTTCAAAGCTTAAAGTCGTGCAGAAATGTCAGAAGGCAAGTGAATTGTTGACAAAATTCATCAAATAAATGTGGTCACATACTTCAATATGGGATCTTATGAAAGGGTCATGAGTATCCATCATAGCAAGAAATGTCATTGCAAGATTTGTACATAATGGTTTGTTGATTTGTGAATAAAATTCAAACGTCCTTCAAAGCTTGAAGTCGCGCAGAAATGTCAGAAGGCAAGTGAATTGTTGATAAAATTCATCAAATAAATGTGGTCACATACTTCAATATGGGAGCTTATGAAAGGGTCATGAGTATCCATCACAGCAAGAAATGTCATTGCAAGATTTGTACAAAATGGTTTGCTGATTTGTGAATAAAATTCAAACGTCCTTCAAAGCTTAAAGTCGCATAGAAATGTCAAAAGGCAAGTGAATTGTTGACAAAATTCATCAAATAAATGTGGTCATGTGAACAAGTGGTGTGCCAAAGTTGCAGAGTATACACATGGATTTGTTGAAAATTCTTTATAAATTTTGAAGCAAATGCACTCGGCTAGTGTAAAGCCAAATCCCACCCTCTTATGAAGCAAGCCAAGAAAGATTTGTCAGATGTTGTAACATTAGACATGTGTGCAGAATGTGGAATCATAGACTTAGCACCTAAGTTGTTTGACAAAACCCTCAGAAATGCAAAAGGGGTTGCGTCATACTGTGGAGCATAGACTAGCCAAGAGAACTGTTTGACAGAATTTCTCAAAGAGATGTAAACAAATTGTTTGACAAAATCTCTTAGAAATGCAAAAAAACCACGCCATATTGTGGAGCATAGACAAGTCAAGCGAACTGTTTGATAGAAATGTCTCAAGAGATGTAAACAAATTGTTTGACAAAATTCTTCAAAGAAATGTGGGGGCGTGGTATTAGAGAGGTGTCTCTCATGAAATGTAATGATTTTTCGATATGCACAAAATAGATTCTTTGAAAAATCTTTAGAAGCTTTTAAATAAATGCAATTGGTAGGCGTAAAGCCAAAATCAACAATCTTTGCCAATATCTTCTGCTGTGCATATGTAGGTTGGAAGAATTGGTGTATCAAATGAAGGCAGCAGGGTATTTCCAGGCTCAAGACTGTTAATATCTCTTCACGGGTTTATTTCTCTTCACGGGTTTAGTTTTATTTAGATTAATTTTTCATTAGTTTATTTATTAGGTTTTTGTGTTCCGACAGTTTTGTATAACAGTTTACAACTGTTTTTGCCTCCTCTTTATATCTGCTTGTTTATTTTATTTTGGATGTACAGTTTTTTTATTGGAATACAAATTATATTCAGATTGCCATTCTTTCCATTCTTTTTTTTATCTGCTGCTAACAAAGATTCCAGATTGTTATTTTCTACTAGGCTAATAGTGGTATCAGAGCTTTGGAGTTTGGAGTATATTTTTATGTGAAGCATTTGAAGATTGCAGCTTTCTACAGAATCAAAATACGGAAACAAAAAAAAAATTGATTCAGGTGAAATCAATTTATTTATTTGTACAAGAATTTTATATCTTGTTATATTTGGTAAAGTTTGGCAAGAGATTTTGAGCAATCCTATAAATTTGCAAACTCTACAAATTCTATATACATTTATTTTCAATTTACAATGCAGTCCATTGTTTCATTCATTGGGGAAATATTAACTGGAAAAGATACTTGGTTGGAATGGCATAGAAAAGTGGAAAATACATTAATTTTTAATGATTTATGGTATAAAATATGTGATGGAGATACCCAACCTATAGAACCAACAGATGTTAAAGAAAAAGAAATTTGGAATTATAAAAATTCAAAAGCCTTGGCTTTGATAAGAGCTTCAATTAATGGAGATGTATATCATCATACACAGGGATGCAAATTTGCTTGGGAAGCCCTTGACAAATTAAAAAATTTATTTGATTCTCATTCAGAATTAGAATTTATTCAGTTACAATTAAAATTGTTCAATCTTGAATTAAAAAATGGCGATGTTATGAGTTTGGCTTCTGAAATTAGAGCCATAAAACAAGATGTTAATGTTGTTGGTGGGAAAGTTGATATTTATCTCACTGCTTTTATTAAGGCACTCCTTCCAACACATTCTACTTATCTAGAGTCCCTTCAAGCAAGTAACCAATTGAAAACCATTACTTTTGATTTATTGGTTGAAAAGTTGGCTGAACGTGAAAAAGCTTTTGGAAGGAAAATAGATAATACTAATGAAAATGTTTGTTTTGCTCACCAAGAAAAACCTCTAAATAAGAGCTCTTCAGGAGGAGGTTATAATGATAGAGGCAAAGGTAGAGGTCAATGGAGGAAAAATGATAATCAAAATGATAGGCAACATTTATATTGTAAAAGATGTGGTAGAAAAGGAAGTCATGAAGCACATGAATGCAAGTTGTCATGGGATAAGATAGAAAGTTTTAAAGAAAATACTTTTAAGCAAAAAGATAAAATAAAAGTTTATAATGATGATAAACATTTAGATGATAAAATTCTAGGAGCAACCCAATTTGCTTGTGATAGTGATGGTGATCAATATGTGCTTTCAGTTTTTGACTTTGCATCTAATTCCTCATGGTATGATTCTTGGATCTTAGATACTGGAGCCACACAACATATGACATTTCGGCATGATTACTTTGAGGAATTTCATGAAAGTGCATGTGGTCTAATTTATTTAGCTGATAAATCAAGTCTCAAACCTATTGGAAAAGGAACTATTCGATTTAAGTTGCCTAATCTTCCAGACTTTGTGCTTCATGATGTATTGTTTATTCCTCAATTGCAACGTAATTTGTTATCACTAGTATTGATTCGACAACAAGGCTACTCTATTCTGTTAAAAGATGGGCAAGTTGTTGTTAGAAAACAATCAAATAATCAAATTGTATTCACTGGATGTGAGGATGGGAGATTATTAAAACTAAATGACACTTCTTTTTCTAAAAATTTTGCATATCTTACTGAAGAAGGTAGTCTATCTCCTGTTCTTTTATGGCATGCAAGACTTGGGCATATTGGTTATGATAACATTCATAACTTGCAAAAGCATGGTGTTGATGGCTTACCTGTTTTGCCTAAAACAATTGAAAAATGTGAAGCATGTATTCTTGCCAAGCAACATAGAAATTCTTTTCCTCGCTCCACTTGGAGAGCACAAAGAAAATTGCAGCTTATTCATTCTGATTTATGCGGGCCTTTACCAATAAATTATGTGGGAGGATCTAAGTATTTCATGTTGTTTATTATTGATTACAGCCACATGACTTGGATTTATTTCTTGCAGCAAAAATCAAAAGCTTTTGAAATTTTTAAAAGGTTTCGTGTTATGATTGAAAAACAACCTCAATCTCAAATTGGTACTCTTCGAACAGATAATGGTGGAGAATTTACTTCTCTAGTTTTTGAGAACTATCTACGTCAAAATGGGATCCAACATCATCTTACTGTTCCAGGTACTCCTCAACAAAACGATGTTGTTGAACGAATGAATAGAACTATCATGAATATGGTCCGTGCAATGTTATATTTTAAAAGAATAAAATTACATTTTTGGGCTGAAGCAGCAAGAACTGCAGTTTATCTTCATAATAGATCTCCATCATCTGCATTACATCAATCTATTCCATATGAAGTGTGGTTTGGATATCCTCCTTCTGTTCGACATCTCTACATTTTTGGTTCCACTTGCTATGCTTTAATTCCCAAGGACAAAAGAAGTAAGTTACAGCATCACAATATTAAGTGTATTTTTCTTGGTTATTCAGAATCTTCCAAAGCATATCGGTTGTATGATGAAGTCAACAAAACTTTCTTTATTACATGTGATGTTGTATTTGTTGAAACCTCCAACATTGCTGAAAATGATGAATGTAAATTCAAACAGCTTGATACAATTACAAATTTGTCTCCTTTGATAGAAAACTCTTGTGAGATTCCACATATAGAATCTATATCTCCAAGTGATCTAATTCACATTGCTCCATTAATAAATGACCAAGAAGAAGCCCATCATGATGAGCTTGAACTCTCTGAACTATTAACCACTAATACAACATCTAGTAATGAAATGGTCACATCTTTTGTGCAACCAAAGTCTTCTCATAAGTGGACAAAACAAGTCCAACAAACATTGAAAGATTTAAGACCTGATGAAATAGGTAAAACAGGTACAAGAAGCTCTTACAAAGCAAGGCTCCAAGCTCAAACCAATAGTGCAGATAACTTGGAGGCCATTGGTGAACTCAATCTCATAATTGACTCTGAACCATCATCCTATAATGAAGCCAAAAATATTACAGTATGGAGGAAAGCTATGCAAGATGAGTATGATGCTCTTTTGAAAAATGGCACATGGTAGTTGGTTGATCCTCCACTTGGTTGTAAACCTATTGGCTGCAAGTGGATTTTTAGGAATAAATATAAAGCAGATGGTACACTTGACAAACACAAAGCCCAACTTGTTGCCAAAGGTTATGCTCAAAAGGAGGGGATAGATTATGATGAAACCTTTGCACCTACAGCAAAATGGACCACCATTCGTGCTTTGTTGGCCCTTGCAACTCAATATGGGTGGAAATTTCACCAAATGGATGTTAAAATGACATTCTTAAATGGTGATCTCAAAGAATCAGTTTATATGACTCAACCAGATGGGTATGCAGTCAATGGAAAAGAACATCAGGTATGCAAGCTTGTCAAATCATTATATGGTTTGAAACAAGCTCCTCGAGCCTGGTATGAAAAACTTACCGAGTATCTTTTAAAGTTGAATTTCCAGCATTTTGAATTTGATGATGCCACACTTTTTGTTAAAAAACTTGATAAGATTATTGTCTATCTTATTGTTTATGTGGATGATTTATTTATCACTGGTCCCGATGAGAATAATATTCAAAATGTGAAAGAACAACTGAAGCAAGGTTTTGATATGACTAATTTGGGCCATCTTCATTACTATTTGGGTATTGAGGTAACTCAAGCACCTCATTTTATTTTTATCACCCAACAAAAATATATTGGTGAACTTTTGCATAAGTTTGGCATGGCTGATTGTAAACCCCTTAGTACTCCTATGGAGCAAAATCTTAAGCTCTCTTCAGATGACCCTTCAGCATTGGTTGATGCAACTATCTATAGGAAACTTGTTGGTAGTTTGATTTATGCTACAACTACCCGTCTGGATATTTCTTTTGATGTTGGAGTTCTTTCAAGGTTTATGCAACAACCTAGAGAAACTCATTGGTTAGCTGCCAAGCACATTCTTCGCTATTTGCAAGGTACTCAGCACTATGGGCTCAAATACTCCAAGACAAACCAATTTTCTTTGGTTGGCTATTCCAATTCCGATTATGCAGGTGATTCTATAGATGGAAAATCTACATCTAGGTATTTAATGTATCTTGGATCTGCTCTCATCTCTTGGAGATCTAAAAAGAAATCTATTCCAGCTACCTCTTCTTCCGAAGCTGAATATATGGCCGCCTTTGAAGCAACTCGGGAAATCTTATGGTTTCGAAGAATTCTTGAAGACTTGCAGACACCACAGATTTCATCAACTCCACTCTTCATTGACAATCAATCTGCTATCAAAATGGTTAAAAATCTAGTATTTCATGATCGCACCAAGCACATCAATACAAAGTTTCATTTGATTTGGCATTATGTGAAAGATGGCACCATATACCTTAAATATTGCCCCACTGCAAATCAACCAGCAAATATTCTTACCAAGGCTTTGGGTAGAGAAAAGTTTGAGATGTTCAAAGAAATGCTCAGCTTAACCCCTTCAGTTTAAGGGGGGGATGTCAATATCTCTTCACGGGTTTGTTTCTCTTCACGGGTTTAGTTTTATTTAGATTAATTTTTCATTAGTTTATTGATTAGGTTTTTTTGTTCCGGCAGTTTTGTATAACAGTTTACAACTGTTTTTGCCTCCTCTTTATATCTGCTTGTTTATTTTATTTTGGATGTACAATTTTTTTATTGGAATACAAATTATATTCAGATTGCCATTCTTTCCATTCTTTTTTCTATCTGCTGCTAACAGAGATTCCAGATTGTTATTTTCTACTAGGCTAACACAAGACATTGTGGAAGAGAAGGAAATTGAATTATTTATCTTTCATCATAGTGAAAAGTAAGGAATTATGTTGGCAGGTCTGAATCTTCATTAACAAAAGTTATGAATTGCATTTGTTTTTGTTAAATTCAGTATGTTCTAGAGTGCTAAACTGCGCCTAAATTCATTCAGAGATGTCAACCATTTCATTATTTTAAATATGGACAATGTTCTTGTAGGGATTTTTAAGGAGGAGATTTTTTTAATAGTATAGAAATCAAAGAATTTTTTTCCAATTATTTCATAGGTATATCTATTATTCTATTATTCTCATTAGAGATTTAGAATAGTTGCCTCCAAATAATGTCAAACCACTATATGTTAGTAATAAATGTGCTAGACTATTGTGGGAATAATTCAGAACTATTATTATTTTAGATGGGATATTTAGAAAAGGAGAAATAATTTACGACAAAGGTTTTATTAACTTCTCACAAATCTAAGAGATGCAAGTCCAACTATTGATGATAAAGACCAATGTTGGAATATACATAAAAACCAATGAATAATTTGATAATAGTATTCATTTATTTGCCAAAAATTATATTCAATGAAACACCTTGTAGCATATAACATTGCAACAAAATTGAATAGTGTCAATGCACTCAAAGGAGGACAACTTGATGAACTTGATGTAGAGTTATTAATTGCTAATGACGTTCAATGGTAATGTTAACTTCCAATCTAAGGATAAAAGTGGGACTTTTAAATGGATCTCTAAGGCACCTTTAGAACTGTTGACATATGTTATGGTTGAAATTTAGTTGCTTAAAAAAACTACTTTAATATCAATATCCACATAAATTTCCAATCACACCAATATAAATGGGATGCATAATTTAAATACCCTTAAGATTTGCATACACATTGACAATACACAAATCATAAAGTTTGACTCTTGTTAAAGGCACTATTGACGTAAGACAAATAGAAATAATAGAACACGAATTTGTGTCTATATTGCATGTAAAGTCATTAGAACCTCTAAGACTAATGCCATGATTTACATTTAACCACAATGAAAAATGAAAATAAGAAAACAACTTGATAGAAACTAAAAGTAATAAACAATAAATGATATAAAGTACATAAAAGTTTATTCCAATGAATATGAAATAATCCATTATTCTTTAGATTTTCTTAACTTTCATTATACATTTCCATGATTATTAAAATATTTTTTTATTTCTAATGTTATATTTTCTAAAATACTAAATTATTATTAATAAAAAAATATATATTGATCATTAAAATAATATTTTTATATATTCAAATTATAAATGCTACTAAAATACCATTTTTTTTTAAAATCTATTTATATTATCTAAAAAAATCCCTCACAAAACATCTATCTTAAAAAAATCAAATAATTTTTTTTAAAATAAATGTAAACATCTTTATAATTAAAGTTTCTTTCCAAAAACCCTAATTAATAAATTATAAATATAAACTTTACTCCACAAATATTAGATCAAAATTGTTTGTTTTATGTCCCTACTCACGCATGACATGAATATGCATGAAAAGATAGGAAGATGGGGAATATATTCTTTTTTAAAAGATAGGAAAGTGGTGAATATTCTATTTTGTTATGGACATAAAAATCATAGAGAAATTGCCCTTTCGGGTATTGTTTATTTCATAAACTTTCTGCTTCCTTTTATCATTCGGAAAGGCCACACTTGTTTCTATGCAAAACACAATCAAATATTTCTTTTGTATAATTCTACTTATATTGCACTTTGTTTCTTATCTAAAAACAATTACTTTTTTTAATATAATGAGGTGATAACAATAGTAGAGAGCATTCACATAAAATAATATAATTCACATTTATATCATTTTGTATAGTAATATCTCAACGAGATTATAAAATTGAGAATTTTTTTTTTTATAATTTTAGTATTTTTTATGGATGTAAAATATGAGGTAACAATATATCAAAATTAAGTTGCTATATGAACGAGATTGTTATCAATCTTGGGTTATTCTATAGTTGCAGGTGGTTTTTGTTTTTGATGATTAAGATAGGGATTGGTTGACTGTTGTTTGGTAGCTGTGTGTGTGTTGGTTATGCTCTCTCTGAGGCTTACTGTGTATTCTGGGTCAGCCCCCTTGTTTTGGTTGCTTTATTATCAAAAACAATATATCAAAATTGAAATAGAGACAAATAGAAAGAATTCAAAAGTGCTTAATGATATGTGATCTAAAAAATAAAACTATTATTTCTATATGACAATGCATTAGTTGAACCATGTACAAATTCTTGTTGGAAAAATTTGGTTTGATCTAGATCCCAAGTTATTTAAAGAGAATAGAGAGCACAAAGTCTCATTGATAGTACAAAATAATAATGGAAGAAAATTTGATTAGAGGAACGAGGATGTGGATAAAAGAAAATATCAAATTGATAAATTAATGAAACATTGGGATGCAAGAATGTCTAAACACCAATTAAGAGCAAATAAAAAGATAAGCATTAGAGAAAAAATCAAGGAAACCATTTGTATAAAGTAGCTTGGGTGAAAGAGAGAACCCTATGCCAAAGAACTCAATCTCACTTATGGCCATGAACAAAAACATATGCAAAGTAGAAATAAAATATTAAGTGAAAATATGGATATCTTCAATAACAACTAGCTCATATTGTCTTAGGTGCAAAACTAGAAGGTAGATAATGCGTCTATAGAATGTGTCATTTTCATAGTTTGATATCAATGGAATTAAAAAGACATGCATCATGGAATGTCTCCTTTCAATTATATATGAATTAGATACACTGATATCTTGAAAATTGACATCTCAATTGTCCTATTTGAAGAGGAGAGATTAACAACAATGAACTTTTTAATAAAGATACATATTAGAAAATCCAAAATTAAATGAAAAAAAGATATAACTTAATCAATTTTGTTACTATCTACATTTGATAGATTGCTTGATCTCATATAAATTATTAAAAACACACATTCATTCTTATTATTATCTTATTGTAATATATAATCCACTGCCATATTTAAATATGATTAAAAAATACAAATTTATATTAAAAAAAATTATATACACTTTATATTAAATCCTAAATACCTCCTATACACAATAGAAATATCTTAAAAAATTCCATATGTAATAATAAACCATCTATAAACTAGCAGTTGCACGTTATTTGGATGCAACGGGAAGCCGATAGGCGGCTGTGCATAGTGTCGTATTGTTTAACGTGAACCAAGAAAAACACCATGTCCACAAATATTTATGGCCAAGTGAAACGAATTAATTTCATTTAGTGTACTCGTTCTACATCATGCTACATACCCACCGCCACAAAACAATTATTTAACGAGATGCATGCAACAGATGACATCATTGGCAGCTAACACAAAAACGCCATGCACCGTTCGTCGAAAAAAATGATCGGTCACCGAAAATCGTCAATAGCTGAATTGTCTTGCACTTCGGCGAGCAAAAGTCTCCACTAAAAGGCTATCCACTTAATTAAACCAGTCAACATTATATTCCATTCCATTTTATAATATAAATGAAAGGCTATGTTACACAATGGTGCAAAGTTGGGCAGAAATTTATTCAAATGATTTAACATTCCAACATAATAAGATTATGAGAGTCTTCCGAGAAAAAAATGGGTGAAGCGGGAGGAGCGGGAGGAGAGGGAGGAGCGGGAGCTCAAATTTCAAATTTCCATCAAGGCAGGAACCCTAGTTCCAATGGTGAGAGCGGCTAGATCAATGATGCTGGTCCTATGGACGCTAAGGACAAGCCCTTGGACCTCTTAGTTCCAATTGTTGACTCATAGTCCGGTGGTACTCTGTTTGCCGTGACAACAGATTCTTTAGGGCATCTGGGGGTTGGGTCCAATGGGGGGCCTATGCCACTTGTTGACTCCGTGGATAACGGGAGGGAGGGAAAAAAATGGTCTTCCCTTTTTAGATCTAGACCAACTGGCAAATCCTCCCTTCCTCCTGTTAAGAACATTTCTGACCCTTCTGGTGGTAAGTTTGCTATCTCCATCCCTGACCAGGTTCTGGACCATAATATCAACAGTATGTCGAACTCCTTGGTAGGGAAGTTTATGGGTCCGCGCCCAAACATTGAAGTTGTTAGGGCCTTTGTTAATCGAAAATGGGCACTTAAAGGAAATGTAGAGGTCTCAGCTCTTCCCAAAGGTCTTTTGTCTTTCTCTTTTTCGTGTGAAGAAGATAAGGTTAAGATCTTGTGCGGGAGTCCCTGGATGGTGGGAAAGACAGCCCTGGTTCTAAGAAAACGGCATCCGAAATTAAATATGAATGATTCTATTCTGGAGCAGGTTCCAGTGTGGATAAAACTCCCAGGATTGCCTCTCGAGTATTGGGCAGAAACATCTTCTCTGGAATTGCAAGTTCTTTTGGTGAGCTGCTCTCTATTGACCCAGTCACTACTTCAAAAAGAAGATTAACCCATGCAAGGTTCTGTGTTGGAGTAGCCCCTGAGGTAGATATGCCGGAACAGATTGATCTAGTTTCAAAACTGGGAACCTGGAAGTAACATATAGAATATGAAACTATTCCTTTCGCTTGTTTCCATTGTAAGAAGGTAGGTCATTGGGCAAAATCTTGTCCGAAAAAGAAAAAGGCGGAGCCTAATCAGTTAAAACCTCAGACTAAAAGCCACAATATGCCAGAGAAAAGGTTGTGGCAAGTTAAAAACATAGAAAATAAGGAAAAAAATCCAAATTGCTTTTCTCCTTTGGGGGAACAAAAGGAAGCCTCAAACTCTATCCTCAGTCCCACTGTTCAGGAGGTAGATAGGAATGAAACAATCAAAGCTAGCCCCATAAAAATCATGCAAAAAATGGATTTGAACAATCAGAATGATCCTCCAAAAGCAAAAGATGAAGTGGTGGATGACACATATGATAATCAGGTAGTAGAAACTAGAGACTATCAACCGGAGGAAGGTGAGATCCCAGATCCACATGTTGAAAGGACAGACTCTTCTGTAGCCATACCTAGTTTTGAAATACAAGAAGCCCAAAAGTGTGCAATTTTGGGATTGAGTCTTTCGAACTCGGATCAGCATTCAAGAACAATAAACATTATTTCAACTAAGTCCAAAAGTCCTAAATGGGGTAATGAAGATGAAATTTCCAAAATCCTAACCAATCCGGAAGTGGCTCCTATGTCAGAAACAGAATGGAAGTAGCCCAAACACAGGAGTAAGAATGCAACAACACCCTCGATATCCTTGATTAGGAAATCTAGCAGAATAGCTCAAGTTGATGTGGGATACGTCTCCTCTTCCCCAGGGTGACCATCTAATCACAAAGTTAGAGACATGGAGGTCAGCAAGAACATAGCAGATGGAACTTAGAAAACTCTCATGGAGCTGGGAATTGGTAAGTAACTATGAAGATAATTTCTTGGAATTTAAGGGGTCTAAACAATCCCCATAAACATGATATTATTAGGAATATGATAAGAGATAGCAATCCTGACATTTTTCTCATTCAAGAAACCAAAATGAGTAGAGAAAAAGTTGAATCTTTGAAGTTTTTCAAAAATGGTAAAATTAGTGGGCGAAGTTCTGAGGGTGCCTCTGGAGGCATTGCAACCATCTAGAATCTTAACACTATTAAAGGCTAGGTCATTATTAAGGAAGGTAATTTTTCTTGTATTAAATTTGAGCATCTTAAAGATGGTTTTTCATGGGTTCTTACAAACATTTATGCTCCTAATACACTAAAGGCTAGAAACTCTTTTTGGAAAAGGATAAAATAGGCTAGGGAAAGTTTCAAAAATCTAAGTTGGATGGTTATGGGAGATTTCAATATGCCTTTAAAAGAGGAGGAAAAATTTGGAGGCAGCCCGCCTCAGTTGGAAAGTAGAATGGCTCTCATGGATTTTATTAATTCTCTAGCTCTTAATGATTTGGAGATACAGGGTTGTAAATTCACATGGACAAATAGAAGAAATGGTAATGACCTTATTCAAGTGCGCCTTGACCGAACTCTTATTTCTGATGATTGGTATAGTCAGTATTTTTGTTCTTTATCTGCACATACTCGGGTTGGTTTCGATCACTTTCCAATTACTTTTAATGTTGATTTGATCAACAGAAGAAAACAGTATCCTTTTAGATTTGAAAAAATGTGGACTCTTCACCCTGATATTAAAAAGTATATTCAAAAATGGTGGAGTATCCAAGTTGAGGGAACGACAATGTTCAAAGTGGTTAAGAAGCTCAAAAGTGTGAAGAACAACATCTGAATTTGGAATAAGAACAGCTTTGGGAATATATTTGAGGCTAAGAGTAAAATTCAGGAAAACCTAAAAGAGATACAGGACCAGATCCAGAAGGATGGTTTTAGTACTGTTTCTATTGATGAGGAGAATGAGATTCTTAAGAAATACCATGATATTATTACTAAAGAGGAAATGTTCTGGAAGCAGAGATCGAGATGCAAATGGCTGAAGGAAGGACACAGGAATACAAGATTCTTCCATATGTCAACTATCAAACATAAAGCTGCCAACAGGATGAACAAGTTAGTTGTGGACAGTGGGGAGTTCGTCAAGGAAGATGAAATAAGGAATGAAGCTAAGAGGTATTTCTTAGACCTCCTTTTGAGGGATCAAAGTCTGGATGCTGAAGCTCAGTCCTCTTTTCTTCAGAACATTCCTCGTCTCATTGATGCCCAAAATAATGTTTTTCTCTCTTCCATTCCTTCCACCTTAGAAATTAAAAATGTTGTTTTCTCCTTTGATGGTAACAAAACTCCTGGTCTTGACAGCTTCCCAATGCTCTTTTTTCAAGAGTTCTGGGACATTATCGGAACTAATGTTGCTAATGGGGTTAAGGAATTCTTTGGGGCTAGAAAACTCTTGAAGGAAATAAATGGGACTTTTATTGCTCTTATCCCCAAGATTCAAGGTGCTGATTCTCTAGACAAGTTCAGACCTATTAGCCTCTGCAATTCCTTTTATAAGATCATATCTAAGGTCCTGACCTCTAGACTCTTCTCTATTCTCCCAGCTTTTATTAAACACCAGCAGAATGGGTTTGTTCCTGGAAGACAAATTCTCGATTCCATTATTATTGTTCATGAGAATATTCACTCTCTTGTTAAAGAGAAGAAGTAGGGTCTCATCCTTAAGCTAGATCTCTCCAAAGCCTATGATAGGGTGGACTAGTCTCTTCTTCAGAAAGTCCTCTCTGCTTTCAGGTTTGCCCCAAGAGTTGTGGATCTTTTATCCCAACTTACCACTACTGCGTCCTTTGCTATTCTTGTCAATGGTTCTCCTTCAACCTTTTTCCAAGCTTCGAGAGGTCTTAGGCAAGGAGATTCTATCTCCCTCATCCTATTCATTATTATGGCAGAATGCTTTGGACGGACCATGGAAAATTTGGTGCAGATAGGATCCTTTAAGGGTCTCCAACCTTCTTCTGCTGACCTTATTTGTTCACACCAGCAGTTTGTTGATGATACAATAATTATGGGGGATTCAAGCATCTCAGAAGCTAAAGTTCTAAAGAATACCTTGTGTAAATATGCTTCTGCAACGGGGCAACTTATTAACTGGGCCAAAAGTGATGTCTTTTTCATTAACACTCGGGAGAGAAGACAACAAAGGATCAACATAATTTTGTAGTGTAAGATTGCTGACCTTCCTGCTGCCTACCTTGGTCTCCCCATGGGGATTGGCCCTCCTGACTCCTATTGGAGTTCGCTGGTTGATAAATTTCACAAAAAACTTGTAGGTTGGAAAGGGGCTCTCTTAAGTCAAGCTGGTAAGCTCCTTCTTCTTAAGGCTACTCTTCAAAGTATCCCCATTTATGCTCTTAGCCTATTCAGAATTCCAGTCAAGTATGTTGAAGCTATTGAGAAAATTCAAAGAAGATTCCTATGGTCTGGGGTTGAGGAAAAGCAAAGAATGTCCTTGGTGGCATGGGATCAGGTCTGCAAGCCAAAAAGTAAAGGTGGTCTGGGGCTTAGGAGGATTCACACTTTAAATGAAGCTCTCTTGTCAAAACAAGTTTGGAGATGGTTTAACTCTAATTCTGAATGGTGCAAAATTTGGAGAAGTAAGTATTCTCTTCTGTCCTCTTCTCTATCTTCTTTTCTTAATTTGGATCTTAGTATAAATGGATCTAATATCTGGAACCATGTTTCTAAATGTAAAGAGGTGATTGCTAAAGGTATGACATGGAAAATTGGAAATGGTAGAAAAGTGAGATTCTGGGAGGATCCTTGGCTTTTTGACAAACCCCTAATAGATTTCCATGAGTGGGCTTCCCATGCCCCCTCCTGTATTGGCTCTTTTGGTACCTTAGTGGCAGATTACTGGGATGGGAACAATTGGCAGAACATTGATAGAATTCATCCTAGTCTCTCCAAGCTCAAAACCCAACTGTCTGCTATCTAGCTAAATAAGGAAGAGGACTCCCTGATCTGGAGATATAACCCCAAAGGTACCTTTACTGTATCTTTGATGTATTGTATCATCTCCCCCTCCCCTCCTATGAATCCTTTCTGGTCTAAAGCTTGGTTAAAAGGGCTAACTCCTAAAATCAATATGTTCTTCTGGACTATTCTCCAGAATAAGATCCTTACTATTGACAACCTTAAATGCAGAGGTTTTGCCCTTCCAAATAGGTATGTGTTGTGCTTTCAAGAGGAAGAGTCACTGGACCATCTTGCCCTCCACTATTCTTTTTCAACCTCTATTTGGGAAAGCTTCCTCAAAAGCTTTAGTCTTGCTTGGGTGTTTCCTAGTAACATCAGAGATTTGTTCTCTTCCTAGCAAATTCATTGGACCAACTCTTTTTTGAGGTGCATGTGGTAGATCTCTCTGCCTCACATTCTGTGGGGTCTCTGGAAGGAAAGAAACAACTGAATTTTTAGGGATGTGTCCTTAAATCAAGACATTGTTTTTCAGAAAATTCAAAGGGATATTCAGGAAAATATGGGAACTATGGAGGTCTCTTGTTACTCAAACAACTCTTTGGAGTCAAATATCTTAAGAGCCTGGAATATGAAGATCACTAATGGTCATAATATCAACCACAATAAAAGGCTTGAAGTTAAATGGCAAACCCCTCCCCATGGTTGGCTCAAAATCAATTTTGATGGAGCAGCCAAAGGAAATCCAAGTCCTTCAGGCTGTGGAGCTATTCTCAGAGATGATAAAGGCATTTGCAAAGGTATGGTTTCTGTCCCTATTGGCATTCAAACCAATCATATGGTGGAAGCTATGGAAGCCCTTCAAGGCATTATTCTAGCCAAAAAATGGAACTGTACCCATCTCTAGATCGAAGGGGATTCCAATAATATTATTAAGTGTCTCAATGGGACCTCTTAGCCCTCTTGGTCGATCCACAATATAATTTTTTCTGCCATTTACATCATTAGAACCTTCAAAAAATGCCACATATCCCATATATATCGGGAGGCCAATTGTTCTGCTGATTGGGCTGCAAACGTGGCGATGAAGAATGGTACAATTACCATGTGGACAGGTGAGAGCGGTCTTCCTGGAGATATAAGACAAATCATAATAAATGAAAGATATCGAAGTACCCCAAAGAATCTTGATTGACAAGGCAATTATGATATGTACTGATGTAAGAACTTCGAGTTACTTTGATAATGAGGGAATTACTCATTATAACATCAATGTTAGTAGAACGTGCATTATAACTTGTCAAATCATTAATGCTATGCATGCTTTCTGGGTTTTTGTTTTAGTTTCGAAAAGCTTTCTGTTTCACCAGCTCTGTAACCTGAACTTGACTGTGAGAAACGACACCATGGGCGGAAATAGGAGAAGATATGAGCCAGGAAGTTGTAAGGAGTGGAAACAGAAAGAAGAGGTGTGGGAAATTTTGCAGAAGGGTGGTCTTTCGAGCTTCCTTGAGAGACTCCATGGCCATGATGGAAAGATAACCAACTTCTTCTGCAAAAATTGGAAGAAGGGCAAGCTTAAAATGGGTGACCAACTAGTGGAAATTGACGAAGAGTTAATAGCTAAAGCTACAGGACTCAAAAGGGAGGGCTGCAATTTCTACAGAGACGGGAAGGTCAGTAAGGAAGCCATTGAAAGGTACCCGATCATAGAGAAAGAGAAGAAAAGACTGGTAAAGTTGAGCAAAACCTATTACCCACCTAGGGCTTTTGCAAAGCCCTAGCTGGAAATTCTCTTTGTTTTAATGAGGTATATAACTCTAGATGGCAGGTTTACAAAAGTATATGGATATCACTTTGTCCTCTTAAATCATTTTAGGCATAACGATAAGATGAATTTCCCTTATTTCTTGCTCTGTTCTATGAATGCATCCCTAAAAGCATATAAAGAAAATCCTCGGGGTGACATCGCAATGCATCAAGGACTTATGGTCCTCATTTATGATCATCTAAAGGCTAGTAAAATCAATTGAATGCAGCTCTCTGTGGATTCAGAAGAAGAAATGTCTGATACTGATTTCTTGAAGGAGGAGGATTCAGATAATGATTCCTCGATTGAAAATGAGGAAAGCTTTGATGACTCAGAGTATGAGAGGAACAAGAAGAGGAAATCAAAACCCTCTTCTTCTAAGAGCAAAAAATCCCAAAGCGAACCCTTGATTAGTATCTCTTCGGAAGAAGAGGACTCTGATTTCCCTGAGGAGAAGAAGAACCCTAAGGGAGTGCTAAAGGGAAAAAGTAAAATCCAAGCCCAACCCAGGAAGAAGCAAAAGAAAATAGAGGAGACTGGCAAAGATCCAGAGGACATAGGCAAGGAACCGGAAGAGGACAAGCAAACAAGAACCCTGGAAGCTGAACAAAGCCTGGAGATGGAGACTATGGAGGAGACCCTCAAGGCCGTTGATACTATTTCTGCCCTCCATATTGCTAAAGATGAACAGATAACCCCTGGTAAAGCTACTCCTTCTCCTAGTCCTTACCCCGAGGCCTTGAAGGGTTTTATGAAAACCATTGAATGGCTTATTGATGGGAATAAGAATACTATGGATGATTACAAAAAACTCTACAACGGAGTAATGATCCTGGAAACCATTAACATTGGAGAGGGGAATACTATGGCCAATTATATCGAAGATTTGAAGAACACAATTGCCAAAGCAGAAGACATCAGAGATGCCTTTAATCCCCGGTTTGAGAAAATTGAAAAGGAGATACAGGATAGAAAAACCCTGGAGGAAACTAGCGAAAAAAAGCTCTCGGATATAGTTGCCAAAGTGGACAAGATAGAGGAATGCCTCAAGAACATTGTGGAGCAGAGTCTCAGCATTCTGAAAATCTCAGCCAACAACACCCATGCCCTCATCAGCAAGCTCGATGATGAAAAGGAAACCCAGGAAATTGACCTGGATGCAGAAGGAACCGAGGAAGTCCAAGGTCCCAGAACTCACACCCGTGGAAAGAGGAAGGAAAAGAAAGTGAATAAGGACCTGGAGGAGCTAAAGCAGTTGGGGCGACCTATGATGAGCTGGTGACTAAGGCAGAGGATCTGCTGAGGAAAATCACTATGTAGTGTCTCCTTGGGTTCTTTGTTGTTTTTTGTTGATTAGCTGTTTTTTCTGTTCGTTGATTTTTTGGACCAGTCGCTTTGTATGTGGACTCTTTTTTCTCTGCTATTTATTTTTCTATGTTGTAATGGTTTTGGGTCCTTAAAACCTGTTTTTCAATTAATCAGAACATAATAAGATTATAAATAAAAAATAATGTGCATCCATGCACTCGGTGACAAAATTCCTTGCGTTAGGCAAATAAGATAAGTTTGGCTCTAATTTATTATGAATAAAATAATAAAAATATTATTTCATACTCCCAATAGTTGAGCCGTCGTCGACTTCAGAACAATAGTCAATAATGACACATCATGCATGCAAAATTATTTAATTATATATATTATATTTATTTTATAAGAAACGTGCATTCATTTCTCAAAATAGTCTGCAAATTAGGACAAGTAAGATTTGATTCAAGGTAGGTTTGATCTTTAAAATGAAATATATATATTTTCAAAATTATATTGGGTAGAAATGTTATAAAGTATGATAAAGAGAATTCAGATATTTAAATATAAAAATGGTGAGGATGTTTAGTTACATATTATATTTTAAAATTCATTTTAATTTTTTAATATTTAGATTTGAATTAGTTTAGTTTTAATAGACTATTAATTAATGTTTTTTATTTTAATTATATTTCATATTTATAGATTTTATTTGTGTTTTTTTTGTTTAGATTTAATAATTGTGGTTCTAAATTTAATGTTTATTTTTTAGGAATGTTTTCACTTCTAATAATTTAGTGAGGATAATGTTGATAGGTATATGTGGAGTTTGTTATGCTATGGATGGAAGAGGACTAGCTTTAGGAAATGACTATCCAATTCCTAGAATGTACTAATGCATAAGTTACCTTCATACACCATAATTTATGCATTGGTGCATTTTAGGGGCTAGATAGTCGTTTCCCTAGCTTTACATTTTTTTTAGTCAAAACCTTAGATCAATTTGATGATTTTGAATAAGCTCATAGACACACCAAGCATAAGGCATATGCAGATATATCCTTATGAAAACAATGTTCATGTTATGCTCCCTATTATTAAATATTGCTTTTCAAATAGTTTAACAATGAGTGATACCAAATGATCTCATGATATTTATATGCATTAGGTCTTTTTCATTTTATATGCACCCTAGCATGCAACTTTTTACTATTTTGTGCTCAATTGAATGGGTAATGGCTAGTTGGGATTGAGGATTAAATTGATTATGAGAATTTGTCTGTCAAAATTACATGCATAATTCTAAACTTTGTTTAGAACCACAAATGTGGGTTTGACCCAAGATTATAAATGAGAAGGATGAAGTTCATATCAATATCCTTAGGATGCTTGGAGCTAGGTTTGGCAAACAAGCCTCGAGTAAAAATACAAGATTGGCATAAAAATACTTGCACAATATACACCAAGGTCATCAAGTGACTTGTGGTGTGCTAGGTCCTTTACACATTTGACATATTGCCACCTTGGTCTTTAAAACTTGGTGCACAACATCAAGTGCTATATCAAGTATTAGGTTGCTTACACTAATTAGCATGACTATCATCTCCTCCATCATTAACCTCTTTCCTCATTTGCCCTTTTCAATGCCCACACAAGTTCTTTAAATTTACCTACCTATACTCTCGAACTTGCATCATACCAATCCATACAAAAAAATATGAAATAAAAATACGAATTAAAACCCTATTTCAAATCTACCTACACCTCAATTCAAGCAAAGGTTACTTGAAACACTATGAACAAAATAAATTGTTACCTACACAAAATTCCTAATGCACCAAAGATGATTTTGCTCCAGCAATTTATTGCTAAAAATATTATGGAATATGGTTGCTCATAGTGGCAGTATGAGGATGCATTTCAAGATCCCCACAAATGGCATATGTAGGGTAGATTTATAAGTTTTCATTTATGTGGATCAACAATTAGGATTGATTAGGAAGATCGATGGGTAGGATTAAGTTGGCTATTTCGTTATGAGATTGAAGATGGAGAAAAAAGGAGGATTTTAATATTTATTTCCGATATTTAGGTGCAAAGGATTAATTTAGTGATTAATTAGGAAAAAGAGGGTTTTTAAAAATAAGTGTAATTCAAATCATGTGAGGTGGGAGTGGGAATAATTTATAAATTAAAGTGGCATTTATTAATTTAGGACTTTCATAAATTAAATACATGATAGGAAATTTTAGGGCATGGGTCTTATTTTAGTTTCTATGTTTTTCTCTATTTGAGATGTAATTACAACTAGATGAAGCAATATTGTTTCAAATAATTAATTATACTGAGATTGGAAGAGATGAGACTAGTGATAAGATGCCTCAATCACTAGAAGAATAGGAGTGACAAGGTTTAGTGAGGTAGTATTCTCCATCGGGGGGATAGGAAAGTTTGAATAACATAGACGTGCTCTTGAATAACATAGACGTGCTCTTAAAAATGGATGAAAAGATAGAGGGATTATAATAAAGACATGGATGAAAAGATAGAGGGATTATAATAAAGACATGGATTAAGAGATAGAGGGATAGGATCTAATGGGAAGAGATGAGAGGTGATAGTCTTGCTAGGTTGTGCAAGGAACCTAATGTTTGATGTAGCACTTAATATTATACACCAAGCTATGAGGGCTAAAATGATGATTCATAAGTGTATACATGATTGACCTAAGAGAAAAGTTCACATAAAATTATATTTCCAATAGCAATGTCCTAAAGCCATTGTTGAGAGATATTACAAGGACCATGATAAACACACAAAAAATGATAATCTGATATAAGAGAGTAAGAAAGTATGTAAAAATGATGTCAAGACAAACAAATATTTTTCTCCTAGTCAAGTGAAAATTGATTGATTAATTGATGATGATGATTATGATAAAATTGTTGATGATAAGAACAATGTGAGGATTGGGAACAATATATCTTAATGGTGAAATTTTGAGTCAAATGAATCAATAGTTTTGAAAGAGACTAAGAATAAAATTGTTAGATAATTGTAGATGGTGTATTACATTTCCTAGCAAGATAGCATGGATTAGGATTGTATGCATTTGAAGTGATGGATTTGGAGACATTTAAATTATAGGGTGTTAAGGATAATCAGAGTGGATTGGACTATTTTAGGTAGTCAATTGCTTAGAATTGATGACAAGGAAAAACCAAGTTGATGGACAAAAATGAAATAATGGAAGGATTTTTTAAATAAGGGATGCAATTGAGTATTGGATGATTGATTAGAAAAATTGGAAGGAGTTTCATGATGTAATCTCCAAGGATTTTAATATATATATGAATAACATGTTGCATGTTGGATTTAATCTAGTCTATATGAAAGGGCACAAGAGGGAAATTCATACAAAAACTAAAGCTTTCATTTTCCAAAGTTCATGTATATGGTGCCTCTATCTTTATCAAGATCAAAAGAAACGAGGATGGTTTATATATGATGAGATATGTATGGATAAGGAGGATGGTTAGAGAGGAAATGAAGTAGAAAGGATGGAGATTGGTAGGATGGAAGAATCTTTCCTTCAAGTGTAGGGTAATATATGGGGGATTTACATATTACATCTATTTTCTAGGTTTTCATCATGGTGCTTGTCCAAGTTGTCATAGGAATGGTTTTCACCATTGGATAATTTATTTCTCTTTACATTTATTTATTATTATTATTTCACTTTTTTTTTATGGAGGATAGGGAGATGGATGGAGGATTGAAGCATCTATTTTCATCCATTTACAACAATTAGTGAAAGAGTGTGGAAAAGTTAGAATTTGAACTTGAAAATTTAATCAAAGATTCAATTTTATGTACCAAGAGATTTAGTCAAGTCAATCTAATATCCCTCAAAAACATATCAATCATATAATATAATCAATTCTGAAACAAAAATCAAATATACAAAAATATGTACAAATAAAAATAGATAAATAACTAGTAAATAATAATATATAGAAATAGATAAATATAAGAAGAAATAAGAACGAATAAATTACTAATATGCATAAACCAAACATCACATAAAAATGTATTATTTTTTATTTTTTTTAGATAAGTGCTATCTAGTATGGGGATAGCGCACTATATTGATAAAAATGTATTACTTATTCATATATATATAATTATATTAAAATATTTCATCATGGATATTTTAGTAATTTATAAATGTATTACTTTATAAACATTTGACTTAAATATTATTATAAATGTTGCTGAAGCGTGCTAAATGATGGCATTATATTTGTTTCTGTCCCCCAATGCTTAGAGATACATTGATTCTTTCAAAAGCAAGAGCAACTTTTGGTAGAAACTCTAAAAATTACATATGCTTAAAGAAAAGCATTTAGCTTTTTACAAGCAAAATTCAATTTTATATTTAAAAAATACCTACCCTAATTGTCCTCATATGACGAATGCCAAAGAAATACCAGTTATCAGCAAATAATGCCCCTTCCACTTTAACCCAAAAAAATGTTTAACTCCATGGTGTAGAATTAAATTTTAAAATATTATTATGGGGTCTTATTGAAGTGACATAATCACTAGGCAGAATCATATTTAAAGAATATTTTAATATAATTTCTTTGATTTATGTAATATTTTATTAAAATGTAATAGTATAGTTATAAAGTTAATTTATATTTGTTTATATTTTGTAAATAATAGTTTAAGATAATTTATTTCACATAAATATGGATGATTTGTTTAACATTTATTATATTTAAATAATATTTTTAGGAGTGGAGTATTTCAAGTATTAATTTGATTCAAGTACATTTAATTATAATTTTTTTTTTCAAAATTAAATCTTTTATTTTTAATATTTAAAACAACATAATAAGGGTGTTGATCAGGTATAACAAAACAACTCGGATACAATTTAACCAAATCAAGATGACATTAACAATGAAAAAGAGTCTTAAAATCAATCTTAATATAAAAAACAATCTTAAGAGTATACAACTAGCAAAATAATATAAACCATAAACGAACATAACAAAAAACACCAATAAGCATATGGTAGGGAGTTAGCTAAAGAGTTGACCCCAATCTTTAGTGAAGAACTTGAACAGTTCGACATGCTTCCCTTCCTTGTCACCATCTTTCGCAAACTCTTCATCCTTCAATAAATAGAGATTAGTTGTTGATATGTGCATGACTTTACTTGATTAATCTTGAAAAAAATTGTATAATTAAAAATATTTCGATTCAAATAGTACTAAAATAGATGAAATTTGAAAATATCTTAATATACTTCATCTCTACAAACATAAATAAATATAATAGATGTTCATGTCTAATGAATGGAACAGTGCCATTGATGCCACTGGGGTGCGAAAGGCGTCCCTATAGTTTTTTTTTTGTGTTTTGTGTTTTTGTTTTTTATTTTCTAAGACTTGGTCTCCTTTTGCTGTTAGGTATTGTTAATGATGTTATAGTGTTGATTTTGCATTGTGGTCTCGTTAATAGTTCTGCTATGTAAAGAGTGAGTGCTCTAGTTCTCACTACTTTTTTAATAAAAAACAAATATAATAGATATTAAATAAACTATTTATATTCATTAAAAAATGTAAATTACAACCCATCAAATAAAACTAATAAAATAAATAAAAATTAAAAATTGAATTCTAATAAAATATAAAAAAAATTAATATATTAAAATGCACATTCTAGAAAAAAAATCATGCGACCCCCACTTCCTTTGAAAACAATGTGATTTAGTATTTGATGAACACAAAAATTGTTTTAATATATACATTTCTATTGATGGTTGTTTTATTGTACACAAAGTACTATGGAAACAATGTGCTCTTACCTCTTTAGGAAGAAAAATATCTTGTCTTTTAGTAGGGAAAGAATTCTAAAAAAAATGATTGCTATAGTTAATTATTTATGATTAAACACCACTTTGATGTTCCTTTTCATGCTTTGGAAATAATTACTATTAATTTTTGTTTTGTTTTGGATATATAAAACAATGAAGAAATTTGTTTTAAGCAAATGGCGGTTTCCTTTAAAAATAAAAAATAGTGATCCATAAATTAATTATGCTAAAATACCACTATGATATATAATAGAGTTCATTTTTACCACTTACAAATAATTATTTATATTTTCTTTATTTTCAATATAAAATATTGAATGTATGAGTGTTATTTAAGATTTTTATTGTTTGTTTTAGTTATCTATTTTTTAGAATGTGTTCATGCATTTTCCTTGTTTATAGATCTTTCATAGATATAAATATATAAATTGAATTGATTATTATTTTTATTTTTTTATATAGTTTTTAATGATTTAATTGAGTATTTAATTATTGGTGTGGTGAAGTTAAATATTAAGATAAAGGATGTGTATTTTAAGAAAAATTATAAATGAATTAAAGGCAATGCATACAACTATGCAGAAAAAAAAAGTAATATATTATATTTTATACTATCAAATCATAATGTACTTTGACAAGGCAACCTCTCAAAAAACCATATACACCAAATAAAATATTCAAGAGACTTTTCACTTGGGAAATTATTACAATATAAAGAATCTTGTCAAGGGCATCTACTCCTATCACATGCATGTGAGATAAATACTTTTATTCTAATTTACCCTAAGAGTAGCTTTAAAAGCATATGCACTCAATATAATACAAGCTACTAATTAAAACCTATAAAGAAAAGGGGTTGACATTGCCTTCCCCATCAAAAAGGTTTATCCTAAAAGTTTGATACAAGAAAATTCAAAGAGAAATTTGTTTGGCTCCTATGTGGCATCTCAAGTTGGAGACCTCATCGTTAGACTAAAAACTTCTCAATAAAATCAGTGTGAATTTGCTTGGTAAGATTGTTCAATATAGCTTCCGGTTCTTAAAATTTGGATCCTTCTTTGTGTAATGTAGGTCATTCTATTAAGGCTCTTGAAGCATGCCCCAATAAATTCTTTAACATAGAAGACATGAAAAAGTGAGAATATTTTTGCAAAGGATGGGAGTGAGGGTTTGTATGCCACCTCACTAATACATTGTACTATTAATAAGGGACATGGAATTTTGAACCCAATTTGATTCACCTTGGCATATAAGGATATCTACATGTAAGGATGGAAAAACAAAAATACTCAATCACCAATTCTACAAAGGTAGGCTCTATCCTATGCTAATCTACTTACTATTTCAAATAGATTTGAGTTGTACCAAACCATATTTAAGGACCCTAAGGACCTAAAATATAAGTAGCCAAAGAAGGTAGGGATTGATCATTAAGATCATTATATTGATTCATCTAGGAGACACTTGAATAAGTGGTATTGTACTACCATTTAATAAGAGACAACCACCTAGCCTGCTTCTTTAATTGTTTAGACACAAAACAACATAGGTAGATCTTGAGACATTTAGTGACAACATTAGTTTACATATCAATTTTAAAAGAGAAAATTTATTCAATTGATTTCCTTTCAATTTGAACAACTATTAACATAAATATCTAGTAAAGGAAATATCATTAACACTAACAATGGAGTGAAGCATACTATGAAGCTTAAGGTTTGAGCTCAAGAAATGTAGAATTATAATAGAAAATATGTAAGGGTGGAGTTGGTTACATAATTAGTCAAATAGTCAATAATTACTAAAATGACATGTTTACCACTAAACTTTGAAATCCTAGCAAATAAGGATCAATGGAATAACTATTTCATGTTAAGAGTAAGGAGTTATAAAGACACTAGAATTTTTTTATGTTTTCCCTATTTTACATTGACACGCATTACATTCTACCACAATAGTTATTCAATATTTCTTAAGGACATTTTGAAATAAGTATTGCTTGATATTTTCATATGCCTTAAAATTAATGAGTAACTAGCAATAGGGAAGGAAAAAAGTTCCATAAAAAATTCAAGATTTAGAAAAAGTTGACACATAAATAAGTGTAATCATGATATTTTAACACTTTTCTATGTCATTGAAGCTATGGAATAGATTAAGGATCATGCTACAATTAATGAATGATAGCATAAATCTTTATATTAGATACTCATTCATTACTAAACTCTTTCATCTAGGTGTAAGATTAGAAAATGTATACTTTACAATTTTCTTTATTGTGTTTTGCACCTATTTCGATTACCTTGTTATATGTTCATGTTGAACCCATTTTGGACCTTATCTTTCATTTTTTGTAACCTTATCTCAATGTTCTAGTAATGTTTTACTCTAAATTATGTGTTAGTCCTTTTGATTTATTATTTATTTTCTTTTGTTTCCTTATCATAGGAATTTTCCATTCCTCATGAACCCTCGCTCTCTTTCCTTGTCATATTTTAATCTCTCTTATCAAATTCAATTGAAATATAGGTTTAAAATATGTAATGCCCAAATATTTTTTACTAAGGAAAAGACAATTTAAAAAAAAAAAAATTGGTGTTTTACCTCTCAAAACTTGTTTAATCATAATTCCCATGTTTAATATAGAATTTTATTTGGCTAATATTTCCTTCTAAGTGAAAACTAGAAATTATAACTTCTTATAAAGAAAATGGATGTGCAATAAGTGTTTCTCCCTTCTCCCATAGTCCTCATTACTTTCCTACACATAGCCAACACTTTCACAAGCATAGTTAGACCACAATAATAAGTCAAAATTTGATATCAATTTTTCATCAAGTTTACTAGGCAATATCAAGCACATTGCCATACAATCATCTCACTTATAATCTCTCAATCTATCTAACCATCTATTAAAGAAAAATATTAAATAGTTTAGAATTATATTAGCTATTTATGAGGTAGGGTGTTACAAAATATAATTCCTACACTAATCTGTTTGAGGAGGTATAGGGGAAAAGTAAAAATAATCACATAGTTAAATAAGAAAATAAGTACAATAGTAAGATAACATAACAAGCCTTTACTTCCTCTCCTCTCCCCTCTTCCTCTGTAACCATCACAGAGTTGGGCTCCCCTACCTTTCCTTCTCCTTCTGCTGCTAAAGAGTGGAAACCATTTTCTCTAAGGGTAAGAGCAAATCTATTGGAAAAAGGAAAAGAATCATAATTGACAATTCCATTGTTGAGGACATGGATGATGATGACCCTAATATGGAAATTGAGGAAAGGAGAAGGTCACAAAGAATTGCCTCATGGGGCAATAGTGAGAAAAAAGAGAAGAAATAAACTGCTATTAATATCGAAGAGGGTACTGAAGGGGGTGAGGGTGGTGGAAATCTTAATGAACCTAAGAGTGAGGAGATTGATACTGGGGTTACTGATGCTGAAAATATGGGTGATCTTGGCCCCCCACCGAGCCCTCGGGATTTGCATAAAAATAATATGCGCCCTACTAATAATTTAGAATATGTGGCCCCAAACAAAATTCTATGAAATGTTGACCTAGTCATGGTAATGGCATCTGATTTGGGTGTCAAAGGGTTGAGGGTAAGGAAGAGGATGTTGTTGATGAAATAGACAAGGGAAAGAAAGGTGGTAAGAAAAAGGGGGAGAGGAAAAAATATAAAAGGAGTCACCATCCTATGAAAGAAGACAAACAAAATATGCAAACAAAAGAGATTATGGAGCCCACCAACCATCTCATAGATGATGAGATTCGAGCCCTTAAACATGAGGTTTTGGAGCTGAGGAATCATTTGGACAACCACAAGATGAATGAGAAATTTTAGGTTTTGAGGGAAGAGATAAAGGAGATGAAGTGCAGATGGGACTCCAGGGACAAACAACTTGTTAGTATCAACAAGTTTTGCATCAGATTAATGCACAACATAGCTATGACCCTATGTCTACTACAGGATAAGGTTGTTGAAGAGGATGCAGATAAACATGCCTACAAGGAACTCTACAAGTTCCTTATGAAGGATTGAGACAATGTCCTTGGTTTGGCTGGGCTTTGTAAGCCAACTCCTTAGGTCTTGGTCTATTTAGTTTGTTTTTTTCATGGATCTCTGGACTTACGGGGTACACCCTTATTGCTCTTTTCATTCTCTACTAATTAATAGACTTTCATTTTTAGTTTAATATTTTGTTGTTAATGTGTTGTTGATAGATTTTTGTTATGTTAAGGGTTAGTTCCCTAGATAATGTTTCTTTTATAATAGAAAAACATAATGATTTATGTGTATTTAACAAATATAAATAGAACATAGTATGGAGGTCTCTTCTAGCAAAACAACAACTTTGGAGAGTTTAAATTTAGGAGAAGCTAGAAATCAAAAATTGAGTTTGGAATATATGAAGGAAGGTATCAATGGAGCGATTACAGGTGTGGATTATGTGGGGAATGTTGTCCTTAAGCCTAGCATTAGGTAGGTTGAGAAGAATTATGAGATGTAAGGAGAGTCCTCGAGTATCAAGGAAGTTGTCTTATTGGGCTCAACTCAGGCATGTGAGTAGTCAATGGGTGTTGTTCTTGAGGCTTCTCAAGCCCATCCTCAACTGGATGTTCCCTCCCAAAAGAGACTTTTAGGGGTGGGGCCTCTTTCGATCTTGGGGATCTATATGTGTGGGGGCAACCCCTAAATTCTCTAGCCTATTTGGAATCAAGCGTAAGGATAAAATCTCTTTTCCTCTAGTTCAAAACCACTCTAACCCGACTAATGGTGATTTTTCTATCTCTATTCCTGATTTTTTGATAAATAAAAGGGTCTTTAATGGAGATGTCCCTTGTGGGGAAATTTTTGGGTCTTCATCTGAACATTGACATGGTATGAGCCTTTTCTAAAAAGAAATAAAATCTTAAGGGATAAGTTGAAATCTCTGCTATGTCGTGGGATTTTTTCTCCTTCTCATTCTCTTGTGAAGAGGACTTATGGTATATTTTATGTGGTGTGCCTTAGTTTATTATCAATTAGACCCTGGCTATGATGAAACATGAGCCTAGTTTTAATCTTTCAAACTATTGTTTTAATGCAACTCCCCTATGGGTTTGTTTACCTATCCTTCCCATGGAGTTATAGGTTGAAGATGTGTTTAAAGGTATTGATAATTATTTTGGGGAGCTCCCAACCATTGATGAGATGACTTCTCAAGGAAGAGTTTAGTATTTTCCTGTAATTATGTCAATATTGATCAATCGTCTCACCTCCCTTCAACAATCAAGAATAACTCTAAGTTGGGAGTTTGGATCCAAAAAGTGGAGTTTGAGTCTCTACCTTTTGTTTCTTTTCGCTATAAAAAAGTAGGTCAATAAGAAAAGAATTTCCCTTCTAAATATCAGCTAAAGCCTCACCCCACTACGAAGGTTTGGAAGGATAAAAGTAAGGTGGTCTTTGAGAATTTTGATCCCTCGGGTGACCCTAGGGTAAAAGGTTCAAATATATCTGCATCTAAAGTGCAATTACTTGAGAATATATTGCCTATATCTAAATCAATGGAGAAATAACTTGGTAATATTGCTAATAAAATTATATATTTGTCTCACGGGAGTGACTTACCTATTCATCCTTTGGGAGTTCCTCATGATATCCTAGAGTCACAGAATATGGATTATTAAAAGGAGTTGTCTTCTTTTGAGGTGATTTGACAGGAGGGCATTCCTCCTCCTCAATCGTTGGACAAGGGTGAAGACAATATTAATGTTATTAAATCAGTTAAATCTATAATGGAAGGTCTTCCCTTGCTCTTTTAGGGGTGGGTGACCATTCTGAGCCTATTGTAGCCTCAAAGTCTATGGTTGATGGTTTAATTATTGATGACTTGATGGTGACTCCTAACACTATGGTCAAGTCCAGGAGTAGAAGAAAATATTCCTCCCCACTCTTCTCAAGGGGTTTTACTAGAAATGGACAAAAGGAATATTATGGTGAAAGCAGGGGAAAGGTAGCCTCCCTCCCTTTTGATAGTTCTGATACTTAATATAAGTACAGATCCGATAGCCAACAAGATGAGAGGGGGGAGTGAATCATACAAACTTAACCATCAATGAAAACATTAGATTCAACCTCGGTAACATATATCAGTCATAGAATAAAAACTGTCAAACATGCAAACTCAAAAGCATATGAACAATATAAACCTCATAACACCAGATTTAACGTGGAAACCCAAATAGGGAAAAACCACTGTGGGATTTCGAACCCACTAAGAAATATACTCTTCTAGAGTATGCTTGGTTAAAAGTCAATCCTGTTAAAGATTACAAAACACATTGCTAGATGTGACCCGGTTAAGGGATTTCCCTCAGATCTATTAGGATCTTCACTTTGTTAGAAGTGACCTTGTCAAAGGATTTCAAACACTCATTTAGAATGTCACCTTGTTAGAGGATTTACTTATAAGACTGTTAAGTCCACTCGATTAAGAGATTTCCTGTTACTTTCACAAGCTAACAGTAATACAATCTATCTACAACTTTACATCTAAAATGCTAAAGCAGATTCTTATTTGTCAACACAATCTAGACATAGAACTATTCTTGTCTATCTATTGGGCATCGATACTCTATTATTCCAACAGATCTTCAAGCTTTTGTGCTCGGTGATCACTATGTAGCATCCCTGTGCATACACTTGCCCACATCCACTGTTTATCAATAGTTCCTTATTTATAAACAATCATCTAACCACTTAGTCTCCTTGATCACATTTCCCATGATCAATCATAGCCATCAGATCTTCAATCTTGTCCAGGTTCATTGTATCTTACGATCTGAAAAATGTTTTACCCTGCCTCGGAACTTGCACAATCATCTTGGAACTTGTGTTAGGGTAATGCGGTTCAATTTGAGCTATAGATCTTCTTGCCAACTTTCCATTGCCTTAGATTTGTTAGCAAACTTCTTCCATGGCTTGCCAATCATTGATCTGCTCCAGCTCATCAGCTTCTTTCGTTAAATATCACATGTAAACATTTAATGCATTCTGTTAGAGCTCGGTTACAACTCGGTGAATACTAAACTTTACTCGGTAGACATTCTATCTTCATTAACCGACTGCGATAACCTTAGGGTTTACTGACTAGGTTCCTTAGGGTTTACCAACTAGGTTCTTTGCCTGATAACATAGTGTAGTATTAACCTTTACATTTTACAACATATGTATGATGTTAAAACAATCTAAAACATCAAGATCTCATCATTGTCTGACTCAGTAGAGTTTCCCATTGAATAACTTATCCCTTTATTCATCATATTCTTTCCTGTGTCTTTACCGACTTCTTTATAATCTTCATATCATATTTCTTAAGATATGGCAACATCATACTGAATTAGAAAATCAATTTCTTGACATCAATGACAAAATAATAATATCAAGACAGTAAAACATGTTTAATCAGTTATGTCCATAATCATCAACAACCTTCTCAATATCCTTGTTATATTGCCAACACCTTTAGCAAAGTGGAGAGAAAGAGAGCAGTCAAGATATTGCAAAAGGATTACAAAAGAATCTTTTGGAGATATGATTTAAGAGCACACCCAAAGGAAACTATGAAAGTCATCTCTTGGAATGTGCGAGGGTTGAATCTCCCTTGTAAACATGAGCTCTTGTCTAATTTGATAAGAGGTCATAAGCCAGATATTATTCTTATTTGGGAAGCTAAAATGCAATCTAAAAAGTTGAAAAATGATGAAGTTCTCTTTTTTCAAAGAGTGTGGTTTTCATTGTTCTAACTCGGATGGAGCTTCAAGTGGGATTTCTACTTTTTTGAACCCTCTAATTGTTAAAGGTTTCCCTATTTTTATTGATTCCAATCATGTGGCTACTTATTTTACTCATCTGTGGGATGGTTCTTCTTACATTAGCTCCAACATTTATACTGCTAACATTAAGTCAGCTATAAGAAGGTTATGGTCTCTTCCTTCTGATTTTAAAGCATCCTATATTGATTCTAGATGGTTGGTGAGGAGAGATTTTAATAATCCTCTCAAAGATAGTGAGAAACTAGGAAGATCTCAGACTTCTCTTGATAGTAGGTTAGACCTTATGGATTTCATTGATGATCAAGATTTATTGGATTTAGACTTGCAGGTTGTTTCTTTAACTTGGTCTAATAAAAGGCTAGGGTCTAATTTCATCCAAGTGAAATTGGACTGGGCTTTGGTCTCTCCACATTGGTTGTTTATGTATTCGTGTTTTCTTTTTGCTTTGATTAGAATTGGTTCTAACCATTTTCTTACAACCCTTTCAGGGGATCTTTTAGGAAGGAAAAAATGTTTTACTTTTTGGTTTAAGAAGATGTGGCTTAAGCATCCTAACCTCTTTGACATGATTAAGGAGTGGTGGAATATTAATATTGATGGGACTACTATGTATAGGATTGCTAAAAACCTCAGTTTTGTAAAGTGCAAGGTTAAAAACTAGAATAAATCTTCGTTTGGTAACATTTTTAAGGAGAAAGAAGCTATTCAAAGGGAATTAAAGATGATCTAAAGTACTATTAAAAATGTTGGTTACATTGATCATATTTAGTCTCAAGAAAATATTCTTCTTTCTCGACTCCATAAAATTATTTTCATGGAGGAATAATTCTTGAAACAGAGGTCAAGATCAACTTGGTTGCAATGTGGGGATAGGAATACTTGATTTTTCCATTTATCTAACCTAAAATGTAGGGCATCAAGCAGGATCTCTAATATTATTACAAATGGGTGTTTGGCGGACAAGGATGATGAGATAAGACCAACATCTTTAGATTTTTTCTCCAATATCCTTTTTGATGAAGGTGACTATGATGCTAGATGTGAAGATAGTTTCCTTGAGATTATCCCTAATCATATTGGGGAGGACTATAATAAAATGTTGAGTTTGATACCTTCTAATGAGGAAATTAAAAGGAAGTATTCTCTTTTGATGGTAATAAATCTCCAATAATGGACAATTTCCTGTTGCACTTTTTCTAGTCTTTTGAGGGATTGTGGCCAAAGATGCATCTAATGCAATGAAAGAATTTTTTGGTTGTAGATCTTTATTGAAGGAACTCAATTCTACTTTTATAGTGCTTGTTCCTAAAGTGATTGGTGCTCAGTCTTTTGATAAATTCAAACCAGCCAACTTGTGCAACTCTATGTACAAATTTTTTCTAAGGTCTTGGCACATAGACTTCAAAATGTTTTGCCTCATTATCTATTCTCAACAAAATGGTTTTGTGCTTGGCTGAAAAATCATGGATTCCATTGCTATAGTACATGAGAATATCCACTCTCTTGGTTGTAATAAGAAAGAGAGTTTCCTACTTAATTTGGACCTTTTGAAATTTCTTATGATCATGTTCAATGGAATTTCCTTCTCTGAGTGTTGAAGGCTTTTGGGTTTGATTCCAAGGTCCTTGAGATCATATGGCAATTCATTTATATGCCAAATTTTGTGGTCATCATCAATGGGTCCCCTTATGGTTTTTTCAAGAGCTCTTGGGGTATTTGGCAAGGAGATCCAATATCTCCTTTCCTCTTTATTATTATGGTGGAGGCTTTGGGTAGGTATATTTTTAAATCAGTGACTAAAGGATTGTTGAAAGGTATTTCTCCCTCTTCCACCAACTTGAATTTGCACTCATCAACAATTTGTTGATGATGCTCTGATTATGAGAAACCTTTTTATTAGAGAGGCAAGGTCTTTGAAGTTTATTATTTCTACATATGAAGCTAAGTATAGCTAGAATAGAGTTCTATCTTCTTTATTAATACTCCATATCCAAGGTAGAGATGAATTGTGAGTATTCTAGTATGTAAAATTGAGGACCTTCTACAACTTACCTCGGTTTTCCTCTCTATGGTAATAGAATGTCTAAATATTTTTAGAATGGATTGATTGATAGATTCAGTGCTAAACTAACAAGTTGAGAGGGTGTGCTTCTGAGTTAATCTAGTAAATTTCAGCTCATTAAATCCTCCCTCCAAAATTTTTTGGTTTAAGTTGTGAGTGTGTTAAATATTCTTTTCTAAATTTATGGAGAAGAATGAAAATATTCAAAAACAATTTTTTTAGTTTGGAACTGATCAATTTGCTTAGGATCATGTTTGCAATCCCAAAATTTTGTTTGTAAGAGACACTGCATTGATTGCAACTTGAGTTTGATATCCAATTCGGAGTTCATGATTCATTTATACCAATAGATTGTTTGAGGTTAGGTGAGATCCGGTGAAAGGAATAGAGAATCTAACAGTGTGTATAGGTTATTGGTTAGCGGATCATTTGTGCTGCATATTTTGCTTTGCGGATCTTGGAGAAGCATTGTGGTGGTGTAACATTCCTTATTCCAGGTTTATGAACTCCGTTGATTCAGTCTTGTGTAAATTGGAGGATCTGGTAGACAAGTTTTTGGCTAGAACAATGTTCATTGGTAGTAACGTGTGGAGATTCATATCGTGGATCGTGTGGAGTAATTTTGGTGGTTGTTTGTGTATTTGAGGTTAGTAAGCTGATATGTGGGAAGCGTGTGGACAATTTGTTTTGGTCTGCATATGCATTGGAGATTGGATTGTACTGACTTGGATAACACATTTCATTTGTGTGTTATTCATTTTTTGGACAACATGAAATTGATTCATTTTGCTGACATATAAGAGTGATTGGTTTGATCATTTTTAGTATCGTTAATTATGTGTGGTGTGTGTATGAGAGATTGTGCACAGTTTCACATGTACAACTAAAATATTTGTGCTCTGGTATTTAGCAGAACAACAAAACACAACAGAGTTGCAGAGAAAAGTACTTTGTGCTTATCTAGAACTGTTTTTAGCATTTGTAGATGCTATTTATCGGTTCAAATATTCCAATAATTATCTTTGATCATTTTGTAAGGTAGTGATCCTTCTAGGGTTGTAGCTCTTATTGTAATTTGAGCATTGAGCTCTAGGCAGTGTGCCAAAATGCATGTGCATTCCCCTTATGTAATATTTTTATACTTCTAACAGAGTATATTAATATTGTGCGTCTCAATCCCACCATGGTTTTTCCCTTAACCAGGTTTCCACCTAAAAACCCTAGTGTTATGATGTTATTGTTGCTTGCTTTGTGTTTCTACACTTTACTTTTTTTATTTGCATTAAGTGGATTAAAGGATAGATTAAGAAGATTAAAAAATGCTTAACACTGATCACCCTCCCCCTCTTAGTGTTCCTTGATTCCAACAATTGGTATCAGAGCCTAGTTCCTCATAAGAAGTCTAATAGTTTGAGGAGGATCCAGAAAGGCGAAGCAATGGATTCTAGTAGTCTCATACAACAACTTCTTGTTGCACTTGAAGATCTTGATCATGCACAAGTTGAGGTCCAGCAGGTGAAAGCGAGCCTTAGAGATGCTGAGAACTTCATTGAATCATTGAAGGATCAATTGAACAAGTCAAGGGATAAGAGAAAGTAATTTGTTGACAAGCTGAAGGAGAAAGAAAGTCAAAGCACTGATGAAGAAGCCCTGAAAGAAAAGACAAAATAATGTGAGAGACTTGCTAGAGCTAATATAGTCTAGAAGAATGAGATGGAAGCCATTGTAATGAGATTGAAAAAAGAGATTGAAGAAAGGAAGAATAATGAGGAAAAGCTTGCTCAGTTACTGAAAGAAAAATATAAAGAATGTTGTAGACTTGAGAATGAGAATGGACAATTGATAAGTGGCCTCCAAGATGCTAGAGAACATGAGGAAGATCTTGGAAAGAAAGTCCTAGTTCTTAAGGTTGATCTTGAAGCTACAAATGAATACCGGGAGAAGTTCTCGATCTGCTCCGCCAAACTAGATGAGATGTTTGCAAGTTAGAAGAGTCCTAATGATACAAAAGGCCTTGGATTTGAGAAAGGTGAAAGCTCCAAGTCAGCACAATAGAAGATCAACTCAAGAAAGCCCTTGATAAGGCAGCCTAATGCTCAAAAATTCAATGGTAGCTACTTTGTTTGCAATAAAGTTGGTCATATGCCTAGTCAATGCACAAATAGGATGATCAATAATGGTCCATCTTTTATGAGTCAATGCTTCAAATACAATAAGTATGGTCATAAGACAAATGTATGCAGAAGTGTGATGCATAACTTTCAGGATAGGAATGCTAGATGTTATGCATGTGGTATGTTTGGAAATATTGCTAATCAATATAGATCAAGAAGAAATCAAATGAACTTCAGATCTATGCAAGGAAATGTTGTTTGTTATGCTTGCAACAAATCCGGTCACATTGCTAAGTATTGCAAAAGTAGAAATGTGAATAGGAAAGGTCCGAAAGACAAAAACAAGAATGTGAAGCCAGATGAGAAGGGTAAATAAAAAGTTGAAGAGATCAGAGAGAAGACAAAGAAGAGTTGGGTGAAGAAGAGAGATTTAGAGGCATGAAATGGGTCTGCACTTGATTCCAATGTTGGAATCTCATCCAATAACTAAGCTAAGGAATCGGGCCTTAGGGGGAAGTTTTCATGAAAAATATTTCAAACCCCCTGTTGGAGATCTGTGCCTATCTTTGATAGCTTGCAGAGGAATATGTGATGATCACAGATGTTTATGATGGTTTTTAGAAAGAGTTCAAACACATTTGAGGATTTAGAGAAGAATTCCAAAGAAACTCATACTATCTGGAAGTATTAGGGCAAAGTGCATTTATTGCAACAAAAAGTTAGGTGTGGAGAAAAAAAGGGTAGTTTTACCTCTTTATTTCTCACTTTGCAATTGAAGAGAAGAATCTTTGAGAAATCTATGAAGAAGGTTATCAGGTGAGATCAGTGTTATAGATTTCCGAAGCGATTTGGTGAGAAACCCTGATTCGATGCAGGTATTTATCGGTTGAACTTTCTTAGTTTGAAATTTTTGAATTTGTGAGATTGGCCACATTTGGTACTACTACCCCTCTTGTTGTGAACATCACTGAGTGTGCATGATCAAATGTCAAGAATCATCCCTTCATTTCCATGGAGAATGACCCTAAAAGTGCATTTTCATCAATGCCCTACGGAGTTTTGCACAATTAAGACATAAGGATTTATACTCATTATCTGATTGAAGAATTGGGAAGCTCTCAGATGGTAAGTCTTTACAATAACTAGTTATTTGATAGAAGTTTGAGGCTAAAATCTGAATTTTAGGATCTAGAAAGCAACAGTTTCGCACAATTCGTCAAATTACAAATGTACTATGAACAAGAATAGATATGATATATACTGAGTCATGTACATGATGAATTTATATCATTAGATAAACCACACAAGATCACAAAAGGAGTAATTCATGCCATGATAGGATTGTGTGCAACTGGAGAGCTGCACTCATTGAAAGCTACAAAGAATGATATTGTGACCAACACAACCATGTCAAAATTTGATAAGAGAGTGATGACTATTTATGACATCCTAGACGATGACATCTGGTTTGCATCCACGATGATCGATTACAAAATGTACTATTCCAATCGAATGAACTTTATATCTGGTATAGTTATATGTGTTGCTTATGAAATGATAAGGGAGAATAAGAAATATGATCTTTGTGACTTGCTCCAGAGTGAGCTTATTAAGAACATATAGAACAAATACAATAAGAAACATCTTTTCAAGTTCGAGACCTTGATTCTATGCATATTTTTCTACTTCATGAATGAGGTTCTAGGTATTGGTCTGATACAATGGGCATTAGATAGACCTATATGAGTTTAGATCTGAGAACACTTATACATTTCTAGTGAATCTAAGGTCTGGAATAAGAATCTATGGGGTTACTTCTAGAACTTCCAACGGGAGATGCATAGAGAGAGAGAGAGAGAGAGAGAGAGAGAGAGAGAGAGAGAGAGAGAGAGAGAGAGAGAGAGAGAGAGAGAGAGAGAGAGAGAGAGAGAGAGAATTTTGAAGTCCATGGTTGAGAAAATCCAAGATACCATTTGCTTTATGGTTGACACTGATCAATGTTTGATGGAAGCAGTGGAGCCCTGGACAATATGGATTATGCCAATAGGCTATGAGGTAGATGAATACATTTTAGAATTATGTGCACTATTGGCAATTGGAGGAATTGATTATGTGTTTCATTGATGTTTTGTCATTGATGGCAACACCAGTTGTTTTGGTTGTTTACCGGTTTTCGGTAGGTTCCGATTGAGTGGTTGGATTATGATATTGATCTGGTATGCTTCAGGTTGTGGAACTAGTTTGAATATGTCATTCATGCTATTCAGATGTGTATCATGAACAGTTGGTTTGGGATTTGATGAGTCAGGAGCTATCATTTGTTCTAGTAAGCCTTTTGGTCACTGGTAAGGGTTTTACATGCAAAGATTTGTTGAAGATATTTTGATGCACTTGATAAGTGGTGTTGGTGCAGCTTCTAGATGGCTTTCGGGATGTTGTTGGTTATCTTGTTCATGTTCCTATTGATCGGCGGTGATTGCATTTAGGAACTGACCTAATGTTATCTTATTTTGCTAGGTTATGGACCGGTTTATGTAACGTGTTGGTGGATGATCCTGATGCATTTTTTGTTTGGATCTATTGATTGGATTATGTTGTTGTGGTCTTAGACCAACTTGGTTGATCATTGGATTGTGGGTTTATGTTATGAATTTATTGTACTATCATTTAGGTGCCTGACCTAATTTTTTAAGTCTCGGGTTGGTATAAATATGATGTAAGATCTCTTTGTAAATCGTGGGTTTTTGGGATATAGGATTATCTATGTGCGAATAAGGTTGTAATCATATGCAAAATTTTTGGTTGATCATAGGTGATCAAATTGGGTTGGTGGAAGAGGTTTAAGACTTCTAGTACTGAGCTTAACCAAAATTGTATTCAGGCATAGGAGATGTTATTCTTATAGTTCACTCTTCTTTTTGGATTGTAGTCTGGATTTATTTTGTAGTCAGTGAGGCTCCTTTTGTGATGAGCAGTGCGCTCTAGGTTGTTGGCCTTCCTATATGTGCAGGCCCCTCTTTTTGTAATCACATACTTATTGTAGAAGTATATATTATCTAATTGTGGGTAGGCTTCCCACCGTGGTTTTTCCCTTTACTAAGTTAAGTGTGCATTTCTGAATGGAGATCTTGAATAGGAAGTTTACATTGAGCAGCTTGATGGATTTTCACTTTTAGCTGACAAAAACATGGTTTGCAGGTTAAGGAAATCTTTATGTGGATTGAAACAAGCCCCTAGAGCTTGGTATGCAAGATTGGTTAAATATCTTTTGAATCTTGGTTTCACTAAAGGTAATGCTGACAGTAATTTATATTATAAGATCACTGATGATGACATATTGATTGTTGAAGTCTTTGTTGATGATATCATTTTTGGAGGTAAGGATAAGTTATGTATGGAATTCTCTGATAATATGAAGAATGAATTTGAGATGTCTATGATTGGGGAGATGAAATTTTTCTTAGGTTTGTAGATTACTCGGACTGATAAAGGTATTTTCATCTATCTAACTAAGTATGCTAGGGAGTTGTTGAAGAAATTTGGTATGGAAAATTCTAAACCGGTTGGTACTCCTATGGTTACAAGTGAGAAATTGACTAAGATAGATGCATCAACACTGGTAAACCCTACAAGATATAAGTCTATGATTGGAGGTTTGTTATATCTGACTCAGACTAGACCAGATATAATGAATGCAGTTTGTATTCTATCAAGATATCAGATTGATTCTAGAGAGAATCATGAGAGTGCAGTGAAAAGGATTTTTAGGTATTTGCAAGGAACGACTGAATATGGTTTTTGGTATCCTAAAGATGATGGTTTTACTCTATGTGCATATAGAGATGCAAATTGGGTTGGAGATGTTGATGACCGGAAGAGCACATCTGATGAAGCTTTCTTTCTTGGAAAGAAATTTGTTTCATGGATCAACAAGAAGCAGTCATGTACCTCTTTATCTATTGCTGAAGTTGAGTATGTTGTTGTTGCTACTAACTATACACAAGTTCTATGGATGAAGAAAATGTTGAAGCACATAAGGGTGGATTGTAATGAACCGGTAGTTATTCACTGTGATAAATCTACTGCTATTGACATATCAAAGAATTCATTATTTTATTCTAAGGCAAAGCACATATCTATCAAGTACAACTTTTTGAAGGAGAAGGTGGAAGAAAATGAAGTCAGACTGGTTTATGTGAACACTAAAGAGAAGATTGCAGATATATTCACTAAACCTTTGCCTAAGGAATCATTTGAGTACTTTAGAGATAGATAGGGGGTTTCTGCTCCTTCGGTAGAGACTTGAGTGATGCTGATTGGCATTAATTTGGTATGCATTTATAGAGCTACTATTCATTCTGGATTGATGTGTTGGTGCTACTACTCAGGGGGAGTAGTCAGCTATGTGGTTCAGTGGATTTGTGATATTTCTTTTATGTTTATGTTAGATTTTTGGCATTGATGTCAAAGGGGGAGAGATATATGTGAAAAATAGAGCTTAACATAATATCAGTCAAGGGGAGAGATCGGAGCTTAATAGGGATATCATTCATAGGGGGAGTTTTTTAACTTCATTGTAATATCACTTTATGGGAGATTGTTGGTTGTCTTCCTTTGGGGGAGACTTGTTTGGCATTTCTTGGCACTTGGATGTTTTTCACATCTATTGTTTTCATCAATGATAAATGGGGAGATTGTTGGTAATTGGAGGAACTGATTATGTGTTGAATTGATGTTTTGTCATTGATGGCAACACCGATTGTTTTGGTTGTTTACCAGTTCCGGTAGAGCGGCTGGATTGTGATATTGATCCAGGATGCTTCGTTTTGTGGAACTGGTTTGAATCTGTCATTCATGCTATTTAGATGTGTATCACGATCAGCTGGTTTGGGATTTGATGACTCAGGAGCTATCATTTGTTCTAGTAAGCCTTTTGGTCACCGGTAAGGGTTTTACCGACAGAGCTTTGTTGAAGATCTTTTGATGCACTTGATAAGTGGTGTTTGTATACACCTAAAAATGGTCTAAAGATAATTAATTAAATAAGCAATTATTTAATTAATCCCCCTTCCCAATTTAATTGAATTCACTAAACAATTTGATTAAACTCCCCCTTTCTTCTACTTATTAATAAATCTAAGGATTTATTTAATAGGTTCATTTCAATAATCCCCCTTAATTAATTAATTCAAATTAATTAATTACCCCCATCAAATTCATTTCTTCTAAATCCTTTAATTAATTAAAACAAATCAAATTCTTGAGTTGTTGAAATTAATTAGCCTTTTCCTATTATTTGAATTTTTAAATTCAAATTCTCCTAACTCCTAACCACCATGTCCCCTTTCCTTGAACACTTTGCCCTCTCATGAGCAAAACTTTGTGACAGTTGTCACTAAGTGTTCCCTTTCATCTAACCTCTTCTAGAAGCTTCTTAACACTTTTCATCATGGAGATGACATTGTTCCCTTTCATCTAACCCCTTCTTCTACCTACCACCAATTGTTCCCTTTCATCCAACCTCTTCTCAACCCACCTCCAATTTAACCATTGATATCTTCAAATCAATCTTGACCGTTGATTATTGCCACATCACCCCTAGCCTTGGGAAATTCTATAAATAGACCTCATTTTGGAGCACAAAGGGTCCCAATTTTATATCATTTGATTCATCTCATTTGCATTCAAGTATTGTTACTATAGGGATATAGCTTCTACTTTCTCATTTCAAGCATTGTTATCATGTTCAAATCTTAGCTTAATTGCATCTTCATTCTAGCTTATTTTCTAGAATAATCATGAAATCATGTAGCTTAATCATGCTATCATTGCTAGATCATACATCTTCATCATTTAAATCCTCCATTTAAGTGTAGTCAAGTCACTAGAGTTTGCATACCAAGATCTAAGAGCAAAATTCATACTCACATTTACTAGGAGGCGATAGATCACCTAGCTCTGATTTTGTCTTTCTTTGATTTAATTCACTAACCATTGCTTGTAATGATTTATTGAGTGTTTTGTGTTTGCAGGTACAGGTACACTTCACATACATGACATTTTGGTGCCCACCGTGGGGCAAAAATCATCATTTTTGGCCTCTCAAGCTTCAACAAACATCCATCTCTACCGGGACAGAATCAGAATATCGTACGAGTTGATTTTCCAACTTGTATGAACTACCTTTAAGTCTAGTACGAAACTTCATCCTGACTCATACAAGCTCCTTTTTCTTTTCATACTAGAGCTAAATGCATGTTGTAAGAATTTCTATGTTGCAAATTCTTTATTCGTACTAGCATAATCCTGTGTTGTACAAGTTGGTTTTGGCTTGTGTCAGAAATCTAAATATTTGTCGTTTTATCTGATAAATCATTTTGTATGAGTCTTTGTCTCTATGATTTTTAACAGACTACATGTTAGGGTTTTTTATTTTAATCATAACTTCACTAATGCTAACCTTGATTTGTTTGTGAGCTTTTTGGTAGCTTAACTCTTTTCTGTAGGATGATTGACAAAGATACGCTTGTCAAAGACATAATTCAAAAACCAATCAATGACTACTAATGGATCTATTTTACAGGTTGCCTATGAATCCGACTAAACTTTGTGTATTCATTAAAGTTTTCTAGGCACACTTCAATTTTGCTAAAGGAAATGAACAATCATGTATTTCGTGTCTTTGATGATAGGCGAGTATGCTCTCACCTTTCTTAGGTGATCAGAAAGCTAGACTCATCTTTTTCTTTCATTAGTGCATTTCTTTAGCAGCCTACCCTCCTGAGGAGTAATAACTCTTAGCCATTAAGGTCGGTGAGAGGGGAACGACCTAAGTGGGAACGGCTAACGCCAAGTAATCCAACCCACTATAAAATAAATGTGTTTTTGATGAAAATCAAAGCAACGACAGTGATCGGGAATAGCTCTCCTTTGTACCTTCGGGTATATCAAACCTTGGTTTTCAAGGCTAGGAGACCTCTTAATTGAGTTTATACCTTGACGCGCCGAAGGGATCCCTTACTAGTGTCGGTTAAAATAGAAGCTACCTAATTCACCTCCGAAAGGGTGATAATATTTGTGCAAGAGAGATAGTAACTCTCCCAAGACACTTTCCATATCGTGCCCCCCATTAGCATTTGGATTCGAATAATACGGCATTGAGAATCCATTGCATGATGCTGAATAGCCATATTCTGATTAGCTATTGGGTGTGTACCTAAGTCAGCAAGCAAAGGTTTTCATTCTCAGCCAACTTCCTTAGGGTTTAGAATGCTTGCAGTCACTTATCATATCATGTGTTTGTTGTGTATTCATCCCTAAATCAACAAATCAGACATCCAAAAACTAGAAGACATAAGCAAAACATTAAACTTTAGTTATCAAAATTCAACCAAACAAACATTTTTTATCTTTGCCCTGCTCTTGGTCGTACGAACCTGTTTGCATAAAATATTTTGTCGTACTACACAAAATCTTGTGTCGTACTAGACTGAATCTTTTGTCGTACTACATAGAATCTTTTGTCATAGTACATAGAATCTTGTGTCATACTACACAGAATATTTTGGCATACTACACAGAATCTTTTGTCATACTACACAAAATCTTTTGTCGTACTACACAAAATTTTGTGTCTTACTACACAACATTTTGTATCATACGAAATATTGCTTTTTACATAAAATTTCTGATTTGTCATATGGTCTTGTAAGTTTTGTCGTTCTAAGCTGCATATCCCATCGTACGATACTCTGCATTTGTCAATCCAGAGCCGTGTCCTACATGCCTATTTCAGATTTGTCATTTCTACTTGATCAATTTGCAGTAAACATAGACACCTATTATCTATCAATCTGTGCTTAGATTTTTGTCTTGGTTCACTTGGTCAAGTTATCATCCGTCAAAATCAGACTCTAGAAGATAAACACCTTAAGATTTTCAAAGTGATCACCCTTAACAAGTTCAAGATCTAAACATCTCAAAGTGCATTATCAGCCTCTTTGATATTTGATCACTCAAACATAGTTTCTCATCAGGATCAATCATCCTTTATCACGAAATTGAAACGTTTGGTCAGGATAATCTTGTCCCACATCATAGGATATATCTTTTCTATTGGACTTGGTTCTTATCAAATCACCATCATTACACTCCTAAATCGAAGATCAAAAAACTTGCAAACCTTTAAACACTTGAATCATTTTATCCTGTCATATCATTCTAGCATATCTACCTTGGCAATTGATCACTTACCCAAAAAAAAATTTGGACAATCTAATTCTAGCACAATATCTAAACACACGTGTATGACCGTTCTAAGTAGAGCTCAGAGACAAAAAATCGCAGAGAGTGAAATCGAAACATTGGAAATGCATATAATCATGGAACATGAAGATGAAATACAAGTTGAAGGAGAAATAATAGAACAAAACATCAGAGACATAAAAAAGGATCCTCAATTTGATAAATTTATGCAGAAATTGTTGGAAGAAGAAAAAGAAAAATACTTCCTAATGTTAGCCAAATCTGGTGCTACACTCCCCCAAGATTTTGATGTAAACAAATTGACACAAAAGAAAAGTGATCCTCCCCCTAATAATGAATAATATGAGGATATTTTTGGTCTTCGCATGAATGACACATCAATTCCCAATAACACCAGAACCGATGAAGAAACTTACATACCCAAAAGAGATGAAGTAGAAATTCTGAATAACATTAAATCCAATGAAGATACAAGAAGGGGTAGAGATGAAACAAGAAGAGATCCAGATCCTCTTAGAATACAAAATCATGGTCATACAAGAATAAATCATGTCGATGATCCTATCACAACTCTCACACAACAACTACAAGCAATGCAAACACAAATTCAAGATATGCAAAGAGGACATGTTAGAAGATACTCACTTCAAGAAATTTTTCCTTATCCATTTGATAGAAATCTAAACATGATACCATTTCCTATAGGTTTTGAAACTCCTAGATATGAAAAATATGATGGAAGCACTGACCCTCAAGATCATATATGAGAATTTTGCACAATGAGTATGGAGTTTGCACATGAGGATACCTACTTAATGAGATTATTTCCGAAAATCTTAACTGGGCTAGCTATGGAATGGCTCTCCAAACTTCCATCTAGAATCAGATCATTTTCAGAGTTGGTGGATAAATTTGTTTCACAATACTCTTACAACTTACAACATGAAGTAACAATTCTAGACCTATGTAATGCCAAACAAAAGGCTAGAGAACCTTTCATGACATTTTTACAAAGATGGAGACGGTTAGCCTCGCGGTATCCTCGTACAGTGCCAGAATACGAAAAAATGGACATATTCATCGATAACTTAAATGATCAAATGAGTTATTACTTAAAAATGCAAGGAAATCAAAGTTTCAAAAAAATGATTGATAATGGAATCAGAATGGAGGAAGCCATGATAAAGAAAGGTGAGTTGAAAATATACAAAGAAGGAGTCCATCCTCCTAACAACAACAATAACAATAATCACAATGACAGGCCAAAGTTCTGGAATAGAATTCAAAATGTCATCAATGATGGAATAGTGGATAACAACAATGTGAAACCAAAACAACTGATTTTTAATTTATCCACTCACTCAGCAACGGCTCAGCAAAACAATAATCACCAAAGAGAAACTATCAAAACTTTCTTTCGAAGACAATTTACAAACATTGGGGAACCCCTTGGGTCAGCACTAAAGACACTTCTTGCAAACAAATTGACCACTTTACTAGAAGAAAGGATCTACAAACCTCAAATCAAACCACCTTGGTGGAATGATAATCAATATTGTGATTTTCATCGAAACAAGGGACATCACATAGATAATTGTTAGAAGTTGAAACATATCATACAAGATATGATTGATAATGGAGTAATAATAGTGGATGGACATACAACAAACAAATCTCATACAACTTTTAAAACCCCGCTTCCAAACTATGAGAAAGGTGAATCATCAACAACAAACAATGGTAAAGGTAAAGCGAAGGTAAACTACACTCATACATATGATAATGTGGTAAATATGATTGTAGTTAAAGAAAAACAAAATCAAGAACATGCTCATGCTATCACAAGAAGCAAAGCCAAAGTTGTTTTGTCGGGTCCTACAACAAACACATCATCCACTACCAAACAATACAATCTAGTGGAGCAATTGCAGAAAAAACCCGCACAAATATCCATCTTAGAATTGTTAAAACTTTCACCTGCACATAAAGAAATTCTAGAATGAGCATTAGTAGATACAATAGTATTCAAAGATCTTGATATCAATCAATTCCAAACCATGGTGGGACACCTCACAACCCCTCATTGCTTATCATTCACTGAAGAAAATGACATGTCCTTACAACATCCCCACAACGCTCCTTTGCATATTGAAGTCCTCATTCACAAAATGCACGTTAAACATGTTCTAATAGACGGTGGAGCTGGTCTAAATATCTGTTCATTGAGTCTTGTTCGTGCCTTAGGATATTTAGAAGATGCAGTTGATGTCCAAAAAAAGATCACCATAAAAGCCTATGATGAAGAAGAACATTCCTCCAAGGGAATTGTGATACTACCCATCAGAGTGGGACCTTTGCAAAAGGACACATCATGCCAAGTTCTAGACTTGGACCTATCATATAATGTACTCTTGGGAAGACCCTGGATACATGACTTGCAAGTTGTCCCATCAACATACCACCAGTGTGTAAAATTTCCTTACAATGGGCAAGAAATCACAATATCTGCAGATTCAAATCCATTTCAATACTATAGCAATCTAAAAATGACCCAAGAAGTCATTGTTCCACATAACAGGGAGGTATCATCTTCAAGCACACAATCCAAGGAACAATCATTTGCATCTATTTTGTCAAGTATGGAAAAACAAATGCATCTAAGAGATAGAGGGAACAGAGAATATTCAATATCACAATTACCACTCTCTCCTAAATCCTTTGGAAAACCATCAAACTCTAAACAACAACCAATTGTGAAACATCTTCTGATATTTGATGGAGCATTTGTTAGTGTTGGAACCTTATCAGAGGAGACAAAAGACAAAGATGTGCTACAATGGCTATATAAGGATGAAGAAGTTCAACAAAAGACCAACAATGTTAGAATACCTATAGAGAAGTATGGAAAAGGATTTAACATTCTTAGAAGAATGGGATATACTAGAACAAGTCCTATAGGAAAAAGAAAAGAAGGTATCTCAAAACCTATTCAACCTTACACTCAGCAGACTACAAACAAAACAGGCTTAGGGTATGGACAAGTTAATTTACCAGAAGACGCATCTTTTAGTCAACAACAAGAGGAATATGAAAACAGACAAGAACAACTAGCGATTGAAAGGGAAGAAAAATCAGCTAAGCAACAAGCACAAGCAAACATGAAATGGCAAAATAAGAAAGCTTCAAATCAACAAGAAAAACAAACTAAAAACATCTCTCAAGCAACATTAAATCTCAATCAAAACAAGAAAGAAGCTAATATAAGTCCAGGAGAACTCATAGAAAAGTTGACAAAACTCAATCTCAGTCTTGAAGAGGTTGAATATGAAAGAAGGAAAAGTATAGCCAGAAAAGCGGAAGAAATGTTATATGGCCAAATCTGTAGACTACAAGCTGCAAGTGATACAAATTCTAATGAATGGGAATGGTCTTCCTATCACTTTGAAGAATCAGCTGAAGAAAATTGCTTTAAAGAAGATGTAGGAGTCTATGTAGTTCACACGTATGCAGGACAAACATCAGGAACTAGTTCACTTGAATTAGAATCACATTCGGCTAACTTGGACTTAACCGAGGATGATCAGGAACTTCTTACGCAAGGTCATTCTGATGAGAGTACCATTTTAGACATCGACATACATATTTCAAACTTTGATACATCCATTATGACCCTTGAAACCCTTGAAACATCCCAACCTGAAGATCCCTTACCTCTAATCCACCCCAAGCTTATTGATTGGGAAAATGAAGGACATACCACCATGGATACCTTTCCAAATGACCATGCCATATCTATATATCTTAATGCAATCGAACCCGTAACAAATCTCACCAAGAATGCCAAAAACGCATCTTCTAATCAAGTGGGTGCCAAATCTCCTAGTCACAAAAGTGAAAATAAAGAAAGGAATATCAAGTCTAATGCTGAAAACCATTTATTGGCAACATTAGATCCAGAAAAGGTAAAAAGAAAGGACGCATCTAACGGTGAAAACCTCCTCGAGGCACCAAAAGATGGAAGATTTGACACTTTACCTGAGCACTATCAAGAAAGGTCATCCATTTTGATCAAACCAACAGAGGCAGTTAACATTGGCACAATAGAGCAACCAAAGACTCTTCATCCAGCAACATCTTTATCAGAGGTAGAAATGAAACAATATGTGAAATTCTTCAAATGATGACAAATCAATTTTGCCTAGTCATATAAAGACATGCTAGGGTTAGATCCAGAACTTATTATGCATCACTTGAATGTTAGTCCAAGAGCCAAACCAGTCAAACAGAAGTTAAGGAAAATGCACCCGCATATCGCTTTCCTAGTCAAAGAAGAACTAAAAAAATTACTGGATGTAGGATTCATCAGACCTATAGCATATCCTCAATGGGTATCCAACCTCGTTCCTGTTTCAAAACCAGATAAAAGCACCAGAATATGCACAGACTTTAGAGATCTTAATAACGTTTGTCCAAAGGATGACTTTCCTTTGCCTAACATCGACATCATTGTAGATTTAACTGGTGGACACTCCATGTTTTCTCTAATGGATGGTTTCTCCAGATACAATTAGATCAAAATAACACCCGAAGATCAAGAAAAGGCAACTTTCACATGTCCATGGGGTACTTTCTACTAGAACATCATGCCTTTTGGATTAAAGAATGCAGGTGCTACATATCAAAGAGCTATGACAACTATATTTCATGACATGATGCATACATTTATAGAAGACTATGTAGATGACATCTTGGCTAAATCATACAACAGAGAAGAACATATAGAGATACTGGAAAAGATCTTTGACAGATTAGAACAATACAAGCTAAGGCTAAACCCTAAGAAATATGCCTTTGGTGTTACTTCAGGAAAGCTATTGGGATATATTGTTTCAGCTAGAGGTATCGAAGTGGATCCAACTAAGGTTAAAGCAATCATGGAAATGGCATCTCCCAAGAATATCAGTCAACTCAGATCGCTCCAAGGAAGACTCCAGTCAATTAGAAGATTTGTTTCTCAACTAGTAGATAAATGTCAACCATTTACACATCTATTGCACAAACATGTTAATTTTAAATGGGACCATCAATGCAAAGATGCATTCAACAAGATCAAAGCATATCTCATGCAACCACCTGTTCTAATGTCACCAATTCCAGGAAAGCCATTGTTACTCTATATATCAACCACTGAAGCATCATTAGGAGTTTTGCTTGCACAACAAGATAATGAAGATAAAGAACGAGCTATCTACTACATCAGCAAAACATTAGTAGGATATGAGATCAATTATTCATCAACAGAAAAAGCATGCTTGGCAGTAGTTTTTGCTTCTCAAAAATTATGACAATATCTACTATCTCACTCCATCAAGTTAATAGCTAAAATCAATCCTCTGAAATATTTACTTAGCAAAGCCACATTGACAGGAAGACTAGCAAAATGGATCATGATCCTAAGCAAGTTTGATATTGAGTATGTTGATAAAAAATCTATCAAGGGACAAGTTATTGCAGAACAACTAGCAGATGCACCACTTCAAGACAACCATCCTCTACAGATTTTGTTTCTTGATGCTGATATACTAACAGTCCTAACAAAAATATGACAACTATACTTTGATGGTTCATATACACACCATGGATCAGGAGCAGGAATTCTATTCATCACACCACAAGGTCATACAATCCCGAAAGCATACAAATTAAGCTTTCCATGCACAAACAATATAGCAGAGTATGAAGCATTGGTAACATGTATCAAAATGGCTATAGAATGGAACATAACACAACTTCAAGTCTTTGGAGACTCTTAGCTCGTCATTAATCAAATCAATGATGACTATCAAACAAAAGATGAAAAACTCATGCCTTACAAAAGATAGTGGATGATTTCAAGAAGTACTTTATAGAAATAACTTTTGAATAGATTCCAAGAAATGACAACAAAGTAGCAGATGCCATGGCTACACTTGCTTCTCTATTGCAAACATAGGAAAATCAACAACGTTATGAATTCTTGGTTGAAGAGTTGTTTCATCCTGCCTTTAATTGTCCTGATTCCCAAACCATCTGTCAACTTATTGGACATGATTCCTCCCGCTATGGCCAAACTTATACATACCTAAAAGATAACATCTTACCTCCTGACTTATCGAAGAACCAAAAGAGAAACTTTATTCGCCAATCCTCCCATTTTACTCTTGTCGCAGATACCCTGTTTAAACAAGGTCTAGATGGTACTCTCTTAAGATGTCTCAAACAAGAAGAATCTGAGAAGGCCTTACAAGAAGTCCATAATGACATTTTTGGAACTCATTCAAGTGGTCTTACCCTTTCAAAAAAACTCATACGCTTGGGCTATTATTGGCTGACTATGGAACATGATTCTTTTCAGATAGCCCGAACATGCAAACAATGTCAGATCCATGTGAATTTGATTCATGCACCAGCACAAGAACTTCATGCCTTAGCAACATCTTGGCCTTTTTGCCAATTGGGTCTTGATCTGGTAGGAAAAGTAAATCCTTCTTCATCTAATGGTCACAAATTCATCCTTGTAGCTACAAAATATTTTACAAAATGGATTGAGGTGGTACCTCTCATCAATATCATAGGAAAACAAAGTGTTGCATTTATCTTGAATTACATCATCTGTCGCTATGGAATACCAATGACCATTATCACGGATAATGGGCGACCATTCAAGAACTAGGATGTACAAGAGCTTTGTGAGAAGTTCAAAATCTAGCACAATTCTCCACACCATATTATCCACAGGGAAATGGACAGGCAGAAGCAGTAAACAAAACTATTTTGAAAATCCTCAAAAAGATAGTGAACGATGCTGAAAGAGATTGGCATATTCAACTGAATCCTACTCTATGGGCCTACCATACCAGTATCTGCACACCAACAGGTGCCACACCTTTCTCCCTTGTATATGGATCAGAAGGAATATTTCCAATCGAAGTAGAGATACCCTCCCTACGTGTATCACTAAAAGGTCTCATCCCAGATGAAGAACAATGAGTATCTAGACTACATGAGTTATAACTGATCCATGAACAAAGAAAAAATGCCTTTGATCATCTAAAGGTATATCGGCAAAGAATGTGTCGGAGCTATAATCATAAGGTTAAACCATGAATCTTTCAAGTGGGAGAACTAGTGCTAAAGGAAAATCCACGCAACCAGGCAGGTCAAGAAAAGAAAGGAAAGTTTGAACCAAACTAGTTAGGTCCATTTGTGGTTACAACAGTATTTGGATCAAGAGCATATCAACTATCAACACAGGATGAAGATCAAATTGAAGAACCCATCAATAGCATGCACCTGAAGAAATTGTATGTCTGAAAAATAAATAAAAAATAAAAAACACTGAAAAAGTAGAAAAATCCAAAAAATTAAAAAAAAAAGAAAAAAGAAAAAAAAAAAGTGAAAAATAAAAAATAAATAAAAAACAGTGAAAAATCAAAATCCAAAAAAAAATCAAATATGAGAAAAAGTGCAATAAAAACAGATGGTGAAAACTTGGCAAACAGGCATTATCTGTCTGCTAGCTCTTCCATCTATTAGTTCATGCATTTTTCCGCTTGCGTTCATTCATTTTCCATCAGCATTGTCCATATCCATCATAAGCATTTATACATACTCAGGCATCGCAACTGTTCTCTCACCATGGTTTGGATAATTGGATATATCATAACAACTTTGTTTCTAGGCTTGGGGCAAAATCCTACACCTAGCTAGGGTTAAAACTCTTGATCATTTTGAGCTTAACCAAACAAGTAGAACAACAATTAGACAACTTTTATCACGCAAAAACTGAGACATATCCAACATTGAACACGATCAAATTATCAATCATCAAGCTATCACAAAATCAATCTAAGAACAATCACATACTTTACAGTGGATGATATATTTTTGGATAATGATTTTAACATGATTGTTTAACTTTTCTATATTGATTTTCGCTGTCATGATTTCTGAGTGACCTAGGATGTCTTGGACTAGAGGAACAAGGAAGGAACATGATATTTTTCTTGTCTGCTATCTGAAAAATTAATCATTAATATGTGCAAATTTGTCTCAAGACATGATCATCATAATATCATTGAAGACATTTCCAATTTGCATATTGAAATGATTAATACTGCTTGTTTGATGCAAGCAACACTCAGGTCATCTTGGTTCAATTATACCTCGATGCTTGTGCTAACTTACTATATCAAAAAACTAGGAAAGCAGTGCTCAGGTCATCATGGTTTAATTATACCATCGATGTTTGCACTCACTTCCCACATTTCAAAAGCTCAATGATGACAAAAACGCAAAATAATCCAGTGACTAGTCTAGTCATAATTTGCATCGCATTGCATTTTAGCTTGCATTTCATTCTTGCATGGGATCTTGCATGCTCCTTTTATCCAAGGTTAAATATATCACAAGAATCATCAAAGTATCATCACAAGTGTATACGCAATCAGACTAATGACTCATATCTCTCCAGATATTGTCGACCTAGCAAAAATCTTATCCTACCCTCTCAACAGAACCAACATCAGCATATGCAAATCTTTCAATAACTTGATATCAACAAACTGTTAGTTCTTTATCTAATCAACCTTATTTAATCAAATCAATCAATCAAACTTAATCAATTTTGATCATGTCTTATACAGGATGTATCCTTCCTAAAACTAGATGATCTGATTCTGATCCATGTCTTATACGGATGTATCCTTCCTGAAACCAGACATTTTGATCATGTCTTATACATGACGAATCTTTCCTGAAACTAGACACTTTGATCATCATTATCTTATACAGGATGAATCCTTCCTGATACCAGACTGAATTTCGATCGTATCAATCCAATCGATCAAGATTTATCAATCTTACCAATCTAAGCAATCAAGCTAATAAAAGAACTCGCATTTTCATCAAAACACAGTTGCAGAGATCAAATCAAATCTATCGGGATATCAATTTTGCAAAAACTCCAAAGATCAATTATCTCAATTAATCTCCCGAGGGAGCATCATCATACCAGAATTTAGCAATCAAGAGTTGGGGCATCCTATCAAATCAATATCAACATCAAAAGGAAATTATTCTTTGAATCAATGCGTCATCACACCTCGCTTCAAAGAGGGGCAAAATGTATACACCTAAAAATGGTTTGAAGATAATTAATTAAATAAGAAATTATTTAATTAATCCCCCTTCCCAATTTAATTGAATTCGCTAAACAATTTGATTAAATTCCCCCTTTCTTCTACTTATTAATAAATCTAAGGATTTATTTAATAGGTTCATTTCAATAATCCCCTTTAATTAATTAATTCAAATTAATTAATTACCCCCATCAAATTCATTTCTTTTAAATCCTTTAATTAATTAAAACAAATCAAATTCATGAGTTGTTGAAATTAATTAGCCTTTTCCTATTATTTAAATTTTTAAATTCAAATTCTCCTAACTCCTAACCACCATGTCCCCTTTCCTTGAACACTTTGCCCTCTCATGAGCAAAACTTTGTGACACTTGTCACTAAGTATTCCCTTTCATCTAACCTCTTCTAGAAACTTCTTGACACTTTTCACCATGGAGATGACATCGTTCCCTTTCATCTAACCCCTTCTCCTACCTACCACCAATTGTTCCCTTTCATCCAACCTCTTCTCAACCCACCTCCAATTTAACCATTGATCTTCAAATCAATCTTGACCGTTGATTCCTGCCACATCACCCCTAGCCTTGGGAAATCCTATAAATAGACCTCATTTTGGAGCACAAAGGGTCCCAATTTCAAATCATTTGATTCATCTTATTTGCATTCAAGCATTTTTACTATAGGCATCTAGCTTCTAGTTTCTCATTTCAAGCATCGTTATCATGTTAAAATCTTAGCTTAATTGCATCTTCATTCTAGCTTATTTTCTAGAATAATCATGAAATCATGTAGCTTAATCATGCGATCATTGCTAGATCATACATCTTCATCATTTAAATCCTCCATTTAAGTGTAGTCAAGTCACTGGAGTTTGCATCCCAAGATCTGAGAGCAAAATTCATAGTCGCATTTACTAGGAGGTGATAGATCACTTAGCTATGGTTTTGTCTTTCTTTGATTTAATTCACTAACCATTTCTTGTAATGATTTATTGAGTTTTTTGTGTTTGCAGGTACAGGTACACCTAAAAGTTGCACAATGAATTAAGTGAATTTTATTCATTTAATTATTCTTAATTCTTCCTATTAATTAATATCCCTATTCTTCTAATCACCTATTAAGATTTAATTAATATACTCTTCTTATATCTAAGCCATTTAATTAAATTCACATTTAATTAAATTCACATTTAATTAAATTCACATTTAATTAAATTCACATTTAATTAAATCCCCCTTCTAGCCCATTTAATTAAAATCCCCCTTCTAGCCCATTTAATTAAATTCACATTTAATTAAATCCCTCTTCTAGCCCATTTAATTAAATTTACATTTAATTAAATCCCTCCACTTTCAAAATCCTACAAATGCAAGTTGCAACCACAATTGAAATAAATTAAATTTATTTTAATTAAATTCCCCTCCATCCACTTGCATTTTCTTACATCTCCCACTTCCCTCTCTAAACCCCCATCTAGATTCTTCTAATCACTTCTAAATTAGCCTAACCCATTTCCTAAATATTGTCACATCCCTAAACAAAGGGAAGTCACTTCTCAAACCCTCAAAGTCTTTGAAAACCATTAAAGGCTTTATGTCTTCAACAAGTTAACCTTGAAAGTCTTCCAATCCATTAATGGTTAACTCAACCTTCTTACATGGTTAGAGACTTTTTGCCTAACTCAACCCTCATCTAACCCAAAGGTCTCATCAAGCATTAATTGCTTTGACCATGGTTATCCCTTTTACCATTGCACAAGAGTTTATCCTTTGGGTAAAAGCTTTATCCAATGGATAACCTTAACCTAACCTTAACCCTTACCTCCTAGGGTAACCATGAGGTCTTCTCAAGCATTTAATGCTTCTTTCATCTCCTCTCAAGCAGTCTCTTATTGATAATTGTCACCATTTCATTGGTGAGAATTGTAAACATGGATTGATAACTTTCAATCCTAGCCCTTGTTGAGATTATTCAATCTCAACCATCCATTGCCCTATTTTCCCTATAAATAGAGCTCATTCCTTCTTCAAAAGAATCAAGTCTTTGTGCATCAAAATTATAGTCTCATAACATTAAGCATATTATCTCTCTTTGATAGAATAGCATTTTAGATCATTTTGATAGCATTCTAATCTTAGATATATCATGTTAATCTCATATCATGTTAGCTTCATCTTAGTATCATTTTCATACTAGTTTAAGCTTCATATCAATATCTTGCATCATATCATCATCTAGTTTCATATCTAAATCATCACTAGGATCTTGGTTGAATTCCATTTAGATCTTAGAATCATAAATCTTGCTCTTTAGGTTGTCATTTTAAAGAATCAAGTGCTCTTCCAAGCTGAGAGCCACCCTAAATCTTGAAGATCCTTAGAGATAGAGGAACATGGAACGACTTAAAGAGTTTAGATTCATTTAACTTTGTTTTGTTTGGATTTCTAACCTCTAATGCAATATTTCATGTGTGTGTTTGAGATGCTTCCTCCTATTACAGGTTGACACTACATTTCTAGCATACAGAAACATTGATGAAGTTGCAAAAGACACAGAGGCAATTTTGAGGAAAGTTTTTCTTGAGCACGAGTATGAAGTTGTCCTTTAGAAAACTTAGGACAACCTGGAAGCTAAGGAGACAAAAGATGATATTCTGAGAGATGCTCCAAAAGTTAATGTTCCAGATGTGCAGTCAGGTGATAAAGGGAAGGATAATACTCTGGAAAAGGTCAGTGCTAAGGTAACTATAGAAGATAAGGGGTGAAAAGGATGATAATGAGGATAAGAACAAGGATGATAATCCTCTGATGGAAGCAGGAATTGAGAAGAGTGCAAAGAAGGTACAGGTTGAGGTCAAGTAGGAATTAATTCTGGGAAGAGACACTGCAAATGCTAGAAGGGAAAACAAGTAGTTGACAACCCATAATTCGTGAAAGGACCAATCAATCTTGACTCATTGTTTCCTATTCAGAAGCTTTAGTTAGAATCATTCACGCAGGCAAAAGCCAATGAAGGTATCTTGAGGTCTCACATTGAAGACAAAATTTTGCGCTAACTTTGGCATCCGACATTCTAGAAAAATTGATGCCCTCTTTTTAAAAAGATCCATCTTACACTCCAACCGAGCAATTGAAGAATATAATCAACTTAGTGGACAGCCATTTTGAGTCCTTTGAGAAATTTGCTAAGGACAAGACTCAAAATGATTTTAATGCTAAAAGGCTCTGAATTTTAAAGAAAATGATTACAAAATATAGAGCCACATTAGGAGAGTGTATGAATAGCATGCAAAATGCAATGTTTGAAGGTGGTAACTTGTATAAATCATGTCTATAATTGAACAAGTTCACTGTGGATATTGAGAAAAGGTCTCAGGAGCATAAGGATCAATTAGAAAGCATATCCAATTCAGTTGATGTTTTGGAAAATTCTTTGAACAATCATGAAGATTAGATAATTTCATTGCTTGAGAAGATCCAGAGTCTAAGCTATGACCGAGAAAGGGTAATTGGTAGAGTCAGAGAACTTAGGAGCCACATTGTTCCTAGGTTGGATATAATGCTTAGTGCCTTGCAGGATGCACATAATGCTCTAACTTCTAATGAACCAGAAGATCTCAAGATTGTAGAAGAACAAGCTTATCTTCTCAATGGTCTTATAACTATTTTTGAGAATCTGCAAAAGGGTTGGGACAGTTGCTTGGATATGCTAAAGAATTCCTATGTAGATATCTATTTTTTTGTGTGAATTAGTCCATGTACATACATGTATATAGCATTTTTGGCTTTAATTTTTTTTTTTCCAGAACCCTATCTTTGACATTGCTATCATAGGGGGAGATTAGAGAATTGAAAATTATTGATCCTAGGGGAGTTTTCAATTTTTGGAGTCTGCTAGTCATATTTTTTGTTGCAGTGTATATACCTTGGTTTTGGTCTCACACTTAGTCATGTTTTACTAAGTGTTGCCATCAATGCCAAAGGGGGAGATTGTTGGTAAGAGACACTGCATTGATGATCGTATTTTGTCATTGATGGCAACTTGAGTTTGATATCCAATCCGTAGTTCATGATTCATTCATACGAAAAGATTCTTTGAGGTTAGGTGAGGTCTGGTGAAAAGAACAAGACATCTAGTAGTGTGTACATGTTGTTGGTTAGGAAATCATTTGCGCTACATATTTTTCTTTGTGGATCTTAGAGAAGCATTGTGCTGGTCTAATATTTCTTATTCCATGTTTATGACCCCCGGTTATTGAGTCTTGTGTAAATTGGAGGATCCGGTAGACAATTTTTTTGCTAGAACAATGTTCATTGGCAGTAACATGTGGAGATTCATTTTGTGGATTGTGTGGAGTAATTTTGGTAGTTGTTTGTGTGTTTGAGGTTAGTAAGTTGATATGTGGGAAGCATGTGGATAATTTGTTTTGGTCCACATATGCATTGGAGATTGGATTGATTTGACTTGGGTAACACATTTCATTTGAGTGATTCATTTTTTGGATGACATGAAATTGATTCATTTTGTTGATGCAGATATATAAGAGTGATTGATTTGATCATTTTTAGTATTGATAATTATGCATGGTGTGTGTATGAGTGATTGTGCACAGTTTCACGTGCACAACTAAAGGATTTGTGAACCAGTATTTAGCAAAATAGTAGAACACAACAAAATTGCAGAGTAAAGTACTTTGTGCTTATCCAGAACTATTTTTGGCATTTGTAGATGTTGTTTATCAGTTAAGACATTCTAATAATTATATTTAATCATTTTGTAAGGCAATGAGCCTTCTGACATTGTAGCCCTTATTGTAATTTGAGTAGTGAGCTCTAGGCAGTGTTCCTGAATGCATGTGTATTCCCCTTATGTAATATTTTTATACTTCTAACAGAGTATATTAATATTGTTGGTCTCAATCCCACCGTGTTTTTTCCCTTAACCGGGTTTCCACATAAAAATCCTGGTGTTATGGTGTTATTGTTTCTTTCTTTGTGTTTATGCACTTTACTTTTATTCATTTGCATTAAGTGGATTAAAGGACAAATTAAGAAGATTAAAAATTATTGAACAATGATTCAACCCCCCCCCCCCCGCCCCCCCCCCGTAGTGTTCCTTGGTTCCAACAAAAGTTTGGTAGGCTTGGTATTAGAAGGCTAAAAGAATTCAACTTTTCCCTAGTGGCTAAGCACTTGTGGAGGCTCTTTTCCAATAATATAGAATGGAATTAAATATTGTTTAGCAATTTTTTGCTTCATTCTCCTAATTTGGGCCAATTTTCAGAATCTCATTCTCACCCTATGGGTTTGGTTTTAAGGAATTTCATACGTAAATCAAAATTTGTGATTTCTAAAGGCTTTAGGTGGCTTTTAGGGATTGGAAGGACTTTTTTCTTATCAGATAATTAGTGGATAGGCTAGTCCCCCATGTCTAAGTTCCTTCTCTTCATTCATATAGAAAGATATGTATTGGGCATTTTGGTCAAAGGGTGGTTTATTAGTTTCTTAATGGTAAGTGGAAGGATCTTTCTTTTATTGATTGACATCTACTAGATCTGTAGTCTTTGTTGGCTTCTAAGCATATTCCTTCTATGGCTACCATGGATCATGTTGTGTGGGGCCCTTCTCCTTCAAAGGTGTTCTTTGTTGCTTCAACCTTTTCCCTCCTGGTGCAACTTGTTCCTCACCCTCCTCTATAAGATTATTTGTGATATTCTAAGTTGATCCCAAGATTAATATTTTATTTTGGATTCTCATTCAAAATAAAGTTATGAATTTGGATAATATTTGTAAAAGAAGTTTCTCTTTGGAAAAGAGATGCCTCTTTTATTGTCAATATTTGGAGAGTTCCTTTCACCTCTTAGTGGGTACTTATTTTGTGTAGTATGTTTGGACTCGTGTTCTTAATAAGTAGAATTTAATTGGGTCCTCCCCTCCTCTTTATGGTACTTTTGGTTACAATGGTATTCCCCTTCTGATAACTCTACTACATCCTTCCTTTGGTTCCTAATTTCCCCTCATGTGGCTTGGGGAGTTTGGAAGAAACAAACAATCATATTTTCAATGATTCTTTCCTTAATCCTACTATGGTTTCTTTCAAAATTTGTTGGGCAATCAAGGAAAACTTTCATATTAGAGTTTTTGATTGTAGGTGTATCACCCCACTAAGGAACCCTAGAGGACCAACAACTAACATATCTCAATACATACCAATTTTTTGTTTAACAAACAACATCTAATGTAACATAATATAACAAACACTATGCATAAGCAGAAGATAAAAAATACATCATTAAACACTATCCTCTATGGGTTGCTTAAAATTGCTACTATGCAATGCATCCAAACATGATCTAGGATAAATAAATCAATAATGAATCCTCTATAGCATTACATTCTTTTATCATCTACATATAGGTTCATTTTATGTACCAAACAAAATGTGCCTATGATAACATTATTAGCATGAAAAAGACATGCAATCTCATATTGGTAGTCAATTCCAACACTGATGATCCACTTAAAACTATTATATCATTACATTAAATTATAATTACATCAGTCTCCCTAAAGAGTTCATTAATTAATATCAAATTACAATTACAATACTTCTCAAATGATACAAACATAATTACATAATAAACGATAGATCTCTAGCAAGATGACTAAAGAAAAGATATTTCCCAACTCACATGAGTAAGTCCACTAATCCCTAATGGAAGTTGGAAATGCCACCAACCATGTGGAAACCTCGAGTCCACCCCATCATGCTCTAGAGATATACACAAGGCCCCAAACACTCAAACAAATTAGAAAGGGAAACAAGGTCCCCTCTCAAGCACAACATGAAACACAACGAGATACATAATTATGAAATATAGAAAGGATCCATCTTAGGTGTCTACTTACAACTACATAGGATAGGATACAAGAGTACAAGAAGGAAGAGTGTCATCACATAGCACAAAGAGATAGCTCATACAGAACCAAATAGTCCTTTCATGAAGGCAAGGAGATTCGATCATGCCAGATCAACACCCCACAAATGGCCAAGCCTTCCCTCTCTCATCCTTAGTCTATACAAGAACTCAAGGCTATGGGTGGACACCATATTATATTGTTAATATATTTTACCTATGTTTTAATTAGGTTATCACTTGTATTAATAAACTCTCCAATGAATTACCCTGGTAGCCACTTTGGGCTCCAACCTCCATTGAGAGCCACTCCCCTTTTGACTCTAGATACCCATAACCTTAGGTTCATAAACAAGGAATCATAATGCTCAGAGATACTTTCATAACAAAATAGAAACACTTATGTCTAGACACTTAAAACTAATTAAATTAATATTTAATTAATTTAGCCAAATCGCATAATTAATTACATTAATTATGTCAGTCCTCCTTAAAATTAATTAAATTGTATTTTAATTAATCTTATCACCTTAGACTTATAATTAATTTATTAAAATTAATTATATTCCTTATTCTTCTAAAATCATTTCAACCCCCAATATTTCTTCTAAATCCTAATTAGTTAAATAATTCCAATTAATTAGCTAATTCCCTAATTCTTACAAACCCCCTTTTAATCCTATCATTTAGCCTAATTAACCATAGCCTAATCCCTATTATCATTTCCTCCAACACTCATTCTCTCTCCGCATATACCATCCTCCTAACTTTCCCAATTGCATTCTAATCCCTCATTAACTCGCCGTATCACTCTTCTTAATAATTTGCACATCCTTAAGCACCTTGATTAGGGATGGGTCAACAACATGCCATAAATGGCTCTCCTATCTCACCCTCCAACCTTAAATACACCCAACTTCAATCTATTCAAGGAATGCCAAATCCCTTGAATCTCCCCATGCCCCTCTTCTCAAGAAATTTTTAATTATTTTCTCCTTTAATCTTCCCACACATCCTCTTATTTGGGAATTTTTAATTCCTCTTTTCCTCTCCCAAGAAATTTTATATGCCTTTCCTCTCTTCCCAAGGTACTTGGGGAACTCTTCCCTATGTAATTGAGAAGTGTGGAGACAAGAAATGCCTTTATGGAAAATCTCTTGGAAATCCCACGTCATAATCTCAATCTTCTCCCACCTTCTTTCAATCCTAGCCCTTCATTCATCTTTAATCTTGTCCATTCATTTTGGGCCCCTCCAATCTATAAATTGGAGTCTTCACTCCTCACAAATCATCCACCTTTTGAGTATTGTTATGTTATCCCTTTAAGAAACAAAATCATCCATCATGCTCACACTATGCCCAAATATTGCCATACTGCCCAAATCTCATCATGTAATCATCCAAATCCAAGCCCATTTGTTGTGTAATGGAGAAAAATCCACAATCCATCATCATAGGAGAAAATTGAGTGGAGCATTGGGCACATTTCCACTTCTAGCTCAATCAAAAGAAGAAGAGAAAGAAGTTTATAAAGGTTATTTATTTACTTTTGAATTCTTATTGTCTTTCATGTTTTAGTGTATGCACTAACCTTTAACCATTTTTTTCTCCTCTTCATTTTGGCACGCCCAGTAGGAACCCTAGTCCCTTGAATTGAACATTTTTTTGAGTTTTTTGTAAGGTTTTCATGCAGGTCTCGAATCAACATCTTTGTCTCGCATCGACGTCTGCAACTGCATTTCAACGTCTTTTCTAGAAAATCGATGTCTATGCTCTCTAGTTTCATAGCTAACATAATTTTTTGCAAGTTCTAAGTTTTTCCATCTGTACCTATAGAACGACATCTATGCCTCTATTTTACCATCTCCGCTTTGATACTTTATCTTAAATTCAAGTATGATAAGTAATGATTTTTTTCTGAAACTAACTATTTTTCATAGCAAGCTAAAACATCATCTACGCAGACGATATTATAGGAATGCCATCTGTGCAGATGTCATTTTATGGAGTATCATCTGCACAGTTTACAAAACATTATGTGTACAAATGTCATTTTACGGAATGTCGTCTACGTAGACGTCATTGTATGGAACACCATCTCCGCCTACCTTTTGACGTCTCCGCTCCAATTAGTTTTTTGACTAATTTTTCCTAATCTTTTCATACTTTTGCAGCTCTATCGGTCATCCAAGGCTAAATTCTTAAACTACCAACCATCTTTGTTGCAAATTCGTGTGTCAAAGATACCTTTTTACTACCAAGTGCATGTTAGATTTCTTTTTACGCATCTAGTAATTAGACAACACTTGTTTGTTGTGCTTGAAAGGGATAGTAGGTATATGCTCTCCCCTTGCGGAAGCTTGGGTGATTAAAAAACTAGAATTATCCCTCTTTTTGTTGAAGTTTAGAACTTTTAGAGGACCCGCCTCCTAAGAAGTCCTTAAGGCTAGGTGTGACGGAACGACCCAAGTGTTAATCTTTCAATTTGTTATCTAAATATTTGTGAGGGTGATGAAAGTCATTCTCACCTAGTGTCAATGTGTTAAACCACTAGATGCCTCCCCTCGTGTCCATGTGACACATAAAAACCCTCATTCTAAGGGTTGGGAGGCCTCTTAATTGTGTAAACTCTTGCACGTATAGCCACTAGTATATCCCTGAAAGCTGATTAAAAACCATTTGTTTTAGAGGCTAAAATCTCATTTGCTTGTTGGTGCAAGAGGTCAAATGACCAAAGTCGCCACACATTGTACTATTCAAAGAAGATATAGATG